>NC_047663.1:101206025-101806025 GCF_011762505.2 Arvicanthis niloticus
GAAAAAAAACCATGTATGGCTTCTGAGAACAACACCTGAGTTTGTCCTCTGGGCTCTATATGCATGCACACACATGTACAATCATATACACATGCACCTACACACATGTATATGTGAGCACATGTACACATACATATATGAAAGCCGTCTATTCCTGAGACTGTCACAATATTCTCTTCCCTATGGAGGTTGTTTAAATAATACATTGCAAACAGACTTCTTGCAGGTTATGAATCCATTTACCATTTCACTAACAAGAACAAGCAAACTAACGTTCTCTGTAGCAAATGGACAAGACAGGACGTCGCTTAGTCAAAGAAAACAAGACCTTTATAATCCCTGCTCCCTGGAGGCACAGGGACTCAGGAGAATGATCATGATATACTCACCTACTGCTGGAAACAATTCTAATTAAATAACAGGACAACCTCAGTAAACAGAGGAACATGATTCAGGGGGAGGCAGGGGGAGTTTTCCTACTCAACACAAGCTGCAATGAAAAGAACAAAACCATTGGTAAAGCCTTTAGGTAAGCAGACTCCAAGCAGTTTCCTGCAAACTCAATGCTCTCTGCAGCTGGGCCAGACGCAGGGCAGGCACATGAGTGTCATGGCGGTCTTCGCGGGGAAGCGTTCTCAGGTGGTATTACCGCTGCCACCCTTTGCCTCGTTCTGTCCCACATACCCAGTCTCTTTGTGCCCTGGCTTTCAGGAGCTTCTTTCTGAGTGGGACTTTAGCCACCCGGTAGTGTTGGACAGGAAGGACAATGCTCTGGTAGCACCTGTCTGCCCAGTGACGATGCCTAAGTAGTTACGTACATGTGTGTGCATGCATACCCTGTATACAAGTGGCTTCACCCTATCTTGGAGAGGTTCTCCTCACAAAGAAGGATAGCCCAACCTTGGCTGACAAAGACAACCCATCTCCTGGCTTGCTGCAATGGTGAGGTCACAGTGGTAGGACATCCTAGTTACTGACTGGTCAGTTTTGGCCTGTCCCCCCAGAACTTTAGGATGTGATGTATTTGAAGATAGTCTATGGGGGGGGGGTGACCAGATTAAATAAATCTGTTGTGATGGGCCCCAATCTACCCAGACCTGCTTCTAGGGAGTTTAAGACACAGGGACACAAGTCAAGAAGAGAGAAGACAGGACTTGGAAGGAACTGAGCCTACTGGACCTTAGAAATTAAATTCTGCTGCTGAGAACAAGTAGTCTCCTTCTGAACAAAGTGTTACAGGTTGTGAGCATACCTCCCATGGGGCAGAACAGCAGGATGTGGACTCAACAGAGGAGTTTCCATGGCTTAAACCTGAGAGGAACATCTGGAAAATCCAGCTAGCAAAGCAGCATTGGGCAGGTGACAGGCTTCATCTCCCCTCGATGGCTTCTGCCCATGTCTCATCCGCCACACTCAGTCCTTCTGAGAAAGCCATCCACCCACCTAGCCACCAATGAGTGTGTCCAGACCACTCGCTCCTTTTTTTTTTTTTTTTTAACTTCCCATGTCTAGCCACCAATGCACCCTAGACATTTTCTTCCCTAGCATCTCTGAGATCCATCAGGTCATTGCCTACCAACAGCAGCACCTTGCATCCTGGCCTGAGTCACAGAGTGCTTTCCCAAAGACCTGAAGACACATTAACCATCTCCTTGCCTGGGTCCTGCTGGAGCCTCTAAGGCAGACTGATGGCAAGAAGAATGGGGTTGATATAGCACCTCTTCTGTTCACAGTGGAGGGAAGAGTAGACAGGATACAGAATTCTCAGTGCTAAGATGTTTCAGCCTCTCTGACTCCAGACATCCACCCTCTTTTCCCATGAAGGTTTTCTCCAAGAGGCTCAGCAGCTGTTGTTCTCTGTACCACTTCTGCTGAATTTGACTTCTTCCTCAGGTACCATCTGAGGTCAGAATGCTCAGGACAATACTCTGTCCTGATCCCAGGCCAGAACTTGAAATCAGCAATAACATCTATCTGGCTCCTTCCTCCCGTGAATGTCCCGTTAGAATCTGTGTGCCATCTAAATTTCTCTAGCTATAAAATAGAGAGGTTTGTGTCTGCTTTCAAATAATAGAGGAAAAACAAATGACTTGTTGCATTCAAGGCTTTGAGGATCCTGAGATCAACAGGATGGCCTCTCCTCTAATGACAGCTCAGAGCACAGGGTACACACCCAAGGTTTATGCTGGAGCTGGGGTAGTGGATACTTCCACTCTCCCGTAAGCACTGTCCATGTACCACCTATCAAATGGGTACACAGACTAAGGGACTTGTCTAGGCTTTTCATCATACGAAGCTGATTCCTGGGCTTACCAAGCATGTGACACATGCCCATATATATAATGTGATTGTAGATCCTACTGAAAGGTTCCTGGGTGATCACCCAGATAGGTGTTCCCATGGCGAAGGGCAACCATACAGCACTCAAGCTCTGTGTGCCTTGCCAAAGCTGCACTGCTTTCTTTCCTGGCAAGATAGTTGGCACTTCTGCTACTGTTGCCAGATTTTGTGTCATTTCTCCTTGTCACGACTGCTGATCACCAGCCCAGAACCACAACCACTGTACATTCCCTACAACAGCTTCGAGAGACTGACATGTGAGGTAGAGCAGCATGTTGAGTAAAGATAATTATGCAGTTATTTGTATCTAGAAACTTTCACCTTAGCCAAAGGAAAATGTGCTGAACTGCCAGCTTTAACGTGCCCTTGTTATATTATGAGGCGGGGAGATGAGCTTGATAGTATTCTTGAGATACCCCTGCCTCTGCTAAACCAAAGAAGGCCTGATATGAGTCAGCTGTGATTTGGCTTTGGCCAAGTGAAGTAAAATATTCTTCTGGGCTGCTTAGAAACACAAGGCCAAATCTCATTCATAGACTTCCATCTGTAATCGCCACACTGCAGCTGGACCAACCTGTTCCAGTGGACTTGCTGCAGTCCTGGAGAGAATCATGGCTTTGCTGGCAGTTCTACAGCACAGGAAGGACACATAAGCTGAGTGCACAGGAACTGAAGCAGAGAACAAATGTTAGTTCATGGGGGAGGGTCTGAGTGGCCAGAACCAGCCATCTCCAGGGCAGCTTCATTGAGCATGCCTATGTCTTGTCTATCTACTGGCAAAGTCCCAAAGCTGAGAACAAAGAAGGAGCCCATGACTTCTTGTCATCTCTGCTGGGTCTGCCCAGCATCTCTGCCCAGCAAAAAAATGTCAGGGGGAGTCTGGAGGCTAAGGGAACGAGGCTTTCATTATGCCACTTTGGAGAAACCTATCCTGATGGTTAATTCCAGGTACCAGGTATTCAACTGTGCCTCCTAGTTCAGGAACACTCAAACCGACAAGGTAGAGACAGATCCAGAAAGAAGGGAAACCCCTAGGAACCAGGTTTGGAACATGACAAGGTTATACACTGACATATTACAAGTAAAAGGAAGACATAAATAAACATAAACCTAAGTACCTTCCCAGAAGCACCAGAAGAAGACTCCATCTAAAAAGAGAAGCAAATGGAATCGAACACAAGACAAACATGAAGGAACACCCTGGAACGGAGAAAAGAGCCCACGATGTTGGCTGCTGGCAGGCAGAGTGAGTACCAAGGCAGGAAGTGGAGGTCTCTGGGAGAAACTGTCTCAAGATGTTGACAAAGGCAGAAAACTCGAGACTGTCAATGTCCTGAATGAAAACTGACAGATCAGTCTTTCCAGAAGAGGAGTCTGAAGGTAGACTTGCTCATTTAAAAAAAAAAAAAAGCTATACTGATTTAAAAAAAAAACAACCATCAACAAATAAAGTATGCAGGAAAAATAACCATAACATACACAATTTGACTGTGAGTAATGCTTAAACTAACGTACATATGGGTATGATGTTATCAGCACATACTGTTCATGCAACACAAATCAGGATTTAGTGACTCTGGGGAGAGAGGGATGGAGGAAGGACAGAGCTGGATCTTCATCATTTGGCACATTTTACAGGAACAGTGAGCAGATGCAGAAACAGCAATGCAAGCATGCCATTTAGATTATGGGAGCAAACTGGGAAGCTCACTGGGGTGAGTGAAGAACAGGTGCACAGGCAGGGCCACTGCTTTTCATAATCGTGACGATGTCTAACTCATTAGTCTTCAGGCACACGACAAAGTCAGAAAACTAGAAAAGTAAAGATGCAAATCACAGCCCTGGTGTGTTGTCATTACAAAACAGTACCTGTGTCATCTACAGAAATCATTATGCAGTTTTGTTGCTTCAAGGTTTCACAAGTGCCAGGCATGTGCTGTAAGACAGACAGATAGACAGACATACCTGGAGGTCAGAGGGTAATTTCTACAATCACAAGACAGCCTATAGGTTTATATTTTTTCCAGACCTACTTTTAATACAGGTTCTCAAATGCTTCAACCCTCTTTTGTCCTTCACTGTCCAAAGGTAGGGGAGAAAGGATAGTCAACAGGATAAAGGGATGTGGACCTGTTTAGAAACAGTTCTTTGGGAGCAATTCCAATCTCCTTTAGTCAGGACACCAGCAGTCCAGTTCAGCAGTGTTAGGATAGCAAACATGAGTCAGCAGCGGTGCCATGATCCAGCAGAAACCACCAGGCCTTCTCTCAATCAGCAGGAGTCAGTGGGAGCGACCAGGACCAGCTGGTGGGGAACACGAGTTCAGGTACAGGAAAGGGGGTCTGAGAGGAAGGAAGACTGACCCACGTGTGTGAGAGCAGTGTGTGGATGGGACATAGATGCGGAGAACACGCTGCTACTGTGGGCTCTGTTAGTCTCAGATGTGAGTGCAGGAAGGATTGCAGGGAGAGCCTTGTGGCCACTACTTAGGGACTTACTCTGGATTCTAAGAGCCATAGACTTTCTCTAGAGTAACGGATCTCAACCTATGACTCACAACACCTTTGGAGGTCAAACAAACCTTTCACTGGGGCTGCATATCAGATATTTATATTATGATTCACAACAGTAACAAAGTGACAGTTATGGAGTAGCAGAGAATATAATTTTATGGTTGTGGGTCAGCACAACATGAGGAACTGTATTAGAGGGTTGCAGCATTAGGAAAGCTAGAACCACTCCTTGGATAGAACTTTCCAATAACCTTAGGCTACAATGCTTATTTATTGCTGTTGTTCTATTACTCTCCAACCCCTTTTGTTAGGGAGACAAGGTCTCAATATGCAGCCCTGGCTGGCATCAATCACACAATCCTCCTGTTTCTGCTTCCTGAGTGTTGGTAACACAGCTACATACTACCCTGGCTTAGCTGTAACATACAGCTGTCTGAGCTGCCAAGCCTTGCCTGGTTGTAGGAGTCTAGAACCATGTTGGGGTGCAGTGGCCAGAGCACTGCAAGAAAGAAGAAGCTGGAGCCGGGCAGCAAGGGGCTCTGAGGTGCTCAGGGTGGTAGCCAGATGAGGAAGAGTGGGCGGTGTCTCAGTTATGGTTTCATTGCTATGAACAGACACCATGACCAAGGCAACTCTTATAAGGACATTTAATTGGGGCTGGCTTACAGGTTCAGCGGTTCAGTCCATAATCATCAAGGCAGGAACATGGCAGCACCCAGGCAGGCATGGTGCAGGAGGAGCTGAGAGTTCTATGTCTTCATCTGAAGGCTGCTAGTGGAAAACTGATTTCCAGGCAGCAAGAAGGAGAGACTTAGAACCCATACCCACAGTGATACACCTATTCCAACAGGGCCACACCTTCTAATCCTGACACTTCCTGGGCTGAGCTATACAAACCATCACAGGAGGAGTCAGCTAGAAGATCTCTATGTAGATCCCTCTCTACTACCTAAAAGGTGAGAGGACTTGTTCATCTTTATGTATTTCAAGTTTTTTTTTTTTTTTTCGAGACAGGGTTTCTCTGTGTAGACCTGGCTGTCCTGAAACTCACTCTGTAGACCAGGCTGGCCTCGAACTCAGAAATCTGCCTGCCTCTGCCTCCCAAGTGCTGGGATTAAAGGCATGCACCACCACTGCCCGGCCCATCTTTAAAATACATACACAGCAGCTCACTGTCTGACCATGCAAAGTCACTACAGGAGTAATGATGGCTGCATCCCCACCGATACACTGCTAAGTTGGTCCTTTTCCTAAAGCTGTATTTATTTTGTGTGTGAGTGTGTATGTATGTATACATATGTGCTACAGCTGTCTGTGTAGAGTCAGAGAAACCTGTAGGAATCACTCCTTCCACAACATGGGTTTTAGGTTGTCAGGCTTGACAGCAAGCACCTCTGCCCACTGAGCCACATTGATGGCTCCCCTTTTTATAGATGGTCTTCCTGTGTAGCTTAAGCTAGCCTTAAGCTCACAATCCTCCTACCTTACCTCCCAAGTACTAAAATGATGGTGTGCACCACCATCCCTGGTGCTGATGAGGTGACCAGTGCAGGCAGAGGAAATGTTGGCTTATGGCTATGTCTGGATTATTCTTTCTTAGAAAATTAGAGAACTTCAAACAGTTGCCTTCATCAGATTGGCCTGTAGGCATGTTTGTGGGACATTTTCCTGATTTCCAACTAATGGAGGAAGGTCAAGGCCACCACAAATGACACAAGAAAGGCAGCTGAAAAGGAGCCTGGACCCAAGTCAGTGCACAGTTCCTCAACGGTGTCAGCTTCTGTTCTTGCCTTGAGTTCCAGCTTTGGCTTCCCATGAAGATGGACTGCTGCTTAGAAATGGAAGATGAAATGAACCCTTTCCTCCCCACATTATTTTTGATCATGATGTTTATTGTAGCAATGGAGACATAAACTATAACAGGTACATGCTATGACTCCCCAAGATTACCCATGTGTCCCTCATGAAAGACAGTCAAGCAAAGCACTCTCGTGAAGAGGCTTTTGCAGCCATTCACAAAGGCACCTTCAGTAACAAGGAGGCATGTGTGCTCCCTACTGCAGCACACAAATGCAAGTACAGCCTGAGTTCAGCTGTGAGAAATACATATAAAGTAGGGAAGAAATACACCAGTGTGTTAGTCTTGTTTCCTCTGGGTGGTATAGAATTAGGGATAATTTTCTGATTCTCCTTCCAAAATTTCTTCCAATTGCATAACTATTACATATATATTTATAATTACATGTACTAAAAACCCCTGTATATTATTAAAAAGACATGTTGCGGGGATGAAATTTCTGAATATCTTAGTTCCCAAATGTGTAACTATAAGCTGTGGACATAAATATGGATGATGGCTGTTTCACTTATTTTGAAACAAGGATGCTGGGATTTTCCAGCAAAAATAAAAGGGCAAAGCCTCCTGGCAAAGTGCTTTGCTCCTGAAAGTGGAAAAAGTTATGTAAATGACTTAGAGCCTTAACAGTGGGGACCAACCACTGGGTAAATGCCTATTAAGTAGCCCACAAATGAGACCCTGTGTTAGGAATGATAACCGTGTTCATAAAACGAATGCCACTTCGTTAGGCATCAAACACAAAAAAAAAATCACACCAAATTATAGCTGCAGTTTTTCTTCTATTGCAATACCATTAACAAACCATTTTGCCAAAGTACATTTAATACTGACATATTACATCTGCTATCCATGGATGGGCAGATGAACACCCAGAAGAAAAAGACGCACACCCGGGATTCCACAGAGGGTTGCAGGCGGCACTGCCTCACTACGGAAGCTGAGTAGGTTTGAAGGGTGGCTGCTTTGGGTGTGTGTCACGATTCTGCCCTTCCAGAGGTAAAGAGCCAAAGCCAGGCCATTTATTCTTCCAAGAACTGCTTCCAATCTCAAGATAAGAACTATAGTGCATACCTTTCCATAACAGAAACAAAAATAAGCAAGTGTGTGTGTGTGTGTGTGTGTGTGTGTTGGGAGAGTGCCTACAATAGAGCTTACAGTACAGGCCTATAGCCGACACTGAATGTGTAACAGAACAAATGGATGATTGAGGCCGTCGAGTTTACTTTGCCAACCCAGGTTCTAGGGAAGCTGTCAGGTCTGTAGCCCTTGCTCTGGCTGAAAGTGACCAATGGACAAAGGGTGGCAAGCAGAAACTAGCTAGTGGGAATTCTGGAGAACATATCTGCTTTCTCATCAAGGGTCAAGATTAGTGGTACAGCTCCCCTTCTTTCCCTGGAGACATGACAACCCGGTTCACTGTGGTTATTCTGCAACCAGGAGGAAAGTAAGAAATTGATCATGATGTGTTGAGCAATTAAATCAATGTACAAAGCTGACATCCTTTAGACTTGTGTGGGAAAGATGAGCCCTGATTTATTTATGACAACATACCCTTTATCTGTAAGCAAAACATTCCTAATGAATACAGACTATTACTATGATCAAGCCTGGTCCTTGCGCTCGAGAGGTCCAGATGACGATGACTGTATGTTTGAGATGTGATTGTCATGGAGCAGGACTCACCTGAAACTCGTTCCTATATATCAGGGATTTTGAGCCAGCTGATGCATCCAAAGCCATCTTCCTGGGTGTGTGACAATACTGTTGGAATGGGGGCAAGGTAAAGGACAGAATTCTTAGCAAACTGGATACATTTGGGGACCTTGTAGAGGGCAGAATACTGGCAGAGAAGCACCTGGCAAGGTCAGGAGAAGGCAGACTGGCACCATCCAACTCCTCTGAAGGGTACTGGGCTGAGAGTTAGCAATGGTATGATTAAGCATGTAATCTCCCTTTGACTCCTTGTTGGGAGAACTTTGATGTTTTCTCTATTCAAATAACCTAAGCTGTTGTATTATTCAGTGTTCTCTAGAGTAAAAGAATGTATAAAATGAATCTCTCTCAATCATTCATTTTCTCTCTCTCTCTCTATATATATATATATACACACATACATATGTATATATATATACACACATATCTATCTATCTATCTATCTATCTATCTATGTATAAATATATAATATACATGGGATTTACTAGAATAGCTTATAGGCTGTGGTCCAGGTAATCCAACAATGGCTGGTTATGAATGGAAGGGCCAAGAATCCAATAATTGTTCAGTCCACAAGGCTGGATTCCTTAGCTGGTTATCAGTACATGCCAGAATCTTGAAAAAGTAGGCTCTAATGCCAGTGAAGAAACAGACTTTCTAGGAAAGAAAGAACAAGAATAAAAAAGTAAAGGGGAGAAAGCAAACTGAGCTCTGGCCTTCATGTCTCTCTGCTGGCAGACTGCTGATACAACGTGCCCAGAGGCTTTACAGCGATGGACTACGGTGTCACACTGGGAGGCAAACACACACCCTCCCCTTCTGAAGCTGCTTTTGTTGGGTGTTTGTTACATAACTAGCATGGAAGGCTGGTGTAGTAGGTAGTTATTACTGAGAGAGACCCATCCACATGGCTTCCTGGCTGTTACAAATGGTAGAGTGTCAGGAGACATAATAGAACAAGCTAATAACTAGCAGGTGATCATCCTGAGATGGCCTGCTTCGAATTATTATATAATCTCCAACAGATTTGGTCTTGTGAAGCAAGGCTGTAAGGGATTCACTTTAAGAAAGATACCTGCTATTAATATGCTTTTCCTGTTATTACTAAACATATATAATAATCACTAAGTAATAGCACACTCTTCTGGAGCAGATCTCTGCAGATCCACGAAGATACACTTACTGTCCTGTAGTGATGCTATATAGACAAATAGATGACTTCTTAAGTCTTAAAGATGATCCTAAAAGAATTCCTAAAATTATACCAGTGATTATTAAGTTCTTTTATAATGGGACTGCTATTAGGTCCTTTTCTGATTGTCAAAACTGTGATGAGAATTCTGCCAGTCACCAGTTAACTGCTCTTAGATAGTAATCAGACTTTCTCCTACTCACAGTGCATTCTAAGAGGTTAAAAGGGAACTAACGATTTATTATAGGTGCTAGGATAGACTATAAAATATTGACTGTGTTTATCTATACAAAACTTCACTAATAACTTATAGTTTTAAACCTTCAGGGAACCTGTGGAGCTGAGACAGCTGATAGATGTTTAGCTAGATAATTACTCCTAATGGATATGCATGCAAACATTCTCTGTTGTAAACTTCTATTTCAATTTATGATTTGATTTTGTGTGTGAACTCGTGATGAACTTTGTAACCTGTGATCACGTCTTCTGAAAGATGTATAAGTACTGAGGACAAAGAGGTGAGAAGCAGATAGAGAAGAATTCCACTCCCCTCCCAATGCCCCCTTAGGATCTTTCCGATTTTCTCCTTAGGTAGCTTTCATAGGAAACTTCTTACAACTTAGTAATAAATGTTATAACTACTTTTCTAAGTGTCCCTTTTCTTCCCGTGACTTCCAACTAGCAGGTTGAAAGTTAGAGCCATGCAGTTCCTGCTGAGATAGAACAAAGGCTATTTACTTAATCCTTTGCTGTTTTTAAGATGAGGTGCTAAGTGCCAGAAATGCAGTTTCTGTTCTCAGAGGAACACAGAAGGCAGGTCATCTGCAGTAGCATAATAACTTAGACTTTGATAAGTAAACTTTTTATTATAGAGCAATCCTAAATATCCCATAAGACAAAGTCTTACCCTCTGCTGAAGCTCTTCCCCCTCCACTGCCTCAAGAAGAACCCCCCGCTGGGGTTACCCCCCCCTCCAGTAGAGTTAATGTTCTCTCCTGTCTTCTATTCTGCATCAGTTATGTTTCTATTGCTAAAACACTAAGACCAAAAGCTAAAACACTAAGACCAAAAGCAACTTAGAGAAAAAAGATTTTATTTTGGCTTATGCTTCCAGAGAAATGAGTCCATCATGGCAAGAAAGCATGGCAACAAGCAGCAGGCATAGGGACTGGATCAGGTTGCGGAGAGCTCGCATCCTCAACCACAAACACAAAATGGAGACTGTGAACTGGCAGTGGCAGGACGCTTTTAATTGCAAAGCCCACCCCACAGCGAGGTACTTCTTCCAAGGCTGCACCACCTAAACCTCCTCAAACAACTCTACCACCTGGGAATTAAGTGTTCAAATGTCTGAGCCTATAAGGGCATCTCTCATCCCATCCACTACATGAGCCATCTGCACACCAGTGTCTACACTCCCTCCATGTCAACTGCATGCCAGTGTCTACGCTCCTCCTTCTATGTCAACTGCACACCAGTGTCCACTGTCTCTTCTTCTGTCAGAAGAAACTAGCTTTGCTCAAGGCAGTCCTGTGTCACAATGGCTCACACAAACCAGTAAGTACACTTCTCTTGCCTACTTGTGCACAATCCCCTGAAAGTCCAGGGATGCTTATGCAGACCAGATGTGAATTGTGGGACCTCAACACAAGCCTATCTGGTGGTAGATATGTTGGCAGAAGTCTTCTAATTAGTGTGTTTGCCTTCCTGGTCATCTTCGAACCATAAGACAACAAGCAGGAAGAGGAAAACCAGTTTGCCACAGGGGTTGATGATCAAAGTGAGCCAGACCATGTGTCCCTAAGGGCCCTGATGGGTGGCTGTACCACAGATGCCTCCTACTTTAATCTACCAGGACACTCATGGGTGGTCTGCTATAGTCAGCATCACTGTCATGCAGGAGCACAACATTTTGGCATATTGCTGCATACAGTGTGACTACAGACAATCATGAACTGCCAACATCACAGAGCAAGACAGTATTCTGAATATTTTCCCCAAAGAAATCATAGCTGTCTGTGGAGATGGATAATGTAGCCTGACTTAAACATGCAATGAATGAACATCAAAAGATCAGATGGTGCTCTACTAATGTGTGCACTTGACAATATACTTCAGCACACCGAATCCAGCAGCAGCTCTGGCTGACGGGGAGAAAAGGCTGCAGTCCATGCTGCTGTCACTTATCCAGCAGCTCCAGGAGCCAATGCTGCACTGAGACCATTTCCACTTCCAACCCAGGAAGATGGCCTGGCATGACAATCTAATGAGGCCAGTTATGACAGAATATGACAGTCACTCCAGGCCAACTGGCTGGCTGGCACCATAATGCAGTGGGCAAGATGGTAGAAAGGGTATATCATAAAACAGAATGGTTCTGCCTCATGAATGGCACCAGGGATGCTTGCAATGGTTTTATACCAGACACTTAAAAAGCAAAAAGAAAAACCTCAATCCCCTTTTAGATGCTCTTTTTGTGAAACAAGTGGATAGAGACAGACTTGTTTATGGAGCCCTGAGGGGAGTCACTGTGAGTGGAGAGACAGCCTGAAGCATTAGCAGTGGTCAGGAGACTGCTACATTGTGATTCAGCACTCTAAGCTTGATTCCAAGCATGTGAAAATGGCTGTCATCGTTTGTTTCCCCTCATTAGGAAAGAAATTAGTTGGGCACCCTGATCTGTTTATGTGACTACCAGTGGAAATCCGCACCAAATACCAGGGTGGGAGTGTGCTTCTGTAGGCAGAAGATACAAATGAGCAGAGACATGGCTGGAGTTTTGGGAACAGGTTCAAGTTAGCTGCGCCACAAGGCACACTGCCTGGTGTGGAGTGCCAGCCATGTGGAGTCTGTACTTCCCTCCTTTCTACGGCCAAAGACAACATGATCTAAACATTAAAAGAAATAATGCTCTTACAAATATACAAAAAGGACCCTTATACATGGTGATGGGAATGCAAACTGGTCCATACAATGTTTTACATCAGTGTGGAGGCTCCTCCAAAAGAAAAGATCTACCCCATGAACCAGCTAAAGCATTCTGAGTCTCCAAGTCAGCACACCACAGAGATACTTGCATATTTATGTTTACTGTAACACTAGTCACAGTCTCCAAGTTAAGGAATCAGCTGAGATGTCCACCAACAGATAAAGAAATGTGCTATGTATACATGAAGGAGTTTTAAGGAATAATGAATAAAATTAGGACAATTGGAAGAAAATTGAACACACACATACTCATGCACATTAGCAGATACACATAAACGTTATATAAGCAAGAGGGAACTATTTGGGAAGACAAAGGAGACTAGCAGGACGGGAGGGAAGTGGGGAGAATGCAGGGAAGATGAGCAAAGAACAAGATGTGAGCATGTGCTGTGATGTCACAGTGAAACTCACCATTTTGTACAATGGATATACAAGGGAGGAAGAGAAAAGAAAAATGACCATAATACTTGTAAGTAAAATTTAAAAACTGTGGGACATGTCTGCAAGCATTATAATGTACTTGTACATCCATATCCCGAGGGGGAAGGCAGCTACCAGAACATCTTGATGAGCTACAAACCACATAGAAATGCATAAGTGTGGAGCCCAGAATGGAAGCTTGGGACTTCAGATTCTCAGGCAAGGCTGGGATAGCAGGAAATGCCTAACTAAAGACATCACAGAAATACATGTTCCAAGATGATAAAAATTATGACTGCCAGCTAAAATAGGTGTGAAAATATTTATGTCACCAATTGCAAAACACATAAAAATACACCCACTTGGAAGATTTACTGGTGGCCACTTAACACCCTCCTCTGCCTCCCTGCTGGGCACTTCCACCGCTCCTTTCCTAGAGTTGGCACAGCCACTGGTGGTACAGTTGTATACCACGTCCTTCCTAAAAACTCTGACAGGGAAATGGGGAGACAAGGAAGTT
This sequence comes from Arvicanthis niloticus, assembly GCF_011762505.2. Classification (NCBI taxonomy): domain Eukaryota; kingdom Metazoa; phylum Chordata; class Mammalia; order Rodentia; family Muridae; genus Arvicanthis; species Arvicanthis niloticus. The sequence goes on from NC_047663.1 coordinate 101,219,570, forward strand.
AACATCTGAGAGTGGGACTCTGCTCAGAAAGCTACTCTTCAGTATTACAGGGACATCAAAGGGGAACGGACATTATATGGAGGTCCTAATACCAGCCCAAAGGAGATGAGTCAGGCGAAGGGGGCCCATGGGGCTCAGTGCACAATCATTCTCATAGCTGTGACTGATCAAGGTAAAAAGATATGAACAAACCAGCAGAGGGACAAGAGACACAGAAAACTACACTCTGGCTTCCTGGGGTCCCCTCTCTGTCCTAAACTTCTACAGTAATGACCATGATGACCTGCCAGGGAAGCCCATGGAGACCCAGAGCTGAGGACTATTCTTAGAGTTGGTCACAGAGACAGTCTTGCTTTTCCAGAAGGAAAGCTGAGGCTCCACATTCAGCACTGTTTATACAGCATCCTGGCATGGTGAGCTTCTGTAAGCAGTGCTGAGAACTCTGGGGATCCAGGCTTCTAGCAACTTGCTGAGGACCTACTGGACACAGGTTTATCCTGGGTTGAGGCACAGGCAAGTGGTTCTGGGGAAGCTTGGAATCCCACCAGAAAGAGAAACAAGAGTGTCTCTCTCCTGCTATAGGCTGAACGTCCTTTCCAGATGCATGAAAGACCTATCAGGGAAGGCAACTGTCAGCAGAATGCAATGATACTTACGTATGAAGACATTTTGAGGCAGCACATCACTGTATAAGCCAACCCAGAAAGTCAGAACCCCAGGACAAAGAGTGACTTCTTAGGTCTGCAGATGTGGTTCAGTGGCTCAGTGCTTGCCTGGCATGCATGAGGCCCTGGGGTCCATTGACATTAAGAAACAAGGGGCTGGAGAGATGGCTCAGTGGTTAAGAGCACTGACTGCTCTTCCAGAGGTCCTGAGTTCAACTCCTAGCAACCACATGGTGGCTCACAGCCATCTGTAATGGGGTCTGATGCCCTCTTCTGGTGTGTCTGAAGAGAGTGACAGTGTACTCACATACATAAAATGAGTAAATAAATCTTTTAAAAAATGCTTTCTGTTGTTTTAGAGACACAGTACAGCTACGTGTCCTAGGTTGGCCTAAAATGCTGTTATCTTCTAGCTCAGCCTCCTGCATGCTTTGATTATGGGTGTGTACCACCACTCCCTACAAAGAGCAGGTTCTTGAGAAAAAAAAAAAAAAAAAAACACCAGCTATAATAGAAAAAAAGCAAATTAGCCATCTTATTCATCAAAAGAACTTCTAACAAGAAAGAAAAGTTAGATGAAAAACAGCAATAACCAATACAAATAGGTCAAAATTAGCTCTGTATAGAAAGGACAAGGGCATGCCTCTTAGAGAATGGAGTGAAGAGAAAATTTAGAGGCTCAGAAGACATATAAAGACCGAGGGGTGGCACATGCCTCTAATCCCAACACTTGGGACGTGGAGACAGGAGGACAGCTAGCACAGCCTAGCAAAACTGTCTCACATGAAAAAAACACACTGTAATCATGTCTCCTGTCTCGGTGCTGGGGGAGGGGGTTGGCCCTGAACACACTAGCAAGTATTCTACCAAGCTACATTCTCAGTCTGAAGTTTTAAAAATATATAGTATTTTTACTAATTTTTTGAAAAATGCATCTATACATACAATGTATTTTGATCATACTGGCCAACTCTCCTCTCTGTAAGTCCCTAAGATCCATCCCTAACTCCCTCCCAAAAACATCGTTTTATTTTTTTTAAAAATACTCCATTGATTCAATTTGTGCTGCTTATATATTCCCAGGCATGGGGTCATCCAAGGAAGTACGGTCTACCTACGTACCATCACACCCTGACTCTCCCACCATGGCAGTTATCAACTCTCAACAGCTCCTCAGTTAGGGGTGGGGAGCCCTCGAGGTCCTCTTCCCTTCATGTTGGAAAGTTAGTTGGCTTGGTCTTGTGTCAGTAATCACAGCTGCTGTGTTCATGAATACAGTGGTCCTGTCATGTTCACAAGACATTGTTTTGCTCTAGTCTACTCTGACTTCTGGATACTATGATCTTTCACCCTCCTCTTCTATAACAGCCCATGAACCATGGTGTGTATCCTTGTGTGTGTGTGTGTGTGTGCGTGTGTGTGTGTGTGTGTATTGATGTCCCATTTGTGGCTGAGCACTGCAGAAACTTATTCTCTCCCTGCATTTGGACCAGCTGAGTTTCTACATTAACTGCCATGACTGCATTCATGGGCTTATCTTGGCATGGCAGTCATTCCTGAAGTTCATGGCTGAGCAAGAATTCCATGGTTTTTAATCCTCCACCCCTTGCATAGTACCTTCAGGTACTACGAGAGCTAGCTAGGAAGGGGGAAGCTTTCTGGTCAGTACAATCTTGATTTCTCCAAGTCCTGTGGCCAAAGTCTGTCTACCCTAGAATTTATTTTACATGTAGATCAGTGAAGTTAAAATCAACATGCAACAGAGGGTCATCTCGCACTCCAGAGACTTGTGACAACAAAATGCCCAGCAATTCCAAGTGTTGGTGGGAAAATGACCAGTGTGCACCCTTACCAGCTTATGCCATTTTGTAGAGAAAATACAGTAATATTCAAGCATGCTGAATATTGGGGCAAACTGGCCATTCCTTTTTTTAAAAAAAATATTTATTTATTTATTTATTTATTTATTTATTTATTTATTTCTCAAGACAGGGTCTCTGTGTAGCCTTGGCTGTCCAGGAACTCACTCTGTAGACCAGGCTGGACTTGAACTCAGAAATCCGCCTGCCTCTGCCTCCCAAGTGCTGGGATTAAAGGCATGTGTCACCACTGTCCGGCCACACTAACCATTCCTAATGATTCCTAATGATTATTCTAGAAGCTGAAGCTCATGGGTATAAGAACAAAAGAGAGTCTGTAGCAGCATTGTGTGTGGCGGCGGTGGCGGCGTGGATGAGGGTATTGCAGAGGTCCTCTGTTGGATTTCCCCACCGCCACCACAAGACAAGAACTAGAGAAACACTGAAGTAAGCTGTGGAAGGGCACTCAGGACACTGATTCATTTTTGTGAGTTTAAAAATATCATAGAACCGGCATATATATTTCTGTGGAATCCCTACACATATAATAATAATAATATAATTTTAAAAACCCTCTTACCATCAGGCACGAGCCTTGGGAGTGGGTGGCGAGCACACCCTCGGATGATCCTCAGGCAGGAGCCCTGGAAGGGGTGGCAAGCACACCACCAGTGGCCCTTCTCCTCACCCTTACAGTAGAACCTCACTCTGTTGGCAACAGAAATAAGCTCTGATAGTTACAGCATTTTCCAGTACAGTTTGGTTTGGAAGTCACTGGATAAGAGGACTCCAAACACCTTTTTGCTGTTTCCGCTTGTTCCTGGTAGAATGCAAATGTGATGGGGGTAGCCTCTGCAACTGTTCTGTAGTCATGGAGACATAGACCACATCCCAAATATAAAAGAGCAAAGCTTAAACAGCCTGTCTTCCAGGATAACCAGCTCCAAACTTCTCATTACCTGAGTGGGAAATGCACAGTTCTCTTATATATGCCAATGTTATTTGGATTTTCTATCGCGTGGCCTTAATCCTTAACTGAAACTGGCACACGGGAGGATTCAACAGAACTGATGTTTTATTTCCTGAGCTGGCTGGTAGATACATGTGAATTCATTAATTTATGAAGTATTTTTGGTATTCTTTATGCTTTTCGGTTTTTCTAATATGCTGAAATGTTTAAAATTCTCAAAGAATGTTGCCCAGTTCCTCACAGTAAGATCTGGAGGACCTGTTACCTAAATATAACAGAAATGCCTGCATTTAGGCAACTCAATAAAATAAAATAAAATAAAATAAAATAAAATAAAATAAAATAAAATAAAAGTGGAGCTAGTTTCCTGGATTATTAAAGACAAAACATAGGTGCCAGGGTTCGAACGCAGGCTACTCACTGTCTATACCTTCACAAGCCCCAAACAGTTTTCTTGCACACCAGCTTCCACTTATAAAATCAAACACAAATCGGGTGGGTGGGAGGGTGTAGTGGAACTTCAGACACTATCTAAAACTAAATGCTCTTCAAGAGTGTCTATCACAAGAACATCAGACTAGCCAGGTTGTGGTAAGCAGCATTCTTTGGTGCTTTGCAAGTCTCCTTGATGCTGGCTGACTGACAGAAGCCTGCACCTGACTGTTCAGAGTTTAATGAGTGGTTGAGCTTAATAGAGAACATTCCCATTGTCTGTTACCAACAAAACAAACTCTTCTGGATCCTGACAGCTCCTACTTCATCCTTACTAACTGCCTTCTGTTCACAAGGCTGCAGTCAGACTGGGGAATAAATCAGTCTGTGTCAGTTCCGAGCACATTGGATTTATTACACTCAGAGAATCAGCCACTTGAGGCTACTCCACCAGGTAAACAATTGGAGAGCAAAGAAGAGACCATACAGAATGCATGACTAATCACAGCCGGACTTCTGTGATGTGGCAGTACCAGCTGTAGGCTCTCCTCTTCTCCAGATTTACAAGCAGAAATCCGAGAGCAGAGCATGACATCATTAAGAAAACTTGTATCACAGTCTGAATTTATGATTAATTTCTTTTTCTTATCCTATTGCAATGCTGTGTTGCTTACCGCTACCTTGGAATTCTGTTATTCTCCTGAACACTACCCTAGTGGTGCATTCGCATGCCTCACTAGCCATCTCTCAGGGTGACCCTCTCACAGACCTTCAATGGAAACTCTATGTGTAGCCTTGTTGTGACTTGAGGACTCTTTTGAAATGTATATAAACACCTCTGAGAAGGTTAGGGTTGATATAACAGCATCACAACATGATGCTGCTATATCATTTTATAGGCAAACAATGGGCACAATCAGCAACCCTAGAAGACAAACGTTAGGTATTGTGATATAAAGTCCAGGTTCAACGGCATATTGTCAGCCCTTTGTAGATACGGCTTTAATACCCATAGGTACAACCAATTACATACAAACAGGCTTTCCTTTCCTTTTTAAAAAGGTTTTAACCTGCATCTGTACCTTAATGTGTCTACCAAACTCCCTCTACCTGTCTGTGTATCCTACCCAGTGCAACAGAGTAGCTCCACACCACGTTTATAGAGTGCAGACAGAAGTCACATAGAGGGTTACAGTATGGAGAACAGGCGTGGGCGTCCTGTGCATACAAGGGAAATGAGCATCCTAGGATCTGTGAGGAAACATGAGAGGTGCCCAGGCAAGTGTACAGTGTATCTTCAATTTCCCCAGACAACTCAAGGACATCAACCTGGGTACCCCACTAAGTACATCCAGACAGCACGCTGAATGACCTGGGTACCCCACTAAGTACATCCCAACAGCACACTGAACAATTACCTTCCTTGGCTCACAGCTGATATTTTTGGTTCAATGTTCTAAAAAGCACGTATCATTACAAACTACAATGCAGACCCAAAAGAACCCTGCTATTTACACGAAGAGTGGTGTGTGTGCCCACAACTAAGGCATTTTTTACCTTCAGCCATAAACCACAGTGGTCCCTAGCACAGCAGGTTAGAGAGGCCCTGTATTTAGAGCAGGAGGGATTCCAAAGCTCAAATGCAAGGAAGCACCACTGAGAGAGGAGGGGCACACTATGACGCCAGTCTGCTTCCAAAGTTTGCCTACTTAACTGTTGTACAGAAGACCTTACTATGGTGGAAAATAAATTACCAACAGAGCTCAATGTCCTGCTTTTTCCTTTGCATGTCCGGGATCCTATAAACAGAATCTCAGACTTACACAGGCATCATCCCATTTACACAGCTCACGTCTGCACTGTGGACACTGCCAAGGAAGGACAACTGAGCTCCCCTGCTTCCGGATGGCTCTCTGTGGCACGAGTGTCATGAGCAACTGTGTGCATATGTGACGGGTTTCCTTCCTTGAAGATAATCTGTAAGTCAGTGCTAATGAGAACTGTTTAAAGGAGTAGTGAGTCCCCGTCACACAATGACAGATGATGTCCCCATCACACACTGAAAGATGATGTTAGAAGAAAACACGAATTATTTACAGGAGTTGGTGGTGTGTTAGACCATTTGGCTGAAAACTATTTTCAAATAAATTTGAGCAATAGCTGGGGCTCTAAAACAGAGCAGAAGAGTCATAACACAGGGCAGAAGAAGTCGTTTAGGTAAATCAAATCCAGTGCTACCTTGGCACTGTTTCTTCATGCAAGCTTTTGAGATGTTATCTCATATCTACTTCCTGCAGGAAAAGGGATATAACCATATGGTCCAGCAGAGTGTCAAATGAAGATAAAGGACAACAATGATATCACCCATGACTGCCACCACTCATCTACATGCTAGATTCTATAATATATAATCCCATTGGATCCAACCCAGGGATGTGGACAGTGACACCCTGGTTTTCAGGAAACTGACGCTCAATAAAGTCCCAGAAACTACCCATGACAGCCACTCTTAAATGACACTCAGCTTTAGGCCTGTCTGACCCCAGCAAGCCTCTGTGCTTTGAATATCTGTGTATCCTCAGGTACAGTAGTCAGAACACAGAAACCATTAGGAGTATAATACTTGAATCTTGCCACTGTTTGTAGATTTCCCCCACAAATATTGACTGGCAGTCTCTCCTGGACACTTCTCTTTGTGCCCTCGCCAGCAGCCTTTGCAGGTGCCATGACGTTTCACCCAGGAAGTGCATTAACACCAGAGAAGCCACATCCAGTTCCCCACCTGCTTCCCTGCCTCCTGCCTGAGAATCAGAGAGCCTGGCTGCAGGCTCTTTCTATGAATGTCCCTAACCCTCAATACATATAAAAAGGTTCCCTCTTCTGCCATATGGGCTCCAATTCTCTTTGACTTGCCAGTTTGCCTATCTGGTGCTAGGCTTCAACTCTCCTGGGGGCCCTCAGTATGCTGTTGCCCTGCCTGTCAGTCCATGGCATTAAAACTCTTCTGATAAACTCCTCTGTTCCAACCTGCCCATCCCAAACCCAACAGAGACAAAGCGAGAGAACTACTCCAGAAGCCTTCAGGCTGGAAAGGATGCAAAAAAAAAAAAAAAAAAAAATCCACTGCTGTGGCCATTAGTTTCCGAGGGGCTCACTGTCTACCAAATACTATGCTATGTGTCTCCCAGTCATTTTTTGTCTAATCCTTCCAACTGCCCATGGATAAAGGAAACTGCTTTCCATGCTTGTTCAATCCATACCATGTGACACTGAAGCTGCACTTTCATCCTCACACTTGCATTCCTCACACGGAGGCACCGTTGTTAGCTTTGTTATGTTTCTAGGCTCTGGAGATCCTGACACGTTGGGTTTTGCCGTCTACCCTCAATAGGCCAATTAATCAGACAGGTAACACTGAAAGCAGAGAAAGAAGACCGCTTCAATATGGCCATATTGGGAAGAGAAACACACAATCCAGTGACCCTACTCCCCACCCCAAGTCCCTCTGCAAGGTCCTGCTGTGAGGTTTAGGTTTATACAAGATAAGAAATATGCATAGCTAAGCAGTCCTGGTCAAGGTGTGGTCTTGCCCATCACTGTCTGGCTTCAGTCTTTTTATAAGGTGGTCAGACAAGTTATCAATACTGTGTAAAATCCCTTCTGGGGAGATAAGTCCTATTTTTGTCCAATACCAGATATCAGAACTTCCCTCCTCCCAGGAGAGGTTCTTGGAAAATCCAAATTTATTGAGGTGCCCTGCTTCTGGAGGCCAGAGGGAAGGGCATCAAGTGTGTCTTGTAATATCTTCATACTATTAAAGCAGGAGGGCCAAGTTGAGGCTATGAGGACTGAGGTCGTCCTCCCTGCCCTTCCAGACATATGAAATTTGTTCCCAGGGAGAAACAGGCCTGGGCACAGAGCCCGAGCAGGAGCCACGGGCACCATTGGAGGTGTATGCCGAATGCTGACCCTGGTCACAGTAAACTTGGATAGCACAGGTAGCTGCCACATCCCTCCATGATCAGGGATGGACCCTGCCTCTTATCTGCCACCATTATCCAGGAGTTGAATACAGTTCAGGTGGGTCTGGCTGGCTGAGACAGTCACAGGCTTGAGCCATGTCTTGGCCATCTGGCTGCCAACCTAGCAGGTGGTCTCAGCTTCCCTCCCAGACTACATCTAGAAGGAAACTCTTCAGATGTGAAGGGAACAAATGTGCTGGGAAGTCAAGGACAAGCAACCACTATGAATGCCATTAACAGTGACAAAAACTGGCTGCTAAATTTGCTCTTCACAAGTGACAATGATGCCGTGTATCTCAACATGAACAGAGTTTAGGAGGGTAATGCTGCCATAGGAGATGCTCACGGGTGTCCTCCGTGGTGTCTGGGGACTGCTGCAATGAAGGCCGGGGTTGTGGCAGGGCCCTCCCTCAGCACATGGGCACAATGACAAAACTGCTTTTCCTCACACGTGCTACCAGACTCCTGCACCATGTGGCAAGTGTTTAGAGAGCCCCAGATGAGGGACTCTAGGGGCTGCTTTTAATTTACTGATAAGTGAAGAATTTAAATGTGCCAACTTTGAGTACTGCTGTCCCAGGCTATTAAACAAGGAGCAGCAACTCCCAAGTCACTGCCTTCCTATTAACCTAAACCTGCTAATGCCCATGTGGCCAAGCACTGGCAGGGTGACCCAGATCACCCTTTGCATTTTACCACAAAGCTCTGCACTGGTGTCGTTGTGGGGAGAGATCACTTTGCACTCGGTGGTCTAGATTCAAAAGAGTGCCCACCTCAGACAGGCTGCCATCGAATTCAGGGGAAAATGCAGGTCTTTTCCATACCAGTCCCTATTTACCTGTCTCCATGCAGGCTCGGCCCAGTGGAGGGCAGCATACGCAAGGGCTCATCCTGCAGAAACTGTAACTCTTGCAGTGTCAGGAAGTCTGAGCTGCGGTTACTTAGCTGGGCTGTGGCCATAAACACAAAAGCTATCTACTGAGTGGTGCTGGGCACGGAGAGCTGATGGGTTGCATTTCCTAACAGGAGGCTATCTCAGCAGCACTCAATGCCATGTGTGTCACTTAGCTCTTGTCATGGCTGTGACAGTGGTTGATAGGAACAGCAAAGAGGAGGAGAGGCTGGTTTGGGTCTAGAGATGAGGAGACAGTCTGTCATGGTGGGAAAGGTGTGGAGGCTGGAGTGGACTGACTGGTCATGGTGGTGGAAGCTTGTAGCAATGGCTTCTCCAATGGACACATAGAGGAGACCTGAAGAAGGACCAGAGCCAGAAGCAGACACCACTTTTAAGTCTGGTGTTCAGCAATCCACCTCTGCACAGTAAGACAGAGTCCCAAATGCTCCATAAAATCCTACAACAACGCTGAGCTGGAGACCCACGTTCAAACACAGGTACCCGTGGGAGGCACTTCCCATCCCACTCATAACGCCAGGGACTTCTGTAACTAGAACTTCCCAAATTCTAGTGGCTACTTAGGCTTTTGGAAAAGGAATCAATCAATCAGGGAAAATTTCATTTTCTGAAATGACTAAACGACTTCTTAGGAAACATTTGAAAACTATGGGTAACTCCATAGTCAGTGTAGTAAGCTTACTTCTAGTTTCCAAATGCTTGGGCTTCATTGTCAGACAAAATAGCCTCCATTTAAACGAGAAATGGAGCAAGGAGTCAAGCCTTACAGCAGGTAGACACTCAGCTCTTTGAGCCATAATTCAGGGCATCTTTGGCAACAACCTGGGCACTAGTAGACCCTGTTTCTACTTCCTTCCCTGGGATTTTTTTCTCACATCGATAGCAAGCCCCCTGAGCTGGCACGTGACTCAGTTGGCAGAGTGCTCACTTAGCATGCACCCAGGGTTCAGTCCCAGCACTGCATACAATTGGCATGACGGCACACGCCTGTAACGACAGCACTCACCAGGTAGACGAGAGAAGGTTCAAGGTCATCCTCAGCTACTCAGTGAGTCTGGGGTTGCTCTGAGATATGTGAGACTGTGTTTCAAAAACAAAGCAGAAGCCAAGCCCTGGCTCTCATTGTCTTTCTTTGGTAAGGGACATGGAACACAAAGGAGACCAGGAATTGGATGTTTGGGCCATTTAGAATATTATTTAGCAATGGGGTTAAAAAGTATCCAATTGTTCTAGTTGTATCATACCTCAAGGGGAAAAATAAACTTTCATTTTCCTAACTATTATCATTTAGCTCAACATCTATCAAGGATTTACCATACAAGAAAATTAAAAATGTAGTTTTAATAGGTCATTAAATGTGGCATATTCATAAACCAAGTATTTATTCAACAAAGGTAACAACAGAGATGAGCCAAGGAGATGTTGTGCTAGGAGAAGGACGCTAGGCACGCCTGCTGTGTAGTCAGTTATATGACACACACGGAACAGGCAGATCTATAGACGGAGAGTGGACCGGCAGGTGTGCGGTGCAGGTGTGGCACGAGCACAGGCTAGCCTGAATAGTATATGGCTGACTGTGGCCATGGCAATGCGGATTTAAATAAATGGATAGAATGTAATCAACTAGGGGCTAGGGAGATGGCTCAGTGGCTGAGAGCACTTGTTGCTCTCCTAGAGGACCTGGTGTAGGTTCTTAGCACCCACATGGTAGAGCATAAGCCCCTGTAACTCCAGTTCCAGGCGATGTGCTGTCCTCTCTGGTCTCTGTGGCACCAGACACACATGCAGTACATATACACACATGGAGGCAAACACTCACATGTGAAATAAATGTAACAGAAATCCTCCTAAGAATAAAACGTCAGTAACGACAGGCACTGACCGCCAGCCGGGCCTCACTCCTCCTAGAGATGACCGCCCTGGATTCCTGTGAGCAGCATGAAGTTGTGCAGTCCCTGCTTTCTACAGATAACTCCTTAAGGAAGAAATAAGTCACTTACCAGTCACATAAGCAACCAAGCCAGGATCTGAATGTCAACAATGACCTCACAGTCATGTCCCTTTAACTGATTCACAGATGTACAGAGAGGTGTAGAGAGGTGTACAAGGAGTCACAGGTGTACAGGGGTGAAGTCACAGGTATGCAGAGGTGGGCTCACAGAGAGCAGCTTCTAGCCCAGGTTACCACAGGTCCTGTAAGAAGTGCCCAGCAGCAAGGGCAGTTTAGATACCTACAGGGATTCTGTTCCTAAAAAAGTGAAATCTATCTAAACCTGTTCTTTTAGTCATGAGTCCCTATGCTTGGTGTCTCTGTTCCTGCCTAGTGTAAGTTTCCTGAGATCAGACTGCCTGCTTCCTGCTAACGGTGTTAGCCACGGAAGAACACGTACTTGCTGCTATCAACTGGAAAATCAGATGAATAGATCTGATGACTTGACTTTGACAGCCCGCAGTGAAGGGACCGCCTGTGACTACAGGAAACTTCTCTGGAACGGCATTATGCTACAGGAACTGTGCCCCCAACAGGAAGAGGACACAAAGTGGGACTCATGGGAGGGACGTACCCCTTTGATGTGACGTACACCTTTGATTGGACACATTTGCTTTCCTCTAGTCTCAGAAAATTTATGGAGCCATAATCCTTTCCATTGTTAATTCTTTCATTATCTTCCCCTAATTACTTGAGGTATGTAAACTCACTGATCTCAAACTTTGCAGGCATAAACATCACTCACATGGTGACCTGATGCCATGCTGCTAACAGATCAAGTTTAATCAGGTTCTCCAGCTTTCAAATTATACGTTATTAGACAAGACTCATTTAAGTTTGCATCTAAAAGTTATAGCTTATTATCCTGGCGGCACTCAGTCACTCCTAGCTGCCGTGTTGCATCTGTACCACTGGCCAGTGGAAGGGATACCGTTAAAAACTGTAACTGGATGACACAACAAGGAGCTTTACTGTGCTATCAAATGTGTTTATACGTGCTTCTGAGAAAAGAAAGGAAAAGACTGAGAGGGGTGAATTATCCACACAAAATTTCTTTCTATTGATTGACACAAAGTCCCTTCTCCTACCTTCCCATTGACCAGGACTGGCCCCGGACTACATAGCCAGGCAGGTGCACAGTCACTCAGAGTCCCATATCTCTTTTGACTTTTTATTTTGAGACAGAACCCCACTCAGTTGCTTGGGCTAGCCTGGAACTCACTCAGTAGCCTAGGAACACCCTGCAATCCTCTTGCCTCAGCCTCAGGTCTGGCTTAATACAAAATTTCTTCACAAAAATATTTATATATTCTAACAGCAGTATTTCACCACAGTAAGATAATAAATGAAGGTCCAGCAACACACAGCCTGGGCTTGGCAGAGCATGCCTGGGACGACCCCCATCTGGCACCACATGGACTGGGTGGGGAACAAGCCTGAGACAACTCTGGCCCAGTGCCACATTGGAATGGGCAGAGCATAGCACTCCTGAGACCCAGAAGCCTCGGGTGCCACGAAGATGAGCAAATAAGTTGTGAGAAGATAGAGGATAGGGGAAAGCAGAAGGATGTAGGGACAATGAAGAGAGGTAGAACAGCCTGATAAGATAAGACAGTGGTGCCACCTCACACCACAGTGAGGTCCTGGCCTGTGCTGCTACCAAGAGCCACATCTGGGCCCATGGCCCTGCAGCAGCAGGTGGAGGATGGGGGCAGGGGAGGGTCTGTTACTATCAAAGGTCGGGCAGATGTCCCTGGTCTGGCCTGCCACCTGGGACCATGTTGATAACTGAGGGCTGTATAGAACTGGTCCTACCCCTTACCTGGGCATCAGGGGAGAGCTGGATCAGAAGGCATGAGCACAGGAGAGCTGGCCCCACTCCTGACCAGCTGCAGCACTCTGGAGAGCAGCCCAGCACCTTGTGTAGGAAACATATTAGAGCTGGCCCAGGTTGCAGGAGTTGTAGATGAGACAGCCCTGAGGGTGTGGGAGTGACAAGCTAGTCCTGCCACTCACAGGCCATGTGGTGATGTGGGCAAGGGAAATATTCCCTCCCCAGCCTCATCCCTTGTCACCTGCGGTGGGATAGAGAAATGCCCATGGGGTCACGAATGCCCAAGAGCTGACCTTGCAGGCATGGTGGAGGGTGAGCTAGCTCTGAGGGTGTGAGAGCAGGTAAGCTGGCTCTGCCTCTTGCCAGCTGCAGCACTGGATGATCTAGCCGAGGCAGTGATGGAGAGTCTCCCTGGTAGTGTGAGTTTGGGAGATCCAGTGGGCTGATCAACACACATACTACCTAAGCCCATATCCAGGGCTTTTAAGTTGGCTCATCTGGGGACATCTGCGCCATCTATGAATTGCTGGAATGTGTGAAGGGGTGGGTCCTGCAGATCCAAAGCTGCAGGACCTCTGTGACACAGGGCAACAACAGGACATCTGAGAGGAGTCCCAGTGAGGTTCCAGTATTGATCGTGTAGTAGAAGCCAGGGGCCTTGAACCAGAGCAATGACTCATTGCAGTAAACATCTGCAAGTAAAGAAGTGTGGCTAGAAGGGTGCACTGCGGGACACGTCATGACGCACCACAGCTCCCACAATGAGATTCTTCTTCTTTTCGGGGGCAGGTAGGGACCGGCAGGTACAAGGGAATGGGAGATGGGTGAGATTAGGATGTGTTCCTTTCCCATTCTGACGACTTGACCAACTACCCGATAACTGAACCCCTTCAGGATCATGTCGCCTTTTAGTACCTCATTTAGTTGAAGAAAATAGGCCAATGAAAGGATAGAATGTTCTAATTCCAGAAAACGAGAGTAGAAATAACACAGGAACAATGTACACACTCTAGTTAGCTAAGCTGATTCTTCAAGGCACTAGCTTTGTTCACTCCATGCTGCTGTGCCAGGGCCTCTTCAGGTTTCTGATGTTTCTATCCACTGGCTCCAAAAATCCTCAAGGATGGCGTGAGGAAGGAAGGGGCCCCAGTGCGGTTCTGCTGTGGGGTGGTCTGGCACTCCTGAGCAGCTTGCCACCTGCTCTTGCATAAAGGCTTCCAGGGCATGAGCTTCAGTGAGTCAGGAGTCCCCAGAAGGGAACAGAAATTAGGAACTAGATCACAAGCACGTCTGACCCCAGGAACCTTGGGAACTTGCACCCTTCTGAATCACAGAGCCAGTTATGGGTCAGGGTTCTCCAGAGAACCAACAGAAGACACACAGACATATTATTACAACAGGTTCATTATGGGAACTGGCTCATATGTTTATTGAGACCAAGAAATCATGCCCAGCTGCCCATAAGCTGTAGTCTAGGAAGTCTGGTGGCGTGAATTGTCAGCCTGAGACTCAGGAGCAGTCACATCCAAGGAGACAGTCTCAGCTCAAAAAACAGGTCAGACTTGCCCTTCTCCCACTATCCTATTTTCTAGTGGCTTCTGTACTGAATGCCACCTGACCATACTGGTGAGGTCAGGTCTTTCCTCAATCCAGATTCAAGTGCCTATCTCTTCCAGAAACACCCTTGTTGACAGATGCGGAAATGCTGATTTAATAATGACTTGGGCATCCCTGTAAGCTCACTGAAGTTGACACATTAATATTAAGACTCAGGAGCCCTTAAAAGATTTGATGAAAACCAAGGACCCTTTCCTCAAGTCATTCCCTAGGGCATCCATGCAAATATCCTAAATTCCACCTGGGTTTTAGGGATTCACCAGCTAGACAAAACCTACTTATGAACAACCCACTCAGGTTAAAAAATGAACCCAAAGATTCACCATTTTGGACCTGTGTTACATTGCCTAGAAAAGAACCCCTGAGCTGTGTGTGACGCGAGCTTCTATCTGCCTTTAGTCTGACCTGCTTCCTATTCACCTTCCCTGTTGTTGGCTTGGTTTCTTTTAAGCCTTCTTGAATGTGCCATGGAACACACAGACAAGGGAAGTTTCTCTCAACTTGTAGGGTTTTGTTTGTTTGTTTTGATCTCAGTGATGAAGCCAGAGATAAAGAATATGGAAGACTTTTTGTGTGTCCTTAATCAAAAGGCAACTCAGTCCCTATTACTTAACTCCAGTCATTTCTTTTCATCAAATAATCAAATGTCCATCTTTTCCTGGCTATAGTTCAGAAAGCTTTAATTAAAAGTAAAGTTTCTTCCCCGTGGCAATGGGCAAAGAGGCACCCTGTTGGTGGTGTTGTCCTTATGTCAGTCAGGGGCAGAGCAGATGTCAGTCCTTTGTTCATTCTAGCTTGAAGCCTGGCTTGGTAGCCAAAGCTGTCTTAGGCCTAAGGACTCATAAAAAGCAATTCAAATCAAACCCAGGCAGCACAGTTCAAGAGGAGGAAGACAGAGACCTATGGACTGCCATGTCACCCACAGACTTGCCCTCCAGCTCATGCCTGTAACCACACTATACAGCATGGATGGAGGATGTCACCTAGGGGCCCACCAGCCTTCAGCAGGAGCCACCACAGTGTGCAAGTATGTGATGATCAGATGGGAGAGAAAGAGACATGAAGCAGCTTAAATATAAAGAGAGACGGAATTGGAAACTGGAAGAGGAACCTTCAGTGAGTGGCCAGCCCTGTCTGTCACCCAGGGCCATGGTGAAGTCCCAGCCTGAGCTACCACTGAGGGCCACATCTCAGTCCATGGCTGCACAGTGGCAGAGGTCAGTGTCAATGTCTGTGGGTCATATTACCACTACAGAACAAGGGGCTGTCACTGGTCAGTGCAGCTGCAAGGAGCTACATGGATGCCCAGGGGCTGTGCATACCTGGCCCTACCCCTCACTAGCTGCAGTGCTCCGGAGAGCTGGCCCTATCACCTGTGGTAGGTAGCACTCAAGAGAGAGAGAGAGAGAGATGAGGCCCTGAACCTTGCCTAGGAGGCTCAGTGGAGTTGGCCCTGGTGGGGGTTGGGGGGAAGGGTGAGCCAGCACTGAGAGTGTGAGTATGGGAGGCTGACCGTGCTTCATCTGCTGTGGTCTGGCACAGGTGCAGAGTGACTCCCCCCCCCCCTCCTGCTAGCACCTCACCATCCCCAGCAGTCAGGAAAGCTCCCCACGGGGTCATGAGTTCAGGAGAGCTAGCTCTGTCTCTCACCAGCTGCAGCACTCAGGACGCATGTGTGTTTATTTTACTATGGGCAGGAGATTGCAAGGGTGAAGGGTGGATATGAGGGGCAGGGAGATGAGTGGGACTGGGGTACATGATGTAAAAGTCACAAAGAATCAATAATTCTTTTAAAGTAAAGTTTCTGCCACTGAGTTTGTACTTTGGCCAATCATAATGTCACCATGAAAAGGCAGCTCTGAGAGAGAACAAGAGGCCTGTGATCCTGTGTGGAGACATAGGTTCTTAATTTGGGGCCATAGGCACTGCAGGGGTGGGGCAGGGATTTCAGAGGAAAGAGAGCTAGATGTCCACTGAATCCATGCTGATACAGCACTACCGTCTATTACAAAGTGAGCAGCCGCTCTTGGAGGTAGCGAGGACTTGAGCATCAGAAACCACACCTGTTTCTCATCACATTTCAGTGTTTGCCCATGCCATAGAACATGGAGTCCATTGTCACTATCATATCTGGGTAGTTATCAACCTGTTAGAACATCAGATAAAAGATCAACCAAGAAGCATGCATATCACCCAATCAAATTTTGTAACAGTACTTCGATAACTGTTGGTTTCAATGGAAATTCTCTGTTTTTTTTTTTTGGGGGGGGGCGTTTTGAGACAGGGTTTCTCTGTGTAGTCCTGGCTATCCTGGTACTCACTCTGTAGACCAGGCTGGCCTCAAACTCAGAAATCCGCCTGCCTCTGCCTCCCAAGTGCTGGGATTAAAGGCGTGCACTACCACCGCCTGGCCGGAAATTCTCTGTTTAAAAACATTACCCTGTGATGTGTTCCAGGGACTTTGCCAATCTAACAAAGCGGTCCCAAGGCCCAAACATGATTAAGATGCCCTGTCAGACAGGGAACAGAGAGCTGACACCATTTCAGTAGCCACACGCATATGTGGTAGACAAATGCAGGGGTGGAATTATAATCATACACCTAACAGCCCTGCAACTTAGGCTCTATGCCCCCCTACTTAGTATTATTAGGTAAATTGGTTCAGACCTCTTCTAATCAGCTTTAGCAGAAGGGAAGTATTGTCCCTGATTGCTTGGATGCTTCCACAGGGCTTATAATGGATATGAAGGAGTGAAGTAGCCAAGGGGCTGAGCTGATTGCCCTCTGTTGCTTCTTGGCATAAAACTGAGTGGAGACAGCCTCGGTGCATTCCCCATCCCCAAGCCTGGTGCTGTTTTGACTGAGGCATCATACCCTTGCATGCAAATAAATCTCTTTCTGTTTCTGTATATGAAACTGTATGGTAAATTAATTTTAAATCTTGGCATTTCCTGGAGTAGGCATTTAAAAATAAAAATGCAAGGCTAACACAGTTGAATGTAAAGTAACTGAGTTCTTTAAAAACAAGAAGTCTCGTTTTATGATGAACACAGAGCTTCTATGAAATGGAAACTTTCTATGTGGCACGGCAACTTACCACCTGTATCACAGGGACCAAGGGTATTGGTTACTCAAAAGGGATCACAGGAAGAAAGGTCACCCTGTCCCCATGAGAGGTCCTCTAGAAAGCCACAAAGCAGAGTCACTAGTGTGAACCCAGTACAAATGGCTTGGAGGATGCTAAGTTCATCCCTTAGACTCCAGAGCCACTGAAGGCACGGGAGCACCAATGGGATGTCGGAACTCTGCTTAGGTCTCCTCCCGCCTTCAATGATCTCAGGTAGAACAGCTTGGAGGTGAGGTTAACAACTGTGCAATCCGTAGACTCGGAGGTGACAGAGTCTGTGTATATCAACACAAGGATACTCAGAAAGGCAAAGACACTCAGAAGAGCAAAGAGTAAATCACAGAACAATGTGCACAGAGTGATTGTGTTTGTGCTTGGGAAAAAGGTTGTTGGACACACACACTATCTGAACAACAGTGACCCCAGGTCAAGGCTTGAGAAGGAATTCATGGTTGATTCTATATGAAGATTTTCAACCCTTGTAAAAGCAACCCGTCTACACATTGCTTACATAATTTAGAAAGTGAATATAATAATAATAATAATAATAATAATAATAATACCCAGTTCTATTCTAGCTTGAATCCTGCCAGAGAGTGAAGTAACAAGAGAGGGAGGGAAGAAAGGAAGGAGGTTGAAGGAGAGACAGAGACAGAGGGAGAGGGAGAGAGAGAGGGGTGGGGATCATGTCATAGCCATTCCCTTTACAGGTAACTGGCAGGCAGTCTGGTACAGAGTAGGCACTGAGTGCAAATGTCAATTTAATTTCATCTATTCTAGAAATCTGTAACTTGCTAAGACCCCTGGTGGCACACATAGGTTCATGTGACTGCACTCCCTCCCCACGTCCAGCTGTCAGTAACTCTCCATCCCTCTCACATGAACACTGCCCTTCAGGACCCTGGAACGAAGCTTTGGGGAAGGTGAACTTGACAGTGTTGGAGGGCAGAGATAAGGCCCTTTGCTGGACAGAGCCTTAATCCTGGCTCTGGTTTTGCAATCGTGCCTTGGAGGCTTTCCTTATCAGGGTCTGTCTTGTAACAGAATTGTATTCACATGTTTGTGTTTGCCTGGCCTGAGAAAAATGAGCATCAACCCTCCTGGACTGAAAGCAGCAGAAAGACAAACCGTTCCATTCCTTCCCTGGAGCCCAGCACACAGACACATCCCATCTTTGCTCAATGCTCTCCTTTCACAAAGTTATTCATTCTTCATAGAAGTAGAAGCTGTCAAGTGGGGAAAAGAGTCTAGATGTTTACTGGGTGGTGACAACTTTTATCTGAACTTTATCCCATCCCTCTGCACCCAGTTTAAGATGACCAAACAAGAAGAAACTTTGATTTTTGTTGTTATTGTTGTTTTGTCTTTCTTGGTCTGTTCAGGCCTTTAACTAAAGGAAAAACACAGTGCTCCTTATCAGCATCTCTAATTCACATTTCCATGGTGACACCCAGAGTGACTCCCCCTCTTCTCCAGGCTCTGCAGCCTCTGAAGCCTGGCCCTTCTCCACCATGAAGACTTTCCACCTAAGTGGCCACTTCTGTGCTTATTCCTAACAAACTCCATCTCTGTGCACATACCCTCTCCCCCAATTTGTTCCGATCATCTCTGGGATCAATTCTAGCTTCACACTGAGGTCCTTTGGTTTCAACAGAAATGGTTCTGAATATTCAACCTTAAAACATCAGGAACCATTTAAACCTTGAAACTACCATGTGACTGCCATGTAAGGGAGGTGCAAAAATTAATCTGGGGGAATGACACAAGTGGGAACAAGAAGCTTTTGCTTCAACTGATGAGTGTTTTTTTTTTTTTTTCTAAGTTGCAAGCATCTGTTCTGCAGATCCATAAATTCTTATGAAAAACCTTATGGGCTGGATCTTGTTTAAAATTTTTCAAACTTGTTGTATTTTTACAAACTTTAAAAGGGAAATAGATGGGACAGAATATATACTAACAAAGCATGAGAATTAAGAACAACTCATTTCAGAGCTCAGAAATTCTCTACTAACAAATGTGTGAGTATCCCGTTAGATAAAGAGCAGGAATAGCCTGAGTCAATTCAAGGCAGTCTTGTTACCAATCAAGTCAATTTCAAATTTAAGAAAAAAAAAATCTTAATTTTTAGAGACCCCTGAGTGTTGTAATGGCAGATAAAAAGTTCTGTACATGTACATGGTCCAAATAAAAACTCAGTCCTGGTTACATATGTACAAATCCCGTTCAAAGAAAATGCTGTGCCTGTTTTTCAGGGCACTTTGCCAACATGCTGCTGTGGGTGTTTTCTATAGGAGAGAGCATCCTGCTTTAGCTACTCAGAGTATTTAAGAAGCAAAACAAAACCTACACACATAAAAGCATCTCCCCCAAAACCTGGGCAGACATTTAAAGGAGTAGCAGTTCTCTTGCTTAAACACTGTCACTGACAACCACGAAGGAGACCCTCAGTGGCTCCTGGCATGCACACAGGTATCCTATACAATACATGAAAAGCAGAGTGCATTGGGCCTGAGCATCCTAGTCTGGCAAGTGCAACTCAACCATATTGTCCATAAGATTCATCTGGTGACTTCATAAAGACCGGCTACATCTGCCTGGACAGAAATGCGCCATCTCCAGTAAGCTCTGGTCAGTTTTGGGTCCATGTTTTTTAATAGCAAGACAACAGTGGGAAGTGCAAGAGGTCTAGAAAAGAAGTTACTCCACCACTTAGGATACAAGGCCTTAGGAGAGAGTACTTCCTTGTTCAGAGCCAGATACCCCACCAACAAAAATGGAAATAACCACTGGATCTGTTTTTGCATTGCTATTACGAGAAGGTAAGCTAGCAGCAGTAACACTGGCTGGTTATAGAGCTGAATTTCACTCATCACAAGTTATCTGTGATGGCCTCAATAAAGCTCTCCGAGACTAACTCCCAGTACTTGTGAATACCTTATCAGCCATGGCAAAGGGGACTTTGCAGACTGGAAAGATTACTCTAGGTTATCAGGCAGGCCCAATGTAATCACACAGGTCTGTATCAGAAAAGGGGAGAGAGGAAGGGAGAGAGAGAGGAAGAGAGGGAGTGAGGGAGGGAAGAAGAGAGGGAGGGAGGGAGGGAGGGAGGGAGGGAGGGAGGGAGGGAGGGAGGGAGGGAAGGCAGTCAGATTGGGAAGGAGAATCCCAGAGGTTGCAGCAGGGGCCAGAGAAGACTCCAGACTACAGGCTTTGAAGATGCACAAGCCAAGAAATGTATTCTAGGTAGGAGAGGCGCACAGCCCTGTAGATTCATACTGTACTTTGAACCTCCAGATCTGTCAGAGTGAGTGTGCACTGTTCCAGCAGCTACATAAGTCAAGTGATGTGAATGAGGGCTTGCCTCCCCCTACACAACAGAAGCTCTTGAGGCTAATGTTCACAAGAATCTCAAGCACGCCATAGCTGCTCAGGCAGAACTAACACACAAGAGCTCTTCCAAGACATTTTATTCCAAGGGAAGAATCAACCCTTGTGTTCTCTGTTTCATGGAGCTACCGAAGTCCAAATATATGAGGATGGACCTGTGTGTCAGTGACAGCAAGAGGCTTACTGGAATCTCTTGTTCCAAAATTAAAGCATCACATTCTGATTGGTCCTCCACATGGAACTACTGGATTCTAACAAGGCTCCCGGGGACACTCTCAGTAGGTAGGGCCTGCAAGAGTCACCCTAGGCTTGAGAGCTAAAGGACAGAAAATCAATAGTCTCAGTAACATGGACAAGATCTTAATTTGCCACTTTTAATGTGGCTAATCTCACAGAGTTTAATTGCAAATTAAAGTAAAACATATGGGTGCCTGTAACATGAAGACATATTTGTCCAAACTCAAGCTGGAGCCCTGGCACAAGTGCCTCCTCCTCCCACCTACGCCTCTGGCTCCCCTTCCTCTCTACTCTGCAGAGGCCCTGGACTCTCATTTCCACTGGTATACCCATAGTGATTAGTGCTGTAACAGGCACTTACTCTGCAATCAGCAGATGTTTGTAGATGAATGAATGTTACGATGGATAGTTACAATGAAAAAGGATATTGTTAAGAATTACACCAGACTTCTCACCAGAGACTATAAAAGCCAGAAGATCCTGGACTGATATCATACAGACCCTAAGAGAACACAAATGCCAGCCCAGAGTACTATACTCAGCAAAACTCTCAATCAATATTGATGGAGAAACCAAGATATTCCATGACAAAACCAAATTTACACAATATCTTACCACAAATCCAGCACTTCAAAGATAATTGGTAGAAAACTCCAACACAAGGAGGGAAACTATAACCTAGAAAAGGCAAGAAAGTAATCTTCTAACAACCCCAAAAGAAGATAGCTACACAAACATAATTCCACCTCTAATAACAAAAATAATAGGAAGCAACATTCATTTTTCCTTAATATCTCTTAATATCAATGAACTCAATTCTCCAATAAAAAGACATAGACTATCAGACTGGATACATAAACACAACCCAGCATTTTGCTGCATATAGGAAATGCACCTCTGTGAAAAAGACAGACACTACCTCAGAGTAAAAGGATGGAAAACAATCTTCCAAGCAAATGCTCCCAAGAAAAAAGCTGAAG
Source organism: Arvicanthis niloticus (assembly GCF_011762505.2). Lineage (NCBI taxonomy): Eukaryota > Metazoa > Chordata > Mammalia > Rodentia > Muridae > Arvicanthis > Arvicanthis niloticus. Next base: position 101,241,603 of record NC_047663.1, read on the forward strand.
TAGCGATTCTAATATCAAATAAAATCGATTTTCAACCAAATGTAATAAAAAAAGATAAGGAAGGACACTTCATATTCATCAAAGGAAAAATGTACCAAGAGGAACTCGAAATTCTCAACATCTATGCCCCGAATGCAAGGGCACCCACATATATAAAAGAAACTTTACTAAACTCAAAGCATACATTGCACCTCACACAATAATAGTGGGAGATTTCAACACCCCACTCTCAGCTATGGACAGATCATGGAAACAAAAACTAAACTGAGACACAATGAAACTAACAGAAGTTATGAACCAATTGGACCTAACTAATATCTATAGAACATTTCGTCCTAAAACAAAAGAATATACCTTTTTCTCAGCACCTCATGGTATCTTCTCCAAAATAGACCATATACTTGGTCACAAAACAGGCCTCAACAGAAACAAAAAGATTGAAATAATCCCTTGTACCTTATCAGACCACCATGGACTAAGGCTGGTCTTTAATAATGACAAAAACAATAGAAAGCCCACATACACGTGGAAACTGAACAATGCTCTACTCAAGGATGACTTGGTCAAGGAAGAAATAAAGAAAGAAATTAAAGACTTTTTAGAATTTAATGAAAATGAGGACACATCATATCAAAACTTGTGGGACTCCATGAAAGCAGTACTAAGAGGAAAACTCATAGCTCTAAGTGCCTACAAAAAGAAACTGGAAAGAGCATACACTAACAACTTGACAGCACACCTGAAAGCATTAGAACAAAAAGAAGCAAGTACACCCAAGAGGAGTAGATGGCAGGAAATAATCAAACTCATGGCTAAAATCAACCAAGTAGAAACAGAAAGAACTATACAAAATATCAACAAAACCAGGAGCTGGTTCTTTGAGAAAATCAACAAGATAGATAAACCCTTAGCCAGAATAACCAAAGGGTACAGAGACAATACCCAAATTAATAAAATCAGAACTGAGAAGGGAGACATAACAACAGAAATTGAGGAAATTAAAAAAAATCATCAGATCCTACTACAAAGGCCTATATTCAACAAAATTGGAAAATCTGGATGAAATGGATAATTTTCTAGACAGATACTAAGTACCAAAATTAAATCAGGAACAGATAAACCATCTAAACAGTCCCATAACCCCTAAAGAAATAGAAGCAGTCATTAAAAGTCTCCCCATGAAAAAAAGTCCGGGACCAGATGGTCCTAGTGCAGAATTCTAGCAGACCTTCCAGGAAGACCTAATACCAATTCTCTTCAAACTATTCCATAGAATAGAAACAAAAGGAACACTACCCAATTCGTTCTATGAAGCTACAATTAGGCTCATACCTAAACCTCACAAAGACCCAACAAAGAAAGAGAACTACAGACCAATCTCTCTTATGAATATTGATGCAAAAATGCTTAATAAAACTCTCCCAAACGCAATCCAAGAACACATCAAAACAATCATCTATCATGATCAAGTAGGCTTTATCCCAGGAATGCAGGGATGGTTCAATATTCGGAAATCCATCAATGTAATCCACTACATAAATAAACTCAAAGAAAAAAAAAACACATGATCATCTCACTAGATGCTGAGAAAGCATTTGACAAAATTCAACATCTCTTCATGTTAAAAGTCTTGGAAAGATCAGGAATTCAAGGCCCATACCTAAACATAGTAAAAGCAATATACAGAAAACCAGTAGCCAATATCAAACTAAATGGAGAGAAACTTGAAGCAATCCCACTAAGATCAGGGACCAGACAAGGCTGCCCATTCTCACTCTACCTATTCAATACAGTACTGGAAGTCCTAGCCAGAGCAATTAGACAACAAACGGAAGTCAAAGGGATAAAAATAGGAAAGGAAGAAGTCAAAATTTCACTATTTGCAGATGATATGATAGTATACTTAAGTGATCCTAAAACTTCCACCAGAGAACTCCTAAACCTGATAAACAACTTCAGCAAAGTGGCTGGATATAAAATCAACTCAAACAAATCAGTAGCCTTCCTCTATTCAAAGGATAAACAGGCTGAGAAAGAAATTAGGAAAATGACACCCTTCACAATAGTCACAAATAATATAAAATACCTTGGAGTGAATCTAACCAAACAAGTATAAGATCTGTATAACAAGAACTTCAAGAAATAGAAGAAGATCTCAGAAGATGGAAAGATCTCCCATGCTCCTGAATTGACAGGATTAATTTAGTAAAAATGGCCAACTTGCCAAAAGCAATCTACAGATTCAATGCAATCCCCATCAAAATTCCAAATCAATTCTTCCTAGAGATAGAAAGAGAAATTTGCAAATTCATTTGGAATAACAAAAAACCCAGGATATCGAGAACTATTCTCAACAATAAAAGAACTTCTGGGGGAATCACCGTCCCTGACCTCAAACTGTACTACAGAGCAATAGTGATAAAAACTGCATGGTATTGGTACAGAGACAGGCCGGAAGATCAATGGAATAGAATTGAAGATCCAGAAATGAACCTACACTCCTATGATCACTTGATCTTTGACAAAGGAGCTAAAACCATCCAGTGGAAAAAGGACAGCATTTTCAACAAATGGTGCTGGTTCAACTGGAGGTCAGCATGTAGAAGGATGCAAATCAATCCCTTTTTATCTCCTTGTACAAAGTTCAAGTCCAAGTGAATAAAGGACCTTCATATAAAACCAGATACACTGAAACTAATAGAAGAGAAGGTGGGGAAGACCCTCGAATACCTAGGCACAGGGGAAAAGTTCCTGAACAGAACACCAATGGCTTATGCGCTAAGATCAAGAATTGACAAATGGGACCTTATAAAATTGCAAAGCTTCTGTAAGGCAAAGGACATTGTCAATAAGACAAAACAGCAACCATCACTTTGGGAAAAGATCATTACCAATCCTACATCAGATAGAAGGCTAATATCCAATATATACAAAGAACTCAAGAAATTATACTCCAGACAACCAAATAACCCTATTAAAAATGGGGTACAGAGCTAAACAAAGAATTCTCAACTGAGGAAACTCAAATGGCCAAGAAACACCTTAAGAAATGTTCAACATCCTTAGTCATTAGGGAAATGCAAATCAAAACAACCCTGAGATACCACCTCACACCAGTCAGAATGTCTAAGATCAAAAACTCAGGTGATAGTAGATGCTGGTGAGGATGTGGAGAAAGAGGAACACTCCTCCATTGTTGGTGAGATAGCAAGCTGGTACAACCACTCTGGAAATCAGTCTGGCGGTTCCTCAGAAAATTGGACATACCTGAAGATCCAGCTATACCACTCCTGGGCATATACCCAGAAGATGCTCCAATATATAACAAGGACATATGCTCTACTATGTTCATAGCAGCCTTATTTATAATAGCCAGAAGCTGGAAAGAACCCAGATGTCCTTCAGCAGAGGAATGGATACAAAAAATGTGGTACATTTACACAATGGTGTATTACTCAGCTATTAAAAATAATGAATTTGAGAAATTCTTAGGTAAATGGATGGAACTAGAAATTATCATCCTGAGTGAGTTACCCCAATCTCAAAAGAACACACATGGTATTTACTCACTGATAAGCAGATGTTAGCCCAAAAGCTTAGAATAGCCAAGACTTAACTCACAGATTACATGAAGCTCATGAATAAGGAAGACCAAGTGTGGATGCCTCAGTCCTACTTAGAAGGAGTAACAAAAATACCCAAGGGAGCAAATATGGAAACAAAGTGTGGGACAGAAACTGAAGGTGGGGCCATCTGGAGACCATTCCACCTAGGCATCCATCCCATTTAGTCACCAAAGGTAGACACTGATGTGGATGTCAGATAGTACATGCTGACAGGAGCCTGATATAGCTGTCTCCTTAGAGGTCTGCCAGAGGCTGACATATTCAGAGGCCAATGCTCTCAGCTAACCACTGATCTGATCAAGGATTTCCCAATGGAGAAGTTAGAGAGAAGATTGAAGGAGAAGAAAGTGTTTGTAGCCCCATGAGGAGAGCAACACATACCAACCAACCAGAGTTCCCCAAGGCTGGTGGTTTAGACCCTGAATCCATCTGTACATGAAGGGAGAGACCCATGAATCCATCTGTACATGAAGGGGAGGATGGCCTTGTCAGGCATAGGTGGGAGAGGAGATTCTTGGTCCCATGAAGGATGAACACTGAGTTGGGGGGGTGATTCGAGGGTGGGGAGGTGAGAGTGGGGGGGTTGGGGGGGCACATCCTCATAGAAGCATGAGGAGGGGGGATGGGATAGGAGGTTCCTGGGTAGTGGGGGTAAGGGGGGTAAGGGGATAAAATCTGAAATGTAAATATAATATCCAATAAAAATAAATTTAAAAAAAGAAAAGGGATATTGTTACTTTCATTAAAAAATTCATTATTTGGAAAGTTCTTTTACTTCCTTTTGAGTTAATATCTACTTGATTCAAGATGCTATTTATGACAGAATTAAAAGCAAGCTTTCTGATTTTATTTGCTTATTAATATATGCATTTGGTCATTAACAATGTGTTAAGTAGTCAAAGCATATAATTGCTTTTCTAGTCAGCCCTGGTGGATGTGCTAAATGAGGGGAGCAAGTTACTGCATATTAACAATTATAACTAGTTTTAAAATGTTCTGTTTCATCTCAGACAAAATATTCAAAAACAGTTCAAGTCCTCTATGTGGCTCAGCTAAAACCTAACGAAACAGCCCAAATCTTCAGAGGAGATTATGAGTTCTGATCCAGTCACACTGAATAGAAAGTGTATGTTCAGAAGTTTGCATGTTCCAATTTACAAGGTCTTCTGATCAATTGTTAGGACTGCTCATAAAATGGTTTCCATTTATTTATATTCAGTATAGTCTACTTAAAAAGCAATGTAATTGCAAGAAAAGCTTTTATTTTACATCTGATTTTGAAATGTGGCTGAATATATTAACATAATTCAGAACAAGTTGGTAAACATCCACAAGAATATGTTCTATAATTTCAGGATATTCCATGATATCCTGAAGCCACTGGGCAGAAAAATGCTAATTTTTTGATCTATGTTCAAGGGTCAATAGAAGCAGACCTTCGCCTATTATGTGACCCAGAGCAACAGTACAAAGCTGATAGCACATGGGCCATAGCATCCCCAAGACACCAGCTAACTGCAAAGCAGACCATGGGGAAACAGCAATGATGTACTGGGTCAACACACTCATCCCCCTCATTTGCCTTACTATGTCAGAAGCTAAGGCCTATAGCTGTTTCCACATTATACTATCTTAACACCTATGAACCCTTGGCCATAAGTCTTCAGTGGCTAGTATTAACTTCACTACAAAACAAAGGACTATTTTCCCAAATATATTTCCATGTAGAGCCACCCAGATAGTCATCTTTGTTGTAGGGGAGGGAGGTTCTGTCCCCATGCCACACATCTGGATCCAGGGATCCCAAAGCTGTAACTGGGTCTTGGTTTCTCCATTGCTTATCTTTGCTTTCTTACTACTATAGAGCTCCAGAATGTGTGGCAGTTTTATATTCTTGCTTCAGTAAGAGTCAGAGATAAGGGGATTGTCTCTCTTCACCTGCTCTATCACAAGTAGGTGGAGAACTGGTGGCCCAGGCTTCTGGGTTCTGACTGAGGTGGCCCAGGCTCCTGGGTTCTGATTGGGGTGGCCCAAGCTCCTGGGTTCTGACTGGGGTGGCCCAGGCTCCTAGGTTATGACTGGGGTGGCCCAGGCTCCTGGGTTCTGACTGAGGTGGCCCAGGCTTCTGGGTTCTGACTGGGGTGGCTCTCTTCTGTTCCCTCTTCCTATCACATTTTACAGGCCTAATCCAGAACAGATATTTCTATAGGTGATATCCATGGGCTCTACCTAGAGGAGTCATAGATGGATAGTCACATGAATGACTTTGTGTAGGACACCAGCAAACAGACAAGGACACTCCTGAGAGTTCTCCCTGTCTGTTGCTCTCCAAAAATGTTAAAGAAAACAGCTCTAGCTGGCCCCTTTCCTTCCTACATCTTCACTCTGGGTTTAGTTCAGATAATAACCTCTGAGGCCCTGGATCCAGCCAAAACTAAAGCAACAACAGATTGGGAGAAATAAAACTGTAATAAGCAAAGAGAATGGAGCCAGAGCTATGGCTCCATGGTTAAGAGAACTTGCTGCTCTTGCAGAAGACCTAGGTTCAATTCCTAGCTCCCATATGGTGACTCACAAAGGTCTGGAAGCTCCAATGCCTCTTCTGGTTTGTGCAGGTACTGCACACACATGGTGCATATACATACATGAAGGCAAAACTCCCACATACATAAAATAAAAAATTTAAAAAGAGAAATAACAAAGGGGGCTGGATTACAGTCACACATGTGGTATTGGGACAGTCACAGTGTGGTATAGAGACAGTCAAAGGTGTGGTATTGGGACAGTCATACACTTGGTACTGGGACAGTCATACATGTGGTACTGGGACAGTCACAGACATGGTATTGGGACGGTCACACATGTGGGACTAAGCTTGGATCATCTGAATGGTATCTCGGCCTAATTACTGTGATTGTGTTGCCAAATTCTAAATAAGAGATATCTTTGAGAAAAAAAAATCCATTTTTTTCCTGCCTATACTTGATCAGGATTAGAAGAAGAAGAAGAAGAAGAAGAAGAAGAAGAAGAAGAAGAAGAAGAGGAGGAGGAGGAGGAGGAGGAGGAGGAGGAGGAGGAGGAGGAGGAGGAGGAGGAGGAGGAGGAGGAGGAGGAGGAGGAGGAGTCGTCGTCCCTCCTTGACAGCCCCCAGGCTTACCTGGCATGGCATGGATGAGGTCACCACAGAGAACAAAGAATTTGGGTTTGGGGTTCAGCTTGTTGATGGCCTCAACAGCTTGCTCTGTGAGACGGATCTCCTGCCCCCACTCGTCACCACCGGTGTCACAGTTCCCGGTGGACCAGGCCTTCATCAGCCCAAACTGAGTGTCTGCACCTTGGATGAAGTAGAATGGCCCTTTCCATTCCCGTTCCTTTTCTAAGAGAAAGGGGGGAGGGGTGATATAAAATCTTGTCAGTGAAGGCATCCAGGTTACCATGTAAGTGCAAACAGTAGTTTTCTTAAACTAAGTAGGTCATTTTGATAAGTTGCTGTCCAAACATACCATTTTCCTGTCACTGTCTAGAGGATTTTGATTTATACTAATTATGCTGGGGACTTGGTGATTCCCAAGGGCCACGGGAAACTATGCAGGTTGCTGTAGCCGTGTACTCAAGCTGTTTGTTTAAAAGCTAGACATCCGAAATGAAACCGAGACCACAGTGGAACACAGTGCAGAGGATATTAATGCTCAGTAATAGTCTTCTAATTGGAATTAAAAATACCCAAACTGATGCTGCCAGAGTGTTATATTTAAATTACTAGGTAAAGTGCTTACGAATGTTTTCTTCCAAGCTTAATGGAATCATTTGTGCTGTTTGGGGGAAATGCAACAGAATTTTAATTATAAAACTTGGCGCTCAAAAGCTCTGGCTATCTGGTGAAAGATGTGGTGCCAGGAATAAAGTCTTGAAATCTTGAAACGAGTGCATCAATATGAAAGGGGAAAAAAAAAGGAAAGAAAATAATCAATGCTAATAATTCATAGGTAGTATGACCTGGGTATAAGCACACTGTGAGACTGAACATGGAAAGGGTTTCTTTCTTCCCAGTTTAACTGAGGTAGAACTGACAAAAGATCACACACACACACACACACACACACACACACACACACACACACACACCACAGATACACGTGCCCCACAATGTCTTGTTATACATACAAAAGGTGAAATAACTACCACAATCAAACAAATTTATCACCTCCACCTTTATATGGGGTAGTGGGAAAACTCAGTATCTGTTGTTGGCAAATTAGAGGAATATAACACATTATCCTAAAAGTCACTAAACTCTCAGGACAAAGGGTACCTGCATGTTACCCTCGATCTACATCAGAGCTGTACGGTCCAACCGTAATCAACCTGAGTTTACTGTGAACAAGGAGTGGCTGGGGTTTGTGTGTGTGCATCATGCTGTACAGGACAGAGAGAAAACTCTACTGAAGGGTTTAATTCAATCACTCAGCCTTTGCTGTGCTTGATAAAAAAAGTGGTCTTAAAGATACTGCCCAATCCTTGAGCATGGACTGCTTCCAATATACAGAACATAGCTAACAGTATGTCCTCTCAGATAAAGGCTGGAAGACCATGACCTTTTTTCTTCTTTCTTCTCCTTTCTTTGTTCCATAGTCAAAAGCTGTCATATCAAGCTGGTTACAGTGGTGATTGACTTTAATCCCAGTGCTCAGAGGCAGAGACAAATACAAGTCACCCAGGGGCTATAGAGAAAGACTTTGTCTCAGAAGAAAACAAAACACAAGCTGTCATATTGTAAACTGCCCTATGGAGTGGCCAATATGGCAACAAACAGAAAGAAGAGTCTGGCTAACATCCCAGAAAGAACTACATCCGGCCAACGGCCATGTGAGTGGACCAGAAGAAAGAGATTTTTTACTGAGCTTTTGGATAAGAACAGAGCCTTCACTGGAGCCTTAAGAGTGTCTGTGGCCACAGCATCCAGCAGTGATGGACCCAGACCTCCAAAGCGGTCTCTGTGACAATGCAGGCTTGCTGCTTCTCACTGTCAAGTTTCAGGGTAATAAACTACAAATCAGATTGAAGAGATAAGGGTCAAGGGGAGAGATTCTTCCTGAAAAGCTGAATACATCTCATAAAAAAACCAAAACCAAACAACAACAACACCCCTATACATACACACACACACACACACCCAAAACAAACAATAACAGAAAACCTACCAGATTCTGGTTTGTGTTTTTAAAGTTAATGGTTAGTAACATCATCTTATTTTCTTATTATTTCAATAATAACCTTTGTATGCCACTAATCGCTTTTAGCTATGTTTTGATTTCTGAGACCCTCTGCAGAGTTATTTAAAACATATAAATTAATCAGAAGCAGTCCCAGGAGCTGACTGGCACCCAAGGTCACAGAATAAATCAACGTGCTATGACACAGTTCAGAAAGTTTCCTGCAGCAAACATTTTAACAAGTGGTTTCCCATGACGAATAGTCAAGAGCCTCAAAAAGTCAACAGTCCTTGAGGCTGTTAAAACAAATCTTTCATCACACATTTACTTAGTAAAAACTTAGAACGTCAATTTTATGATGATGAAGCACAAAATAAATAGATTCAACTTGTTGATACAAAAATACAGCTTTCTCCTCAGAGGGGAGAAGAGAGTTTCTTCTGGAGTCAAAATATGAGACCATGCCCTAGGAACATGGATCTGGGTTACTCCAAAGTCCATTTTATAACACGGAAATAGTTTCAGGAAGCTTTTAAATAACAGAACAAAGAAAACGATGAATCTAGACATTCTTCAAATGTTGGTAGAAACATCAGGTAGGCAGTCACAGAGCAGCCCGGTTATAGGGCTCAGGCAGTCTAAGTCTCTGCACTGCCAGAAGCTATCACTGTTTGTAGATTCCAAGTGATTTCACTAATGGCTACAAAGACATCAGGTCACATATACAAAAGGGCAGAGGTGCCTTTTAAGAGGGCTAAAGATGGCCCAGATAATTCGGCTCTGGACTTGCAACCACTGAATTTCTAATCAGTTAATCAGCCTTTGTAGTCAAAGCTTCTTTCCGGAAATTCTCATTCACAGATCTAAAGTGAATGCAGTTCTACAGCTTCCATGCTCAACCTACTGTATCTATCTTATTAGGTGACTGTTAGCTCAGGGGTCTGCACTTGCAAAGCTTCTTCTAGAGTTTTGCTCAGGAGCTGAGGGTCTTTATTGTCACCTCAATTGAATGCTGCACAGCCCAACAGCATGGTGATAATGCCTGCAAACCCCACACTTGGGCATGAAAACAGAAGGAGGTAGAATTAGAGACTACCCTGAGCTACACAGTGAGAATCTGTATTTTGAACAGACCTGGCAAGAGATAACCCAGCAGATAAAGGTCCTTGCCACGCAAGCCTGATAACATGAATTCAATAACTTTATCCCACAGTGGGAGGAAAGAATGGACTCCCAAAAGCCACCCTCTAGCCTCCAGTTATGTTCACACACGAAGAGCAAACTTGAAAATATTTAAATTAAAGAACATGCTGAATTATAGATGCGGGGCTATATAAACTTTGTCCTGGAAGGAGGGCTGCACTGAGATCGTCCATCTCCTTTATCCCTTAAACGGCAGAGTTTTACAAGATGAAACTGAATTCCAAAGTCCAGACATGCCCTCGGACACCTGGCCTTTGTAGCATCCTTTCTAGGGTGAAGCTACTATTTACTGCCCACTCAGCTTCTCAAGACCCTCTGGAAGCGCGCTGTCACAGCAGCTCAAGACACAACATAGTTGCTTTACAATCAGAACTTCTGACATTACTGAGAAACACACATGTAGACACCCCATTCCCCCCCCTCCCACTAACTTCCCTAAGCAGACTGTCTTAGAGACTTAGGGGGTAAATGCCAGACAAGTCTAATTAAGGAGAACTGTCTGGAAATGGAGGCGTGAGGGAGAAAGAGGAGGCACTGACAACAGTGGATGCTGTGCAGGGTAAGAGGGGCCTTGGTGGGCTACTGTGACAAACTGGGAGCCGGCAACATCAGCAGGGAGAAGGTGAGACAAATAATGGGGCAGAGTCAGTTGAATCCCCCACTGATGCGTGCCCACTGACATCAGAGGCCCGTAACCAGCCAAGGAACCTGGCTGGCAGGAGGAGAATCAGGTGTTCTGGGTAAGGGGCAGATACTAAGAGACTCAAAACTGAAACATCACTCTGAGGAGGACCTTTTGTGTTAACTGAAATATTTGGGGGTTGTATCTTTTTCTGTTTTTTTTTTTTCCTATTTTTTTTTTGTTTTGTTTTTGTCCCTGACTTTATTTAGCTTAGGTATTTGGTCCTAAACATCTCTCAGTACTGTCCATGACTATCTAATTATCACAGTCAAAATTGCTTTTAAAAATTAACCCAAGACTGTTTGAATGGAAAGAGCTTATGTGAAGAATACTTTGGTGACTAGTGAGTTCTAGTTACCTTGTTTGTTTTGGTCTTTTTGTTATTTTGTCTTTTTTTTTTTTTTTTTTTTTTTCAGAGCTGAGGACCAAACTCAGGGCCTTGAGCTTGCTAGGCAAGTGCTCTACCACTGAGCTAAATCCCCAACTCCGACTAGTGAGTTCTAATACTTTATTATATTTTATTTACAATTTGTTGCTGCGAAAGGGCACATGTGAGCTTGCACATAGAGGGCAGAGGACAACCTTTGGGAATTAGCTTGCTGTCCACAGTGTGGGTCTCAGGGATTGAACTCGGTCACTAGACATGGTGGCAAGCGTCTTTACTCAGCTGTCTCACACTGGCCCTAGTTCTAACATTTCTGCTCTATGACACTGTGACATACAATGAAGACAGCCATACGCAAGGACATGTCTTCCATACATGAGCACAACAGCATAGTGTTTACACATAACAAAGTGTACATTTGTTTAGTTGAAACACCTAAGATAATCATGAATAAAAATGTCCATAATGAATGTAATTTTAAACTCTCATGTGTATAGTGAAGTACCAGTCCTTGCCTTCCAACTTCAGACAGGGTCTCTGCCGTTTCTGTTCCATAAAAAAGGTGGGGTCCTAGGGCTTCTGAGGATTCTCCTGTCGCTGCCTCCCATCCCTCTATAGAAGTGCTGCGATTATAGACACATGTGCAGGTTTGCATGGGATGTGGGGACTCAGACTCAGGTCTTAGAGAACACGTTATCTACTGACCCATCTCTCTAGTCCACTCTTTAGCAAATTCAATTAGCTTTGTACTGCTAAGTGGTAAATTACCAGGAACATAGCATCTCAGGACAGAACAAGCCTATTGTCTCATAGCTCCTAGGGTCAGCTCAGTCTGTCCTGTGCTCACAGCTCCTTCATAAGCATCAAACAGGGTGTTGGCCAGTTTGGAGGTGTCAGCTGAAGACCATGTGAGTTTTTAGCTAGCTGTGCTTCAGGGGCCATCCTTGGTTCTTTAAGAGCTCACAGCATGAGAACTTGCCATGAAAGGAAAAGATCTCCTAGCAATGGTGTATTATAACTGTACAAACTCCTACCCTCTACCCCACCACACACACAGCCACTGCTTCTGGGGAGCTCTTTATCACAATAAAGTCACCAGGCTAGCCAACAACAAAGACAGGGGATCATAATCTCACAGGGCAAGCATTCCAGGAAGCACAGACACTAATATAAGCCCAGGGCCAGGTAGTGGTAGATACCTTAATTCCTGCACTGGGAGAAGGCATTCAAGGTCACACTCAGCTATATAGGGTGATCGAGGTCAGCCTAAGCTATAAAGACACTATCTCCAAAACTAAAAACAAGCGAGCAAGCAAACAAAACCCAGGCGAGATTTTCATGCAAATTTCAAGTTTGCTACTGACTTTCTAGCACAGAGCAAAGTTAAGCCCATTTATTTTGGCCCATCCACAGGGGGCTGGAAAGCTAGTTATGAGATGATTCTAAAAGCTGACTTAGCCAGCTTTTTATTCAACCAAGGTGATAATGAGAGCTAGCTAGTACTTTCAGGACTTGAGTTCAAGGTCACATAGCTGATACCTTCTGCCAAGAGGAGTTGAGTATCTGGAGACATGCACAAATCTGGAAGGGGCTCCTGGCTGCCCCAAAGTTGTTGATTTCCATATAGACATTTTTGTCTCCAAAAAGTTTTCATCGAATGGAGAGACTCAGTAAATGAGATGAATGCATAAAAATAAAGCTGGCAAGGCCTGGCACTTTCTCTACAGTGGCTGCCAACAGCATGGGGCTGACTCAAGGTACGGCTACTGCCCAGACACCCAGCTTCTCCTCCAGACATGCCAAACTCGTGGTCTGACCAGCAGATGTGCTCTGCTGGACCCACACACTGTTTACAAAATTTGAAATCTGTTGCCAACATTTAAATTTTATATATACATTTATGTGTGAATTTAAGATTTATATATGCATGAATTTAAGAAATATATATATATATATATATATATATATATATATATATATATGGATTTCTTAATTCTTTTGGAAAATGTGGCCTCACTGCTCATGAGACCTGCCAAAGACTGGCTGCAGCTGTGCAGTCTTTCTACATGCCCCTGAACTTGCTCTAGCTCACATATGTCCAATTCACCATCTGGCTCCTGTCTATGGAAACTCTTTTATTTTGCTCAATGTGGGGAAGAGGAGACCCAGAGATGGTACAAGGAGCAAAAGCAGGTTCAAATGGCCTACTCTGCCCGCCACACACCCTAGCTTGGATGGGGTGATCATACCATTGATGGAGATTACACAGAAGTCACACGTGAATGTTTTAAGGTTGTCACCAATTTCCAAATCAAACTTTTAATTTAAAAATATGTTTTATCATGAGGTACTTGGTAAACATTTTGGTACCTGTAGATAATGTTCCAAGACAAGACAGATGTCCTAAAAACATAGATACAAGCAGCATCATACTTACTAAGCTGGTTGTATTTTGTATTTATGTATAAATATGTGTATATGTTTGTGTTTGTATGTATGTAACATACAATTAAGGGGAGAAAAGGCCATGAATTTGAAAGAGAGCAAGAGGAGTTTATGGGAGGGTTTGAAAAGAGGAAATGGAGAAGCAAGAATGTAATTATATTAAAATCTCAAACAATGAAAGAAATAAAGTATAAAAAATATGTTTTAAAGAAAAAGCTTTGCTTTACCAGTCCAATTCATCTGCTGCACACCGAGTTACAAGACCTGGCTAAGTCTAATTTCTGCTGTCTGGTAAGAGACTATCATGACAAGCATCCTGCAAAACTGACGGATTAGCAGTGGCTCTCAGGTATAATAAGCCATGCACAGAAAAAGCCTCTGAGATTTTTTTCATCTGTTTAATAAAGTGCAAGGCAGCTTGACGTAGGGTGAATCTTAAAAGCCTATAGGAATTGCACACTGCCTCCCTATTAAGCTTCCCTGAGACTGTTAATGTGCTAAATCCGGCTGAAAATCAGACATCCAAACTGCAATTCTCTTTACAGTCTGCACTTTCAGTATCACAAACGGGATGTCTTCTTGGACCTGTTTCTGCTAATGTATTTCCTCTTGCTCACTTTCATTACCTTTTGGGCATATTTGTCAATTGTTAATGGAAGGTGACTTTTAATATATACTGAAAATTAGAACCATCACAGAGCCTTCTGTTGTCTGCTAGTCAACAGTAAATGCAATCCCCAAAGCAGATAAATCACTGTTCTTATCCCATGACTAGGAAAAGGTCAAGGAGTGTCATTGTATCTTAGTGTCTCATGCTGTAGCAATATATGCACTCAGGATATGCTACTTAGAAACACCCTTGAATAGCTGTAGGTAGAATACAATGATAAACAGATCTCTTACTTTCCATAAAGGGGGAAAAAATCATACTTTTCTGTCTTAGGAAGTATGTCTCAGGTGAGAAGAAACACCATTACCACGGAAACTCTGATAAAGGAAAACATTTAATTGGAGCTTGCTTAAAGTTCAGAAGTATAAGTCCATTATTCCATGGTGGGAAACACCCTGGAATACAAGTAGACACAGTGCTGGAGAGGTAGCTAAGAGTTCTATATCCTGATCCTCAGGCAGCAGAAAGACAGAGTGAGATTCTGGGCCTGGCTTGGGTATTTGAAACCTCTAAGAAGCTCAACCCCCCTAGTAACACACTTCCTCTAACAAAGCCATACCTCCTTCAACAAGGCCACACCTCCTAATAGTGCCATACCCTCTAGGGGCCATTTTTATGGAAACCAGCACATTTTCTAAATGAAGTTTGGTCAAACATGGCACACAGCATAAGACCTGGCTGAGCAGTGTGGTTAAGAGGCCTCAGCATTATTACACATTATTATCACATTGTTACAGGATACAAAGATTCAAGAATCCATGGTGTTGACTCCTGTTAATTTAGCAAACTCAAAATACATGTGACTAGAACTAACTTTAAAATGAGCAGAGCATAGTGGGTAGGTTTATTTTTCTGGGAATGTCCAACTTAGATTCAGTATCTTAAACCAACATCTCTACAGTTCGTGCACTTCACTCACAATTCACACATCCCATTCATCCTGGCTCTCTCCCTGGGTACCCTGAGCTTTCAGTATCACAAAGTGAATGTTTTCCTGGACCTGTTTCTGCTAATGTATTTCCTCCATCACTTCAGGCCCTCAGTCTACAGATTTTGGGATTATATCTTTGAATTTACACAGCTAACCAAGCTGCAACATTCCTTTTCTACATCACCTGCCCTAGCCTTCCTGTCCAGTACCACAACCCCCTTGGGTGAGGGATAGCCATCTGCTGTTCCAACTGAAATAGGGCTTCAAGAGTAACTCTGAAAATCCCCTCTCCAGGCCACCCAGGCAGTAGCTGCCGCCATGCTATTCTAAAACTCCCCCCATCACTGCCCAAGCCACTGCAGATATGCTCTGATTCTCCTCAATGGCAGGCCCATGTCTGCTTCTCTCTCCAGAGCACACATGTGTCATTCAGGCCTGTCTTGAGGCTGGCATGTAGCAAACATATGGCAGGGATCAGTAGGGATGGCACTGGACCCAGGCTCATTCTGACACTGGGGGACCAGGATGAAGGCAAAGCTTTTCCAGATGTATCTACCACAGATCAGTCACACCAGTGGCTCTACACCCCATAGAGCAGGATGGCTGTTGACATTTTAACATCCGCATTACTGGATTGAAAGGGTTCATGATTCACCAAAGAATGACACCCTGGACTCAAAATAGTATGTAAACGCTGAGTGTTTTATTCTGCAGAAGTCCAGCATGCTGGGGTCTCCCATTACCAAGACAGAGAGACAACCAAGTGAGCTCTCAGGCCTGACTTAAAGCACATTAGGGAATTCCGGGGTAGGTGTCCTCTATGTCCATCTCTATGGACATTCCATTACTGGGATGTGGGGGATGAAAACTTGCTGGGGAGATCTGTTACTAAGGAAGTACCTGAGGGAGTCTGGAAACTGCTGCTGACCCACTGTCCTTGCCTCAGGCCAGGTGACAGGGCAGCTTCTGAGGCCTGGACTTTCCCAGTTCTTGGAAATAGAGATTAAGGCCCGGTCTCCTTAACTGCCAGTTTGAAGCCTGTCATGGAATCAGTCTAGCCATCTCAGGATGATTTTAACATAAATGTCTAGAGACATTTTGGGATGTCACAGTGGGAAATGGGTAGTTGAATTAGTTACTTTCACTGACGCTGTAATAATATATCTGATAAAAGCAACTTAAATCAGGGGCTTGTTATGGATTAGTGTTTGAGGATACAGTCCATCATGGCGGTCAGAGTGGCAAGGGCTTGAGGCAGCCATTCACACTGTCTTTACAGTCGGGAAGCAGATAGTAACAACTATCTGTTTGGCTCAGTTCCTTATTTCTATTCAGTCTGATACTCCAGCCTACTGTGGGAATGGTGCTTCCCACAGATAGGATGGGTCTTCCTATCTCAATCTAATCTGGTTAATACCTCACAGGCATATCTCTGGTGATTCTAGATCCTGTCAAGTTGATAATCAATCTTAACTATCATAGTGGTGCTATTGGAACCCAGTAGGTAAGAGCCAGGTATACTGCTGACGCGACCCTACAGCCACCAGTAACGGCACAGAACCAAAGGAAGCACTATTTGCCCCTGTCACACACCCACACTTCCCATCCCTCCAATGGCTGCTCTCTACTTGCAAACTCTTCCTACTGAGAAATCTCATTTGCACCGGCCAGCCTAGTACCTACCTCCAGCACTGAACCTGACGCCCTCCCAAGACTCTTTCTGATGAAATCTCGTCTATCTCAACCAGGACAGCTGCTGCCTCCACAGGGCCCCCCTGCTTCTCTTGAAAGCAGCAGCCACTCTGGATCCCTTCTTTTATTCAAACACATAGGAGCTGAGCACCATGGTACACACCTGTAATCCCAGCATACAGAAGTCTGACACACCTCTGTGAGGTGCAATGCTAGACCATCAATAGTAGGCAATGCAAACAGGTCCTGTCTTCTAAGGCCTTACAGAGCAGCCATTGGAAAAGGTGAACAGAAAGAGGCTGTTATCTGATACCTAACTTACTAGGATCCCAGGTGGAATTGGGATAGTCACAAAGCAGAGTGAATAGCCTTGTGCTGGGAGGGACACTCCCCTGGAAAGGGTAAGACAAACAGAACAGGAGGCTAGGGTGAGACCACACCATGACCTACCCTTACCTGGCCCATGTGGCCTAGATTCCAAGTTTCAAGTTTATGCCCCGGCCTGTCTATATTCTTTACTAACTGCAACACATTCAAGCTCCTTATCCTCTCTGGTGTAGCAGGAAAATTTCCCCGAAAGTTGGGAGGAGCTAAGGTGGGAGGAGTAAGGAGAGAGAGAGTACGAGAGGCGGGGAACATGGCTGTGGACATGTGTGTGTGTCTTTAACAGTCAAAGGTAGTTGATATACCTAGGTTGGGTATTGGGTTACACCTCTAATTGTGTGGGCATCTTGTTATTGAGCATTACCAAACATATAAAGCTATTGGATAATCTTTAAACATTAGAGTCTCATTTCTACTGGTACCGCATGGATGGCAGGATGGTCTGGGCTTAGCCCAGCCTTGTGGAGACAGCATGGAAGACTAGCAGAGCCATCTCCCACGCTGGTGTCTTGTGGGTGGCACTCCCGAGCCGGCGGTGGCTGTAACACAAGACAGATTGGGTGCTGCCTCTATTAAATATCTCCCGCAACACTCTGGGGTTCAGTTCCTCCTCTGTAGACAATGAATAAAGGCAGCTCCTTATGAAGGAATAGTTAAAATGTAAAGCATGTGAACGAGGTGCAGAGCAAATGGTTCAGCATGGGCTTCCTATAGTCACCACGATCATCATTAGTCTCCTTGACTCTAGTCTTAGAAGAGACAAGACTCCTGGAGTTTGACCCATGGCACACAGCATGACTCAGAAAACAGCTGATAACATTTAAGGATCAGTATCTAATGCTTTGTCCCAACACCCTTACCTTTCCCATGCTATAGATTCTGTGTTGGTTACAAAACAGCAAAGACAGGAAAGCCTCACAGCTGCCTGGGGGCTGTTAGGCTAAAGAGCAGATGCCAGCGAAATACAATTTTTGCAGCTCCTTCCGGCAGCAATCTGCATGGTGAACTACAGTCTAAAAGTCTTCAGCAAATCATTTTTCTTCTTGGGGGACTAATCTTATTTTAGTGTGTGTGTGGGGGAAAGTTGCTAAACAAAATTCACTACTGTGGGGCTTTCTAGTCTAACAACAGTCTCATCATAAAATCCCCAGGCTGGATATGGCACGTATGGTGCCTTCCATAATGGCTGTTCAGGTCGTGGGGGCTGATGATAGCTCTGAGGGTGCAGGGAAAGTAGGGATCAAAGTGGACTGCAGCTGCACCACTCTGTCTGAGTATGGGATAAAAGGCACAAACCACATACCTACAAAGGGTGAGATGTACCGTGTGCAAAAAGTAATTTTAAGATTTCCTTCAGGGATTTCGTTCCTCTCCCAACAGGATTAACCATAAGAGCAATCTGCAGAATTGCCAAATTACTTGTCCCAGGTCCCAGGGTAAACTTATGCATATTTTAGTTCAAATGTACTATAAACAAAAAAATGATTTTGAGACACAAAGACTTCTGAGTCATGGCTTGGCTGACACACTTACCACCCGAAAGTGAAGGCTTGTGAAACTCTTTGGAGCCAAGACAGCTAATAGGCCAAGACTTCTTGGCCAGGTGGCATTTAGCATTACTGGCAAACAGTAAGATATCTCCAGGACCTTCGAACAGTAAGACATTTCCAAGACCTTTCTGTGCCATTTTGGGTAGCTGTTTTGGGTAGCTGTTGGCTAGACCTCTGCCCATGTCCCTGTTTCCCCACCAAGATGCTGGCAATTGGTGACCTACTGGAGCTTGAGTGAGACCTGGAAGAGGCCCCAGAATGTGAGAAGCCTCCTCTGGGCAGAGGTAGCCCTGCAAGCACCTGCCAGGCAGAGTCTTTGAATACAAAAAGAAGGTAACAGTCCTTCCAGCTAACAGCACCTATCTGATGGGAAAGCTTCATCCTGCAGATGTTTTTGAGCAGTGCACACTGCATGGCTGTCCAGTGTGGGTGTGAGGGATGCTAGTGGTTTGTCTAATACTTTGGGTTCAGTTTTCTTTTGTCCAGAGAATGCACAGTATGTGGGGCAGAAACACATCTATTTCCACACTATCACGTGACTCCTGAGTAGGCTTGGCCACCAGCCAATGTGCAGAGGTAGGAAAGACCACAGAATCCTAAGGAGAAAGGCACTGCAAACTGCCCTAAGTGTCATCAAAGAAAAGAATGGGTTAAGAATCAAGTGTTGAGGCCTAAGTTATAAAAGATGAGCAACACAGGCTTCTTCAACTACGACCTGGAGATGGAGAAAGACAGAGAAAAACCTAGTCTGGGGGTGACAGATCCCAAACTTGTTTGAGACAGTTTGTATTGGGGCTAGTGGGATAGCCCCAAGGGAAAGATCTACCCCAGAATGTGAGAAGCCCTGAATTTCATCTCAGTACTACAAACAACAGTGACAAAACAGCTCCCAGCATCTCCACAGTGTCACAGAGGAAGTGGCAGGGGCAAGGAAGTGAGTGCCTAAAGTTGCTTGAACTGTTCACGTGTGACCTGGGGGTAGCCAGGGAGCTTGTGGAGGCAACTGGGTAGAGCAGTAGACAAAGTCAGTGTGCTCATAAGGGTGAATGCACAAGGCCAGGAATAATTTGAACAGAAGAGGGACAGACAATGCAAAGACCACTAATGATCCCTCAGCTTCAGGTAAACAAGTGAGCTGGAAAGCCATGAAGAAAGAGCAGCCTGGGCAGGTGAAAACCTTGCCCTGGTCCAGGGTCACTTGGCCGCAAAGGTAGGGGACTTATCATCAAAAGCCTCTGGCCCTGTCCATTCACTAGGGAAAGAACCTACACCATGAAATGCCTTGGTGGCCCTACACAGGAAGACAGCATAAACCAAAACCAGTGTGTCGGTGATAGTTAGCTGTGCCTTATGGCACATCTACCAAGCTCTGCACCCATTTTATAAATGAATATAGTTGGCACTGGCATGGAAAGAAAACTTGTTTTTTCTTTTCTTAAAGAAGGCTATGCAGAATGTGGCCATTTATTCCCTAGGTGTCTGACTTATCTGTAAACCAAACTTGGCTGAGGGTAGGGGCAGAAGGCTAGGAGTTCTCAGGCAGCTGGGGCCAGCCATTGCCCCATCTCTGCATCAATGCCCTTTCTCACTGAAGCATGTGGCAAAGGTAAAATGTGGGCAGTACACAGACCTAAGTTGTGTGTTAGCCTTCTCTTTAAGAAGATTCTATTCTGAACAAACATCCAGGGGTGCCTGGAAGGTCTGGCTAGCATTATGGAAGCTTTCTGCAAAACACAATGTCATTCAGAGGTCAGCCAGTGGTTCAGCCTTTGCTGGCGCGCCACCCTCCTGCATGCTGCATACCTGTGTGCCTGACCCTGAGTGACTTGCTTTGCTCACTGCATGCTTCCTGTGACCTGTCCCCAGTCTGTTGGTGCTGCTGCTTACTTTGAAGTTGCCTGGTTTAATGAAATGTGTAAAGCAGAGAAACATGGAGAGCTGTTTCCAACTCTGTGTCTCTAATGAAGATGAAAGTTTGGGGGACTCAATAAATGTGAGCTGGTAAATATAAAAGACCATTAAATTGGATGTTGGGAAGACAAATGTCAAAAAGGGAAAATATAAACCTAAGAATTCCCCACATAGGGTGCTTTCCCAAGTGCTTTTTAATTGAATACCTGTCTGTGGGGGTGGGATGGGAGGATATGTGCAACTGGAAAGGATTCCTTCATTAGTGCTTATATAAAAAAGTCACATCAGGTCCATCTATACATTCAGGGCAAGCACCCGTCTTGGATAAATCAGTGTGTAGTTATGCTCTATATAAAAATGAAATGTTAAACACCACAGTGTATTCTTTCTGTTTTAAACTGTTTAACTATAAGTAGAAAAGAAAGTAACAAGAGCTTCCTAGTAATTAGACTCTTCCTCTATATGACACAGACAAATCACCTGGAGGGGCTGGATGGGTAGGTCAGTGGTTGAGGCCTTGCCTAACATGCCTGAGAAGTGGCTTCCATCCTCAGCTATGGAAACCAGGCAACTTCAAAGTAAGCAGCAGCACCAACGGACTGGGAACAGGTCACAGGAAACATGCAGTGAGCAAAATGTCTTAACTTACTTTATTATTGGGGTGGGCACCCACGTGCCATAGCACACCTAAGGAGGTCAAAGGATGATTTCTGCAAGTCAGTTCTTGCCCTGCATCTGTTTCTGAGGCAGGTTCTCTTGCTCTTTCTCTGTGCTGTATACTCCAGGATACCTGGCCTGCAAGCTGCACAACTGCATTCTCCTGTCTGTCTCCCATCTTGCTGTGGGAGTGCTGGGGTTACAGATGTGTACCATTATATCCAGCTTTCTGTTTGTTCCAGAGATGGAACTCCAGTCACCTGGCTTTCATGGTGAATGCTTTTACCCAGTAAGCCACCTCACTGGCTCTCTACAAACTTAAAAAAAAAAAAAAAAAAGAATGCTTGTTCTAAATGCAAGAGTTATTACCATAAAACATATTAAGTATTGGATTAAGTCTTTGTGACCTGCAACTTAGGGAAATATTTTGTAGATATGACATGATTTAAAAAAAAGCTGATGAACTAGACTTCATTATAACCTAAAACCTGTTTTTAAGACAGTATCTGTACATCATACATTCAGTAAGAAAGGAGCCTGGTCCAGAAATAAGAACTCTTTCAGTTCAATTATAAAAAACAAAACAA
Source organism: Arvicanthis niloticus (assembly GCF_011762505.2). Taxonomy (NCBI): domain Eukaryota; kingdom Metazoa; phylum Chordata; class Mammalia; order Rodentia; family Muridae; genus Arvicanthis; species Arvicanthis niloticus. The sequence goes on from NC_047663.1 coordinate 101,263,539, forward strand.
ACAACCAACCCCACAATTTTAAAATAGCTAATGATATTAGTAATTAGTAATTACTTCTTTTGAGGTCTACCAGTGACCATTAAGTACACTATTTGTTCACTGGATTTAGTGAACTACTGTGGAAACATACCTCTGGGCGTGTCTATGAGGGTGTTTCCAGAAAGGTTGTACTGATGAGGAAAGACCAGCCCTGAATATGTACGACACCACTCAATGCACTGGACTGAAGGGTAGAGAACCGAGTGATCATCCAGTGTCCGTCTCTCTGTTTCCTGAATATGGGTACAAAACACCAAGCTGCCTTACCCTCAGCTGCCACAATGTCCCTGCCGTGAAGAACTATACCTCTAACTGGGAGCCAAAATAAATCCTTCCTCCTTGAGTTGCTTTTAACTCACAGGCACTGCTGGTCAGGAGGTAAAATAGCAGCACAGCTACTGCATGACCCAGAAATTCCAAACCTACCAAAAAACCTAGAGACTTTATCTGTTCATAGTAGCTACTCATTTAAACAATGTCTTAATGAATATCCATCAATATAAAAAATCCAGATATTTATCAATGAGTGGACACACAAATTTGGTTTTTCCCACAATAAAATGTGATGCAATAAAGGGGACAAAGCACTAGCTATTAGCTACAGTGCAGAGGACTTCTGAAGCACTCTGAGGTGAAGCCAACCAGGAAAGGCCACATATGACTCCATTCACTGGAAATGTCCAAATAAGACTTATCTGCACAGGAATGTAATAGGCACCTGTGACAGGTAGGAGTGGGAACACGTCCAGACTGCAGATGACACAATACTGCTTTAAAGTACTGCGTGCCTGCATCACTCTGGAACATTACTGAAAACAAGCTGTAAGCACGAATAAACGTTACCGTAAACAAGTTCCCGACAAAGGTTTTAAAAGTAGAAACCCAGCCAGGTTATGGCGGTACTCAGCAGTAAGCCAGGCACTAAGGAGACTGAGGCAGGAGGCTCATCAGTTGCAGACCAGCCTCAGCTAGAGCCTGTCTCAAATAAACTCATTTAAGTTTTTGTTTACGTGGGGCCTTTGTAAACATGTAAATGTGCACTGATCACCAGATCCCTTTGCTGGTGATCACAATGAGGAACATTCCTGTTTAGTCACAGGGACTATCAGAGGGAACTTCCTTTGGCCAACTGAATTCAGCTCAGTTACTTATTTGATCAAAGCAAAAATGACTTGTGAGTAGGCAGCTCTTAGAGCCAGCACCGAGAACTCCAGCACTGGGCCAAGCAGCATCAAAGTGAGTAAGGGAAAGCAGAAGCGAAGGACACAAAACAATTTAACTGGCTACAGTTACTTAGTCGATCGCAGTCACTAAGCTATAGCTTACCTGGTTAATTGCTTATAGCTCAGTTATCACCACAGGGCCTTCCACAACCAACCAAAGTTCAGCTACTGTGATTAAACTCAGTATTGATTTAGGCTGTCGGGCCAAGTCTGTCCACTCCCACAGCTCTTACTGAACAGATCCCTCTTCAAATAAGAAAGAACTAATTTGTCCTAAATGAAAAGGCGTAACTGAAGCGCTCACTTCATCTCCTGCCCTGTTACAACTGTTTGAACTTGATTGTTTTACTGAGAATCCACTTACTCTCAGCAGTGAGAGGATATACAGGGAAAACCGAGAAACGTTCAAAACTAACAAAAACTATCAGTTTCTACAAGGCAGCTGCAGAGGTGCAAAATGTTCAGAGAAACAACCTTTGATTTATTATTTTTAAAACGTACTCCTTTGGGCAGTGGTGGCGCACTTGGGAGGCAGAGGCAGGTGGATTTCTGAGTTCGAGGCCAGCCTGGTCTACAGAGTGAGTTCCAGGACAGCCAGGGTTATACAGAGAAATCCTGTCTCAAAAAAACAAAACAAAAACAAAAAACAAACAAAAAAGTACTCCTTTAAAATTTGTTTTTATTTTTTATTTCTGTGTTTCCCTGTGTGAATATACACTACACAGTGGTGTGAATAAGGTGTCAGATACCCTTGATCTACAGTTACAAGTGGTTGTAAGCCACCTGATTAGGCTGTTAGGAACTGAAGCCAGGTCCTCCAGCAGAGTGGAAGTGTTCTACCTGCTGAGCCATCTATCCAGTCCCCCAAACAATGCTTTAAAGAAAGCTACCCAAGGAGGTGGAACTATCCTGACAGTATAAAATAAGAATAAATAAGTTTAGGACCTTAGAACAGTTAACTTCAGTTTTGTTATTTATTATGTGGGGGTGTGGGTGTACAGATGCCATGGCACACCCCTGGAGGTCAGAGGACAACCTAATGGCAGTTGGTCTTCTAACATGTGGGCTCCTGTAATCAAAGTCAGGTTATCAGCCTTGTTGGCAAACACCTTTTACCTTCTGAGCCATGTTGCCAGCCCTCAAATACATTTTTAAAAAGCACTTCTGTCCTGATTTCTCCCTTTCAGAATTTCTTCAGAACAGATGTGGTAAACCTCTGAGAAGGTAGTTACATGCTAGCCTAAAAGAGTCCTAATTAGGATATGTCTCAAGGAACTATAATTATCAATTTGCCTAATTAAAATGAGTATCTTAACATGCCTTAAGAATGTGAGCCCTCATCAGCAGAGCAGAGCAGATTATGTTAACAAGGAATGGATGGTTGAAACTGAGACTCACTTATCAAACTCCTGGAGAAACAGAAGCTCTGTCATTCAGGTATCAAATCTAGTTGGGGTGGGTAGCTACTTCCTGGGGATGAGCACAGTGTAAGCCTGGGACAGCTGCTTGAGTTAACTGAACTCCTTTGAAGGAGGTGTGAAATCTGTCTCTACAAACTTAGGCTCTACTTCTCAGAGTAACTGGGTTGCCCCGGGGGCATCTGTGAGTACAACCGTGTACATTTCTGTGGCATCTGAGATCATGTGCCTCCCTCCTAAGCCTTCCTGCCAAGAAAGGTGCCAAGACTGGCTGCTGGTTTTTCTAGAATTTCTGACTGTTTCTGTTTTCGAATCTTTGGTGTATGCTGCACTCATCTGAATAGAAACACATGCTAAGGAACACAAGTGCAGACAATGCACAGAAACCATCCACAATGGTACATTGTTCCCCTTCAAAATGTCCAAATCTTAAGGCAGCACTGTCTACTCCCCCTCTGTGGCACACATCCCTACCTCCCTAAATGTCCAGTGCTCAGGATTCCAGATGGTATCTCAAATCCATTGTATGAATTTGACTCTATTCCTTACTCTCTGATGTCAATGCTCTCCCCCTCATCAAGTTGGACAGTACACATAATCCCAACTCCTCTCACAGAGAAGGCCACTGGGTGCCAAGGACTGTTACTTTGTGCCATAGCTCCATGCCTAGATTTGGAGCCTGGGGTCTAGGAATTTGTCACCCTTTCCTTCTCTATTCTTCACAACTTATTAGAGAGTTTAAATGAAATGTGATAAGTATTTCTCAGACTGGAAAGAAACCTATAGCAGGAAACAGTCTGCTAGAGGGAACAAACAGTTGTGAACCTTCTGGAAGGTAATGTAGCTATCCCTGGGAAATCTGGGCATGACTATAGCCTATAACCCACACCCTTGCTCCTGAAGAAATTCTCTCATGTATTTACAGAAGACAGTTGTACAAAAAGGCTTACTACAATACTGTTTATAAGAATGAAAAGTACGTAACTAAATGGTCATTGTACCAGTCAGGACCAAGGAAGAAATCATAAACCAAAAGATAGAGCCACTGTCACTCAGATACCTCAATCTGGGAACAGAGTCTGAGAATATAAAGATTGCAGGGCCTTCAGGGGAGGAATACAGTCTACAAAAGGGAACCCTGGAAGGGTATCAAGTGCAGGAATAAACATTCTGGTGTTTGCATCCCCTCTTCTTGATCTGCTGTGGGAGCTTCAGGACAAGGAGTTCATTGCTGCAAGTTTATGGCAGTCATTCCTGGAGCACTGTGGCAAAGAGAAATTTGGAGAAGCAAAGAGAGGAAAGACACCAAGTTGGAGAAAACTCAGCACATCTATTAACAAAACCTACAACACATATGCTCGATCAGTGGGATGCTGCTCAGAAGGAAGTAAGAGGAACTACTTGGATATGATATAGATGCATCTCAAAAATATATAGGCTGGAGAAAAAAACATAAGACACATTAAAATTTGTGGAAAATGGCACCACAGCAGATTGGATTTTCCCCAGTCCACCATCAGTGGACTTTTGGTTGTGCACATCTGTGCAGAACCCTGAATTGCAAAAAGGGAAAAGAAACAAAGGTCTAGCAGAGAACTGTAGGATTGATCTTCTTTGGCTAGCTATGCAGAGGTAAGTCTGAGGAAATGAACTTGAAAATAAGATGCGAAGGCTGAGAAGGTGCCAGACTTCCTAGTCCCACCAGCGGAGCAGAGAAGAGCAGGTGCCAAGGCCCTCCAGGGTTTGGAATTGGCCTGCTTCTTTTTCAGAGCAGTTCAGACAAATTAGAGGCTGGATAACAAGACAAGAAAGGTAAAAGTTCCTATGGTTCTAAGCCAAGTGCCAGAGAAGAATCAACTCCAAAGATCCAAACTCAACAGAGGGAAACAGGAACCAACCGTGTATCCTCTGAGTAGCTCAAGGCCTAGCACTTGCCTAACACCTAACATGTGTCCCACCCTAGGTTACAGAAAAACTCTGATGTTAACGCTCCCTTTGAGGCAAGACATAGGGGCAGATTCTCTAAAACCAACGTCCAAGAACGCTACCAGGACCAGAATGCTTTCCTTCTCTACGGCTACAGTAAACAGCTGGATATAAAATACAATCTCACTTACAAGTACCAGCCTCCGACACGCCCCTCACTTGTCTGGTGCCCCCCATAAGCTTGCAGTGGCCCGGTTCTACAGATGAGGAAGATAGAAGACAGGCCCCACAGCAGAGCCCAAGCACTTATTCACTTCTCTGCCATCCCCGCCCTTCTGGTTTGTTTGTTTGCTTTGTTTTTTTAGTTTGTTGTTTGCAAGGTCAGGTCAAGGCCAGCGAAGAACCCATCACCGCGAGGGAGGGACAACTCCTACAACGGTCCCCGGTGCCGTGTGCAACCCGCGAAGGGGTCCGGCTGGAAGTGAGCGCCCGCGACCGGAAGGTTCCCCGCGCGGAAGGTTCTGCAGCTCTGGAGTCCCCCTTCCCGGGCGAAGAGCCAAGCAGCAGTACCTGAGGAAAATGCGTCCAGGGTCCTGCCCCGGGCTCTGTGGAAAACATCCGCCGCCTCCGCTGCTGACATGGCGAGCGACTGGCCTTGCCTGGGCACGTTCTGTGGGAGGAGGGAGCGACTCCACACCACCCGCAGGCCTGCCTGGAACAGCTTTTGGAACCTGCCCTCTGCTCTAGGAGGGACGGGCGGGGCGGGGCCACTCTGGGTGCTGCTAGTACTGCCTGGGCCAGACAAGGAGCTTGCCACCCCTCTGGGATCGACCCGTGCGCCTGGTCAGGGTCCAACTTGCCCTGGAACAGACAGGGTGTTGAGGCTTTGAAGCCTGGGATTGTCTTATTTAACAAGCATAGGGCTGCTTCATAATTTGTGATTTCAGGTTAACAAGAATAGGAAAAAAAAAAAAAAGGTTTAGCATAAGTATTTCACGCAGTGTTTGGGAGATACTTAAGCAGTTATTTTTAAAATATTGTTTATCAGAAATTCCATTTCAACTCGATGTTCTAAGTTTTATGTTGCAACCCTTCCAAACTGCTCACCATAATCTCAAGAGCCTTTAAGGCATCTTGACTGCCTGGACATTGCCACTGTCACTCTGTCACTGTTTGTTTGTTTGTTTGTTTGTTTCTCTTGCTGTGCAGCAGGCATTGCCCTAAGTACTTTGTGTTTAACTCATTACCTCATTGGCTGCTCTCATCAGATGCTCAGAGAGAGACACAACTCCTGAAAGCTAAGAGCTGCAGGTGAGCAAAATGGAATCTGTCAACTCAAAAGCCATTACACTGAACTACAACCCTAATACTTGCTACCAATCCAGATTTCAAGGTGGAAATGTTGAATTCAGATCTCCAAGAAGAGGATATTTTTATTAAGCACTACAGGGGGGACTTCCTAGGATCTGCCAATTGGTAAAATTTCTTCTCTACAAATGTTCACCTGAAATGCCTGTGTGGTTAACAGAGCTAGGATGACTGTCCCATGACCTTGAACTAGAGTCCTAGCAATTTAGAACAGAAATGCAAATGAGCTCGTGTCTCACTTGGGTTTATCCTAATTCTACCACTTACTATAGATATGATCTTAAAAATCAGTTTCCCTACCTGTCAAATGAAAACAATAACAATACCTAGGATTATTGGGTTGGTGAGAAAGTTAGATGATGTTGTAATTCGCACATAGATAGTCTCCCATAGGCTCATGTTGGACAGTTGGCCCCAGCTAATTGTAAATGAAAGAAAAAGAAATAGAAAGGAGGGGAAAAGGTATGACTGCCCCTAGGTATGCTGGAGGAGAATATTTATTATAGATATGTGAGAGAAATATCTGTGAGAATCTAAAACTGGGCCAAGTGGGAAGAGAAGGGGAAAGGACAAGGAGGGAAGGAGGGAAGAAGGGAACAGGTGCAGCAGTCAGAAGGCCAAAGGTACAAAAATGGTGGGTAACCAAAATGTCTGGACTATATAAGGAAGAGCCTCTGGGATGCAGTGTTCAGGGTAAAGGGTGGGGTATGCCAGCCATACCCTATAACAGGTAGGAACTGAGGGCTGCTGGGAGAACCTGGAGGCCAGATCTACTTTGATGTGTTAAATTGGCACCTCAGCCATGACCCGGGTTTGCAACTTAACAAATGGCAGTGGTTTTGGAGGTTCAGAGAACTTTAGAAGGCAATGCCAAGTTGAAGAATAAAGGTCTTTGGAAGGTGTATCTTGGAGATAATCTTGTTCCTAAACACTTCCTGCTACAGTGTGCTTCTTGTCCTCTGTGAGGTGAGAACCTCTTCTACCACATACCTTTGTGATGTTCTGGCGAAGCACATATGCAAGCATCTAAACCATAAAACCTTACTTGGTTAGGTTGTTTCTGTCATAGCAGTGAGCAAAGTAACAGGTACTGATGGATTTGTATGTAAAACTGCTGCTTAAAGTAACAGTTCCAGTGGAAAATAGTAAGTACCTACTGTATATTAAGCATGGTGATTATTAATCATCATGCCTCTATTTTCCACATACAACCTGGATGTAAGGAGGGATCTGAGGAAATGTACAGAGTAAGCGTGAATGGCTGAGAGTCCCAGCCCTAATGCTTCCGAGGGGCCCAACCACAGCCTATGTCTCAGGCTGTAATTTTTGTAACCACAAGTCTCTCAACTAATTAAATATGTATAGTCAGTTCTTTGTTTGCACAGCACATTTGAAATGTGGTCTTTAAAAAAAAAAAAAAAGAAAACTGATCCTATTCAAATTACTGGATAGAGGTTCAGGGTTTAAGAGTTAGGAGCCATCTCAAGTGTCATGACAAATACCATTGGAGTTGTGTTACTTCCAAAATTTACAATGATAGTCATTATAATTAGAAAAATTCTAACACCTTTCTGGATGTTTTAACTTTGCATAGTGCATAGTGAGATTATGAATTTAAAGAATGATGCTCTGCTGGGCTTTAATGCTGCAAATGATGCCGATAAAATTATCTATGGCTTGAGGTCAGTTTTTCCATTTTGGTCAAACCTCAGGAATGGCATATATAGCTTGAACATGCTAGCCCTTTAGTCCTGGGAATATTTTTATTACTGCCCATCCTGTTAAGCTTGTCTCTAACAACATCAACATGTTGGCAGCCAAAGTACATGACTTGAAATGGAAAACGGAGATTAACAGGCTGGCAAGCCAAGGATGGGTAAGATTTTGCACAAAGCCTTACCAACCTAAGACAGAAGCACATTCCTTTTGATAATGCATATTCCACAACGAGTAAGGAAGGCATTCTTGTCAGAACTACCTAAGACAGGCTCAGTCTGGTTTATGCACTAAAGAAGGGGGAGATGTGAAGAGCCTGGCAGGAATCTGACATTGGCCAAGGACAAGGAAATGGACAGCAGACAGGAATCTGACATTAGGCTAGAACAAAGAAGTAATTCCAGGCAGGATTCTAAATCTTAAGCTAGAACAAAGAAGTAGGCTTCTGGCATAAAAGTGACTTTGGGCTAGGACAGGGAAGTAGGCTCAGATACTTTGGTCATCCCGATAAGCCCTTAGAAATAGTGATCACGGGAGTGATCATGGGGCTCTATTTATTGTCCTGCTTGTTCTTTGACTATCTGAGTTTATTGTCTTGCTTATTCCTTGACTATTTGCATCTATTGTATTGCTAGTTCCTCAACCTAGAACTGACCTTAATACTTGCAAGTAAAAATTTAAATGGTATAAAAGAAAAAAAAAAAAAAAAAAAAAAAAAAAAAAAAAAAAAAAAAGGAATAAAAAACTGTTACCAGGAGTGGGGTGAGAAGAGAGGGGTAGATTTTAGAAGGGTGACTGTCACTGGCTAGTATGCCACCCCACACCATGATCATCTTTATTGGGGAATGGAATGAATAATCTATTTGGCTGGCTGTTTCTCAGGAAAACAGTATCATGTCTCTTTTCAGGGGAATGGACTTTCATGTTCTCAGAATGTAGTTTGGATAGCAGTGATGCCAACTCTTCCTCTAGGTTTCTATAGCTAGAACCAATAGGAACAGTCTAGATTTCAGATAAAAAGCTGACACCTTAGAAAATGCCTTGTTCTAAGGTCAACAGTGTTCTTGGTGAGGCTCTATATGGTTAATGTTATCTCTCTTTATTGGACCATAAAGCCAGGTCAAGCTTTATTCTGGTTATTTCTGAATCAGTGACTTTGAATGAGTTTTTTATTTGCATTTTTTACTTTACATAGTGTGGTGGACTTTGTATTAGTTACTGTCTTAATGTTCTATTGCTATGAAGAGATGACCACAATAACTCTTACAAAGGAAAGCATTTAATTGGGGTTTATCTTCATGGCAGTGATCATGGCAGCACACAGGCAGACATGGTGCTGGAGAAATAGCTAAGAGTCCTATATCTAGATCTGTAGGCAACAGGAAGAGAGAAAGACACTGGGCCTGGCTTGAACTTTGAAACCCCACAACCCACCCTCATTGTCACACTTCCTCTGACAAGGCTACACCTACTTCAACAAGGTCACACCTCCTAATTCCTATCAAATAGTGTTACCTCCTGATGACCAAGCAAAGCATTCAAGTATACGGGCCTGTGGGGGCCATTTCTATTCAAACGAGCACAGTTAACTTTCTCCTTGCTCTGACAGGACTGGATGTAATAGCTTGGATAAAAAATGGCTCCATAAATCTCAGGCATTTGAATGCTTGGTCCTCATTTGATGGTGCTGTTTGAGAGGCTTAGGAGATGCAGCCTTGTTCAAGGAAGTATGCCATTGGAGATGACCTTTGAGAATTTAAAGACTTGCACTATTCTGAGGTTGCTATGCTTCCTGCTTGCCATTCCAGATGTGAGCTTGCAGCTCTTCCTGCCATGGTGCCTGCTGCCTGCTGCCTGCTGCCTGCTGCCTGCTGCCTGCTGCCTGCTGCCTGCTGCCTGCTGCCTGCTGCCTGCTGCCTGCCTGCCTGCCTGCCTGCCTGCCTGCTGCCTGCTGCCTGCTGCCTGCTGCCTGCTGCCTGCTGCCTACAGCCATGATGTCCCTTGGGAATTGTGAGCTAGATAAATTCTTTCTTCTATAAGTTGCTACTGGTCATGGTGTCTTATCATAACAACAGAAAAGTGACTAATATACCAGATAAGAAGCAATTTAAGTAAAAAAAATTGTATATTTGACTCCCATGCAGGGAAAGCATGGCTGCAGGAGGTTGGGCATGCAAGCAGGAAGCAGAGAGAGATGAATGTTTGTGCTCAGCTCACTTTGTCCTCCTCACTTAGTCCAATGGATGGTGATGTGCAGCATTCAGCCCAGTTCTGCCTTCTCACCTCAGATAACCCCTCACAGCCATGCCCAGATGCCATTCCAGCATGGCTGTACAAGGGGAGGTGTGACCCAGTTCTTGCCCTGCAACAATGCCAGGCCATTGATCCCCATGTGTGCTGATAGTTGCTGTTGTCCCGAAACTGATCTGCTGTCTCTTCTACTTTACACTCAATCTCTCTTTCTGGGGAATATACTTACTCCATAACTCAGAGATAATGATTCCATAATAAATGAACAGACGTGGTTCTCAGGAATGAGGAATGGAGATGGTTATGAGGCAGTGGAGGACGAGGAACAGACCTTCCTCTTGGCCTTTAGAGCCATGGGAAAGGATCTAGACAACATAACCACAGCCATAAAAGCCTACATGGTCCTTTGTAGAAATTGCTCATTTCGAGACTTGGCCTTGAACTTGAAATTATGAGGAGATACATGTACCCCTTGGTCCAATGACTGTTGCATTGATTAGCCAGGGTGAATTTGGGGGCATCAAGGACAGAAAGTTAAAATGGTCTCAAGAAGAAAAGGCATGGATAGGAAAAGAAGGAATGTATAGAAAACAAGCAATGATTAATGGGTTTATCTTATAGGGGGAAGACTTGCATGTGATCTAGAAACACACAGTGTTAGAAGGAGAGTGTATGAGGCCATGGAATTGCCAAGATAGGAAACACAGATTAGAGAATTAAAAGATGATGTACTTTGTCCTCCTAGCTACTTGAAGGATTGAAGACGACAATGCCTACTTTACTTGCATAAATTTCAAAATTCTGCAAGAAATTATTTTAACTTTAGGAGCCTGTCACCTTTCTGTTCTTACATGGAAACAGTTACTTAAGACTGCTATCTGCTGTACCAGGAAACAGCAAGAGCTGTGCCCAGCAACCCGCGAGGAACAGACTGTGAAAAACATAAGGAAATGTGCTTTTGCTTTGTGTTTAGTTTCTGTTTTAAGGCATCAGAGGTTAGAACTAATGATTCTGGATTCATAGAATTTATGTAAATGTTAGGATTTTTAAAAAATTATTAACAATATTCAAAGCTTTGATGATGTTGCTTTAGTAAATAAAAAAACTGGGTTCAGGCTCTCTGGTCCAGAGAAGGCAAAAGAATGAAAAGGAAAAGATGAAAAGAAGGAAAAAGAGGGAGGAGGGAGAAGAAGGAAGGATGATGAGATGCCTCAGGAACAGAGAGAGCACTTGAACTGACAGTTGATCTACTACTGACCACGAGTCTTTATTGAATCAGCACCACTTCCATCCCCCCTTCTTGAGTCCCTCCTCACACTGAGGCTGGACCTCCTCACTCAATAGCTTGTTTCCTACACAATTTTAGATTTTATCAGTTTGGCAATCAGTATTAAGCATCATAGGCCTCATTCAGTCAGCTGAAGGGCTAGATGGAAAAAGGACTGACCTCTTCCTGGGCCAGAGGACCTCAGCCCAGCATCAGCCTTTGAACTTAAACTCACTGCTCATCCTGTAACCTTCAGTGCTTGTCCTGGGGTTGTCAGCTTGACAGTCCACACTGTTGATTTTAGATCTGCTAGCTTCCATAATCACATAGGCAATTTCCTTCAAATAAGCCATTTTGAAGCCATAAGCCTTCAAAAATAGCCATGTGGATATAGGCACATGCTATTGCTTCTGTTGCTTTCAGTACAGACCATCAGAGAGCTTTCTTCTAAAATGTCCAAATCCCAGAGTTGGGGGCATAGCTCAAGTTTGTGTTGTCTGAAATGAAGGACAACATCCTCACAGAAAATTGAACACAAGTATGTCTCTTCAGTGCCCTGGGTACAAATATCTCTCACCATTAGTCAATCCTGACTTGCACAGGGGGTGGTTGGGGCCAGGGGCAGAGTGGAGTCCAGAAAAGGCACAGGGTTTTCACTTTTGCAAATTTGGTCTCTCCCTTGTTTGTGTGTGTGCATGTGTATATTCCCGTTTGTGTTCATGTATGTGAACGTGTATGCTTGTACGGCCAGAGGACAACAGTTGTGTCATTCCTCAGGCTGCCCTATTCTTCTTCTGAGATTGAATCTCGCTGGCCTGGAGCTCATCAAGTAGGCTGTGCTCTCTGATAGTGAACCCCAGGGATTCACCTGTCTCTGGTTCTCCAGTGCACGTAGCACTAGTCAAGCATGTTTTAATGTCTGTGCTGGGATTGAATTCAGGAGTTCATGCTTGTAAAGCAATTCATTAAGCCATTTTGACAGCCTCTGATCTGTTTTCTGCTTCTGTTGATTTTTTGTTGTTGTTTGTTTGTTTGTTTTTCTATGTGTATGTTTTAAGGGGGAAAACAAACTGGTAGTTTTTTTTAGAACTGGAGATGTCTGTGTTCATGAAAACAAGAGCATCAACAACAAGATGAGAGCTCTTTGTCTGGTTTGGCTTTGCTGATTTGAGATCTCAGTGTGAGGCACGGGCTGGCCCTTTATCCTCTCTTCTCCAGAGCACTGAAATTACAGGCATATGCCATCACGCCTGGCTTACTTTTATTGTATCATTTCAGTGATAATGTTAATGGGTTGATGGTAATATCACTTCCCCTCTTGTTAGGTTAATTTTTGAGAAATTCCAAAGCACACCTGTACTGTTCAGCAGTAATGTGAGTTCCTGTCCTTGCACCATTTAGAAATCTCTATAACCCTCTTCAGTGACTGTTAGCTTACCTGCTTTTTGTTATTGGAAATAAAACTATTTTAGATGTCATAATAATATATGATTGTTCTTTATGAGTGCCTACTAAGATATTTTATACATATTTTCTTGTTTTATTAACCAAAAATAATAATTTTTCACCCCTCTTTAAAGTTGAGTTCATGGAGCCGGAGGTAATTTACCTGTTGTCACCTATCGGTCCCAAGATGGCAACACTCCCTTATAGATGATTATCTTCTAAATGACCAGAAGGGCTTCTGGTTACTTCCTGGTTTTTTTTTTTAAACCATAAGTGCGACTTCATCCACCTAAGATGCATCTTAGTATTTTTACATTTATTGAGTTTGATGATATAAAGGTCCTGCCTCATTTCTCAGTGAGAATAAAGAAAAAGATGTTTTCATTACAAACCAGTCCTCTCAATTCAAGTATCTGTTGAACATACAGTTTCAGCTCTTTGTAGAGCTACAAGCTCCCAGGAGCTTAGAACATAGTAAGAATCCGGAACAGACCACCATAACACTGAAAGCCCTTAGTCAATACAGGAGAAATCGAATTGAGTTTTCTTCTTGATTAAACTTACTGATGTTTACCATCCTGAGGCAGATAGCAATGCCTGCCTCAAAGGTCATCAATTCCAGTGTAAAGACCCCAGTGAGAATAGCTTAACTAGACGCAAGTCAAGTAATTATTTTAAAGTTATAAATATGTTCAGAGACTTTGAAGGGGACACAAATAAACACCTAACCACGAGGGTAGGATAAATCCCTCAGTGAACTCCAAGAGAACACAAATAGCCTAATAAAAATAAGAAAACAGTTCAGGAAAATTGAAATCAAAAAAGAGAAACACGGGAGAAATGCAAATATAAATGAGTCTGGAAACAGAAAAAATCTAACAAAACATTGGCATTGAAAGTGAAGAGAGGAATGGGATCATTTAGTCAAAGAAAATGTTTTTTTAAGTGATACTGTGAATAACATATGAGATCTTTGGGATACCAGGAAAATAATCAACCTTTTGACTTGTGGGCACTGAAGAAAGAGAATTCTATGCTAAAGGCACAGAAAATACTTTTAATAAAATAAAATAAAAAACAACCCAAATTTAGTGAAAGAGATACATATCCATGTATAAGAGAAATACAAAACACCAAATAGACAGGATCAGAGAAGAAACAGCCTCTGTCACATTGTAGCAAAACATTAAATATGCAGAACAAAGAAAACTTATTAAGAGCTTCAAGAGTGAAACATCAAACCATATACAAACAGAAAGTCACATACAGGACCATCAGAGTAACTACTTACTCCTCAATGGAAACCTTAAAAGCCAGAAGGGCATGGAATGGTAGATTTGAATTTCTCCACAGAGGACACAGGTGCCACCTGAGACCAGTAAACTCAGCAAAATTATCAGTTACAATAAAAGGAGAGTCAACTCGACGATGTAGGAGCCTACAGAATGGAAGAAAATCTGTGCCTGCTCTGTGCCTGCTCTGTGCCTGACAGAGAGCTAATCTCTAGAATGTACAAGGAGCTTAAAAACAATTGAACACTGAGAAGTAGATAGAAGAGTGAGTGAGCGGCTCATGATAGAAGTGTTTTCATGGGACCCTGCTAGCCCGAGTCTGATCCCTGAAACTCCATGGCAGAAGGAGCATGGATTCCCAAAACTTGTTCTTTGACCTCCATATGCGTGCTGCGTTGTGCATGTCCCCCACTAATAAATAACTCTGTAAAAAAAAAATCAACTAAAAAAATAAATATCAATTTAAAACTAGGCTGTGAAATTGAACAGAGTTCTCTAAAGATGAAGTATGAATGACTAAAATACAAATAACATTTTAAAAAGTCTTTAACCTTCTTAAGCATCAATGAAACAGTAAGCTGCCTAGTAACATATGTCCCCTGGTGCAATGGTGACAGGACTGCCTGGGGGGGTAACCAGATCATTCATCACTCAGCAGGAGGAGTCTGAGGCACACTCCACAGGAAGGAGTACAGGCCCTGCATTGTGGAACTAGTCAAAAGCCCCTATACCCCCTATATATAAGGATTTACTGCTGATGTTTTGCAGGACATGTAGTTGATTTGTCCTTTAACATTTATGTTAGTGCTCAAAGACTAGTTAGTGTAGCCCTCAGCTTCGGTCACCCCCTCAGAGGGCCACGGAACACCGCAAAAGAGGGTGGAAGTCTGTAGGAGCTGAAGGATGGGGAGGAGGGCAGTGAGGTGGTGCCTTCTAGATGCAACAGGGCTGTTGCGATCATGGACACACATCGGCCATGATTGCCTGCACAGAAAAGGAGGGACATAAGGATAAAGTGAGAACTAGCTGGAAGGAGGGAGAGGGGAAGTGAGAGGAGAACGGGGGATGATGAATGTAATCCCAGCGCAGTATGTATAAAAGTGTTAAAAACTTTAATCCAATAAAAATGCTTACAAAGCAAGAGAGGAATGCTGTTAGATACACATGCACTCATTCATCAAAATTCTCAGGGGATTGGCCCCAGTTTCCTTACCAAAGAGGCCCAACCTGTGGACACTCAATATTATACAGGGTGACCTAGCTTAACATATAACCTCCACACATCCTCTTGTATACTTTAGGTCATTTCTAGGTTATGTCCAATGCCTAATACAATTATGCATTATGTATTATGAATTAATAAATATTACAGTGCGTTGTCTAGGACACGCAATAAAAATGGTTGTACGTGTGCAAAATAGACAGAATTCAAGTGTTTTGATCTATGGTTGAGACTGAAGGTATGAAATCAGTAGATGTAGAGACATGACTATATGTGTAAGTATGTTTGTGAGTGCGTGTGAGGTGAAAGTTCAACTGATTCACAGTCCCACTTGGATTTTAAAATTGTCTCAAATGCTGTTCTTTTGAGTAGAACTGTATAGAATTGCCATGTTTGTAGGTCAAAATGGTTAATTACCAGTCATTTCGTATCATTCTTGTCCATGAATGGAGCTACTGACACTACTTCCGGTGTCCTTGTCTAATAACTTCTTAGAAATGGGCCATTGTATTGAAGAGTACCCTCCCACTCCCACCAATGACATACGGAACTTCCCAATTCCCCACGCATTTGCCCAACTGCTCTACAAGCCACGAGGAAGACAGTTGACTGGCTAAGTCCATATGTTCCCCTCTCTGTTGGGATTTTCTGCAAGACTTCTGTTTCCCATTGGCTCCCTTCCTCTGGCAACTACACACACACACACACACACACAAAACTGTCTCCCTCATCCTCGGTATACAAGGGTCATGCAGCAGAAGCCATACTGTGCCTACAATGGTAGCATAGAATCACCTGAAATGTAGTTTCTAAACATTGGCTTATCTGTTTAAAATTCCTATACATCACATTAATTATCCAGAGATGGGCATGTACTGTGAATATAGAATGTTGTGAATAAAATAACAGTACAGTTTAAAGTTTACAAGGTATCAGCTATGGTGTTAACTGTTCAGCCAATGGATGCCTCACTGTAACCCCAAGTATCCTCACTCCCACCTTCAGAGAAGGAGATCCTATCAGCCCATCTAGATCGCATAGCTGCTGTACTAGTAGCCTTTGCTACCAAATAACATAGCCGGATTTAGCAGTTTAACACAACACATATTTATTTACTATTTATTTATTTTCCTATTTAATGCATTTAAGTTTTAAAAACAGGGTCTTGTTATGTAGCACCAGCTGGCTGCAAACGATCCCTCAGACTCCTGAGTGTTGGATTTACATGCATACATCATAATGCTGTCTTCTGTTTGTGGGCTTGCAAGAGGCTGAGATCAAGGCAGCAATCAGGGTTGAGGTCTCCTGTTAGGATTTGATAAGGAGACCTGCTTTCAGGTTCACTCACATGGCTGTTGGATGCTCTCAGTTTCTTGGGGATTGTGGCACTCGAATCCTTAGTCACCTCTTGGCTTCCTGTCCACGTTCCTTTTGAACACAGAAGCTCACACATTGAAGCTCACTTTACCAAAGCCAGCAAAGGACAGAATGAACTCTTGCATAGCCTTATCACAGAAGTGGCATCCCATTATCCTTTACTGTATTCTTTTGGTCAGAAACAAGTTACCTGACTGGCCCACTGAGGTGATGGATATTGATTGCCCACAAAACAGGGTCCAGAATTGCCTAGGAAACAAATGTCTGGCCATGTCTGTAATGCAGTTCTAGATTAGGTTAACTGAGGTGGGAAAACTCATCCTAAATGTGGGTGGCACTCACTGCCCTCTGCTTTCTGACTGCAAGATGCAGCATGACCTCAAACTTTTGCTGCCCTGACATCCACACCATGATAGACTGCCTGTATCCTAGAACAGAGATACAAAGTAAACTCTTCCACCCTTAAGATGCTTTGTTGCAGTTAAGTAGCAGAAGCAGGGTTTGAAGCCATGCCGAGAAACTCTGAAGCCCCAGCCCTAGTTGACCACTATGCTCTATTGCCTCTCAAATGAATTAGCCTGTTATTTCCCTAAAAGATTAGTCTGGTTAGTCTCATATGAACTCCAGCACTTTTCAAACATATTACCCCTTTAAATTTAATCTACCAAGTCAGAAGGAGGCAGAACAAGCCAGCAGCAGACACATTTACTAGTCCTACAGATTTCATCTAGAGATAGCTTAATCATAAGACTAATATGACTTCTAATGCTAAACCTTGACACCCTAGCTATTAAACACAAACTTTCGTGTGATTCTTAGAACATCTGACCAATCTGCATATGAAGAAAAAAAATCTAGCAAGCTCAGACGCAGAGAAGCAAAGCTACCTTGAGAGAGAATTGACATCACCCAGGCACCCTCCCCCTTTGCCTTTGTGTTTAGCATCTGCAACTACATTCAGAACTGAAATTACCAGCCCTGACAAACATCTTTGGACTCAGCCACACATTCGTGTATAATTTGCATTTCAGGGGAGCAGGGAGACTTGTCATGAGAGCACCTCTGTGGGCAGAGTTAGATCTCATTTACGGAAACGTTCCTAGCAACAGAAGTTGTTTTCCTATTCGCCTCCAAGTCTTTAGAGTGGAGACAGACAAAACCAATGACAAGAAATCTGGAAAATTGGTCAGTGTGATTCAGTTCCCTAAGAGTGCAATTTGTACTGTACGTATATTCCACTGCATTTACCCACATAAAGTCGAAGCGGTATGTTTTTTAAAAATATAATGACAAACACGAGTTATTGTGGTTTTTCTTTCTTTTAAAACTAACATATGGAACAGCAGGTAAATGCAATCTTGTCATGCTGCCTAGGGATTGTTCTGGCATTTCAATTGTATTTTCCTTGCTGGATGATTTCTCTTATTATCTGTTTCCATATTATTTAGCTCTGCATGCTTGCAGAACTTAGCTGGCTCAGTTCCTTCTGGAAAGTAACAATAACAATAATAGCAGTTATTAGCATTCTTATTGACCACTCTCCATGTGCTTAGTCTCTCCTATGCATTTTATGTATGTGTGATGTGTAGTGTATGCACAGGAGCATTGACTGAGGTACAGGCACTTGGACCCATGCATTTTTTTTCCTTAGTGATGGAGTCAGCACTCTTTTAACCACCAAAGCCCCTCCTCAAACTGTGTCCTATACATTTTCAATGAAACACATAATTTTCTTTTCATAATAATGGGTAGCCACTAGGAAGTCCCAGACTCCAGGGAAGCAGTAGGCTCCCAGAACCTAGTGGTGATAACTTTAGCCAAAATATCCAACAAAGGGGAGATACAACCTGTAGAGACCACCTCCAGTAGATAGGCACAGCCCCCAGCTGAGGCATGGGGCCACCCGTACATCTCAAAATTTTTAACCCAGAAATGTTCCTGTCTACAGGAAAGACAAGGACAAAAAAAATGGAACAGAGACTAAAGGAAAGGCCATCCAGAGACATCTCCACCTAGGGATCTATCCCATCTGCAGACACTGAACCCAGACACTATTGCTGATGCCAAGAAGCACTTGCTGACAGGAGCCTGGTGTGGCTGTTCCCTGAGAGGTTCTACCAGCATCTGACCAATACAGATGCAGATACTCACAGTCAACTATCAACTGAGCCACGGGACTCCAATGGAAGAGTTATGGGAAGGACTGAAGGAGCTGAAGGGGATTGCAACCCCATAGGAAGAACAATATCAACTAACAGGACCACCCAGAGCTCCCAGAAACTAAACCACCAACCAAAGACTATACATGGAGGGATCCATGGCTTCAGCTGCATATGTAGCAGAGGATGGCTTTATCTGACATCAATGGGAGGGGAGGTCCGTGGTCTTGTGGAGGCTCGATGACCCAGCACAGGGGGATGCTAGTGCAGTGAGGCAGAGTGGGTGAGTGGGTGAAGGAGCACCCTCACAGAGGCAAAGGGGAGGGGGAAAGAGGGGTGGGATGGGAGTTTGTGGAGGGGTAACCAGGAAGGGGAATATCAGTTGAAAATGATTAATAAAAATGTCCTAAACTTTGGGCTTATTTTTACTAACAAGGGAAATGAAACTCAAGGCTCAGAGAATATTTGGAACTTGTCTACCGTCATACAGAGAGTCATCAGGAGAGCCGGTCTTGAGGCCCTGCTCTTCAGTCTGTGGTAGACTGCCTTGACACAATGCTATCGATGAATGAGTGAACACTATGTGAGACTTTGGATATTTCCCTTGCCCTCCCACCCTTTCTTGGCAAAGAAGGCAGTGTAGCAAGCCATCTTGAACAGTGCTTTTGAGAATTCAAACCGCAGTTTCTTAGCTCTGTGAACTTGGCCAAGGATATATAAAGGCTTGATAACTCTGTTTGCTTCATTGGAACCCAGGAGTTACGACTATGCCTTCTTGCAGTGGATGTGCAAGTTTTATGAGGATGTACATGTAAAATGCTTGGCCCAGTGCCTGGGACTATGGGTAAAGATGTGCGTGTTGGTAGTTCTATGACCAGCACACGGAATTCTACAGTGCTCATGACTTCTGTTTCTATTGTGCATTATCACCATAGGCAGAAGTAAGCCATTTAATCTTGAGACTTGGTTTTTCGGTCTGTTAACGGGGCATCATAATATTACCCTTGGCACGGGATATATTTTAAAAAGGTTTCATGGCAGATGTCCTCAAATGCCACCTGGGAGACATTTGGCAATTCCTGGAGCTATTTTGGCTGTCAGAGCTGAGGGATACTCTCAAGGTGTGTGTGTGTGTGTGTGTGTGTGTGTGTGTGTGTTACAGCCATGGATATTGGATGCTCCTGCCATCTAGAGAATAGACTGAAGAGAGGGCGAATATCCCATAGGCATAGGACAGCCCTCTACAATAAAATATTATCATGTCAGTATCAAGACATCCCACTGAATGGGCGTTTCACACACCAGGCCCAAGTAAGGCTAGTGATGGTTATTTTCTGTCTTCTGGAGTTTTCATTTTCCTAATTACTGTTAAAGGTCCTTCCAGATTTAGAATTCTCTGATTCAGCAAGAGGTAAAAGATAGATTCAGTTCCATATACGACTCGAGAAGGGTATAAATGCTGTGTCTGAGTAGGCTCTCATCAAGTTGACTTGGAAGCAATGGTCTATTTTGGTGAGATAGAAACCACTTTTTTAAAATTGGAGTTTTATAGAAGTCTTACTTTCAAGTGTAGTTGAAAGGAGTCTTCACTAAGCTGAATTCCCCACTTCATGTTAAAAGAACAGCTCTGGGTTGTCTATTTGTGCTATAATTTCATTTCTACTTGCAAGGACGTTTGAAGATAAAACTTACGGCTTTTTTTTTTTTTTTCTGAGAAGGGAAATAGTAAATCATCACTAACTTTATTTCTAAAGCATTATGGCCACAGACAAACCTGGAGACTTTGTTTGGGAGTTTGGGGACAAGTTGTGGTGGCTAGTAAGCCATACTGATGAGGAAGAAGCAGAAAGATCAGAAGCTTGAGGCCAGTCTGGAATATACATTTAAAACACAATTATGGACCAAATTGAAGATGGGTCTGAGAGGTGGTAAGAGCCAGAAGCCGGGGAGAACCATAGCAAACCCATGTCTTCTGACATGACAGGATGGCTATACTCATGCACCTCAGCAACCGTGTCTCTACCAAACCTACACAAGATCAAGCCAGTCAGAATCCAACATGGAGGGGTGGGACTCATTAACCCTCATGCCTAACTGGCTTCTGAGGGAGGTAGAGCCAGTTTCTTTAAGGATGTGGCCTTCAGTAGATGGCCCCATGCCCATGAGTGTGCTGGACTTAGTGTGATGCTCATGACGTAAGTTAGGAGTACAGAGGTGAACCTGGAAAGAATAAGGGTAAATATGATCAAAATACTTTTATGATATTCTTTAAAAATTAATACAAATACTGTATTTAAAACAAAACAAAACAAAACAAAGAAACAGCTCTTCCCCAAATAAAGGTATGGGGCCTGGCAAAATGGCCTAGCAGGTAAAAGCACTTTCCAAACAAACCTGATGACCTGAGTTTGAGTTCCTGTGATGGTTTGAATAAGAATGGCCTCCATAGGCTCATATATGAGGGAGTGGCACTGCTTGAGAAGGATTAGGAGGTGTGGCCTTGTTGGAGTTTAAGTGTGGCCTTGCTGGAGGAAATGTGTCAACTGGGGGTGGGATTTGCGGTGTCAAAAGCCCAAGCTAGGCCCAGTGTCTCTCTCTTCCTTCTGCCTGGGGATGTAAGTGTAGGACTCTCAACTACTTTTCCAGTGTCATGTCTGCCTGTATGTCACCATGCTTCCTGCCAAGATAATAACAAATTAAACTTCTGAAACTGTAAGCCAGCCCCAATTAAATGCTTTGCTTTATAAGAGTTGCCACTTATCTTAGTTAGGGTTTCTGTTTCTGTGAAGACACACCATAATCACTATAATTCTTATAAAGGAAACTGTTTAAATTGGACTGGTTTGCAGTTTGGAGATTTAGTCCATCACCATCATGGTGAGCAGCACCATGGTAGCAAACAGTCAGACATGGAGCTGGAAAGGTAGCTGAGCTCTACATTTGGGATGGCAGGCAATGGGAAAAGAGAGAAAGAGACACTGGGCTTGGCTTGAGCATTTGAGACCGCAAAGCCCACCCCCAGTGACACACTTCCTCCTACAAGGCCGCACCTGCTCCAAAAGGGCCACATTCCCTAATAGTGCCACTCCCTGGTGCCCAGACATCCAAATCTATGCGCCTATATGGGCCATTTCTATTCAAACCACTACATTCACCTCCTTCCCAACCATAGGCTTATAGCCATATCGTAATGCAGAAATTTATTCAGCCCAACTTCAAAAGTCCCCATAGTCTATAACAGTTTCAACCCTGTTTAAATGTCCAAAGTCCAAAAATCTTTTCTGAGACTCAAGGCAATCTTTTAATTGTAATCTCTGTAAAATCAAACTGAAAAAGCAAATAGCATACTTCCAACATTCCATGGCACAAACGCTACACTAGGATTCCAAACGGGAAGGAAGGGAGCATGGTGAGAAAATACTGGACCAAAGCAATACTGAAAAAGCCAGCTGAGCAGACTCCAACCTGTGCATCATGGTGTCTCTTTACAGCAATAGGACACTGACGAGGACAGTCCCCAAACCCAGGTAAAAAGCTGGATGCAGTGTCAGGGGTCATAACCCCCCATCTCCCACCCAGCACTCCTGCAGCCAGATGGAAGAAGGAAGCAGGAGGACCTGGGAGTGTACAGGGGCATGCAGTTTGGCAGAGCCAACAGGAAAGCCCCTGCCTCTACAGCCTGGGAGGAGCAAACCCATTCCCAAAGTTAGCCTCCCAGATTCATGAACACACTTACACACTACACATATAAAAACAAAAAAACAATCAACTACAGAGAATCAAACTGGACAGATTAGGCTCTCTGTCCTCTGGAGATCAGCCTTTGTATAAGTTTAAATTTTTTTCTTTCACTTGCTTTTGTTAATACTTCTCATTTTTAAGTCAAATAACATACTCATGAAATGTTAAGGAGCTGCAATTGATCACTATACAGTGACCAATGCTGCTGACACATGGGAATTAACTATTGAATTATTTAGCTTTCATAGTTTAACACTGTTCACCAATAAAATATCTCTTTAGCCAGAATTCCCACCCAAGGGCTAATAATAGCAACAGTTAATCATCGTGAAGAATTCACAGAGTCTAAAGAGATAGTGAGGAGAAGGAAGAAGAAGAGGAGGAGGAGGAGGAAGAAGAGGAAGAGGAGGAAGAAAGGGAGAGGAAGAAGAGGAAGAGGAAGGAGTCAAGGAAAACAGACATAATTGCCCCACCCACCTAATATACCTAAATCCACAATGCTTATATCAGCTCCTTTCTTTCAAATGTTCTTTCAGGAAGCATTTTTATGAATCATCAAAGTCATCTTATCTTTCCTATTGAACCCCACAACCCTCAAAATGTATTATCTCTTTTCAATATTTCCTCATTGAAAAAAAATTAGCTATTAAACATGAAAAACTATAGAAAATATATGACACTGATGCCATATATATTCACAAAAAATTCTGTACACGTGCACACGTACTCATGTATGTAGGTGCACATGTGTGAGTGTGTATGTGGGGAATGTGGCGATGATGCCAAGTGTCTACCCCAGTTACTCTCTACCTCACATTTTGAGACAGAATCTCACTAAGTATAGAGCTCACCATATCAGCTAATCTGGCTGGTCACTGGACCCAACCATCTCCAATCCCCAGAGCTGAGAGTTCAAGTGTGTCACCAGACCAGACTTATTATGTAGGTTTGGAATCCAAACTCAGGTCTTCATGTTCGCACATGCTGCACATTCCTGGCTGGGCCATCTCCACAGCTCCCCCAAAACACTCTTATCCAGAATAATGGTTAAAAGCAAAGACACTATCTTTCCTCAGCTTTCATTATGCTTTACAATTCCATGTGTGTTTTCCAGGATGGTGTCTGTGGTAGCAATTAGTATCACTTGTTAAGTGATTCCAGGTTTGAGTATGCCCGACATATAGCATGACCACTTAAACTGCCTGGTTTATAGTTGGCTTAGATCATGTGACTAGCTTTAGCCAACAAACTGCATTCAGTTAAAAGCCTGCATAGGAACCATTAGGTTCTGTTCCTTTTACCATGACAATGAGCAATGCTTCAATTAGTAGCTGCTTGGCAGAAGAGCCTCAGAAAGAAGGTATACAGAACAGAGCTTCCAGGCAGCTTGTGAGCACGGAGAGTGGGCAACAACATGTATTGCTTTACCCTGACAGAGGTCAGCTCTCACAGGAGCATAACCTATCCTACTCTTACTTGTATTAGAATATTTGCATGCTCACCTGCAACTAAAACTATACACATACATGCAGGTATGCTTATACACGTACACTCACACAAATGCAAACCTATTCAAATTGTCTAGTCTGTTCATTTTTAATAAAAAAGTAATTTAATTCATTATTATTGTGGAGAAGGGGTTGCACAAGCCATGGTGTATGTGAGGTGGGGGGTAGCTTGGTGGAGTTAGCCCTCTCCTGTACCTTCACCTGGTTTGGGGGATTGAAGTCAAGTTGTCAGGCTTGCTCAGTGAGAGCCTTTATCCACAGATTCATCCTTTTAAATCTAATCTGTTTTGTGTAATAATTCTTTTAGGGATTATGGTTGTTACACAATATGTTTATGGTTCAAAAGTTGTTAATTTAACATCTATATCCTGTCACTCTTCCAGATGCTGTGTCAATAAAAACAAACAGGTGCAGCAAATTGGCAACAACATCAACAACCCCATCCTCAGTGGTGCTGGCTGCATGGATGTGCATCCCTCTTGTAAGGATAGAACTGCTTTGCTACTCTCACACCTTCTGGTTAGTCTCTTATAAAGACAGACTGTAAGGTCCTCAACCAGGCCTCTGTGTGGATGACTAGGCTGCTGTTGGCCTGTTTCCTGTCGGAAGCAAGGCTGTTGTAGCTTTCTTAACAGGTACATGCTCTGAGCTCTGAGTGTCACAGACATGCTTGTGGACACGTTTTAGCTTTCCCAGTTATTCTGCTACACGTGGCTACCTGAAATGCTTTTGCAACTTTGCTATTATTTAAGCACTGGTTCAATAATTAACCAGGCTCAAGATGTTGGAGTGGCTGTGGCTCTTTTTTTTTTTTTTTTTTTTTTTTTTTTTTTTTTTTTTTTTTTGGTAAAGACTGTAAAATGTTACAGTTGGAACCTCATGCTGGGGCATCTTCAATGCTGCTCATGTGTGTTGGCAGGCTCCTTTGCTTTAGGGATTTCCTTGGACATCTGTGGTAGTTGTGCACAGGAGAAATAAAGGGATATGAATTGTCCAGTACCTCCTTTCAGGCTACCTGAGGATCCAGGGAACTAAGACAGATGTGAGAAAGCTCCATGAAGACTGGTGGGAGGACTTGTTCCTTTAATTGTTAATTAGTGCACACATATTAGGTTCCATTATGGCATTTTCAAACACAGGTTATTTTTGATTCTCTATCCCCATCCTCCAACCCCCATCTACCTCCCATAGCTTCTTTTCTTGTTTAGAATCTAGTTTATTTATTCTTTGAGATCTCATATGTGAATACAATGAATTTTCATGGTATCCATCCACTACTCCTTCCAAGTCCTTCCAGACTCCCACCCACTCTCCCATCCTACTTTATTTCCTCCTTTTAAAACTAATCCAACTGAGTTCAATTAGTGTTCTCCATATATTCATGGGCGTAGCTCATCCCCTGGAGTATAGATGACCTATCAGGGTCAACATGCTTGAAGAAACCCTTTCCTGGCAGCCACCAGTGGTCAATGACTGCTTGGTTATGGGTGGGGCATGGGGAGCTTCTCCTCCATCCATACAAGATCAAGCTAAGTAAATTCCTCCCTGTCTCCCTCCCTCCCTTCCTCCTCCCTCCCTCCCTTCTACCTTCTCATCTAATCCCCTTCCTTCTTCCCACCATCCTTCTTTGTTTTGATTAGATGTTTTCTTTACTTCAGACTTCTTTTCTAGGCAAAGAAAAGTGTCACAAGGGGCCCATTCATCTGACATCATACATCAAGCTGGCTTTAGTCCAGGGAGTGCACCCTGTGAGCTTCTGTGGTGGGTTTCTTGTTCCACTCTCTGACTGTTTGCTGTCTTTTTCCCCTCATCTTCCAGCAACACACCTACTGAGTTTGGACCATTGTGTTAGCAACAGTATTAGTCACCAGAACCAAGTATCTGGCAGGACAACTTGAGAGAAGGCCCGGGCTTCATAGAGATTTCACAGCATCATGGTAGGGAAGGCATGGCCGCTCTTCAGGAGCATTCCATGGAGCAGTGCATCTAGAACTGAATGGCATCCCCAGGGATCCCTTTGGCCAGTCAGGCCCCATCTTCTCCAGGCTTCATACATAGCAGAATCTGGGGACTAAACTTTTAAAGCACGAGCCTATGGGGGCATTTCAGATTCAAACTATAGCAACTAGTTTCTTCCTCCTTCCAGTAAGGATGTGGGGACAGCTTGTCCCACCCACAGTAGCCATATTCATCTTCCTGTTTTCTTACCAGCATACAATGGCATCTTACTTTCACCACAAAGTGTCCCCTTTTATCCTCTGAAGAGAAAATGCAAAAAGATCCTAGGTCCAGTTTTCCAGTCAACTCTAGGTTCCTCTCAACTACTATGGGCTGCCCCGTTCTGCTGAAGAATCTGCCTCTGCTGCCTGTATTTGCAATGGCCCAGAGAAGCAATGAGTCACTCATTCTTATCTACCAAGTATACGAAGTGTGACATTTAATACTTTTATTTATGTGTATGATCAAAAGAGCTCATGAACAAGAATGATGGGATTCTATTATCTCACTTTTCAGACCATGCTGGAGTAAACAGCCTCAATATGCAGAATTCAAATGTTTGACTGAAGAGTTGGGATATGACTCCTCTTGGGTACATCCTTCTATAAAAAGTGTGCATGCGTGTGTGCATGCGTGCGTGTGAGTGTGTGTGTGTGTGTGCATGCACGTGCACGTGTGAGCACACATGCATGCGTAAGTGTATGTGAACATGTGCATGAGTGTGCTTGATTGTGTGTGTGTGTACATGTGTGTGTTTGCACATGTGTGCATGTGTGAGTGCATGTGCACATGTGTGTGGGAGCACGCAGGTGCATGTGCATGACAGATGGGGCATCAGGTGTCCTCCTCTATCACTCTGTCTAGTTTCTTTGAGGCAGGATCTCTTTCTGAACTCAGAGCTCATATTTTGAGCTTGACTGGAAACCAGAAAGCCCCAGCAATCCTCCTTTCTCCAGTTGTAACAGACACAGAGTTATATAGAATTACTGACGTTTGGGGGAATATACCTGGCTTTCACTTGAGTGCTGGGATCTCAACGCTGATCCTCAAGCTTGTGCATCAGGTATGCTTAATGAATGGACCATGTCTTTATCTCCAATCTACAAGAATGTGTTGCTGTCTACCTAGCTGCTTTATGACAGGCATGGGCTTGAGGACTTTAGGACACAGGAGTGGACAAAGTAGAGGCCTCATGGGGCTTCTATTCTTGAAGAGAGCTTTAGGAAAACAAATGTTAGATAGACATCTGTGTGACAAGAGATGGTACTTACACTATGGGAAAATAGAAATTACAGCATGGCAGGGGCAGGGCAGAGGCAGGTGACGTTACTAAAGTGGATGGGCACAGTAGCACTCTAAAAGGAAACAATTGATGCAAAGGTTGGAAAGTGATAAAGGAGTTTACCAAGAGGATACGGGGGAAGATTTGGTAGAGAGAAATAATCCAAGGGGGTGTGGAGGAATGCATGTCAGGTATAAGGAGCTGCAAAGACATAACTGTGTTGGGAAGAGATGGACAGGAGGGAAGAGGAATGGTTAAGAAGGAAGTGAGAGCTCACCACCATCCAACAGCCTTGAATACCACGGCATGAGTTTTGGCTCTACTTTGCAGGAAATGCAGAGCCCTGGCTGGTGGCAGAGTAGTGACATGATCTTATGCTTTGAAAGGTTTGCACAGATTGCTGCATTATTGAACGTTGATTAAAGGTTGGGAGGGAGGGAAGCCAGGAGTCCTGGTAAGAGGTTATTGCTATAATCCGGGTGAGAGTTGCTTATGGTCCAAGCCAGAAGCCACTGCAGATGGAAAAGGAGAGAAGTGGTTAGGATCTGACCATACTCTGAGAGTACTAGTACTTAGAAGCCAGAAAGGAGACAGAGATAGTCTAAGATTCTGTCTTCTGCTTCCAGAAGGAAGATGTTGTTTAGAGAGAAGATAAGAACAGAGGTCAAGGAGGATTTTGGGGGGCATATGGAGGAACTAGAGAGGCTGCTAGAAGTCCAGGCAGAGACATCAGTGAGCAGTTGGATAGATACATCTGGAATCCCCAAGAGAGATCTTGGCTTCATAGCCATGAAGGACTTGGGTTATTTCTTCTTCTGAATTTTTGGGAGCCATGTTATTCATTACTCAAAAGCATATGAAACTGTGTCCATGTACCTAGAATCAGTAACACTTTATAGTCAAAATGATGACCCCCAGCTTCCTAAGATCCTCCAATGTCTTCTGATTCATCAATACAATAATACGGCTCCTTCTTCTTCTTCTTCTTCTTCTTCTTCTTCTTCTTCTTCTTCTTCTTCTTCTTCTTCTTCTTCTTCTTCTTCTTCTTCTTCTTCCTCCTCCTCCTCCTCCTCCTCCTCCTCCTCCTCCTCTTCCTCCTCTTCCTCCTCCTCCTCCTACTCTTCCCCTTCCCCTTCTCCTCCTTCTCCTTCTTCTGGAAAGTGCTTCTATTTTAGTTTAGGTGTGAAAGTTGATGATCTTTTGAACAAAGATTTCATTTTATTCATGTGTGTGTTCTCATGCATCTGTGTGTCTGTGCCTGTTAGTATTTATGTGCACATGCATGGGGTGCCTCTAGAGACCTGAAGAGGGTTCCAGAATCCCTTGAGTCTGGAGTTACATGGGTTTCAAAGCTACCTGACATGGGTGTTGGGATCTGTATTCTGGTCTTCATGATTGAACAACAAGTATTCTCAACCATGAGTCATCTCTCCAGTTTCCAACTGAATATTTTTCCACAGTTTACATGGTAGTTATAAGCTGCAGGCTATATAATTGTTTTTAATTCATTTGTGTGTATTTGTATGTGTGCATATATATGTGTATGTTTATCTCCACATGCTTGGGTGTGCTTGTTGAAGCCAAGAGTCAGTGTATACTTCCCCCGGGATCCCATTCCACTGTTTCCTGTCTCTTTTTAAAGGTGATCTGTCCTGAACCTGGAGCTCAATGCTTTGCCTTGATGGGCTGGCCAGCAAGTCCTAGGCATCCTTCTTGTCTCCATCTCCCCAACACTGGGATTCCAGACCTGCATTATGTGGGTGCCAGGGGTTGAACTATGTGTCTATGCAGCTTTTCCAGCTGAATCTTCATCTCTCTATCCCATTATTGTTGTTTTTAGTGCATTGTAATCATGCATATTTAGCAGGTGCGGTGTAGCAATTCAACACATATTTATTCAGGAGGCATATCAATCAAATCAGGGTAATTAGCAAAATGATCACCTTAAGCATTGAGCATTTCTTTGTGTTTGGAATACTTAAAATCCATGGCAGACATTTGAATTCAGTATACCGTTCACCAATCTCATCTGCACAAAAAGGGCACATGTTTAGAACGGAACAGGCCTGGATCTCAGTGCTGGCACTTCTATGTTGCCATGTAATTGAAGTTGTCCTGCTTCTCAGGTCTTCAGCAGAACAGAAAATAATCCCCTGGTTCTCTGAAGTTATTGTCATTGTCTTTCTCAGAAGATGGTGCCCACTAAGCATGTTCATTCTACCTGCTCCCCCTTTCCTACAGCAGCATGAGCAGACATGATCGGTTTCTGAGAATACTTATGAATTCATACCTTAGACTCTCATCTGAGTGAGAAGACAGCCTGCCAGGACTTCTTCCAACTTTTCTCATTCTGATCTTTCACAAGACATCTGATGATGTTTCCCTTGTGTGTGCGTGTGTATGTGCTGTATTATTATGTGTGTGTGCATTGTGTGCTGTATGTATTACATGTGTGTGTGCTGTACATATTACATGTGTATATGCATATGTATGTGAGTGCATATGTATACATCCCTGTGGAGGGCAGAGGTTGTCAGCAAGTGATTTCCTCCATAGCTCTTCTGGCTTTCCTAGGGAACACAGTGCTTTCTGAATTAGCTTGGTAGACTGGCTGGCCAGAGAGATGCAGCACTCAGCCATTCTTTCTCTGCTCATAGAAACTTGAACCCTCATGCTTACCTAACAAGCACTTTAACCTACTTATCTTTTATGCCATCTTTTATTTTTCTGCTCCAAAATGACAGAAACTTGAACTTCACCTATTCCTCGATTTTTTCTAGAGCATTTTTGAAGCTTTATATTTTTTTTGTTTTTTTATTTATATTTTTATTGGATATTTTATTTACATTTCAGATGCCATCCCCTTTCCCCTCCCTAGAAAACCCCTATCCCATGCCCCTTTCTTCTTTTTTGCTTTTATACATTTTTAAAAATATTAATCAAAGGCTTTATAAGTTTGGTAATGCTCAATATCAATCAGAAGTGTAACCCAATACCCAACCTAGATATATCAACTATCTTTGACTGGCAGGGACACGTGAACATCCACTTCCATGTCTGTCTGTCTGTCTGTCTGTCTCTCTCTCTCTCTCTCTCTCTCTCTCTCTCTCTCTCTCGTCACCTATCTCCTCCTCTCCTTCTCCTCCTCCTCTCCCTCCTCCTCCTCTTCTTCTCTGTATTCCTCCCATGTTAGCTCTTCCTACATATCACCCTTCCTGTTAAAATAAAACTTCCCTCAAAATACAATTAGAGCATAACTATACCAATTTGTGTCAGTAAGGTACAGGATAAACCTAATACCCAGTCCTTCATTTTGTTGACTAACCAGAACCTCTGTCATCTCTCCTAACTAAAAGACTTAGTTCTGAACCTGGCTTTTTTCTTGGCTTTAGAATGAATGTTAGCTGAAAACCATCCTCTCAAATCTTTTCTCTAAAAGTAAATAACTGGGATTGGTTATGAGACTATAAGTCTTCAACCCCGTTAGAAATCCAGAATGACTGAGTTAACTGAAATTATGGGAAGCACAAAGCATAGCTTCTAAAACTTAGCCAATTTATAGAGACCACTGAACACCTGGATGGTCCCTATACTATAAAACGTTGGAGCATCTGATCTTCAGCCTTCTGGCCCAGGATCATCTGACAGACCTAGTAATGCAGAATTATTAAGGGCTGATTACTCTGTCTTGGCAGATATAATCAGTCGACTATTCCGCAGGTGTGTCCTTTTCCAGACAGTAATTTGTCTGTAGATGAAAAGAGGCAATTCTTGCCTAGTGGCTGTCTCACCACAACTGGATTAACTCCAAAGATGCTCAATTTCTTCTTAGAATCCAAGACAGGAAGCTGTTAGGAGCAGACAGGTCTCTAATCAAAATGAACATCAATACAGAAATGTTTGCAACATCAATTCTGTGGACTTACGATGTTTTGAAAACCAACTATCCATGTAAGGTAATCTGGACTGTTGTCTGTTAACTCCTCTCAGCTATTTTTAAATAAAATATAGAAAAACACCCTTACAATAAACTCAAAGCCATGAATTTGCTATAGGCCCTTAACTCACAGGCTAACCATCTCAAATCAGTTAAAAAAGTTAAAGAAGAACTGGGTCTAAGCCTTGTATTCTTAAATGTGTTATACAGGCACAATGCCTATGAGAGTAACAATATTCATCTCACTTTTATATCAATAAGAAGCTCATGCCAATGAAAACCTTAAATTTGAAATCAAAGTAAATTTTGTACCATTTAAGAAATTATAACTTCATCTTAATAACAATTATACATATTTCTACCAGTAGTTTATGGCTATGCAATAAATCCTAGCTAATCCTCCCTGTTTCAACAAAACCACTACTTTCCCCTAGGAAGACAGCCCAATATTAACCACGTCACCCCAAGCCCAGGGAATAGGGGCACTGACTCTTCATTAACTTCTTCAAGCTGATTATGGGCATTGAGATACTAGAAGAGGGCTGGGGAGGAGTAAATTGATAAGCCTCTGATGCTGTGTTTTCACTGCATCCAGCTGAAATTCCAGGACATCAGAGGTTCTAGCAGGTCTGCTCAGTTTGCTTGATGAGTAGATACACCAAGGCTGTGTATTCTGCAATATACAATTCTCAAAACATATTTTAGTATCAAGATAATTTTTTGTTTTATTTCTGGAATCTAGTCTTCTGGCAGCCTGCCTCTGTCATGTCTAATCCATATAATTCAGGGAGTTGCTATGAGGGTGTGCTCCCACCATCCTCCCATTTCTGCCTTCCTTCTTTCAAATTCCCCAACACTAGGGAGTCCAAACTTTCAGGCACCAAGGCTACCCACTTCCACTGATGCCTAACCCCTTACCCCATTCCCCCTCTTCCAATTACTGTGAGGGTGTGCTCCCACCATCCTCCCATTCCCACCTCCCTGCTCTTGAAATTCTTCAACACTAGGGAGTCCAAACTTTCAGGCACCAAGGCCGTCCACTTCCACTGATGCCTGGCAAGGCCACCCTCAACTACCTATACAGGTGGAGCCATGAGTCCCTCCCTTTGTGTTCTCGGGCTGGAGGTTTTAGAATGGCTACTCCAGCTTGTTTCATAGGACCATTTGCTTGAAAATTTGTTTTCCAGTCTTTTACTCTAGAGTCTGTCTTTGTCACTGAGGTGGGTTTCCTGTATGCAGCAAAATGCTGGGTCCTATTTATGTATCCAGATCATTAGCCTATGTCTTTTAATTTGGGAATTGAGTCCATTGATGTTAAGAGATATTAAGTAACAGTGATTGTTGCTTCCTGTTATTTTTGTTATTAGAGGTGGAATTATCTTTGTGTGGCTATCTTCTTTTGGATTTGTTGGAAGAGGATTACTTTCTTGCTCTTTCTAGGGTATAACTTCCCTCCTTGTATTAGAGCTTTCCCGCTATTATCCTTTGTAATGCTGGGTTTGTGGAAAGATATTGTGTAAATTTGGTTTTGTCGTGGAATATCTTGGTTTCTCCATCTATGGTAATTGAGAGTTTTGCTGGGTATAGTAGCCTGGGCTGGCATTTGTGTTCTCTTAGGGTCTGTATGACATCTGTCCAGCATCTTCTAGCTTTTATAATATCTGGTGAGAAATCTGATGTAATTCTGATAGGTCTGCCTTTATATGTTACTTGGCCTTTTCCCCTTACTGCATTTAATATTCTTTCTTTGTTTTGTGCACTTGGTGTTTTGATTATTATGTGATGGGAGGTATTTCTTTTCTGGTCTAGTCTATTTGGCATTCTATAGGCTTCTTGTATGTTTATGGGCATCTTGTACTTTAGATTAGGGAAGGTTTCTTCTATAATTTTGTTGAAGATATTTATTGGCCCTTTAAGTTGGGAATCTTCACTCTCATCTATACCTATTATCCTTAGGTTTGGTCTTCTCATTGTGTCCTGGATTTCCTGGATATTTTGTGTTAATAACTTTTTGCATTTTGCGTTTTCTTTGACAGTTGTGTCAATATTTTCTATGGTAGCTTCTGCACCTGAGATTCTCTCTTCTGTCTCTTGTATTCTGTTGGTGATGCTTGTGTCTATGACTCCTGATTTCTTTCCTAGGTTTTCTATCTCCAGGGTAGTCTCCCTTTGTGATTTCTTTATTGTTTCTACTTCCATTTTTATGTCCTAGATGGTTTTGTTCAATTCCTTCACCTGTTTGGTTGTGTTCTCTTGTAATTCTTTAAGGGAGTTTTATGTTTTTTCTTTAAGGGCTTCTACCTGTTTACCTGTGTTCTCCTCAAATTCTTTGAGAGTGTTATCCATGTTCTTCTTAAAGTCATCTATCATCATCATTAGAAGTGATTTTAAACCTGAATCTTGCTTTCCTAGTGATATGGGGAATTCAGGACTTTCTTATGTGGGAGAACTAGGTTCTAAGGATGCCAAGTACCCTGGGTTGCTGATGTTTATGTTCTTGTGCTTGCCTTTCGCCATCTGTACCTCCTTAATGCTACCTGCGCTGTCTCTGACTGGAGCCTGTCTTTCCTATTATCTTAGTTGTATCAGAACTGTGCGGGGTGAGTGTTACTACTGGGGTTGGAGCTGGGGTCCAAATTCTGCTCAGTGCTCAGGTGCAGACAGGAAGGAACCAGTGCTTCAGGCCAGGAGTGACTTCCTGGGTCCTAGTGGGTCCCAGTTACTCCTTGTTTGGGGTGGGCATTGCTGTCTGCTTACCTAAGATACTTCCCAGGTTAGAGCTCCTGGGAGGCCTGCTTCCTCTGGATTCTGTGAGATTGGGGGCAGAGCTGCTGCCCGGGATCTGCCCAGTGCTCTGGCCAAGACTGGAAACTATTCCTTGATTTTTAATGTATGGTAATGATTTGGGTCACTACAAGGTCTCAAGAGCTAGTGTCCAACAACCAGGGCATGGATGGATGATAGGAGCTATGTCTTATATGAAGTGGGGTTTTAAGAACCTTAACCAAATTCACCTTGGAAAATCCACCACACAAAAGAAGAGAGGCCTGACACTATTTCCAGCAGTGAGATTTTAGAAATTAATTGATTTTTCTGACTCAGTGTGGACATAAACCATTTATCTGAAGGTTCCACAACATTCCTTGAATTATTTTAAAAGAAGAGGCAGGAAAAAGGAAACAATGAATTAAGCACTCCAAGGAGACTCGCTCCACTAGGCTCTCCTGTTCATCACCTTTCAGATTCTCTACTTCTTGTAGGAAGCAGGTAGTGACCCCCACCCAACCCCAAGCTTCTTGGACAAAACACAAATTCTCCCTGTTCGTGATATCATCTCCTTTTAGATCAGCAATTGTCTGCCAAACCTTCAGAAAAAAGCTACTACCTTGTCCTAGCCCTGATACCCAACTTGTCCCTGCAGCAGCAATATTTAATAATAAAAAAAAAATACAAAGACTGGCTGGATGAATCACCATGGTGATTGACCAGCCAAATTGAAATCTCCTTTAACAAAAAGGCCTTGAGATCCAGAAATAAAAGCATATCTCTTTAATTTCCAGTTCTAATGGCTGTGTTCTGCATTTTCAGGGGCAATATCTATACTTTGTTTTTTCTGTAGGATGTTGCAAAACGCCCCCGAGTCTGTGTCAGGGTCAAAGTTGTTTCCTAAATTAGTGTTCTGAAAACTTTAAACTGAAAACTTTGTGTATCACAGCATGTGCACACATGTGTGTGTGTGTGTGTGTGAATGCGTGTGTGCACGTGTATGTTGTTATGCCTTTGTATGTGTTTGTATGAGCACCAGGAAGCCAGAAGTCAATATTGTGTCTTCCTCAATTATTCTTCATTACAAATTTTTAGTGTGTGTGTTTGTGCATGTGTGCATACATGTGTGCATGTATACAGTGTACATGTGGAGGTCACAGGACATCTTTTGCTAGTCAGTTTTCTTCTTCTACTGTCTAGGTTCTGGAAATCAAACCCAGATTGTCAGACTCAGTGGCAAATGCCCTTAACCGATAAGGCTTCTCAGTACCATCAAGGTATTGTTTGAGACAGAGCTAAGTGTGGAGCTTGCTGATTTGACTACACTAGCTGTCCATAAGCTCCAGGGATTCTCCTGTCTCTGCCTCCAGAACACTGGGATTGCAGGTTTGTGCTGCAGGGCCTGGCTTTGTATGTAGGTGCTGAAGATTGAACTCATGTCTTCATGCTTGTCCAGCAAGCACTTGATCCAATGAGTCTTCCTCCGGCTCCTTGGATATCAGAGTATCACCTTTCTTAATTTCTTTGCCCTATCTGCAAACTACCTGCATTGTATTTCACTGGGTTTCTCACTTTTGTTTCTTCCAAACATGTGTTTAAGATTAAAAACTCTCAGTGCTCATAGTTGGTAAAATTGGTATCTCTGTGGCATGGATAAACTGGGAGGGAAAAGGAATTGTCAGTGTATGCCAGCAGGTCCTGCTGTCCGCTAATGGTAAGGCTGAGCCTGGGGTTTTTGAAGAGGGAGAGTGCTGAAATGCTATGTGGTTGGTGGGTAATGAGTGCCAAATGGTGTTTTCCTTTTAGAATGAATAAATTGAAGTGAAAGAAAGTCTAAATGTGAAAGATTCAACTGTGTCAAATCCCTAAGAGGTGTGACTTATGGGAGGGAGGTTTTAGTTCGGTTCAGTGTTTCACAGGTCTATAAGATGACTGGCTCCCTTTTTCTGGGTCTGTGATGAGGACAAGGAATCATGACAGAAAAAAAAAGTAAAGTTCCTACTTGTTGGTGGCCAGGGATCAGAGTGGATTCTAGTGCTGGTGGGCTTTTCTATTTGTCATTTCTTACTCTGTCTGAGCCCCTGGTATGGGATGATGTCACCCCTGTTCAGGGTGACTCTTCTCTTAGAAGCACAAACTCAGTGTGTTTCACTGATGTTCTAGGTATTGCTCAATCCAAACTAGTTGATAGTCCAGACTACCACTTCAGAGGCCCTTTGTGGACTCTGAAGTTCACACACACACACACACACACACACACACACACGCACACACAGGAACATGTCAAAGCTCCTGAGACCTAAATATTGTACTACATCAACCTCTTGACTTTGATATGTCAAATGTCAGATGTCAACTGTCCGCATGGTGAAGGATACACAGAACTTCTGTACTATTTCTGGAGCAGCTTCCTACTGGCCCACATGACTTCAAAATAAAGCATTGGGAAGAAAAGGATACTACTCTCTCCCCCAACCTTCCCACCCTGTATAATCTGCATCTGCACATTACCTAAAACAAGCCTGCCTACTGTTGCTTGCCTAGCACAAAACTAAGCTTGTCAATTTTCAGAGCTATAAACTCGGAAAGACTCATTTATTGGACTCCTTAACAATGGGATGGTTAAAAGCAAGAGAGCTATGGTCAGGGTCTGGCATCCCATATTTGAATCTCACACTCATTTTGCCAGTTCAGAGATATTGAATAAAAGCCGTGGCCTCTCAGAGGCTCAGTTGTGGCTTAGAAAGTGACTTAGCATTAGAATGGGATGTGACATTTACCATAGGACTGCTCGTGGTGAAGCGGTGTACTCTGTGCTCAATAACTACTCTATGTGCTCAGTAATTACTCTATGTGCTCAGTAACTACTCTATGTGCTCAGTAACTACTCTATGTGCTCAGTAACTACTCTATGTGCTCAGTAACTACTCTATGTGCTCAGTAATTACTCTATGTGCTCAATAATTACTCTATGTGCTCAATAATTATTCTATGTGCTCAATAATTATTCTATGTGCTCAATAATTATTCTATGTGCTCAATAACTATGTGCTCAGTAATTACTCCATGTGCTCAATAACTACTCTATGTTCTTAATAATTACTCTATGTGCTCAATAATTACTCTATGTGCTCAATAATTACTTTACGTGCTCAATAACTACTGGTTTCATTTTCTACATCTTTTTTCCTTCCTTCTTCTTCTTTTGCATCATCACCATTCTCCTAGTGGACTGAATTGTCCCTGTATAATCAAGTTCTCACTTAGCACCTGTGATTATGACTGTGTTTGGGAACAGGCACTTTGAAGATGTGAACACATTAAAGGGAGGCCTGGAGGGAGGGTCGTGCCTCTGTTCCAACAGAGGGAAGTGATAGGGGTGGGAGCACAGAGGAGAAGCACAGCAAACATTGATTGGTGCTATTGCCCTAGTAGAAGAGAGCTAACTAGAAAGAAAACAGCTAAGACCCAGAAATCAGTTCTCTGGAGACTGACTTTGCCAATGCCATGGCCTTAGCTCACTGTGAGCCTTCAGAAATAAATTTCTATTGTTTGTAAACCCAGCTTATGATATCTTATAACAGTACCCTGAGTAGACTGAGACATTCATAGGGTAATTGACTATGGCTGCACATTATGGAATTAAGTTAATGTCATCTCTGGGGTTTTAACTAAGTTTTCTTCATTGCCCCATCTTTGAAATACTACCATTATTAAATCATGAAATTTTAATGGTTATAACCTTAGAACCCCTATACTCCAAACCCTTCCCAAAAGAACTGAGGTTCAAAGAAAAGTGACCTCTCCACTTACAATGCATACTGCAAAATTTTTACACCCACCAGCAGCACATGTGAAATAATAGATGCTGCTTCCCCTAGTGGCAGAGATTGGTATTACATGCCAACACTGCACACAGACTCCCATTATTTTTAATAGATGAAGATGACTCATTTTAAAATATAGACAATCCTCAAGGTAGATTTCTTAAGAGAAATAATAAACCGTAGACAACATAACTTCTCAGAGGGAAAGCAAGGTTAATTCTTTAATATATTAGATTTAAGTTTATGATTAGTATAACTTGGTATTGGAACATTAATCACTGAGGGGACATATTTCTTTCAGCTAATTATATACACATATATGTATATTTTGCTGGGTTAATGCAATATTATTGCACATCTACAGCTAATAATTTTCTACTGGATTTGAATGAATTTTAAAATAAATATACCAAAAGTAATATATACTCCAACAAAAACTTTTTTAAAACTCACTTCCAATACATATGCATGAAACACATTTAGAATTTTTCCCTGAAGATATAATTACAGTTTTGAGATGTATTTTATATACCCACGTAGCTTATGTACCAGCAAAAATGATAGTAACCCAGAACAACCATTTTTAATATGTCTCAATGGAGAATTTTGGGTGTTTTTCATCTTTCCCTGAACTTCTTAGCCAATGTTCATAATACATTTCAGCACTATGGGAATTAGAAGACAGAGTACTCAGACTCCCAGGCTTAGAGGTGCAGTTAAGTGAGACATGGCTTCAAGTGATCTACTTTGGGAACACTGTGGTGATAGAACAGATTTAAGGACCCACTTTCCTGGACAATCAGAAAGTATTCATTATCTTTGTCTCTTCAACTGCAGACAGGATTACCATAGCTTGTGCCATGTGCTTGGCAAATGTCGTCAGACAGAAGCACAGATGCACCTATGTGTTTCTTTCTTCCGGCAGCAGCAGGAAAATGTTCTTAGCCTAAAGGCAGGTGCACCCAACAGCTCTGTGTTAGACAACCACTTTGTTGTTGGTGTGCATGTGTCCTCCACATGCTTATGTACATACACACATAGAGAGGGGAGAGAAGTGGGGAGAGAGACAGAGGGAGACAGAGAGAGAGAGAGACAGAGAGACACACAGAGAGAATGACAGAGAGTGAGGGAGGGAGGAAGATTAAACATTAAAATGGCGTCTACATCCCTTTCTCTGGATTTGTGTATACAAGGAAAATCCTTTGGCCTTGCTCAAACATGGCTCACAATTCAAATTCACTTCATTTCAGTCTGGGCTATAGATTGAACCATGATGTCAAACTATCACCTGTTAAAAATCACTTTCAGTATTATATTCACTTATTTAGTGTGTTATATGGCAAAAACATTTATGTTCTTCATGTAGCTCTGAAGATTGGCTGGAAGGCCTCACGCATGCCAGACCAACACTCTTACCATGAGCCGCCGCCCCACTCCCAACTCTTATTTTGTTCACTGTGTTACTAAGAAAGAACCCACACATCATCTTTCTGGAGGAGACAGTAGAGTCCTTCTCTTGCCTTCTCTTTCTCTGTTCCACCTTAGCTTGTTGCTGTGAAATGAATTTTGAATCATATGATGAAGAAATCAGTATTTGACAGAAACTAAGACCAACACCAGTTGTCTCAGGAATCACTCTTTGAACAAACTCTGTTTTTATGAGCATTGTTGCTTTAAGCCTCTTGCTTCATCCTTTCAGGTGAAATTGATGCTGATGATCATTTTAGGACTTTTAATTTAAAAATAATGGCAGATTGGGAAGCATTTTGGTGTAACAACACTAGCATAGAGTTTGGTGACAGGAAGCCCCTACGAGTGTCTGTTAATAGAAGTACATTTCTTTGTCACATAAATGAAAAATAGAAGCAAGTAGTGTGCATCAAGGGTGGCAACATGGCTGGGGACAAGCTCAAGTCTTTTCTCATTCCTTATAAACTTCCAGCTCATTGTTCAAAATGGTGCCATTGCTCCAGCCAGCAGAAAGGTCAAAAGGAAAATGAAGAAACAGAATGTGCAGGTGCAACCTCACATGGTGTTTCAGAAACTGTTAGAAGTTGCTCTACTTTAAGATTTAATGCCATGGTCACATGTCATATGTATTAGTCAGGGTTCTGTAGATGAACAGAGCTGACAGGATGAGTCTATCATCTATCTATGTATCTATCTGTTGTCTATCTATCTATCTATCTATCTATCTATCTATCTATCATATATCTATCTGTTATCTATCTCTTATCTGCCATCTATCTATCTATCTATCTATCTATCTATCTATCTATCATCTATCTGTCATCTATCTGTCATCTATCAACTTATTTATCTATCTGTCATCTATCTATCATATATCAATTTATCTATCTGTCATCTATCTATCTATCTATCTATCATCTATCTATCTATCTAATCTATCTATCTATCTATCATCTATCTATCTGTCATCTATCTATTTATCTATCTATCTATTATCTATCAATCTGTCAATTTATCATCTATCTACAACTGCAAATGCATTATGCATTTTAGAAGAGATGGAATTGTCCTTTGAGGGACATTCATTCAATATCTCAAAACTTAAATATAAAAATCACTGATATTTTCTTAATTGATATTACAACACATGACTAAAAAACTGAGGAAAGAAAACACAAGTATGTGTACAAACGCTTTCTTGATACACTATGACAAAACACTCTTGTTGATTATAATCCTATTTTCTGTAACTGGCAGTATGGCCTGAGCTGCTGTTAGAACCACCTCCCTACTACCCACTCTGTGTTTCCTCCACCCTTAACAAGCACCTCAGCAGGTCTTTAGGCTTTTCTTGGAGTTGTGACTTATCCCTTCATTCCTGAAAGGTCTGTGACCTTTGTTATCCTGCCTGGATTAGGCTGTTGTAGTTTCTCATTGACTTTAATCACAGGACTTGAGACACCCTAAAGGATCTCCTGCACTCTAGACGTAGTCTTTCTTACCTCCATTGTGGAGAAGCAATCCAAGTTCCCCATGGTAATCTAGATCAAATCATCCCTCCTAATACTCTTATGAAAGAAAGCATTTAATTGGGAACTAGCTTACAGTTTCAGAGGATTAGTCCATTATTATGGTGGCACACCTGGCACTGGGGCAGTAGCTGAGAGCTGATCCACAGGCTGGGGGTAGGGGGGAGAAATGATGTGCCTGGTGTGAGCTTTTTGAAACCTCCAAGGTCACCTCCAGTGACACACTTTGTCTAATGAGGCCACACCTCCTAATCCTTCTCAAACAGTGCCACTCCCTGTTGACTAAACATTCAAATATATGAGTCTAGGAGGGACATTTTTATTCAAACCACCACATCAAACTTG
The DNA here is from genome assembly GCF_011762505.2 of Arvicanthis niloticus. Classification (NCBI taxonomy): domain Eukaryota; kingdom Metazoa; phylum Chordata; class Mammalia; order Rodentia; family Muridae; genus Arvicanthis; species Arvicanthis niloticus. Next base: position 101,304,645 of record NC_047663.1, read on the forward strand.
TCTGGAAGAGGCTGAGATGTGCAATCTTTATTCTGGATGGCTTTGTGCTCCAGCTAAAATTTGGCATGTCTTATCCCCAGGAAAGAGGGGGAGAGACCTAGGTTTCTGTCACTAGTTAAAATGAGCATGTTTGTTGGGTTTGAATGCAAATATCCCCTGCAGGCTCAGATGTGACAGCCCAGGTCTCCAGCTGGTGACACTATTAGGAGATTCTGGATTCTTCACAAGGTGGAACAACGCTGTAGAAATAGATGGCTGGAGTCTAGTCCTTAAGGGTAATTTGTCTCTGCTCCTTCCTTATCCTCAGTCTACCTCCTGCCACTCTGTGACACGTTCCCATGACCACGATGTCCTTGTTCAAGCTCCTGGCCTTCTGAAACCGTGAGCCAAAATAATCATTCTTTTTTATCTTTTAAAGATTTTTTTTTTAAAAACAAGATTTATTTATTTTTATTTTATGTGTACCATGTTTTGCTTGGATGCATGCATGTCTGTGTACCATGTATGTTCCTGGTGCTTATGGAAGCTGGAAGAGGGCATCAGATGCCCCTGGAACTAGACTTACAGACAGTCATGAGCTGCCACATGGGTTCTTGGAACTGAACCTGGGTTCTTTGCATGAGCATCAAGTGCTCTTAATCCCCAAGCCATCTCCTCAATCTCTAATTCTTGCTTTATTTTGTTACAGCCATGGTCTTTGAAGCCAGGCACAAATATAGTACTCATGAATTGTTTAACTTTATGAAAATCATTTAAGCCTGCATTTAACTCTTGAAAACAAGGATGATATGCCTAGCCATCATGTTTATTATACCCAGTTCACAACATCCACAAAACATATCTGTAAAGGAATAAACTCTTCATGCTGGTCTGCACATCTTCAAAAGACTTGAATATCCTGAGGGAGGGGGTGGTGGAAGCCTTCAGAGAATTCCTCCAAAGTCACCAAAATCCAGTAAAAGCAGACAGAAAGAATAAATATATTTAAAGAATATTCCCATGAACTCTGTGAAGTTATTTCATGATAGATATTAACTTGATAAAAATAACTATGCATGTTTTCATTTTTTCTTTAAAAACTATTTTGAAATCTCTGGGCTAGCTAGTTTTTTAGTGGTAGCAAGGAAGAGGAAAGCAAGATCCCTGCTTGTATTAAATTAATTTTTCGTTTGTTGAAGGAGATCTGATCTTTCTTAACTTTGAGGGGACAGAAAGACTCATGGAGGGAGGGGAGAAAAGTGAAAGAGGTCTGGCTTTATCTGTCGGAGCACAGAGCTGGCGAGGTGGAGAGCTACTGGAGAGGTGCCGGATGCTGGTCAGGAAGGATGTGTGTAACCCTGCCTGGGAAACCTGTGCTGTGCCCTAAGGGAAGCTGAGGACAGACTGAGCTTGGAGATCATGAGTGTACATTTCATGAGTTTGCAAAGTTGTGTGATGTTGATGCACTTGTTTTCATTAGAGGTCTTATTGGCACATGTTAAGTATACATGTGTGCACATAATAAACCTCAACTATGTTCTTATGTTACTTTTTTTTTTTCACCCTATACCTTCTCATTTTCCCTTTGATATCCTTAGTAGGACTTTGAGATTATTTGGGGCGTGTTTTTGTGTTTTGTTTTGAGACAGAGGCTCATGTATCCCAGAGTAGCCCCGAACATCCTATATAACCCTAACTAACCTTGACTTCCCGAGTGCTGGGATTGCAGCGCTGCCTAGCAGTTTCCGGCAGACCCTTGATGGCGCTCATGTTCATTCAGCCCGTCTATCCTCCATGCCATTATTTCATGGCTAGCGTCTGTCTCCAACTTTACTGTTTGAATTTCTCTATCACATCGGTTTTTTTTTTTTTCCTCCAACTCTTACTATCTCAGCATCACTGCCATCATTATCATCCTCCCTTCTCCACTTCTTCCTTCTCATAATCAACATATCACCACCATCACTATCACCACCACTGTCCTGCTCTCCCTCCTCCTCTCCCTCCTCCTCTCCCTCATCAACATCACCATCCTCCTCCCCTAACTCCTCCACTCCTCAGCAACAGTTGCAGTATCCCCATCGTGATGACTATTACATATACCCCCACAGTCCTTACCATGTTACTTTAAATACATATCGACTGATTCTTGCCTGAGAGATATAGGAGTAAAGCCTATAGTTGAGAGTGGAAGAGAGGGGAAAGAGTACAAAGACTCAAGCTTTATGGCAACCTCCAGGACCAGCCAGAAGAAGAGAGAGTAACAAACAGTTGCAAACACTTAAGTATCCCTGAACTATATTTTTATGGCTCACAAACTCCACAGAAGTTAGCCACTCTATCTCTTTTTACAGATGTGAAAGCTCAGATGCAGGGAGTTTAGTGACTTGTTCAAGCACAGAGTTGGGTAGCGATGGAGCTGACTTTGAACCGAGAGAACTGGCTCTGGATTGGTCCTCAGTCTTTACACTTTGATCTGCTCAGACACAGGGCTATTTCTCAACATCAGCCTCTCAGCTTCTGTTCCAGTTACACTCCTACTGTGTGTGTGCATGCGTGTGCGTGTGCATGTGTTAGGTGTATGCGTGTGTGCATGCAGATGTTGACAATGGGGCTTGTATGGAAGCCAGAGATCAACGTGGCTGTCATTTCTAGGCTGTCTTGCCAATGAACTTCATGGATCTGCCCATCCACACTCCCACCCCAGTTCAGGATCGCAGGTGAGTGCCACCATAGGTGACTTTCAGGGTAGATCCTGGGGATCCACTGCCTTGACTTGAGCCATCTCTCCAGCCCTTCCCACAATGTTATGAAGAGCAAGTGAACAGTTTACATAAAAAGGAGATTAAAGAAGAAATAATAAAGGATAATCTTTAGAATGCAAGATAACACGTTTATCTGGGCTTATGGAATTGAACACTCACAAAACACACTCACAGATCCATTGACAAAAAAAAATGTTTAACTAGGTATCTGGATATCTGGTGACATAATTGAATTGACATAGGATCAACAAGTACAAAAACCAAAATTGTGTTAAAAATCTGACGTAAGAAAGTATTTAAAATAAAAAATATTAAATCCTATTATTCTTTTTAGCCTTCAAATTAATTCTCCAAAAGATGTTTGCTATTTGTAGAGCATAATTTTCCCTTCAGTTGTTTTTACTATAAATATTCAAACATAAGTGCTGTGCAGTGGGTGTGTCCAGCTCTCTGTTACAATTGGGAGGTCTGGATCAGGTTTTCCCTGATAGTTAAAGAGTTAAAGGAGAGATATTAAATACAGCAGCCAGAATCAACCTGTGAAGCTTGGAGGAGCTTTGCTTATTTGTTTGTTGTATCTGGTCAAAGCAAAACTTTATTCTTGATCAAGAGGGTGAGCTCAAGCACACAGAGGCAGGAAATGCACTTGGTTTTTTATCTAACACTGGTGGTGACAGTTTCTTTTGAAAATATTTTATTTATTTTAAAATTTATGTTTGCTGATGTTCTGGTTGCATGTGTATTTGTACACAGCTAGCATGCTAGGGGACAGAAGAGGGCATCTGAGATGCTGGATGTAGAGTTACTGATGGTTGCGAGCCACCACGTGGGTGCTGGGAACTCAGCTCTCTTAAACATAGAACCATCTCTCCAGCAAGAGAGGCTCTATGGACTAGAAAGTTGATAATCTTTGCTCCCTGGTATTCTACAGAAAATATATTCCAACATTCCTTTAGGACTGGGCAAGTATCTCCCAGCATTCCTTTAGGACTGGAAAATATCTTCCAGTATCCTTTTAGGACCAGGTTATGTTATGTTATGTTATGTTATGTTATTATGTCTTCCAGTATCCTTTTAGGACCAGGTTATGTTATGTTACTTTATGTCATGTTGTTATTTATTTATTTAATTTTCAATTAATTGCATTTATTTCATTACCATGTTTTTCTCTCTAAATCTTTGTAGTATTTCATTTCTTTCAACACTTCTCTAAAGGTGATATTGCAAATGATCAAGGCTTGCTTTAACAGTGAATTTCATTTCACTACTTGCCAATTTTCTGAAGGTAAAATATATTTTAAGGAAAATAAAGAATAATTTTCCCCCTTTGGTTGATCTAAATTTAATTTTGGTCACAATATTAATGCAAAGCTAATGAAAGTTAGAACTAAGAGAATTTAAAAAGAAGAGGAATAAAGAAATATAGCTCTTAAGCTTTCTAGTTCTACGTTTCTCTAGCAAGACTCATTTAATTTTAGGTTAGAAACCAGAGGAACTGTGACTTCCTCTCATATGGGATTCAAAACAACAAAACATTAGCATTTTCAAATCAAAACTAGGCCAGAGGCTAACTGGCTGCTAGAAAATTCCACCTCTCAGCTCAGAGGTGGAGGGAAGGGCTTGGTCTTTTTCCATTCTTGCACTGGCTGGGCCATTAGTCTCTGAATGTGAGGAGAGATGATTTTGTAGGCCACTATCTCTCAAAAAATAGGATACCTTTTATTTATTATCTTTTCACAATTTCATACATGTGAAAGGAATACTTTGATCATATCCATTCTCTCATTTCTCCCAGGTACAACATTTCTCCTTTTCTTTTTATGTCCTCACCTAAAAAACAGAACAAAACAAAATGAAAAAAAAAAAAAAAACCCACAACTAATCAACAAAACAAATCAACTAATCAACAACCAAACAAACAAACAACACCAAGTCCAGTTCATGTTGCCCGTGGAATGTGGCTAATCTTGTTGGCTTGATCTTGTGCAGTCACTCTAGCTGCTGTGAATTCATGAGGGCAAAGGCCATGTCATATCCTTAAGACAGCATCTCACAGCACTTGTCCCCTGCTTCTGCTCTTACATTCCTTCTGCCCCCTCCTGTAATGTCCCCAAGGTTTGGTAGGGGGCGATATAGACATCCCATTTAAGGCTACGAACTCAATAGTCACAGTTATCAGTCTCAGCATTAACTCTAGAGTTCTTTTTGCTTAGCGTCTTGAGTCTATCCATCCTGGAAAGGATTTTCTGTGTTTTTAATTAGTGAGTATAAAACATGGTGAAGCCCCAGGAAGGCTATAGGAGTCCAGAAGAACTCGCTTTGAGCCATCCAGCCATCTTACAGCACCAGGCCTAGAACTTGTCTCCTGTGTTAGCTCAGCCTTTGAAGACTTAACTTAGCCATTACTAAGATGGACATAATCATTGGCAGGCTTTCGTGATCAGTACTGAGATGGCATGGATATTTGAGTATATCCACAGGCTTGGATGTACATCCTTCAATGCAGCCCACGAGAAGCTAGAACACAAATCACCTTAGCTTTCAAATGGGGAAAGAGAGGGTGGTGTGTCCAGTAGACGTTTCTTTCAAGCAGCAACTCAACACTTCTTTAACCTGCAGGACCGAAGTGCCAACAGCGTCCAGTCCAAATTTCCCAGACTTCCTTGCAGCTGCTGTTCTGACTCTGGTTTGTAACAACCAATCACATGGAAAGTAAGTTTGATGTGGAGTTATACAGGAATAAAAACCTCCACTGTGCCAAGAAACTTCAGCTGATGAGAACAGAGCATGGTTTCTGTGTCTATCCCATGGCTTAGAGTTGTGTTCCTGAAGGCAGAGTCAGAATGTGGCTTTCTAATTGTTCATCTTCCTCTCTGTGTGACAATCCAGAGCTCTCTGCAAACCACCCCCAGAGGAAAGCCGAGATCCTGTTCTTTCAGCCCTCACAACTGTCTCATTTCAATTGGATTCTTTATGTGAAGGTTTTTGCTTTTTGAGTAAAATAGAGATTTTTTTTTGTCAGCTTAAGCTCAGATGACATGAGATGTTGGGAAGTTATGTTGTTGGTCCCAATAAAAGTTGGGAGTTGACTGTTACTTGTGAATTTTATTTTTCAAGCCCCTACAAAGAGTGATTCCACAGGCTCCAGGCTTCTCCACTCTGACTTGTATCTGCTAAGCCTCTGTTTCTCGTCATTCAAAACTGGGGAAGCTCCTTACCCGTCTAGGGATGCCGTGAAGATGGAATCACATTGGTGCTCTTCACTACCAAGGTCTGACAGGTGAGTTGAAAATGGCAAGTATTATCAATATAAACCAGCTGTAAACGTGCATGCATGCATCAACAAGTGTGTGGGGTTTACAAGGAGAAGACCAACACACTCAGAGGCCATCCAGTGTCTTACAATCCATTCAGCTGTATGTTGTCTAGGGTGACGGTGGTACCAGTTCTGCCCCTCATGGTCACTCTGGGATCTAAGACAATGGAGCCATGCCTCTCTTATACGTTCTCTGATGAGCGAAGTTCTGGGGAGAATCTAGAGGAGGGTTATTCCACTTCATATGTCAATATAGCTTAGCTACTATGAGCTGGTTAGCTGGAGTGAATTGACAGAAAATAATCTGGACATAAGAACTCTTCAGATGCCTTTGTCTGGCTTACCTTCTTGTACCTCGTTCTTCTAAAAGAGTTGGTGTGCTCTGAACATCAATCTGAGTCTGCTATTTCCTCTTTTCCTTTCTGGATACCAGAAATAGTGTATCAGTTATTTACTGCCATGTAACAAATAATCCTCTATTGCCAGGGATCAAAACCGTATTTATGCACTATTTCCTTAGTGGTATTTGTGTGTGCTCTGCTGATATGTACATGTGGATGCACATGCTCGTAGACGGCAAACATGGACACTGAGCATCTTCCTTCATCACGAAGGTTTTTTACTGGTCGTGGAGCTCACAGCTTAGCTAGGCACTGAGCTTGCCTGGTATTGGGAATACAGACATGTGTCATTACACTCAGTTTTTTAAGCGGGTGAGGGGGAGCCAAATTCAGTTCCCTCTGCTTGTGCTGACTGAGTCTCCTCTTCACCACTGCATGCATTTTATTTTGACCAGGAACGTGGGAGTGACACAGCTGTCACATCCCTTGTGAGGATTCAATCAGGAGCCCATTTGGCTGTGTCTTCTGAAGTGGTGGCTTGGAGGATAGCACTGACTGCTGTGGGAGATCTCAGTTACCTCCCATATCAACCTTCCTATGTATCTGCTGGGGTGCCCTCCACATACAGTGGCTACATTTCTATGGTGGTTCTCTATGACTCTGGCTCGTGTCATATGTTGCCATTGTCCCAATAGTCTACTGGTCCCACTGGTCATCCCTGTTTGTTACCTATAAAAGGTTGTCACTACCAGGAGGCGGGACTTCCTGCAGCAGACTGTTGGGAGACTGGTCACCACCACAACCTACTTATTTGATTTTATCTCCTATGAACTCAGAGGCCTCGTACCATATCCGCCTTCCTCTGTCCTGATATAATGAGCTTATTCCAAGCTCAGGCTTCTTGCATGCTCTCATCTACCTTGATGCCCTTCCTTTATAGAGAGAGCATTGCTTCCTCAGCATGCTCAGGGAGTTACTCAAGAGTCTTCTAACGGTTGCCTAGCCTGTATTGAATGTTGCTTTTCTCTGTAGCCACTCAGGGTGATCATTAACACTTTATTCTATCCTTTCTGCCCCTCTCAGGCACAGTCCTGATTACTTATTGGTTTAATTGGCCTATGTCCTCTTCCCAAGAGTATCCTTTCCTGATGGCTTAGTCAATAAAAGCATTCCTAGCATCTTCAAGATGGCCCTATCCAGCCACAGCTTATGAACCATCCCTAGATGCCTAGTTGGAAAACAGTTTCAGCCCCCCTGCCCCACTTGGGAAAACTCCTCAGACATCTATATGTGCTTTTCTTATAGTGGACTTGAACCAAAATCTAACTCTCAGTTGTCAGAGAGCTCCCTGCCAGCCCTTGACTCTGCAAGGCCAGCCTTGTCTATTTTGAGAAGTGGGTAGGCAGTCCAAGTGGCAGGCTGAGAGGCTGCCTTGCTTCAGGGCTTGCCTGGAACTGTAGCCTCAGCTTCCCATCTGCCCAGAGCCTTTTGGATTCTGATAATGATTATTTGAAAGAGGCACTTTTAACTGCAAGGCCTGACAAGGGCTTTGTGGCAGGGGACCCATTAACACTGTTCTAAATGGGAGTCACCTGGAGAGTGGGAAGCCCCAGGGACCATTCTGAAAGCTTTAGCAGAGGACCTGGCCTTCTGGGGTCTCTGTGGCTTCCCTGACAATTAAATGGACAGCAGACAAGACTGCTCACTTAGCATTTTAGTCTCTGCTCTCAGAGCTCCCCATGAGGTGAGATAGCAACCTCTGCCTGCAAGGCTCCTTCTGCTTTTTCTCCATCTTTCTTCCCTCCTCTTTTCTCCCTCCCTCCTCCCTCACCCCCATTCCTTCTTTCCTCGGTTTCCTTCGATTCCTCCCTTTCTTTTTTCCTATCTAGAGGAAGTGTAAAAGGTGTGTGAATTTTCTAGCCTACTAGTTATCACACAGGCTTCTGGATCTGCCCACCACATCCTTTTCTTCTATATTTCTGTCTCTCAAATATGAAAAATCGAGGTGACCTATTTTCACTTCCCAAGCAGAGGCAGTGGAGCTGTGGGCTAGAGGTAGAAGAGAAATGGGCAGCACTGTCCAGCTGCAGACAATTGTGGGACCTCACAGGGTTACCTGGCCGAGCTGCTGGTGGTTTTGTGCATGGTTGGGTTTTTAAAGCTGGCTCTCTGGGCATCACCACACACCTAAAACTTAAAAGCTGGAACATGCGCCAACAGCTCTCTTGACACTGACTGAGCAGGAAGTGTGACTGCTATACTCCCAGTGGTACTCTGGGCCCAGTGTTTAGTTACAGGCTGCTGTGCTGGGTCGTGCAATTGCATTTAGTAACCACCGTGAGAGGTGGATAAGGCAATCACACTGCACACGTGGTCCTGTCTGATTCTCCCAGACCTTTTGTGAGATAGATCATTTTTCAGATGAGGGAACTGAGGTTTAGAGAAGTTACACAGTTCAGGAAATCTGAAGGTCCTCACATCAGACTGCTTCTCAAGCTTAATCCTCACCAAAATTCTGTGAGGTGAGAATCCTTATGTTAAGCTTGAAAGCAGGATAGGAGGCAGAGAATGCACCGTCCAGAGCAGGGAACGGAACGGCTCTTCAGGAATCCCTTGTGTGGGCCATGCCAAGGTTGGATTGTGAATGGAAAAGAGGGAAGACAAAGGGAGTCTTACTACTTCTAGGTAAAGAAGAAAGTTTGTTATAAATACAAGGAAGAGCATAGCCAGGGAGGGGCAGGGGAATCTGGAAGAGTCCAGAGTGAATACAACCAGACTGAGTTGGGCCATGTGAGGAGAGGAGGGAGGAGAGGGAGGAGACGAGCCACCTACCTAGAGGGGCAACCTACGCCAAGAGATGATCCAAGAGGGTAAAGTGTACACCAAAAGGGCCAAGTGTCTAAAATGGCCACATTACATAGGGAAGGGCTGCTAGGGAAAGGGCAGCCTGGCCCCTGGGCTGGAGAAGTTTAGGGTAAAGGTGGGGTATGCCAGTCAGAAGGGTCTGTGATAGGTAGAGACTGAGGGGTGCTAGGAGAACCTGGGGGCCAGGTCCAGTCTGATGGGTACCTTGGCCATTTGTCCCAGGTTTGAAACCTAACAGGACAAAGGCACGAATGTGACACCCTATGTAAACTTCTGAGTTCATTTATGTCATGTGAGCATGGTGGTGCATGTGTTATCCCAGCATTCCCCAGGTTGAGATAGGAGACTGTACAGTAAAATCTTGTCCTACCAATAAACAAACAAGCAAAAAATTAAATGAAGACAACAGTTGCCAGGAAACCTACAGTGCTCTCCTATGTGTCCCATAGCCTCCTCCCTTTTCCCCAGCCACACTTCTAAGATACAGATATGGTTTGTCCCATTAAGATGAGGAACCCATGGCCCCACCCTTGAGTTGGGCTGGCCTTGTGATATAGCAAAAGCCAGTGCTAGTCTGGAGCTAGGGGGCTTTGACACTCTAGGAACCCTGTGAGCTTCAGGTGATGAACCTGAGCTCTTGAGCCAAGACATAAGAGACACATGGCTCAGTCACACATGTCTCCTGAGCCAGCAACCAGCCAACCCAACTGCTGCGTGGCTCTAACTGTCCTGTCATCGGGGTGAAGAGCACTGGCTGCTCCTCCAGGGGACCCAGGTTTGTTTCCCAGAACCTACATGATAGTGTCCAACTGTCTGTAATTCTATTCCAGGATATCTGATGCCCTCTTCTGGTCTTCTAGGGCACCGTATGAATTTACAGATATGTGGAGGCAAAACAGTCAGACACATTTTTTTTTTATAGATGAAGAAATTATGAAAAGATACTTGTAATCTTCCTTTGAGACATCTGACTATTGAAACAATGGATCCCAAGAACTTGGAATTTGCTTAGGAACCTTGTATTGGGAAAAGAAGGCTAAACTGAAGCCTAGACAGCCAATTTGTCTCCCAGGAAGGAATTTCACACAGTGCTGACTGTTTGTCAGTCTCCGTATTGGGAAGACTGACGTCGGGTAGTGATGATAAGAAGGACCATACATGAAGGAGGACTGATTAGCTTTGGCTAGCTCTGGTCCTCTGCTTAAAACTAAACCTCATGACAGAGTTTGAAAGACGGACTTAGTGAGTGGGGAGTCACCAGACCTGTTTGCTCCTGTTCCCAGTGTGGCTGCATTGAGCTAATCTCCCTTTTCTGTTTTTCACTATTAATTTGTCTCTTTTGTTGGTCTCTTGGGGGTAGGTGGATGAACATAGCTTCACAGGGCTGCCAGAACCCTAGTTTGGATCCCAACAGCCCCTGGAAACATTCAAGTCAATTCAGTTATAGATGCAGGAGCAACCTCCAGCCAAGAGCCAGCCATTGTAGCTGAGTGCAGCCCAGAACGCTATGGTCATGGGTGAAACTGGAGGTCCTCAGCCTGTGCCCTAGTCTAGCTATGTCAGTTGTTAGGATGGGTGGAACCGTGGAGAAATGGGCCTTTGGGAGCCTTCTCTGATTTTGATTCATGCTAAAGTTCAAGAACCACTAAACCCAATAATTGACGTTATTTAAAGCACTAAATCAGAGGATGGCTCATTACGCCATGGACAGGAACTGACACAGGTGTGGAAAATTAGCTCAACAGTGCCCTTGAGATGTTTAAAGTTCATTAGGAGAAAAGGCATGCTCTTCAACTTAAAACTTGAGGCATTTAAAAACTACCAGCCAATATTAATGGTGATGCCTACTCAAATAGGTGTTTACTGTGGCCATGGCTATGTGTGGTGTGCATTGGTTATGTTATTTAAGCCTAAAAAGTACTGTTCTGGCTGGGTGCTGTTTTTATGTCAACTTCTTAGATAAAAAACCTGGCATCGAAGCTCCAGAACTCATGTTGTTTAAGGCAGGGATAGTGGTGCAGTGACAGAGTTCTGAAGCTGCATGGCAGTCGGCATAGCCTACTTGACCAGCTGGGTTGGTCATGTTGAGTGCTCATGGATTGAATGCATTAGACTCAGAAGGGCAGAGGAACTATTTTGTTATTGTTTTAATTTCTCACTGAGTTGTTTTTTAGGTGTTTTGTTAGATGTTTAGATAAGAGCTTCATCCGAGGCATGTAAGCAGCCCAGATTTTGATCCAGGTGTCCACCAGATCCAGAAGCCAATGCCATTGCATGGCAGAGGATCCTCACCACAAGTGTGATGTAAAAACTGTGTTCTGGATATCAGGAGAAGCAGTGTTTTAACCCCAAGAGCTGGGAGAAGTGTGATGGGAGAGGGAGTCCCATGGCACAAGTGTAAAGCTATCAGGTGTCCATCTTCCCCTTCTACTTTGTTTGAGACGGGGTCTCTTCCCTTCTGCAGATACTAGGCTAGCTGACTTGCGTGACTTCTGGGAATTCTCTGGTCTCTACCTTTCACTTCACTGTGGGAGTACAAGGATTTCAGACATGAATGTCACCATTTCTGGATTTTAGATAGTTTAGGGGATCTGGACTCATGTCCTTGAGTTTGGATGCCAAGCACTTTACCTCACTAAACCATCTCCTCAGATCCCGCCTCATTTTTGAGAAGGGGTCTCTCACTGGCCTGAAACTGGTCAAGTAGGCTATGCTGACTGGCCATGGAGCTTCAGAGCTCTGTCACTGTCCCACTACCCCTGCCTTAAACAATGTGGGTTCTGGAGCTTGAACACCAGTTTTCATGCTCGAAAGGCAAGCACTTTACTAGCCGAACCATCTTTCTAACCTAAAGAAAGGATGGATGGAGGCCAGTGGTCAAAAAGACTAAGAAGAGCAGGCTGTTCTATGATGAGGGGAATTTCAGGGGAAGATGATGAATGGATTTTAAATTCAGAGCATTGCAAAGATTCAGCATTAATAATCTTGTCAGGAGAAAGGTGAGGAAAGGTTATTTGAAATATTAAATGATTAAGCTCAGGAAAGGTCTCCTGAATTTGGGGTAATACAGTTTGCACTGACTTTCTCCACTATGTGACTGTAAATGGGTTGAACGCATTAGACTCAAAAGGGCAGAGAGACTATTTTGCTATTGTCTTAATTTCTCATCAAGTTTTTATTTAGATGTTATTTCTTAAAGCTTATTGAGAAGCCACAATCTTTTTTCCTGTGGTCTTCTCTTTTCACACCAGCAACAAGAGAAGGAATATGTCTGAGTATCTTCACTGCATGCCCAGCCTCTGCCCTGTCGGCTTCTCTCTGCCTCTGAGGAATTTAGCAGGCCAGCTAGATCAAGACCTACCTGGCCTGAATTCTAATGTGCATTGGTGATCAGGGAAGAGAAAACTCAGTGTAGGCTGGAGACAGCAGGAGGCCCTCGGGGGCAAATCCACAGCAACATGGAGGAGAACGTTTCCGTTTCTAACGGACAGTGCATTGAGGCCAGCTTTAGTGACAACTAGAGTATGTCTTCATCCAATTTAGGAAACTAAGAGAAGAGCCATTGCCTAAACATTTCTTAGCACATCTTTGATAAGAAGTGGCTGGCATCGTTTACCTTTTGAATCATTTCTGCCTGGAACACTTTCTTAATAAGGATTTTGAAGCTCTGTTCCTTTCAGAGGAAATGGGTGCTAGGATCGACTACTAATGTCTGCCACAGGAATGGTAGAAGGGAGGGTGAACATCCTTTGTATATATCTTCCCTCTTCCACATTTATTTCCTCTGCAAATTATCGCACAATCTGTTTTCACGTACCCTAAGTACTAAAATCTCTAACCGCTTTGATCTCTCAGATAGAAGCATATGAAAGGGGCAAGCATATCGATCAATCGAAAGGAGAATTTTCTGGACCCTTTCCGGAATTCTAATCTAATGCTTTATACTTCATTTAGAGGCTTGTGTGTTGATTTCTCTATGGCCTAAAAGATGATAGTGTGGTATAGCAAAATATTGAATTCTTTTTTTCTAACTTATCTTCTTATGGTTTTTGTTTTATTGCTTACATATAATCACACAATGACATTTTACATTAAAAATTACATTATTATATCAATGCAAATACAGCATTAGTGAGACAAATGGGTTCTATCTGAGGGCACAGGGAATTCAACTGCTTAAGGGCAGTGTTACTCGGAAGGGTAATTAGTTCTAAAGGAGGCTGGAGGGAAGGGAGCAGAAAGGAGGAAGAAAGAGGAAGTGAGAAAGAATGAATAGAAAAGCCCAGGTGCAGCTCAGTGAAACTTCAGAAGCAGACACAACCACAGCCACGGCATGGAAGGGGCCACAGACAAATGTGAGGAACATTTAAATTAAATGTTCAAAATATGGAATTCTTAACGACTCTATAGAAACATCAAGCTATATTGGCCTGCTATAGTTTGGCTGATAGTTTATTTCAGATAAAAAGGCAGTGGTCATTGAAAGATGTGATTTGTTACCATAGTGACAGGGGTTCTAAAGTGCTTGATTCTAACTTTTAGGTTTCAGAGAATGGAGACTGGGAGACAGGTGGATTACACAGGGGATTTTTTTCCTTTCTTTAGAAATATTTTTTTTATTTTTAATTATGCATATGTATAGCTGTCCATATGCGGGTATATGCATGTGAGTGCAGTGCTTGTGGTGGCCAGAAGGGGGCATTTGCGCCCTTGGAGCTGGAGTTACAGGCAGTTGCAAGCCTTCTGACATGGGTTCTGGAAATCAAACTTGGGTCCTCTTTAAGAGCAGTGAGTGCTCCTTACTGCTGATCCATCTCTCAAGCCTTGTTTCTTGTTTGTTTATTTTGTTTTTTGTTTGTTTTTGTCTCCACCCTTTGATTTGACAATACAGTGCAGTTTGAGAGATTTGGGGGACAAAGTCTCACTATGTAGCCCAGGCCACCTTTGACTTCAAGATCATCTTTTACAATACAGTCATTCGTAACAACACATGATGCACTCAACATTTTCTTTTCTATGGAGGCTCTTCCAGACTAAGCTAAGCTTGAGTCAAGTGATACCACCAAAGGTCACACCCCAGAGTAGATATTGTCCCTAAACCCCAGTTGACTTTTTCCACATTCTACTACCTACTGAGCCACAAGTGTGGCTGAGACATACAGCTGGTGGGAGGCACAGGAAGCAGGTCTGATGCCCCTCCTTAGCCCCTCCCTCTAACAGGCCTGACTATGAGGGTCTCTTGCAGGCAATTACAGTGCTCTTAAAGGTCAGAAGTTTACACACACGCTATCATTGATTTCTGTGAATATGTATGTTCATTAGATTATGGACATGGAGCTGTCCCAAGGTTTGTTGGGTACAAGACAGTGTTATACTTTCAATTGGAGGACATAAAACAAAAGAACAGTGCCCCCTTGTCCTAGTCAAACAGGCAGGCCTACAGGAAGAAAAAAAATCTTTCTCCACCTTCAAACTGTTTGTGAGTAAAGGTGTGACTGTGGGCACACATGTACATGGTGCATGTGGAGACACTAATCTCAAGTGCCCTTACAATCAATCCTGCTGGGATAGCACACAGTGTGTCCAGCACCATGTCCAACCCTCAAGAGGTAAATAACTCCGAGTCTAGCACAGTGAGGAGGGAAAGTGACAGTTATCAAGCACCATGTATACATCCACCATTAAAGTCAATGGTAGTTAGATGGTACAGACAGAGGGTATCAGCCTGGATGAGGTTAGGGGCCCAGCAAGAAGCAAGACTTCCTGGAGGAGAGGAGGTTTAAGCTGAACCATAAAAGACGGTGATATTTTATGCAGAAAACAAGACCCAAGGAAGTTGTCCCAGGCACACAGCCAGCATGGCTGAAGATGTGAAAAGCTGTGAAGTGCAGTGGGACCTGGAAGCGCCATTGGTGTCACCAAACAGGGGAAGTAGGTCAGTGTGGCAGGCAAGCAGACTGGGGAACTCACAGGGGATTCCAGTGTGCTATGAAAGACTTGGAACTTTATCTCATGGGCAGTGAGAGGAGACCAGGGGTTTCAAGCATGGGTGACACTTATCCTTTTAACTAGTCTATCCTGGTCAGTGATGTAAAAGATACACATGAGTTACAGAGTCCCTTTCTTTTTTATGCAAAGAGATGGAGAGGAAGGAGAAAAGTTAGGAAGAACTCCCTAGAGCATTGGTCTTATATAGCACACATAGCACTGAAAGCCAAATCCTGGAGCTACAGTGCAATTTTAGATGCATTTTAGAAAGTCTATGACTATAATAGTCAGATAGTGATTTAGTCAATGTCAAACATAAATGAAGGGTCGACCTACAGCTACCTTTTGTTCCCCAGTGTCCCCCTCCCCTTCCCTTCTCTTTCCACCTTTCCTTTTTCTTCTCTTCCTTCCTTCCTTCTTCCCTCCCTCCCTCCCTCCCTCCCTCCCTCCCTCCCTCCCTCCCTTCCTTCCTTCCTCTTCCCCCCCCCCCAAAGATCTCATTAAGCTACCTAGGCTGGCTTTGAACTCATAACCTTTTAACCTCAGCCTCCTGAGTACTAGCTTAAAGACATCCTCATTACACTGAGCTTTCTGCAGTTCTTGAATGGACATTTGGTTAGTCAGGCCCTAAAGAAACATACGCACTTGAATATTTGTTCACAGGATCATGCCTCAAAATGCCCCCCAAATAGAAACACCCTAAAAGTACCTCATCGGTAGACAAGATAAAATGCATTGTACAGTCACATAACAGAATATTATGCATCTGTGAAAAGATGTAGTGATGGGAAATGAATTGGGTGAAGAAAATTCTAGCAAGCCTGGACATTGTTATATCTCTAAACCATACCCCAAATAATGTTTGTTCATAATCAGTTCCTTTACCACGACACACCCTTCCTTAAGACTTGTTTTACACACACACACACACACACACACACACACACACACACACACACACACACATTTCACATACTATGTAGAACTGTAGTGTGGCTTTATAACAGGACCCAATTCTAAAGAGATGTGAACAGCCCTGGGAGCAGCTTTTTGAACCCATGTATGACGCTTGGGAACCTCTTAAAGGAGGGGTTCTGCTGCTCCCTTCACGTTTCTATTGATGGGAGGTGCTAGGGCCATAAGTTTATGTTTTCCCAGTGTCCCTGGGGGAGATGGCATCATTAGCAGGCGCCCTGGAGAACCAGTGTTGGAGAATAGGGCTGTTCAAGAGAAGTAAAGTATGTGCCGTATACAGAACTTAAAGTGCCATAGGAGCTGAATTCAAAAGTAGCAAGAAATCAATGACTTGTTTCAGTATCTTTAAAAATGATCATTTCAACAAGTCATAAATATTAAAAAGCAGGACACCTTTCTTTCCCTTTCAATACACTGTGTATTTTGTGCCATTGGCATGCATCAATTTGAACTTGCTGTTTGTCAAGTTCTCAAGAGCTGGTGGAGCCCACAGCTACCATGTTGGATCAGGTAGTGCTAGAACAGAAACTCTCTGGTGTGTGGGAACTTGCATCTGCCCGTCTGCAGTGCTGCTGAGTCTCCAGTGTGTACCACAGTGTGTACTCCTAAGGTTTTGAAATGAATGATTGAAAATCTGATCTGTTAGTAAGATGAAGAATTTATGTCACAGCAAGTGAGATGTTTTAACAGCAAAGAAGATAAATCAGTGCAGCTCAGAATAATTACCATATTGGGTTACGACTTCAGTATACACACTAGGATGCTTGTGAAGCTGGCTGAAGAGGCCAGTGTGGTGATGGGTAGGTGGAGTGCCAACCTAGAATCTTCTCAGTAAAGCTCAGTGGGTAAAGTGCTCGCCACACAAATGTAAGGACCTGAGTTTGGACCCCAGAGCCTGTGTAAAGCCAGATAGTAACACATGTCTGCAGCCCCAGTGTTCATACAATGAGGGGAGAATCCCTGGAAACTTGAGGGCCAGGTAGCCTGATGTACAAAGAAGTGAAACTCAGGAGGTAGCTGTCTCAAGCAAGGTAGGATGACAGGAGGATGACACCTGAAGTGCTCCTTTGACCTCCGTACTTGAAATGTGACATGCTCATCCATACTCACACTCGGCAATGCACACACACTCGTTCTCAGTAACAGCACAGACACAGATTCACACACACACACACACACACACACACACACACACACACACACGCAGTTCTTTTAAAAAAAAAGTAAACTTCCTAGTAAATACCTGGAGATTATTCCTCTATCACCTCCTCCTCCATGTGATTTTATGTCCAGATCAATGTTACATTTATTGTAACTGTTTTCACCTCAGACACTATGTCAAACTCCTATCTACTCTAAAAGGAAAACACCGACTCCCTGTACCTGCCTTTGAGATTACACTCTTTTAATTGGCAAACACCATGTTCTCCTGTGAATGTGTAGGCAGTTCAGCATGTTATTAGAAGGAGATAGTGTTTTGCTTTTTATATACAACATGCTGATGTCAGCAAACTAGCCTGAAAAGATACAGTCAGGGCTGAAGCTCTACAGCATCCCTTGTCTCCCAGGGTCTTGATGGACCACTCAAATTAGGCTTCAAGTCCTTTTGGGTCTGGCTTTGTATTTTTCCCCATCATTAAGTCAGAATATTACAGGTCTGGGATAAGTACTATACAGGATGACCCTGGAATTTCTCACAGGTCCCTCCTTTTCTCACCCTCCCCAAAACCTATATAACCAAATATCTAAAGATGGACTCATTTTTTTTTCAGCTCAAGTAAAAATATACTCTGCTCCTTTGACAAATACCAAGGAAGAGAGCTAACAATACCAACCGTGCTACAATACTTTCTCTTCACAAAATCATCTGTATTACAACCAGCTTTTGCTTTTCACCAAGCCTGCCATTTGGCCCTGTTCCTGTCAGCACATCTGCTCAGCAGACGTTACACTAACCTATTGTCTCCCCAGAGGGTTAGCAGACATGTTCTTCTGAGCCTCTTTCTAATGTCAACCTTTTTGGTCTGGGAAGCAGTGATAAGCCAGGTTGCACTACCAGGCCAGCAAAGTGTGGGGAAGATTAACCCCAGCCAAGCCAAGTAGATTCAGCCTCCCATCCTGTCCTGTCCCTTTGGTTTCACTCAGGCAGGAAACCCTCCATCCAGGACAAACCAGGAATGGCCTGGGCTTTCTGGCTTGCTTTAAAGCAAAAGCATCTCTGGGGAGTAGACTTACTTCTGTGCATTTTGGGGGAGGAATAAAAAGGAGGAAGATGGCCTTTCAGATGAACAGTCACGTGTTCACCTTTAGTAGCAGAATCAACATGCATACCACTTCATCCTGACCTGATCGCTGAGTCATTTTCCCGCTGACCCATGGGTTAAGCCTACCCTGGCCTCCACATGTGGATGTTCAGTAAAATCTTTTATAGGACCTCTTAAGGACATAGATTTGGATCTAGTGGCCACAATGTTTTCTTGTCTGCTTGGCACACGCTTGGAAAATATTTTTCCGCTCTTCTGTGTGTAACAGGATCTTTCTCTCATACAGACACACGCATACACACTCACTCACACATATATATCCATATACTCACTCACACACACTCACACAATACTCACACTCACATACACACTCATACCCACACACAGTCACATACACATACTCACACACACCGATACTCACACACTCACATACCCTACACACTCACATATACTTACATGTTCACACATGCTCACACAGACATGCTCACACACTCACACACACACACTCACACAAGTTTAAATCTACAAGAAGAATGAGATTCTCCTAATCACACTTCTCCTTAGATGTCTGGGAAGCAGCGAGACCCTGGGTTCTGTGATTTCTTACATCTGTCTGCCCTTGTTATGAGGATGAAGTTACTATTGTGTATCTGGATTACTCTGCAGTCATGAAGGGAAGGATCTTATCCTTTCGAAGATCTCTCAAGGTCTTTGAGGATGATAAGTGAGGTGAACACATGGTTTTGCCCTGTGGTTTGTGGTAGGCACTAGGTCAGACGGTCACTTCCTTCATGTTAAAGCTGGGGACCAGAAGAACATCCTGACTCTGTGACTTATGGTGGACTTATGTGTGGGCTATTTCCAGAAAGCGGTTCTGGGATTCACCATCCTGTCTCAGAATCTGTGGGTAATGCATTCTCTTTATGGTCTTTGCTTGAGTTCTACACATTCTAAGATTTATTAAATACTGGACTTGATCCAATGTTTCCCAAGTAGGGTGATTGTATGAAGTGGGTGTGCTAATGAGTACTGTTTCTTTCTAATGAAACCAACTTGTTCTAAGGGAACAAAGAATGGCTGGATGTATTCGTTCATAAAACCCCAATTGCATGGTCAAGTCTAGCGCTGGCTACACTCAGGGAGTCAAAGATTCTGTCTCTGGATCAGATTTATTATTCCTGTATTCATGAGGCTGAGGCATGTGGATTGCTGCAGTTTAAAGGCCAACCTGGGCTGTGTTATGATTTCCAGGATAGCTGATGCTACTGTGTAGACCCTGTCTCAAAAACAAAATCAAAACAATTTTCTATATCTCCTTAATGTTCTAACTCTCTTATCTCCAAGTTGGATTCATCTATGGGCTCTCCAGTAAAATGACACCTGCAAACAATTGTATTCTTATTCAGTCATCATGCTGGCTATCCTCAGAGATAGGACCCCACCCCCTCTCTCTTAGGAGAAAAGGTCTCTGGGTGATACCATGTTGTTCTAGCTTGGGTCACGTGCTATTGTTGAGCACTAACCTCTGAGCATCACAGCCATTATCTTCATCAGAAAAGCTATGATAACTTTGGAGAGATCCCAGTTCTGTGTGGACTGAGAACTATCTCTCAAAAAAAACCAAACCAAACCAAACCAAACCAAACCAAACCAAGCCAAGCCAAGCCAAGCCAAGCCAAGCCAAGCCAAGCCAAGCCAAGCCAAACCAAACCAAACCAAACCAAACCAAACCAAACAACAATGGACTGGGGAAGTTTACTGGATCTTCATCTGAGAGTCCAGCCACTCCATCCTTTATCTCCTGGCCAGTTGCATGTAATTCGGCCATAATGGCAGATGACATCATGGTCTTGGAGAGTCAGGGTCTATAGACAGTGGGAGGATACCACCTATTCAGTTATGAGAGCCCATCCATGCTGGGTGAGATTTTCTGGTGCAGCTGCTCTGAGGTCACCTACACTTTTGCAACACTCTTTAAATGAGCCTATAAATTCACTGGCTTCCCATGACGTGCTTGGCCTTGTTGATGCTTTTGTGCAAAGACATTGGTTTGTTGTAACCCAGAGAAAGTGTTCCTGTAATACCTGACCGCCATTGAAACAGAAGGATATAATTCTCTTACTTTTTTGTCGACTGGACAAAAAGTTTTTTGTTGTTATTATTGTTTGGGTGTGTACATTTTACGAACTCACTGATGGACAGCTAGTAGATGACAGATACTGGCTTTGTCACATGGCCTTGATCTAAATTCACAGTGCAAGCTTAAAAAAGCATCACACACACACTCTTTTTTTTTTTTTTTTTGAGAGTCTCTTATGTGGCTTGGAGCTCACTGATTAGGATGGGCTGGCTGGCCAGTGATGGTACGGATCTGTCTGTCTCCACTTCCACAGTTCTGGGATTACAGGAGATTGCCACCAAACCAGGCTATCTCCCAGTTTTATTTTCTTTTCAAGGATCATCAGTCCATCAGTCTGATATCATGTCTCCTGATCTACTCTGCAGCCAGCCCCACCCCTCTGACTCTTCTCTAAGAATATTATGATGACACTTGAAGTGTATCGGCTAAGTCAGTCTGTTTTTCCCATTTCAGAAGCTTTAGCATTACATCCAGAAAGTCTCTTTGCTAGATGGACATTCCAGGGGTTAGAACCTGGGTGTCTATCAGGGAGTCGGTATTCACCACTACTCTGCTTTCCCACATTCCAGTCATACTAAGTGTACTCCTGCCCTGTCTCTCCTACCACGATGTTATGGTTTGACTATGGTGAGTCCCCCACATGAGTTGAATGTTCTGTCTGCAACTGGTAGGACTGTTAGGAGTGGGTTCTAGAAACTCTAGGCAGTGAAACTTAGCTGGTGGAAGTGGATCACTGGAGGCAAGACTTGGAACGTCATATCTGGTTCCCATCTCATCCTCTGCTTCCTATCTGTCATGTAGTGAAAGATCTCTTCTGCCACATGACCCTCTACAGTGATGCTCTACTCAAGAGCCTGGGGCAAATAATCATGACCTGGACCCTCTGAAACAGTGAGCAAAATAAATCTTTTCTCGTTTAATTTGTGTGTGTGCACACATGCACTTGGAGTTGACGTTAACTTAACTACTCTGCATCTTAGTTCTTGAGACCCTGAAGCTCACTGACTGGGCAGCAAGCCTTAGGATTTTTCTATCTCTGCCTGTCCAACACTGTAAATACAGGCATATAGCTTCATGCCCAGTTTCTATGTGGGTGCTAGGAATCCGAACTCAGATTCTCTAACTCACGTGGTTTTACTCACTGAGTCATCTTTCTAGCCCTTAATTTGTTTATGTGAGGCATCCTCTCACAGTGGTGAGAAAGCTAACATACAGCATCTGCTTCATATAGCACAGTTGTCTCTTCTGGCCCAGAAATGACTATATATTTAGCACTCTTTCTTTCTCAGGGCACACAAGAGGACTACATTTCCCAGGCTCTTTTGTTCTCAGATTTGTGTCCTGTGGCTGAGTTCAGGTAATGGAATATGATAAGAAGGATGCCTTCTACTTCCAGACTTGAAGGCAAAGTGCCTCACTGGACCCTTCATGCCCTTGCCTTCTTCCGTGTATCTGGAAGCAAGTTGCTTTAGGATAATGTAGTCACCACTTGCTGTGTTAAGCCACTGAGAGTTTGGATGTGTCTATCATGGCACATGACTTAGGTTGATGAACACATTTGGCTTGTATCTTATCACTAGTTCATCTCCAATCCTTAGCATAGCTCTGGGTGCTAAGTAAACACTCAGTAAAGGCTTGAGTGAAGGGAAGGGATGGGGAGGAGAAAGCAGAGGGAAGAGAAGAGGAGAGGAAGGGAGGGAAGTGGACAGGAGAGGACAGGATTGAAAGAAAGGGGTTACAAAGGGAACTGAAGTTTTGATAAATATTTACAGAGAAACACTGTGGCATCCAAGCCCCCCTTATCTACCTCTACATGTGAGGATGTTAGTGCTAGGAAATTTCTGATATAAAATGATTCCACAATTTTCTTTCTGAGTTTGGCTTACTTTGACATGCTGACTTCCAGTTCTGTCCATTTTCTTGAAAATTATGGGATCCTAGTGGCCAGGCAGCCAGCAGTGGGGTTGGGGGCAGATTAGGAGTGTATTTTGTCTTAGTAAGTAGTGGTAGGATTTTGCTGTATAGAGGCTGGTCCTAGTAAAAGTTACAGTCATTCACACACTCCTTTGGTGTAACTTTGTATCCATTCCATCAGGAGTTGTCTATTTTGCACCCTTGGACTCTGAACAGGCTTTCTAGCTTGCTTTGGCAACAGAATGGGAAGGAAGAGAAGCAAGGCCTCTTCTAAGTTTGGGTCTCAACAGAACTTGTGTGCTTTCTCAAAACCTGCCGTGTCATTGTGGGACAAAGCTACTCTGGATAAGAGGCCTCATGGGATGGAGATGGGCTTTCTCATCTAAACACTACCTGAGACCAACAGTACCCATTAATCTTCCAGTCCATAACAAATGCAGAAGTGAGTCCATCTAAGTCTAGAAAAGATATCATGGCAAGACTAATACAAGGTCCAACCCACAGAACTGTTCATGTAGTAGGAGGGATTTCTCTCAGTTGCAGGCTTTGGGGTCACCTGTTAGATGGTAGCAGCTAATCTGGTAATCTCTCAGGAGCCTGGGATTACATAGCTATGGGGTTTTCATCTTGGTTCATTCTTGGGAACACACCTGATTATTTTAATAATCTCCAAACCTATTTTGGCTTCCTGGTACAGTTGAAAGGACTTAAATAATTCAGATCATTGATTTGATATACTCCTTGTACTTAGTGGTCAGGATCTGCCTACAATGAACAAAATTTGGGGTACTTTACATTTAATTACTTTTACTAATATTTCCATGTTAATATTTTTTAAGACTAGGCTAGTCTAACCTAATCTATGAGGTCCAGGTTCTAGGGAAAGACTGTTTTGAAAAATAAAAACAAACGAGGGCCTGGGAGGGCTTAGAGGTTAAAGTTGTGGCCACACAAATGTGAGGAGTAGAGTTTGGATCTTCTGGCATCACATAGATGCTAGGTAGGTGGATGATCTCACCATAGTTCTGGCTCTTGTGATGCAAAGAGAAAGGAGCCTCAGAGCAAGCTGGCTAGCCAGACTAGACAGATGGGGAGCTCTGGCTTTAACTGTGGGATCAGGCTTCAATTAATGAGGAAAGAGTCCTGACATCAAGTTCTGGCCTACACACACACACACACACACACACACACACACACACACACACACTGATAAACAAACAATCCCAAGGTTGGCAGTACTTCAGTACTTGAAAAATGATATCCTCTGGCCCCCTCATACACATGGATATTCATACCTGCACATACAAAGATGTACATGAAAAGACATCAAAAGAATTTAGAAAACAACCATACATTTGTATCGACTCTGTTAAACTCAATACTAATTTCTGGTACTTTCCCCGGGCAATAAAGTAAAGCACGAATGCAGTGTGTAGCAACTCAAAGCAGGTGCTCTCTGGCACATTTTGTCAGACGTTTCTCCGTCTTTTAAGGGATCGGACTCCCCCCTCCCCCACATCAGCACTGTGCTTTGGACTTGTGTTTACCGCAGCCGGTCTTGCGGTCTTGCTGTGCTCCTAAGAATACTGTCATACAGTCACTGATGGCCACTCCAATGTCACCAGCCCCGGGAAGCTGTCTCCTGTCTACCAGATCTAAGTGTCCACATTTTAAAAATAGCCTTTAAAAACCAGCATAGAAAATAATGGGTTTTATTATGTCGGTTTTTATTTAGATTCTGATTCTTGCTGATCCTCCCCCACATGCTTTTTCTCTACAGACCTATATAAACCTGACCCTCATTTTTTCCTGTGTTTAACTATGCCACTGTGCCCAGTGCAAAGTAAAAGTGTTGAGCCTTTAGATAAAGAATTACTCCAAAGCTGGGCATGTTAGTGCACGTACGTACGTACGTACGTACGTATGCAATCCCAGCAGTCCTTGGGAGGCTGAGTCAGGAGAAGCATAAGTTCAAAGCCAACCTGAACTACACAGTGAATCCCCTTCTCACCCTACCATCCCTTCAAATTTCAAAAGGCATCTGCAGGGCCTCGAGCTAAATGTGGGCTCCCTTGGAGCACAGAGGCTCATCTCAGGACACCTGCCCTGGCTCTATATTGTACGCCTCCACTCTAGAGCCTGGGCAGTGCTGGAGGGCAAAGGGCAGTCTCGGAGGCCTCCTTGATCTCTATGTAGCTGAGACATCTTGCAGCCCCTCCATGTTGAAGCCGTCCTTAAATTCTTCAGAGTCTCCACTCACGGTGCTTAGCATTATACAAGGCAGAGCATTATACAAGGCAGAGTTCTAGGATCTGGGCATTCTTGGAGAGAGTTCTTTCTTTCTTTCTTTCTTTCTTTCTTTCTTTCTTTCTTTCTTTCTTTCTTCCTTCCTTCCTTCCTTCCTTCCTTCCTTCCTTCCTTC
Source organism: Arvicanthis niloticus (assembly GCF_011762505.2). Taxonomy (NCBI): domain Eukaryota; kingdom Metazoa; phylum Chordata; class Mammalia; order Rodentia; family Muridae; genus Arvicanthis; species Arvicanthis niloticus. The sequence goes on from NC_047663.1 coordinate 101,329,614, forward strand.
CTTCCTCTCTCCTCTCCTCTCCTCTCCTCTCCTCTCCTCTCCTCTCCTCTCCTCTCCTCTCCTCTCCTCTCCTTTCCTTTCTAAAAATAGGGTCTTGCTGTACAGTCCAGACTGAACTCATGGCCCTGTTTCAGCTTACTGAGTGCTGGGATTGCAGCCATGTATAATCACACCTGGCTGAGAGAGGCATCATTATCTCTGTCTGGGAGAAAACCAAAGCTTGGAGAGATTGAGCAACTTAACCAGCTTAAAGCCAGCCTGAGCTAACACCAAACCCTTTTCTTACTGGGCCCCACACAAATCACTTCAAATAAGAGCTGGGATTTAAACATAAGCACAACACCACAATCATAGCATTGAATTGGTTTTAATTTTGTCCCCCAGTTGACATTTGGCAACATCCATGAAAATTTTAGTTGTTACAATGGGGTGAAGTCATGGTGGTATGGGTGTCTGGTGGGTGAGGGCAAAAGATACAGGCAAACGTTCCACAGTGCACGGGGTGCCCTCAGGACACAGGTGTGCCACTCCCACATGACAATAAGTGGAAACCAACCTGACATTAAGGTGTCCCCCCCACCCCAGCTTCAGATTTCAGAGCTGGACAGTACACTTTCTTTCCCTTGCTGTGAATACTACTCTGCGTTTATTTTTCTTAAATTGACTTTACATTAGTGAATTTAAAAGAACCAACTATATTTTAACACTTCTGCCTATAAATTCATTCGAAGGATGTGCTTTTTAAAAAGATGTATATTGGAACAAATAAGACACTATTGACAAATGAAATATCTGTGGAGGGGCCCCACTGTCAGTGCCGGGGAGCCATGCTATTGACCTACTTCACTTCTGTGAAGCTTCTTCATCTCTGCAGACACAGAGAATAAAATCCATCAAATATGTGTTTCTGGAAGCAGGCAAGGCTTGCTATAATTTGCCTCCGTGTCATCTCTCCCTTTTCCCCCCTCAAGGCTAACAGTTGCTTAGAAACCTCTTTGTAACCTTAAAAGCCACCTGAGGAGGAAGACTAACAAACAGCTCATTCAGGGAAGGGCCACTGTGCACATAATTTAATTTGCTGCATGGCTTATAAACACTGGTTTCAAGGTAGTCCCAGGCAGTCCATACCCTTCCATAATTGTTAGCTGGTATGATTGCATGCTTGCTGTGGTAGACTGCAGCCTGAACAATTGAGGCCAGAGTAAAGGAGCTGTTTCTTTAGATACTAAAAGGGCCTGAGCTGTAAAACTATAGCATCCTCATCTCTTTCATAGGGAAAAAAAAAAGGTTTCATAAAGGGTTACAATTTTCCTTAGGGTGTGTTCAAATGAATCTGTTTCTGCAGTGGTTTGGGGAAGAGATCCGATATGATTTTCCCTTGTCTATGAACTTGCCAGCTGTTTCAGTGAGCAACTTAAGAACCTGCACCCAACCCCAACATAAAAGCCTTAAAAGAAATATGCTTTTGGCCATGTGTCCTGAACAATCATACCACTATCCGGAGGTAGTGGCTATACTTGATAACTTGTTATGAAAATGGGCATTTTTACCCCTCCAAAGAGTGAAAAGAACAAAGCTGATTTTCCTAAATATTATTCAAAGGCTTGGCACATGGGCAGGGCCAATCCCAGCAGGCACAGGCACAGGCACAGGCACAGGCACAGGCACAGGCACAGGCACAGGCACAGGCACAGGCACAGGCACAGGCACAGGCACAGGCACAGGCACAGGCACAGGCACAGGCACAGGCACAGGCACTGCAAATAGGAAGGGAACTGAATCAGGGGAAAGGTCTGGGGGAATGGGAGGAGGCTTAGGATTCTTCCAGGAAAAAGGCAGGCAGAATGGGTCTCAGTCTGCTTCCTTCTGAAGCACAGCTCCTGCAGTTTTCTTGTTGCAAACAGGGGGCAGTCTCTGTTAATTAAAACTGGGAGCAGGAGGCAGAGTTAAGTCTTACAGACAGAGCCTTGTGCAGAGATGAAAGGCAGATCCAGAAGTGGACTTTCCTGTCCATATTTTGTGTAAGGTATTTAAAAATTATGCTTCAAAGTCTCTTAAATCCCCCAAATCTCGAAATTGTGTGTGTGTGTGTGTGTGTGTGTGTGTGTGTGTGTGTGTGTGTGTAAAACCCCCTTTTTCTATGAGGTTGCTCACTGTAAAGGATGCCTTGATGCTGGCTGGTGAGCACTGAGGGGCAGTGGAGCAGGGTTTGAGATGGCAGAAGACTACATTAGTAGTTTGGCAGCTGATTCTGGCCTTGGCATTACCACTTGCTAGATAGAGCTCACAACAAGCCTGCTGGAATGTCCCTCCCAAGCCCAAGATATATCCCAACCTCAGGGAAGTCGGAATGCTAGAAACTACCATTCATGCTTTGGGTATTCCTTTTCTCTCTTTGACCCAGACAGAACGATTTCTTAAAGATCTCTTTCTGCCCGCTTCGTGTCTGCTGTCTGTCTGTCTGTCTGTCTGTCTGTCTCTGTGTCTATGTATACACGCACTCTTGAGGGTTCAGGTGTGCATATGTAGCAGTGCATGCTGAGGACAAATGACAACCTCAAGTGTCATTCCTCAAGCCCTTACTTTTTTTTTTTTTTTAAAAAAGATTTATCTTTTTCTGTGTCTGTCTGTGTGAATTTATGTGTACCAAGTGTATGTATGTTCCTGTGCAGGCCAGAGAGTGCCATGGACTCCGGCACTGGAGCTGTAGGAGATTGTAAGTCACCTAATTTGGGTGCTGAGAACCAAATTTGAGTCCCCTGAATGTGTGGTAAGGGCTCCTAACTGCTCAGCCATCTCTCCAACCCCCACCTCCTTGTCAGGAGGTTAGGCCAGCTGGCTCGAGTGTCCCAGGGGTCTGCCTGTGTCCTTTTCCCCAGCTATGAGATTGCAAGTATGTGCCTCTACCCTCTGCTTCCTCATGTAGGTTTTAGGGGCTGAACTCAGGACCTCTTGCTTTCATGACAAGCACTTCCCTGATTCATAACTTGTTAAAAATCTTAATTAACTAAACACATAGCTAACATAGTTCACAAGTAGTTTTTGTCTATGTGTTTAGGAACACAGATTATCAAGGCCATTTTAGTCCTGTTACTTACATGGCAGTGCTTGGGGACATTAAAGATAGAAATACATAATTGAAGGTAGATTGTGTATCCGTTAGGAAGGGATAGAAGGTGGCCAGGCCACAGGCTCTGGAAGCATAGTTCTTGGGTAAGATGTCAACTCTAGCATTCACTCCACAAACCCCTGTGGGTAGCTTTTTTTCATTGCTTTGAGGCTCAGTTTCTCACATTGCTATTGGGAAGATAATATTAACCAAGAAGCAGACAATTAATGGGGCTCCTGAGCTCACTGATTCCTCTACAAGCCCCCAGGTTGTCTGGTACCCAGTTATTAGTTAGTAGTTAGTAGTTATTGATTTTTAATAAAGGCAAGCTTAGGGGATATGCTGTAACTCACAGAGAAATGTAGGCTGCCATCAGCTCCCACACCAATGCTTACGTTTGTGGGGTGGACAAGGTGGTGGCAGCTGTGGGTTGCCAGTATGACAGCTATGCCTCCCACCCTATTTGCACGGTCCTGTTGTGAAGAAGCTGATGATTGGCAGTTCTCACCCCTTTCCCAGGCGGGAGATCTGTTGGAGTATATCCTAATATCCTACTGGCTCTAAGATCCCCCCCCCCCCCCCCCCCGTGGTTTACCAAGGTGGCCCAGGGCTGTATTTGTAAATCTTGTTTATTCAAAGGGAGGGGGGAGCTTAGCCAAACTCTTTGATTTGGAGAAAACTTGCCACACAGTCCCAATAAACCCTCTCATAAATTTTCATTTAAGAAGACCCCAGCTGACCATTTTACATGTGACCCAACCTCGTGGTCCTTTGAAAATGTCCCCAGAGTCCTGCAGCTGAAGTCAAACAGAGGAGAGGGACGAGAAAACATTGCTTTCCCTGTGAATCACCCAGCCTACTGCAAAGAGCATACTCAGTTAATACAATTAAAAAACAAAACGCCACGCCGGGGCGTGTGGGGATATAAATTTAGCTTAGCGGCTTTGATGCGAATCCTGTTTTAGGGGCTATTGAAATCAAATTCAAGCAGAGGACAGGAAGAAGTAGGAGAAATGGTTGAGGGCTTATGGCGGGCTGGGAGGAATCGGTCAGGAGAAAGGGAGAGAGCAGATTTGGAAAGGGTGAGAAGAGATGCTGGGAGCCAAGGAAACAAGCTTGACGAGGATGTCGGGGAAAGGGGGCTCGGTGGGGATAGGGGACAGCCTGCTCTGGAGACTGTCGCGCGGGCTGCAGGAACGACGGAGTGGCTGAGGATGAGTGCCCAGGCCTTGCGCTGCGCCAAAACTGCCAGCGCAGAGGCGGTGCCGCTGTGTGCCCTCCTGTGGAGCTCAGCGAACGCTGCGGGGGCGAAGAGGGACAGAAAGCTGCAGGTCCCATGGGCTAGGCGAGTTCTTAGGAGAGCCCTTCCAGGATGAGCCATTGCCTTCGCTTTGTCCACTGGCCGCCTCCCCAGACCTCCGAGCTTTTAAAATGAGTTCCCAAGCCCCTGTTCTGGGATGCTTACCACAGCCCAAGGGGCTTGACATTTAACCCACCTTCCCAATTCCAGCCTCTTCTCTATCCAGGGACTCCAACCATCCCAGGCTCGCGCCAGGCAGGAGGTCGCATCCCCAGAAAGGGCAAGGCAGTCCCTGCAAGCCCGGGAGGAGGAGGGAGATCTTGTCTACACTGCTTCTAGTGTGTCTTGGAGTGAGCAAGCCATCTAATCGGTCCCGATTCTCCTAGAGTCACCCCTTCCTTGATCGACAGATTGCAACCGCAGCTCCTGCGCACGCACCCCTAGGGGGAAAAACCGCGGGCGGAGCCACCTCTGAGCCTTTGCTTGGGGTGAGGCGCACCTTTCTCCCCGAGAGGGTGCCAGAGGTCCCGGCTGCGGTTCTTTCCACCTGCCGAGAAATCAGAGCTGTTCTTCCGAGCCTGGCGGCGGCGGAGCTTGCAGCTTCTGCCGGAGCGCTTTCTGCACGCCCCCCACTCGCCCCCGCCCGCCCGAGTCACCTCTTTCCGCGCCCCCGCCCCTTTCGAGCTAGCGCTCGCCGCACTCCCTCCTCCCCCCCCCTCCGCCCCGCTCCTCCTCTACCCGCCCTCCTCCCTTCCCCCTTCTCTCTGGCCCTCCCTTCATTCCACAAGTGTCGCTTCTCTCTCTCCAGCGCACTTGGCGTGCTGTAGAGGTGAAGAGCATCCTGCGAGCCAGCGGACGTGGGGAGCCGAGTCCCGGGCGGCGGGCGGAGGGGAGTTACGGACACAGCGACTCTCCCCTGCCTTCCGCCCCCGCCTCCCCCGGTGGCCAGCAGGACTTGCACCCCGCGCTGGCCCCCGCTCCTGCTCCGTCCCCGCCCGGCCCCGGCGCGCTCCTCCCCGGCCGGCCCCCTTCCTCGGCGCGCGTCGCGCTGGAGGCGAACGCAGTCTGAGCCCAGCGCAGTGGCCGCCGACCACCGAGCGCCCCGCGCCGCCTCCCTGCATGTGCGGCCAGCGGCGGCCCGCAGCCCCCGCCAGCAGCCTCGGCAGCTTCAGCCGCGCGTCCAGAGGCGGCGACAGCGGCTTCAGCGGCGGCCGAGCGCTCCAGCCCGGGCTGGGAGACACGATGCGCCGAGTCCTCCGGCTGCTCCTCGGCTGCTTCCTCACCGAGCTGTGTGCCCGCATGTGCCGGGCGCAGGAGCGAGCTGGGCACGGGCAGCTGGCGCAACTGGGCGGCGTGCTGCTGCTCACAGGGGGCAACCGCTCCGGGGCCGTCTCCGGAGAGGCCGGCGAGGGCGTCGGGGGCTCAGACGCACCGCCGACTCGAGCGCCCACGCCGGACTCCTGTCGGGGCTACTTCGATGTCATGGGCCAGTGGGACCCGCCGTTCAACTGCAGCTCGGGCGACTTCATCTTCTGCTGCGGGACTTGTGGCTTCCGGTTCTGCTGCACGTTTAAGAAGCGGCGACTGAACCAGAGCACCTGTACCAACTACGACACGCCACTCTGGCTTAACACGGGCAAGCCCCCAGCGCGTAAGGATGACCCCTTGCACGACCCCACCAAGGACAAGACCAACCTTATCGTCTACATCATCTGCGGGGTGGTGGCTGTCATGGTGCTGGTGGGCATCTTCACCAAGCTGGGGCTAGAGAAAGCGCACCGGCCCCAAAGGGAGCACATGTCCAGGTGGGCTGCCTCCCCTTCGCCCTCCTCTTTGGGTCCACTTTCCTTTTCCTCCCATCTCCAACATCCCCCAGCCGTGCTTCCCTCCACCCCAAGGTCTCCTATTGGGGAATGTCATCCAGGATGACAACTTTCGATTGTAGCATTGAGCTGAGGCATTGGGCTCAGCACAAGTAGGGGTGAAAGCCGAAGGGAAGGCGTCTTCTTCCCTCGCCCACCTGCTGTTCCCTATCAGCAGATATATAGGTGGGACCTGAGACACATAGCCGGGTCTTCAAACTCTTGGGTTTTGGGGAGAGGATCCATTTATTCTAGATATTCCTCTCTAGGTAAACAGAGGCAGGCGAATCTGAAAAGGAGGGAGGGGCGTGTGTGATCCCTCGTGCGCGTGTGTGTTGGAGGCAGGGAGGGAGGAGGGCAGGGAGGGAAAGAGTGAATACCTCCTGCAACTTGTACACGGGGAAAATGAAGCAAAGGTTAGGGAGCGTGCAGGAGAGGGCAAGAACAGAAGCCTCCTGGAGCTGGCGTTTCCCCAGAGCTCTGAGGGCCCTGGATTGGGTTCCATTCCTCCTTCAGCACCTACTCCTCTCTGTGCTGCGGCCATCACAACAATGCTCCTTGCCTGGCTTGGAGCTGACTCCAAGGCCCCTCCATCCTTCAAGCACCTTAGTCAACTTTGCCTTTTGCTTTCTTTCTTCATTATGCAAGTCCCAACACTGGCAAAGTGGCAGCAGATGGGAGAAAGCATTTGGGGATTAAGGGAGCTATTTGCCTTTTTGTTTAACCCCTCCCCCAAGTGTCTAAATCGATCTCCAGAACTCAGTAACTTTGGAGGTGTAGGGTGCAGACTTAAGTCAGGATCTAGGGGAGAGTGGAAGGTTAGTGAGGTCTGGGTGAGATGGGCCAGCTGACAGCAGGATGGCTGGAGCCAAAGCCCAACTGACTTTGAATCTGGGCTTGAAGTCACAGCATCCTCTTCACTCTCCAAGCCCCCGCCCCACGTAGGGGGGTTGTGTATGTGCGCACTAGTGCACGCGTGCGTGTGTGCATGCAACCCGTGAACATGCCTAAAAATCTGAACAAAGAAACTTAGCAAAAATAGGCAAAGGAACATTACCATCTCAGTAGTAATCATTTTCTGTTTATATGAGAAAGAGTATCCGATGAGTTTTTTCTTTTCCCAGAGATAAGGGATCTGGAGGGAAGGTGGGAAGTTCTGATCAGTCTGATGATGATTTTTTGGGGACACAAAAATAAGATTCCAGGGAAGGTGCAGTAAGGTGCTGGCCTAGCCTACCTCCGGATAGATACCCCAAGGTGCTCTGACTCCAGCTTCCCAGGGGTTTCACTTTAGGAGAGCCCTGTTGTCCTTAGGGTGAGGGTGAGAAATGGATGCAGGTCTGTGACAAGCATGTTGCCATGTATGGAACTGGTATTCAGAGACAGGAGGGCTGCCATGCTGACACCTTAACTTGGGCTGAAATCGCCACCATGCCTTTTTGCTAAGTTCCCTTTTTGGGATTTGCTAAGTTTCGAGAGAAGCTACTGTTGGCAGATCTGTGGGTAAGGCTCTAGCTTCAAGCTCCCTTAGACTGGGTGCCCTGGTCAACCTAGCTCTCCACTGATACCCAGGGGCTCAGTGGAAACCCAGTTCCCTGTTCTAACCCCTCCTCCCAGGCAGCTCCCTTTTTTTTTTTTTTTTTTTTTTCCTCCTGCAGATTCTAGGTAAGATCTGTTTGGAGGCCACATCCAGGAGTGCCCAGAGCCAGGTACAAACAGGTTCTTCTCATAGACATTTGGGGATTTTAGAATGCAGTGGAAGTGCCTGGCCTTGGCAAAGGAGAAGACTGGATTATGTTACAGGCAGCTTCTTATGTATGCTTTCAAGGATGCTGCTGTTTGAGGCCACCTGTACTGTTTAAAGTCCCCCTTTGCCAGGGGCCCCAGCCCCTTTGACTTTTAATTAGAATGTGGGGTGGGAGCCGAGTACCAGGGCTGGCAAAGCTCTCCAGGTGATTCTCAGGCTCATCCAAACACTGTGAAGGGACCAGAGTGAACACCTGCTGAGCACAGGGCTGAGTGCCAGGCACTGTAAGGTGTGCATGCCTGTGTGCTTTGTGTGTGTGTGTGTGTGTGTATGTGTGTGTGTGTGTGTGTGTAAACTCACTTCTAACAGCCAGCCTATGACATGGCTGCTATTTTAACTGCCTATTTACATAGGAGAAAATCGTGGCACAGGTAAAGAGGCTTTGCTTAGTCTTGCAGTTAGAAGAAAATTGTTCCATCAATAGTAGTACTGGGTCCAACCCACTTGTACTTGAGTCAGAAGTCTTTACCTCAGGGTTTGGGGAGCTTCTCAGGGGACAGATTTTTAAGTTCTTTCTATGCAGGTTGATAGTCTATTTGGAGTGGACTTCCAATATATAAAAGACTTTTAGCACTCCTTTTCAGTGACTGACATCCAGGAGAAACACTGGCCTTGAGTTTGAAAATATTTCACAAAGGGAGGAGGTGCAGAGTTAATCCAAGAGAAAAGCAGAGGACAATGTGACCCTTTTTGCATTTGGGAGCTTGTTCTCTTCACTTTCTGTGGCACCTGGGCTGTCCCAGGCCCCTCTGACTGCATCACCTGCTGCTTATGTACTTATTTCTTTGGAGCTCAGTGTGGCAACTGGCTCCTTAGCTTTTGCCTGATGGTGCTAAGGGATCCTCCAGCAGGGACCAGTGCACCAAGCTTAGACACAAAGAGGCTGCTCTGAGGTGAGGCACATTCCAGGAGAAGTTAACCTGCCAGCCACAACCTCTTCATGTTTACCAGGAGCTCAGGGATGCAGACATGGGGTTTGTTCTCATTTTGACTGGGAAGCACCTTGTCAAGGACACATAGGTAGCTGGCAGTGTTCCTCTGCACACGTTGTCCCAGTGACCAGGAAACTGTGTTTTCCAATGGAGGTCCCCAATATGTCAGAATGCACATTTGGAGTCCTTGGAATATGGCCTGGTTTGCTCTGGGCTGAGGAGGATGGAGAAGGAAGAGGACAGCCACCAGGAGGGGTGGGGAGAACCCATACCATCTTGTAAGGACTAGGGAGATGGCCAGTGAAAGAGTACCTGCTGTGCAAGAATGAGGACCTGGGTTCAAATTCCAGCACCGACATAAAAAGCCAAGCACTGTGGCGAGTGTCTGTAACTCCAGTGTTAGCGGTGGAGACAGGCAGATCCCAGGGGCTCCAGGCTCGGTGAAATACCCTGTCTCCAAATGGAAGGTGGAGAGCAATCACACAGGGTGTTCAGATACTGAACTCTGACCCTCCACCCCCACCCCCCGCCACACACACAGGGTCAAGTGCCCCTTGGGGGGAAGGAGGGAGGGAGAAGGAGGGCTATGGAAACAGCTCTCTGTCCAGCACCATCACGGCAGCCATGGGTACTGTGACTTCCACTGTTCAGAGGAAGGAGAGACTGCAGTGAGGGCCTGCTGTGGCCCTGAAAGTTCCTGGATAGATGGGTAGATACCCTGTGGCTTGCCAAGTGTTACTGTTGGTGCGCCTTAAGTTTTCTGTGTATCGTTTTGTGATATAGTCTGATCATATGGCCCGGGCTGGTCTCCATCTCAGGATCTGCTCACCCCAGGTTCCTAGGGAATACATTATAGGTGTGTGACACCATCAATCTTTACTAAGAAAAAACTGAAACATGTAAAACTCCTGAAGGACATGTAAAACCCTGTGGACCACAGGACAGTCTTTGCCTGAATCAGGGCCTGTCACCTGGTGCTGTTTACATTCCTGTGGTGCGAACTGTCTTGCACATTGTAGGGTGTCTGTCTGGCGGCATCCTTGACCTCCACCCACTAAGTAGATGACAACCCCACACCTGTCTAGTGAAAATGACAGTGGAAAATGTCACTAGACACTCAGTTGACAGAGGAGTAAAATCCCCCTACTGAGGACCACTAATCTTAGTAAACTAGCTTTACAGTTTGGTTAGACTTTGCTTCATTTTGATGCTTTCTTCCTATTTCTTTTGTCCTTTCTCCCCCTTTTCTCCCTCCCTCTTTCCCTTCTTCCCTCCCTCCCTCTCTTCCCCCTCCTTTCCTTTCTCTGTCCCTTCTTTATTCTCTTTTTCCTTCCTCTGTCCCTCTTCTTCCTTCTCTTTCTGCCTCCCTCCCTCTCCCCCCATCCAGCAGAACCATTGGAAATAAGCCACAGACACAGCAGCATTTACCACACACAAAACAATCCCATGATCACAACTTAGAAAAAGAACAAAAATGCCACACTGTCATTAAATGTCATTAAAAGTCTCCTTCTCACACCCCAAATGTCCTTCAGAGCTTGGCTTTACGTCTGGATCTGGTAAAGAGGCATGGTATTTGGCTGTGAAATTTCTTCCACCCTAATATCCACGCTATCTTAAAGCCAACTTCAAGTCAGTAGCTCGTGCTGAAGAACTGGATTTCTCAGAGAATCCCAATGTGTAATTTCTCTGTCCTATCTGGGAGCTCTGGTAACTGCACCTGCAGTTTTCACAGAGCAGCTGCTGGTCGTGGCTGGGTGGTGATCATCCCCTTCAGAGAGCTCTTGGGTTTACCTCATCCACTCGCAGCCCGGGGTGTCAGAAGGCTTATGTGAACGTCAATGTTCCCAGTGAGGTCTCTTAATATTTGACCTTGGGAAGGCTGCTTCACATCTCTGCAACTCCAGTTCTTATCTGCAGGTTGAGAATTCAGTGAGGAGCAGGCTTGGAAAGTAATTAGCATAGAGCCCAGCCAGAGTCACTACCAGCATTTTCCTTTTTGGAGTTCTTCCTCTTGTCCACTGAAGGGGGTGACATTGCAGCTTGGACCTCAGTGCCTGGTCCCTACTCTGTACTCTGTGGCAATGGCTGACTCTCCTAACCTCTCTGGATTTGCATTTCCATCTGATCAGGAGAAGCTGGCAGGCTCTGAACAGGAAGGATGGCTTGTGTATGACTAGATTAAATGTACTGCAAAGTGCTGTCTGGGGGATGTCGAAGAACCCGTGTTAGATTTGCAATTTTACCACAAGCTTATGTATAAATTCTCATTTAATTTCACACCCCTCCCCCACGAGGTAGCTTCTATGACAGTCTGCCGATTACGGAGGCACAGACTGCTTTCCAAGAGGGTGAACGAGCACCCAGTGAGCTAGAGGAGACTGGCTTCAAACCTAGATGATCTAAGGCAGGGAACAGGCTGCTAGGCTACACCGCACTGGAGTGCAGACCCATAGGACCTCTAGTCTTCTCAGATCCCAAAGAAGTACTCAATGCCCCGAAAACAGCAGTGCGGCGCAGCAGGGCCTTCTGAGAGTCCATGTGAGGTCAAGTCTAAGAATGTTTTATGTACCTGTCCTGGCAGGGTTAGACCTCTCGGTGGAAACACTGGAGAAACAACCTTGAGGGCAGACATATATATTTGAAGCTCTCTCCACTTGAAGCTGGTAGGAAACACATGTTGTTTTTCCCATCTTCAAACAGAATAAAAAATTCCAAGCCAGAAAAAAATAAATCCATGTGGGCAAAAGATACAGCAGTGTCCTGTGTGGTTTTCAAAAATGCTTTAGAAGAGCTGTAGTCCTTTGCAAGATATGACATCAAGTGGCAAGTGCCCCCTTCCATGGGCCTTTGCTGTGGTCTTCCAGCACCCCTTTTATCCACCCATCTTTCAGCATGCCTGTGGTCATTTCATGGCTTCCCAAGCTGGAGAAGTTCATGTGTATCACATGGAACTATCTATTTTTCTTGCAGGACACATTTGCTTCTCTTTGGGGACCAACATCAGTTTTATGGAAGCATAACTTATGCCATCAAATGCACACATTTGGATTGGAGAGTTTGATGAGCTTTGGCATTTGTTTGCCCTGGTATAAATCACCATTATAGAAAATTTAATCGTGACTATTGTCCTCGTGTCCTGAACAATGAATGAAGTTTCTTATGTAAGAGATGATGCTCAGGAAGCCCACTGATGTGTTTAAAATTCAGGATATGAACCCACAGTGTGGTTTGGTTGGTAGAGTACTGGCCTAGCATGAAGCCCTGGGTTTGAGTCTCACCACTGCCTAGAACCAATATGATGGTGCACACTTGCACTCCCACAATACGATGGTGCCCACTTGCACTCCTGGCTCTGAGGTCAGGTGGGGTGGCAGGAGGATTAATAGTTCCTCAGCTACATAGGGAACTTGAGGGCAGCCATGAATACATGAGACACTGTCTCAAAACAAAACATAAAACCAAAACCAAACAAATGAAGAGCAGCAGATCTCCAGAGAAAGCTAGACCCCTGGGAACCTTCAGGGCAGGTCCTGGGACTTGGATCTCCCTTTGGAAATACTGGCATCTTATATTTGCTTTCTGTATCAGAAACAAAAGTGATATATGTTCCCTAGACAGGCCACGCTCATTTTCTGTCTATTTGGCTGAGTCGTCTTCCTTTAGATCTGAAATGGCTGGTCCTCACCCTTCAGTTTCTGCTATAATGTTGCCTTCTCCAGGAAGCCTCTCTGACTTCTCAGGTTTAGCCTCCCCGCAACCCCCACGCTTAGCACTCAGTGTTATCTGCTTCCCTTTGTAGCGTGGTCTCAAGGTAAGTTGATTGGTTATTAGTTATGATTGAATTATAAGTTGATTGTTTTATTGTCTGGCTCTTTCCATTATCATTCACAGTAAGGAATATAGGGACCAACATCCTATAGATGTGTCTTGAGTGCCTAATAAAGACAGTTCTATTTCTGTTGTTCTGTTTTACATGGCATAACCTATTCCATCTGTCCATCCATCCATCCATCCATCCATCCATCCATCCATCCATCCATCCATCTAATGGTTATCTTAGATATTCAATACTTATTGAATGTCTACTTTATGGCCCACACTGAGCTATAACTATGTGAGGCTGATAACTGATGCGGGTGCAATTCTTTCTCTCATATACTGGAGGGCTAGGTAACACACAATGAAAGATAATATGTCAACACAATTGCTCTAAATGGGGCTAGAGTGTGTGGAGTGGGGGGAGACAAAGGAATCTAAGTGGAGTTGCTCCTGTGAGGGGCTCAAATGAAATCTGGTGCTTCAGGAATTTTTCAATACATCAATAATACATCAAAAGCTTTATTATGTAGAATTATCAAGTCCAAAATTTGCCAAGCTCATGTCTCAGATCAAGCCTGAATGTTGCCAGAGAAGATTCCACAGACCTAGAAAGGACAGATGCTCAGGTTTCACAGCTGCCTGGTGGGAGAATCTGTTAGTTGGGGAAGGATCAACCTTTTGCATTATTCAGACCCAAACAGACACCAGGACTATTTGTTAAACCCTTAAGTGTTGGCTTGTTTTGATGAATGAGATGCTCTTCCCCCTGAGTCATTACAGGTTTTGACACATCCCTACCTAAAACTGGGTTTAGTGTGCACCACGAAATATGCTCATTTGGCAACTAGTGTATGCCAGGACCTCTGAACAAATATGACATGTGCTATAAAGCGTAAGTTCTGGACTGTGGAGAAGGTGAGAAAATAAACCTCACTCTGAAGTCTGTCGTTAGGTGTGATGTCTTCCTGCTCCCAGTAACTACAATTCCAAAGCATCGTGTGCACTAAGGATGACGTACCTCACGTGGAAATAAACCCACACTTTGAATGTTCTACTTGAAAGTTTTGATTTCTTTTTGGATGACTTTGTTTCAACCTGAGTGTTTTAACTTTGTAAGAAGGTAATGGAGAGTGGAGTTCTCTCCTCCTCCTCCTCTTCTTCCTCTTCCTCCTGCCCCTCTTCTCTCCTCTGCACATCTATTCTTCTACCCCACCCCATCTCCATCTTTTCCATTTCCTCCATCTTCTCTATTTCCATCTTTATCTCATCTCTATCTCCTCCATCTTCATCTCCTCCATCTTCAACTTTTTCATCTCCTCCATCTCTCCCTCTGTCCTTGCTTACCCTTTCCCTGTCCTATTCCCATTGTGGACTAGCTATGTAGCTTAGGCTGGCCTTGAACTGGTCATGTAAACTAGGGTAGCCCCAAACTTGCCATGCCTGGAGTACAGGTGTGCACCACCATGCCTGGTCGCCCATGTTGTTGCTTGCATTTGCAGATCTGCCTTCAGCCTGTAGGCTTATAGAGATTAGCTCTTCATTGATCTACATGCCTGCTTTATGGTGATCAGCTGACATATAGTTTATAATTTAATGTGTACCCTGCCTGTGGGACAGGTGTAACTGAAGGAAGGGTCCTGGTGAAGGTGTCTCTGGGGCTCCCCTTGATTCTTAGTCCCTGACTACTGCTGTCTGCTGATTGGATCCAGTGCAGACAGTGGCATCAACATACAGAATTTAATTGATTTCTCATTTTAATGACCAAAGACTATTAAAGCTAGGCTTACAGCTGATGGGGAAGGCTCCATTATTTTGGGAGTGAGCCCGTGGGGAATCTGATGAAAGTTACGGCTTCTTTGCTCAAGAAAAAACAAAGCACAAACAAATTTTCCATTCAATTCCAGAAGAATTCAGCGATCCTTTGAAGCCCAGGATGAAGAACCCGTTTAGAAGTGAAAAAGGCAAGTTAGGTTTTACAAGGTCCTATCTGGCTCAGAACTCCCTTCCCTGAAGCCTTCCTGAGTTTCAGACCATGCCTGTTGCACAGAGGTAGGGAAGGGCATGAACTTTGATTTCAAGGCATTCAGGAGTGGGACTCCAGTCACTCCTTCAGCCAGTAGCAGAACTCATGTGGGCAATCCCTTACTCTGTAAAATGGGTACAGCTGTCTACTTTGTCATGTTCACCCCTGTTTGGCCTGTTCTACCTTTATTAGCTTGCTTGCCTGTTCCTCAAATATCTGATGTCTTTCTTGCCTCGGAACCTTTGCGCTTGTCTGTATGGTCTGCTGACACGTTCTTTCTGTCACCTTCACCCGTGTGAGCTAGCTTCCTGTTACTGCAGCCACCATCTGAGCTGATCAACTTACACAGAGGAAACGTTCATTTGACCTATAGCCTAGGGGGTTTCAGTTCCTGATCTGTTGATCTTGGTGTAAGGTGGCATGTCTTGGCAGGAGCACGTGGTAGGGCACAGCTGTTCTCTTCATGGCCAGAAAGGCAAAGAGTGAGAACAGGAAGTGACCAGGTGGCACGTCCACTGCCTCCTATGACTGAAGACCCCCATTTATCTCCTCCTCTTAAAGCCTCTACTGTCATCCTCAGCACCATGATGAAAACTGAGCCTGTGACATGGATCTTTGAGGGACAGTCCATTTCCAAGCTGCAGCATCTCGTGATCAGCCTACTGCTGCTGCTCACTCAAGTCTCACCTCGTCATAAGGTGTTGTCTTGGTAGCTCTCCCCACCTCTCTAATTTACTTCTTAGCTACTAAGTCTAATGAAGCACTAACTGGCCCTCTCCACCCCAGTCCTTCCCTGTCTTTCAGCAGTCAGTCCCCACTCTCTCTCTCTCCCATATAGCCTCTGGCAACCACGATTGTACTCTTTACGGATTTGTCTATTCTAGACACTTGCTGCAAATGAAACCATACAACCCAGGCCTTTTTGTGTCTGCTTTCTTTCACTGGCCATAAGGTTTTCAAGTTTTATTCACATCTGGACTGGTGTCTGGCCTCTAGTCTTCCTCTTCACGGCTGAGTAATATTCCATCTTGTACGCTGCATTCTGCTTTGGGCTGTTTCTACTTTTGGGCTGTTGTTATGGCACCTGGCTCTGTTGGCTGCACCTTTTTCTTGTTGTTTATTTCCGCTCTTGCTTATTTTTATTTAACATATCTATTTTTATTCTCTCCCATAGAATGTAAGCTCCAGGAAGGCCACGACCTCTCTCAGCTTGTGCAGTGCTGTATCCCCAGGGCCTCATGTCATGCATGGCATACTGTAGACAATAAACATCTGCTGAATGAAGAAATGTGTGCTGGCTGTTGTTATTCTCCTGTCTCTAATGGAGTCCATCGTGTCCTCTGGCCTCTTTAGGCCTCCGGCTTCACTGCCCTGGCTTTCTCTCCCTTCAGACTTCTCCTTGGTTGCTGTTCTTACCATAACCTACCACCACAGCCATGGTCCTCATGCATGTCCCTGTTGCTCTAGCACAGACTCAAGACTTAACCTGAACATGCACTTGGCATATGGGGAATGCTTTCAGAGACATCGCCCACATGCCCAGCTCTAGGGTCTGACCCTCTGGGTTCAGATGAATCTAGCAAGTTTCAGCATGCTACTGGGTGCCTTAGCTATGAGTATCACTGCCACTGCTGACTTCAGCAGAGAGGCTCTGCTGAGCTCTTGGTGGTCTGGGTGGACCCCCGCCAAAACAGTACTTTCCCTCTCTCTGTCTCCTTTGATGTGGATCCCGAGAGTCCACTTGGCTAGGAATGTCAGGGTGTATTTCCTAAAACATGGAGATAGGGCTTGCAGGTGTGTACCTCTTCCTAGCCCAAGAGGAGATCAGTATGAAGATGTCCATCCACCTGTTGGTTCCTGGGATCACTCATTATTACAGAGATGAGTCTGCTGGTTGTTATAGAGCATCTTCATGCTTCTAGTTGGCACCCACAGTGGCTGGTTGGTCCTCCCATCTTGCTAGGCTTGCAGATGGAGATCGCCATCCCTGCAGGTAAGTACATATGGGACTCAGGCTGCTGTGCTTGTGAGACATCAAATCAACTGTCAGCCCTCCACCTAGCTTCATGCGCACAAATAAAGGGGGAAAACAGAAAGAGGTTCCAGAAGACCAAACATGCGGAGAGACTCACATGTAAATAAGACTCCGGTACTACATATGTTTAAGGGTGTTTGCATATTTCTAAATGTAAATATCATGGACAATAAATAAAGAGGGAGATGTATTGGGAGGCCTGACCTTAGGGTGGGACAGCTGTCTGATTTTGTTCTAAGTGGAAGCACAGCTTATTGTGAGGTTAGGTCATTGATATCACTTGAACTTTGTTCTATCCTCTTAAAAAAAATTAACAACAACAACAACAACAACAATAAAACATTGGCTGAAATCTGTGCTGCACACTGGCTGTGTGGCCTTGAGCAAGTTAACTCACCTCTCTGAGCCTTTGTTTATTTTTCTGTAGAGAAATAATACTCCTTATAAGCCCACAAGAAGGTCTATATTCTTTTGCTTACGTAAGGAATGACATTGCTGTTAGCCTAGTGATTGGTTGGTTAGGACTGAGTAAATGTTACTAATACAGGGCCATTGCTAAGCGAGAAGTGTTGGCATCTGTGTTAGGCACAGAGGACTGACTCAGTCTCTGGGGTGGAGCCACAGTGCATGGACTCATCAACTGACCCCGCAGCAGCGATGTTGGGTAGGTGACCTTGCCAGTGAGCAGTATGTAGTATGTAGCGTGTAGCATGACTACATCAGCTCTGCTCACAGTCACTTTACTGCTTCTGTGTTTTCCTCTGCTCTATCCCTAACTGGAATGGTGGCTCTCTGGAAGGAATGGCTTTCTTGTTCGTCCAATCTGGGCAGTGATGGGCACATGGTTCGCACTGCTGTATTGTGAGTGAGCAGAGTTCTGTTCTTTGTTTCTCCAGAGCCCTTGCAGATGTCATGAGGCCACAGGGCCACTGCAACACTGACCACATGGAGAGAGACCTTAACATTGTGGTCCACGTGCAGCATTATGAGAATATGGACACAAGAACCCCCATAAACAATCTCCGTAAGTACAGATCACTGGCCACAGCCACAGTAATATGGCAATAGTAACTCGGTGGGATTTCCTGGGGCAACTCAAGTTTGAGCTAGATTTCCCTGCTCCATGGGATGCTGAGTTTGGCACTGTAAGAGTTGACACGGTTCTGTTGTCTGTTAAATAGTGAGCCACTTGGTTGGTTATTTTGTTAATTACTAGATGACTTGATTGGTTCATCGTTGTTAATCTATAAACTTGGTTCTCATGTTGGGGACTTGCTTAACCAATGCGTTATTTCGTTGGTTTGGTTGGTTACTGATCTGGTAGTTAATAATCCATCTCATTGGCTCATGTTGATTGGGTTGTGTTTGCTATTGGTTCATCTTGACTGGGTCATTGGTTAACCAATTGTTTTATTTGCCTTCTGAGGTTGACCAGTTGTTATTTTTAGATTTCATGCTGCTTCCAATGAACATAGAATCTTATCTTTTAGAACATAAAATGAGCTTCACAAAAAAGAACTATAACAACCCCCACTGTGTGTGCATGCGTGTGCATGTGTGTGTGTGTGTGTGTGTGTGTGTGTGAGCATGTGTAGTGGGGATGACTAGGCATGCTTCTGTAACATATTTGGTTCTCTCCTTCTGCTATGGAAAGGAGGAGGCTTCTTTTACTATTGTGTTTCAGTAGCAGTTTTTCCTGGGACATAGAATCCTGGGGAATCCTGGTTTATTTTCTCAGGTTTCCTTACTTCCAAAGTCTGTGTAGACAACACACACTGGAGCTGATGCTCCAGTTAGAAGCTGAAGAACAATGAGGTTGTTTGGATTTGATAAGGGCACATTGCTACAGTGGTCATTCCTAGCAATCATGTTTTCAGGTCAAAGCAATGTGAAGAATTATGCTTGAAAGCAGCAGAGGCGGGCAGCTGGAAGGGCACATCAAACCACAGTCGAAGGTTCCCAAAGACAGCAGAAGCACTGGTGTCATGCACTTCCCCAGGATGGGCATCATTTGCTGGAACTCTCCCACAAGCTGCAAGGCTTGTTCATTTTGCTGAGACATAGTTGCAGACTGTTGGGTTGCGAATTTATAATCACTGGGTAAGGGAAAGGTCTGCATAGGGTATGGGGCTTTGACATAGATGACATGGATTCTCTGATTCCACATGGTGATAATTTTTCATGGTTTTGGAAATTCTTGCAGTGGTTGGCAATGACACAGGTAGGAAAATAAGCTACCCAATGGGATATTTCAGGTTTCATTACATTAAATAATTACATATTATTCATCTGTGAACTAGATCATAGTATGGTATTGGAAATCAACACACTGTGCTGCAAAATACACGAGCTTTTTCTTTTGGAACTTTTATGTCCAAATCCCAGACAGCCTGAAGATATGATAAATGACAGGCATGGCTGCACCTGGTTGTGTTTGCTGATGTTTCCAAGTTTACTGAATGTGGACCCTCAAACAAATGGGGGCCACCAAAGTATGGAGTTTCTGGCTGTGGAGGGTGTTGGCTAACAGGCTTTGAAGTAAAGACTCAGTCTCTGAGGTGATTTTGAAGCAGTCTGAAGTTGTTCATTGAACACTAAGCTTACCCAGCTTTCACCACTGCACAGGCAAAAGGTCAGGGAAGAAACACTAAGTAATCCTGCTTAAGGGCAGGGCCTTCATTTACACTTGTGGTGACAATGAACAACCAAGCACTGAATAGCTCAAGCGTCTGTGACGGGCTACTTTGCTGTATGAATATGAGTCTTCTTTGGGTCTATATTTGTGCCTTGGTGATTGATTTTTTTTTAAAAAAAATACTAAAGGTAGGTGGGATTTAGACCCACACTTGAGTAAGAAGGCATTGTGGGAGGAATTTTGGCTCACACTTGAGTAAATGGCATTGTGTTATTGGCTCTCATTCCTAGCTTTTTTCATTTTTATTTTCATTTTGAAAACAGGGTCTCACTTTCTAATACCCAGGCCACCCCTGAGCCCTTCTGTAGCCCAGGCTGCCCTTGAACTCAGATCTTCCTGTAGCTGGAACCCCAGGCCTCACAAGACCTTGCTTTATGATCTTTGATGTCAAAGAAAACAAACAGTGTGGGAGGATGTTCCTGGTGAGCCCCAGGGAGAAACCCATGAATTCTATCTCCAGCACTGAGTCCTCACAAGAGTCTCCATGGATACTGCTGTCATGTAGTCCTGCCAGGTTGACCCAGTCCTTTCCCCTCAAGCTTTCTTGAGAACATATGACTAAGAACATCAGGGAGCATGTAGTCTTGTAAGTTGAATTTACACTGGAAAGATAAATTGTATGCAAAATCAATATGTGAATAAGTGGTTAACGGTAAGAATGAGCTTCTTTGTAATGAGTGATTTATCTTCTTATTGATTCACAGAAACGTTTTATATATTATAGTCACCTAAAATGTATATGTTCAGAAAATGGAATGATCTTGGTAGTCCACTGAGAGGCTAGTCCTACATGATTGGTATTAATTACTTACTAGGGGCTTAACAAGCTGAGTGGTCACTCGACCCCATTTGGCTGAGGGAGAAGACCCAGGTGAAGGATCTGTTCTGATCAGTGAAAAATTAGACCAGCCCTTCATACAATTAGAACAAACCTACCTGAATATAAAACCACTCCCAGGGCATTGTGGGAGCTACAGTGACTGCAATTGAAAAATGAAAAGACAGATACATGTATTTGTAATACATCAAGAAGATGGGTCGTACTATTTTTTAGCTTATTCTTCACTTAATATTCAAGTTGTTGGATTTTACAGTTTCATGTCCTTTTCATCTCTGCTCAATGGCCCCTTCAACAATGCTTTTGGAGAGAACTATTCTTTAATTCTCTTTTCCTCCTCTTCCTCCTGCCTTCCTCCCCACCCTTCTGTGAAACAGAATCTTATTTTGTGTCTCAGGCTCACCTTGAACTTGCAATCCTCCTGCCTCAGCCTCCTGTGTGCTGGGATTATAGTCCTGTGCCACTGTGAAGAGCTCTCAGCGTCTTTAAAACACCCATACTAGCTTACCCTTTATGCTCAGGTCAAATGTCTCAGGAGCTGACTTGCTGTGTAGATAATCAACAAGGTTTCAAAGTTGTTGGTGGATACGATGTAGATTTTCATGGAATGTTGAGTTTCTGCAGACTCTCAAGCTTCTGAGTGAGGGCATGTTGTGTTACATGTCCTCAGAGAGCGCTCTGCCTCCCCCACTGCAGCCTCCTGTATTCCCGCGCAACACTGCTTTAGAAGGTTCAGTCTCTTTCAGGATGGGAGCTGTGGGTGAGGGGTGGCAGGTGGAACCTAGCTGGGTGTGTCCCATCCTTGCTGTGTTAACAGTGATAGTTTTGAAATAAAAATGTTTTGTACCCCTTTGTTTACTGAGGACTTGAAAAGATTTGTGCATGGGGTTCTGCACACTCCTCACCCACTCTCTTCTGTTAGCATCTTATGCCACTGAGGTTAGTTTCCTCAAACGAATTTGCACAGGCAAATTCCTCATACCTACTCTGTAGACACTGCTTGAATTTTACCCTTTCTTTGCAAATGTTCCCTTTGAGTCTCATGATCCACCCTGGTTGGCACCCTATCTTTAGTGCAGCATTTTTCAGTGGCTGGATTTTAGTTGTATGATATTGTAGCACAATGGGATGCAGACGGAGAGCAACATGAACTCAGGTACGGGGTGCCTTTCAGTGCTTGAATATCCATATGAAAGCAGCTATCCTGTCAAGTGCTGGGGTGAAGGCGGTTGTTTCCTGGAATGTGCTTGGGTATAGAGCTGTGTGAAGTCTTATGTTGTATGCACATGTGCAGCATGGCTTTGGCATTGGGTCCATGTACTTACACTATCTGTCTGTCTGTCTGTCTATGTATGTATCTATGTATCTATCTATGTATCTATCTATCTATCTTCTATCTATCTATTGATCTAGCATATATGGATGTGTGTATTCACCAATCCATCTATTCATCTGTCTGTTTACCTAACTATCTACCAATCTATTATGCATGTATGTATCAATCCATCCATTCATTCATCCATCCAATTTTTTATTGTCTGTTACATGAGCTACATGAGTATATTTGGCATGCTCACCCATGTATCTGTATACAGAGACCAGAAGGCATGCTCACCCATGTATCTGTATACAGAGACCAGAAGTCAATATTAGGTGGCTTGCTTCTTCCTTTGTTCTTTTATTCCTTCATTCCCTCCCTCCTTCCCTCTCTCTTTCCATCTCTTTTCTTTCTTATTTTTTGAGACGGTCCCTCACTGACTCTGGCTAGGTTGGTTGGCCAGTGATCCCCTGCAGTGCTCCTCTTTCTACCTATCAGCTCTGGAGTTACAATACTAACATGCCTAGGTTTTACAGGTGTGCTGGAGATCTGAACTTGAACATCTGTGCCTGTGCAGAGAGCAATTTACCCACTGGGTCCATCTTCCCAGCCCTCTTCCTCCTCCTCCTCCTCTTCCTCCTCCTCTTCTTCCTCTTCCTCCTCTTCCTCCTCCTCCTCCTTGTTGGTGTTGTTGTTAACATCATAATTGAAGCAAGTGAGATTTCACTCAATACTGAGGACAAATATTGACTTAATATTTTAAGACATGAAATAAATATATAACAAAGAAAAGGCCCTTGTGCTCTGGCCCCATCAAGCCTGCTTCCCAAATCAATCCCTAAACATGTCTCCCATAAACTAAGAAGCAGACACACAACTCAGTGCAGCATATGGTCAGGCCATTCATTTGTCTGTATTCACCAAGGTTGGGCTGGGATGCCCTACCTGGACTTTTGGAAAATTTGGCATAGATGTTCTCAGATACTTTGTAATATGTAGGTGACAAAGGGATTTTCTAGCCAGAAAAGGCAGAAAAATCAATATAGATACTAGTGTTTACTCTTAAGAGTAAAGTGTATTTAACATAGTGTAATGTTATGAGTGACTTGGACAGATAGCAGTTGAAAGTCTCCAGACACACTGAGTCCTCTCAAAACCTATAGTATTTGTCATTGTTAGGATAGGAAACTGGGCCTTAAAAACTTTAATGATGCAACATTTGCATACTTATAGATTAGTAGTACTGAGATTTTCTCCCCTAGATCCGGGGGTTGTGCCTATGTCCTCACGCATGGTAAGCTCGAATTCTATCATGGAGATACATCCTTAGGTCTCTTTATCTTTCATTTTGAGACATTTTGAAGGATATGTTTAAGGAATCGAGAGCTGGAGGGTAAGCCAGTAGGATCCCAGGCTTGAGAGCTGTTGGAGCTACCTCCATAGTAGCCAGCATCATCGGTCTGCACCACTGAGTCCTATTGAGATTGAGCCAGTGAGACCCTGTGGGGCTGTGATTAACACTGTTTGATCTCTCTTGTGTTGCAGATGTTTGCAGAACATGTGGGTGTCCCTCTGGGAATGGCCATTTTGAAGGATTTGCTAAAGGAACTGAAAGCCCCTTTAGTGGCATAGGAAAGAGCCGCTTTAAGCTATACATCCAGTTTGGCATCTTTGTAGCGAGGTTTCCTTTAGAACCCTGACATGTATTGAACACTTGCTGGATACCAAGAACTCCATTAAGTGCCGTGAACATGTTAGCTCAGTACTGAAAACAGCTCTTAGGTAGCCACGGCCATTTCTGCCTCTGGCTCCTTGCCCCTGCTGTGCTTTGTACCCAGCACACTGGTCCCAGGGCTTCTCCCTTGGCACATCTGATTCTGTGTCCTTAGCCAGACCGTCTTGCTCATTTCTGGCCTCAAGTCATTTGCTGCTCCCGTGTCACCAGGATTTTCTTTATACCACATTGTTTTTATCCATTTGTCTTCCAGCAAAGCACAAAAGCACAAAGCCATGGAGGAAAGTCCCGTGTCACAGCCATCTCCCTGACCCTGGGAACCGAGGCTGCTCACAGCAGCAACTCCATGAATGTCTGTCTAGTGAAGAGACTTATATGGTCGGCATCATTATTCTCAGTTTATAGCTTAGAAAAACCGAGATGGATGCAAGTTGAGTAATTCATCTAACATCTTTCCTGAATGAGATTTGCCTTAAAATACTCCAGAAAAACGGAAGATTGTGGGAGATGAAACCAAATTGAAAAAATCACTGAAAGGCATTGTGTCTGGGTGGCCGGGTACACGGAGTTTATCCATTTCTCACTGTGTTTGTGTGCTTTTGGAAGTGTAAAAATTAGGAGTTAATGGTAAAGCATGTGTCTCTGACATCACAGTGCATATGCAGAGGACCCAGGATTTACACTTGAGGAGGCCACACTCTGTAAGTCAGGTTCATTATGTACATGTTGTGGACAGCTCCTCATGTGATCCATATGTCAGGAGTGGGGTTGCATTAGTGACTTCTGCATAGGTGTGATCAAACCTGACAGAAGTGACTTCAAAGAAGAAAACAAAGTTTCCTCATGGATTCAGAGAGTTTCAACCCATTGCTGTTGAAAAAGCATGTGGAGAGACTCAGCCTGTGGGTGGCAGGTGCACACAGCCATGGAGGTGTATACAGCAGGTGCTGTTCACATCATGGGCCAGGAAGCAGAGGGGGAGGCAGGAATCAGGGGCAGGTGCAGCCCTGAAAGCTTTCCTCCAGCTGGGCCCTACTTCCTAAGATTCCACAACCTCCCCGAATAGAATGTTCAAACGTGAAACCGAGGGGGACAGTGTGATAACCCAATGAGAGAAAGCAGCACCAGCTCAGGGAAATGATAGACAGATAGGTAAAACCTCATTCTTGATAGGTGTTGGGAGATGGGACCATATACACAAATGTTGGTCTCTGGTTTCTGAGTTTCCTCCAGACCAGCTGTCTGCTTCTAGATCAATCAGTTGGGCACGATGGATGGTATTCTTGGGTCCTTTTAAGTATTATGGTGGGTCGGAGTCTGTAAGTGATGGGCTGGTGTGAGAGCAAGGGTGTGCAGGGATGCTCTTGTTCAGTTTGTCCTAATGCTTAGACAGTGTACTATGTTCATAGATACTTGCTGGACGAGTACACGAACGACTATCTAGCACAAGCTCAATAACCACCCTAGTGGGATGTACAATAAGGGGGATTCATAGATAGCCAGCTCTGACGGAGCTTAGCTTATTCCACCTCAGGTGAGGCTTTAACTCTTGTGATGTCACATGAACCAACTTGTTCCTAAAATCTAAAAGACTTTCCTGCCATGGAAAGGCACACTGCTTGTCCCATCCAACTCTAGTGGCCTTTGGACGCCATTCAGTATTAAAAAGCTAATGGAAGGGCTGTGTGCTGGATTAGTAAAAACGCGCAGAGGCTTAGTGCCGTGGCCTGAGGTAACTCCAAGTGGCTTGAGCTTGAGAAATCTACTGTCTGGGTAAACAGTGCCACTGAGGAGTCTCCGACACAGGGAGACTTCTTATCAAGCATGTCTAGGTGAGTGTGAGGGAGCGTAGGGAGCTGGTGGAGGGTCTGGGCTCCAGCGGTGGACAGCTGGGATCTGGACTTTGTCCTGTCACTTAGCGGCTGTGCAAGCTTGGAAAGGTTAATAGAATTCTCTAAGCTTCTGTTCTACACTACAAAAAGGAGTATATTGAATTAGCCCACATAAGGGGTGTAGAACCATGCACGCCTGTGTTATAGAAACATGGCTTGTTGGTACTGTTGCTTGTGGGATGATTGACTGTGGGCGCTACATTTGTCTGTTCACTAGAGAGCAACAGTGTGGGTGAAGATGTATTCACTGCACATACAGCTGTTTCACTGCACATACAGCTGTTCTCAATGTTTTCATTCTCTCTGTTGGTTGACAACACAATGTATGTGTGTATGTGGGGGGGGGCTGTGCATGTACACTGCATGTGCTGTCAACAACAACAACAACAAAAAATAGAGCCTTTATTGACTAGTTTAATGTCAGCTTGACGTGCTAGAGTCATCAAAGGAAGAACCCTCATAAAATGCCTTTATAAGATCAGGCTTTGAGCCAGCCTGTAGGGCATATTTAAATTAGTAATTGATGGGGGAAAGGACCAGCCCTCAGTGGGTTGTTCTATCCCTTAGTTGGCAGTCATAGGTTCTATAAGAAAGCAGGCTGAGCAAGCCAGTAAGCAGCACCCTCCATGGCCTCTGTTTCAGCTCCTGCCTTCAGGTTCCTGCCCTGCTTGAGTTTCTGTCTTGACTAACTTTGGTGGTGAACTGTAATATGGAAGCATAAGCTGAATAAACTCTTTCCTCTCCGAGTTGCTTTGGTCATAGTATTTTATCACAGTGATAGTAACATTAAGACTGAACCCTAAAGGAAAAAAAAATCACTTTCTGTAAGTTCTTTCCAAAACTTTCTTCTCACGTGGCCACACAAGCTATGGAATCAGCCTGTGTTGCTTTCCCAAGTGATTGTAGGATGGACTATCTGTTAAGAAAGGCACACGGCTCAACACTGTGTATGGTTGAATTTCAAAGATGCCAAGTCATGCTCCTTGAATGCCAGGGATGTGATTCCTTGGGGAGAATATTTCTCTCTTCATGTTTGGATGAGGGAGGGGTATACTTGCTGTATGTTTGGGGGGCTAGAAGGAGTCACAAGTGAAACAGATCCATTTGTTCATCGCCTGCATTGTGTGTTCATTTTACCTCCCTCCAACAGCACCATGAAATAATGAAAATGTTTGCAGCAGCGACAGATCAATGAAGAAATGGGCTTGGAGGCTCTGAGTGACCTGCCCACGGCCACAGAAGCCAGGCAAGGAGCTCAGGCCTGGCCACTAAAGCCGTACACTGAGTTGCAAATCTTACACTCTGGCCACATTCTTTCTTGTGCTTTACCCAGGAGCCCTGGCTGCATAGTATATCATGACAGTGTTTCTTTTCTTTTTCTTATTGATTGATTCTAAGAATTGCAGCATTTGCTTGGCCTCATCTTTGAACATAAAGCCACGTAAATAAAGTCACCAATCTTGTTCTAGAGTACCAGACATCTCTGAGAGTTGTTTACTTGACTGTAATTAATATTTCTTTTGAATCAACTTTCAGCTGGCATTTTAAAACTTCCCTCTAGGCAACAGTGGGAGACACATGGGTGCGGAGTCTTTCCAGAGTATGTCCTCTTGGCTCTTACAGTCCAGTGAGGAGGAGGAGATGAGGAAAGTAATGAGGGGGGCTGGGAAGGGTACCCTGCAAACAAGCAGGAGGTCTCCCCAGAACATGGAGCTAGAGACGAGCAAGGACATCTTTTCCTGAGGAACTGATAATATTTGTTCTGCAAGAAACATACTCCCCAGTGACTTTCCAAGAAAACAGGGGAGGGAGACGGAACACTTTGGCAGTGTTCACCTTTGATTGAGAGAAGAACTTTGGCTCACAGAAAACCATTTTTGTAGATCTGAAGAGTTTTTATTTTTGTATTGCAAATTGCATTAAAAAGGAGCTTTTGTTTGATTAGGATCATAATGGTTTTGGTAGAAAAATAATAAGAATGCCAAGTCTGACAGAGGAAGCCTGGATTTCAGAATCAGCCACCAAGATTACTTCCTGGTTAGAGGACTTCCTTCACTCAGCAAGCCTGCTGTCTCCTGCTAGAAGAGATTAATACAGATCTTTTGCTTCTTTGGAAATTAACAACCAACAAAAAATAAGTAATATACTTAATATCATGATACATACATTAAAATAATTTACAGTAAGGTTTGAGGAAACCTGCTTTAAAAAAATCCCAGTAAGCATTCTCAATAAAGTTAATTACAAGTTGAAAGAAAATCTTATTACATTAGCCTGAGAATTACAGTTAATGAAACTGAGTGTAATCACAATCTGAATATTTCATTAAATGGAGATTCGAAGTCATTAATTCAGGTATTCAGCCTGGAGTGAAGCTTACATTGCTTGTGACTGCTGATGTCAATGCCTGGATTTTATACACTTAATCTAGCTCCCTGGACCTGCAGAAACCCACCCAGACAAGCCTCAGATCTATCCACAGTGCTGAACCTATCTGGTCTGTAGTTACCCAATTCAAGCCAAGCAGCTAGCAAAATCTACCTTGGGGAACTTTGGAGCTGGGGCTAAGTTTGTTTAGCATTATCTTGTCTTTGCTGTTTCTGACTTCAGAGAAGCCAGGGGATTTACAGAGGAGGAGAGCCAGGGCCCATGCCATGTTCGAGGCTTACAATTTTCCCAATAAAGGAAATTAAGAAGCAATTACTAAATGTTATCTTTATCACAAGTATTTAAATATCAAACATTTAGCTAAGAGCTAACTCTCACAACAAAAGTCAAGCCTCAGCTGGGCTTGGTGGCTCGTGCCTTAAGTCCTAGCAGTCTGTATGCGGACTATAGGTACAATGCCAGCCTGGGCTACAAGACAAGGCTTTGTCTCAACACCCACCATCCCCATCAAACAAAAAGGAAACAAAGCAAGCCCCAAAGCCTAAACCAAATACAATTAGTTCATGAAAAACTTCTTTCCAGGGCTTACCATCTTTCTCCTTTCCCTGTCATCTGTCTGTCTATCTTCCATCCGTATATCTCCTTCAGTTAATTGAAAATGAGAATGTAGGTTTGCATTTTCCTGTTTGCTCATCAAATGAGTATTTACTAAATTCTAGCCATTATGACTTGGAGCTAGGTATATAGAAATTACAATTGTGTTTCTGCATATTATCTGCTTATCTATCTATCTATCTATCTATCTATCTATCTATCTATCTATCTATCTTAAATACACACATATACACACTTATTAAGCAAGGTACAGGGAAATGTATGGATCTTCTTAAAGTTATATGGCCATAAAATTTGCCTGGTCAATCAATACTACGTTTTAAAAACAAGCTTTGAGTATTTATGGTACAAGGAATGATCAGAAAGAATGTGTGTTGGCCTGGCCATTCCCTGGTGGCTACCTTTTAGAAGGCGGTGGAACCTTTCAGAGGGATAACCTAGCTAACAGAGGTTTTAGGTGCATCTCCACTTCCTGTCTGTTCCATGCTTTGTCTTCCATCAGGATGTGGGTCAGACAACCACTGCTGCCCCACATTGGTTTTCCCTTCTTAACAGACAGCAGCCTTCAAACCTTCTACCCTAAAGACATTGCCTTAAGTTGCTTCCAGCCAAGTGCATTGTCACAGAAACTTCAAAAGTAACAAAAACCCGATGTCTCTTAAAACACAGGCTGTGTGCAAAGCCTCTGTGGAGAGCTGCCTTGCAGGGAGGGACCTGCTCTGGGGATTCCCCATGTACAGAGGTACACAGCTTAGGCCAACATCTAAACTCATCTCTCTTCCCTGTTCCTTTTCTATCTTTCCCACCAAGATGTCAGACACCAGAGCGCTTTGTCTGATTTATTCCCTACTCTATCTTCAGTGCCTGGGGCATAGTAGGTGCTTTATAAAAAATGTTGGGCGAATGAATGTAGTCAGATAAAATACGAGGCACATTTTATCAAGTACACCACTTCTACTGGTTTTCTTTGTAAACCTACTGCAGTTTGACTTCTTGCAGATTAAATCTTAGCACTGTATCTTGGTTTAGCAAACGTTGTCATGTGCCAATAAAAGTTGTTGTGTACCTTGAAGAGCTCATGAGACTGTATTCTGACATTGCTGGCAATTAGGAAATGTCACACAAAGGTAGCATTCCCAAGTTCAATCTACCAATTCAATCACAATTGATTTTTTCAATAGTATTTCCCTCAATTTCATTTACTTCAGTTTCCCTGCCTCACAGTGCTAGCCCTCGGTCCTGTTAGTGTCAGAGCAAACTAAAGAGGGGGCTGGGTGTGTTTAATATTCATGAAATGATTATGTTGTGTTGACATGAATAGTAAAAAAGACTTGGCTCTGTAGAGGCCAAGTAGCCTTTGTCATGTATCTGGTCTCACAGCATTGACTTATGTGTTGCCAAAGAAATCTTACCACGGCCATGTTGTTTCACACTTAGTATTATGGTTTGCCAGGTGTAGAGGCGCACGCCTTTAATCCCAGCACTTGGGAGGCAGTGGCTGGTGGATCTGGGTTTGAGGCCAGCTGGTCCACAGAGTAAGCTCCAGGACAGTCAGGGTTTCTTAGTTAGACCTAAGGTTTCTTTTGCTGTGAAGAGACACCACAACCAAGGCAATTCTTATAAAACAAAACACTTAATTGCAGCTGGCTTACAGTTTCAGAGGTTTAGTCCATTACCGTCATGTCGGGAAACATGGAATCATGCAGGCAGCCTTGGTGCTGGAGGAGCCTAGAGTTCTACATCTTTAGAGGCAGCCAGAAAGAGATTGTCTTCCGGAGGCAGCCAGGAGGAGGCTCTCTCTTCCTCACTGGGTGGAACTTGAGCAGAGGCTCTCAAAGCCCGCCCCCTCATTGACTCACTTCCAACAACAAGGCCACGCCTACTCCAAGAAGGCCACGCCTTCTAATAGAGCCACTTCCCATGGAGCTGGGCATATTGAAACCACTACAAAGGGCTACATGGAGAAATTCTGCCTCAGAAAAAAATTACTATAGTTTAAAGAAACTTTAAACCTCAGAGGGTGAAGATGTAGATATGAAGGAAATAAAAAGCCCACGGCAGAAACACTCGTGAAGTCTGAACCCCTTACTTGCTCATTGCCCAGGCTTAGCAGTGGTTAAAATGGAATCCGTAGAGCATGACCTGTGTCGCTGAGGATCAGTGGTTCGCGAACTTCCTCATGCTGGGATACTTCAATACAGTTCCTCCTGTTGTGCTGAACCCCAACCACAAAATTCTTTTTGTTGCTATTCTGTAACTGTAATGTTGCTACTGTTACGAATTGTAATGTAAATATTGATATACAGGATATCTGTCGTGACCCACAGGTTGAAAACCACTGCTGTAGAGAGAGGGAGAGTTTAATTGACGTAGACCAATCATCTGTATTTGTCCTGTAACGACACTGTCATGCATATCTGTCCTACCTTGATCGTACATATTCACCCCTTACTCTCCTCCATCTCGCACTCCTGCTGGCTCCCCACTCCCCACTAGTGTCCTTTAATTTTTATGTTTTTTTGGTTTGTTTGTTTGATTTTTCTTGGCAAACTTATTAGCTTAAACGGCGTCACTTATAAGAGCATGGGTGAGAGGTTGTTTATAGGAGTGTGGGCAGCTCTCTAGTGTCTACACCACTGAAGAAGACGTCTCTCCCTCAAGTAGGGGCTTTCCCTGGGTTTTGACTTTTGACCTCCGTGTGTCCTCAGCTCATTTTATCAAGTGGCAGCTGTATGTGAGCCCTGGAATAAGGTGTACTGAGGTGGAAAGTGACCAATATTGATAATGCATATTAAATAGCGGTGGCACACCAGGCATTTCAATGTGTTACCTCCTTTACTCTCTTTAACACTGTGCAAAATAGGTGGGTTTGTCCATATTCTAAAGACAATGTCTCAAGGATCTTTATGTTTTATATATAAGCAGGCATAGACTCTATATTTAATGCCCAGAGAGGGCAGGATTCAGATACACTTTGGTCTGACCCCCAAGCCTGGAATCTTTCTTACATCCTGAGTAAAATGGAATTCCATTGTGAGTGCTGTCACTGATAACTGGTCACAGCTCCTGCAATGAAATACTGAAAACAGGTTTCAAAAATGTATTAAGACTGAGAGGGTAGAGATGCTGTGGTTGCTTAGTCATGCCTGCATGGAGAACTAAGAGGGTGGCAGTGCTGTGATTGATTAGTCATGCCTGCATGGAGAACTGAGAGGGTGGCAATGCTGTGATTGCTTTGTCATGCCTGCAGCGAGAGCAAGGTAGAGTAGTACTTATGAACTACTCTACCTGTATATGAACCATATATCTGTACTCTTATCTCTGCTGTGAATATGATAAAAGATCCTCAAAGAAACAAGTGATTTTGTAAATCAAGTGAGATACATATGATGTCACAGGGGAATATAAACCAAATTGATAGATGGAGAAGGCCTCAAGTGCAAAGTGTGTAACATATGGTGTTTACATATATAGTAGGCAATGACGTATCATAGCTTAATGAATGAGTGAACATCCACCGGAATAGTTGAAAGAATGTGACAACTTCTGGTACTTTGAGATCCTCAGAGCTCTGTCCTTTCATCAAGTCCGAGTGTCTTAAACCATCCATCAACATCAACATCAACTAAAGTTCTTTTAGCTTCCTATTGGAATGCTAATCCAGAACTGCATTTTAACAGCATATCTTAGATTTATTTTCAAACCATAGTGGGTGTAACAAAGAAAAATGTGATCTATTTGTATTTTTGCCACAGTGCTGTAGAAAATGGGGGTTGATATTGTTTAGTGTTCTTATTGTAAGATTATTGCCGTGTGTGTGCTGTATGTGGGAGGGTGCACATGCTACCCGCACATGGCAGGTATAGGATGGCGATGGCTTTGTGAAGTCAGCTTTCTTTCCACTCTTCAAACGATGCTGTAGTTTGACTTTGTTGCTGTGACAAGCACCGTGACCAATACAATTTAGGAGAAGAAAGGATTTATTTTGTTTACAGTTCATTCCCATAGTCCATTAGAGGGAAATAAGGGAAGAAATTTAAGCAGGAACCGAAGCAGAAACCACAGAAGAATGTTGCTTGCTGGCTTACTCACAAGATCATGCTTGGCTAAGTTTCTTTTACAGCCGAGGACCTCCTACCTAGGCAATGGTGCCGCCCATAGTGGGCTGGGCCCTCCTGCTGCAGTTAATAATCAAGACAGTTCCCCTACAGACATGCTCAGACACCAGTCTGACTTAAGCAATTCTTGAGGCGTTCCTCTCAGATGACTAGACTGTGTCAAGAGAACAAAGCTAACTAGGACATGTGGTTCTGGGAATTGAACACAAGGTCATTAGCCTTGTGTGGCAAATGCCTTTATCCATTGAGCTGTCTTGCCTCAGTCTTCTTTATATAGAGAATAACTCCTGGACTCCAAGTTTATTCAGATTTATTTTTATCATGTTAACTAAGAGGCACTGTGCTAATGAATTTAAAAAAAATAAAAAACAAAACTGTCTTTGACCTCTAGAACCTTTATTTCAGCAAAGGAGAAAACTGTCTAAGTAGGTAATAGATAAAAATAAATAAGAAATGCTTCTTAAGATAAATATGGGGAAATAACTGAGGTGAGGTGGTGGGATTGCAGCAAGGCCACTGTGAGGAGACAGGGAGGGAAAGACTCGGGTGAGGGGAGGAACGGGAGCATCTGAGGGCTGGGTGGAGATGTAATCACAGTCAGAGGCTGGGTGGAGACTTAACTGTAGTCAGAGGTGACAAACAAGATCCCTAAGGCACAAACACGTTTCACATACTTGTGAAAATAAAAGAGATTCATAGGTCTGAAGTGTGGTGAGGAAGAGGAAAGGTTAAATCAATAAATGTGAAGGAATGTTCAAAACTGAGAATAAAGAGAAGTAGCAACCATAGACTATAGGTGGAACATTTTTTTTAAAGTGCATGTGTGTGTATGCATACATAGTCATGCATGTGCATGCCGTAGCATGTGTATGGAGGTCACAGGACAACTTTCAAGAATCAATTTTGCCTTCCTCTTTGTTGAAGCAGGGTCTCACTCCCCCCCTCCCCCCCACTGCTCCGCTACACAAAACCTGGGGCACCGGCTTCTGAGCTTTTAGTCTCTGCCACTCTTCTCATGCCGGGGATGGTGGCTGTCAGGATTACAGAATCATACCACCACATTTGGCTCTATAGATAGAATGCAGGTAAATCAGCTTTGTGCAGCTGGCTTCTTTCCCCAGCATCTCCCTGCCCCAATATGTTAAACTTTGAGCCACTGCTAGGTCTTTTACATTGTTAGGTGTCTACCAAGATTTTAGTGTGCCTCAATGCTTGATATGGCCATCCAGCGGCTGTGACATTAGATATTAGTCCTTTGAAAAATTTTGCAAAATCACAGTTCTTTGGTCCAATTAATGAGAGACTAAAAAACTGTAGCAAAGCCATTTGTAAGTGTGTTTATTTCAGTCTTCCAAGCTGACATATCTATCAAACATCTGGTGTAGCAATTATTGATATCTAGGGAGAAATAATAGTCAGAGAGGGCTTTCAAAAATGTTAGTGGATTAATGCTTACCTGACTCTACTAAATCATTTCTTATAGTGATAAACTTATTGTGTCCCAAGGCAATCCATCCTGTTTCCAGTCTGACTTCATTGACAAGGAATTTGCCTGATGTCCATCCCAGTATTCTTAGCCAAACTTTTTAAAACAGCTCCCAAAGAAAGCCAAAGCCAAAGTCATTAGTAATTTCCTTCCCTCTGTTGCCCAGTAGCCCCCACTTTTAAGGCTCAGAGTTACTAGTCCATGTCACAGTGTTGAGTGACAAGCAACGGAAATCAGTTCTACCAAATGTAAGGGGAAAATCCCACCTTTTGGTAGATTGTGGGTTGTTCACAGAGCTAAGAACTATCTGAGTGTCCCAGCTTGGGGAGGCAGGCACACAGGCACTACTCCTTTCTCTCATCCCTCTTCCCCTTTCCTGTTTTCAAGAAGGTCTTATTACTTAGCATAGACTGACTCTGAACTCACTATCCTCTTGTTTCAGCCTCTGGAGTGCCAATGGTACATGCTTGCAGACATGCACTGTGCTGTGATTTGAATATAAAATGGCTCCTATAGGTTTGTGTGTTTGGTCACTTGGTCCTGAACTGGAGGTGTTGGGGGGAAGATTGTAGAGCCCTTAGGAGGTGAACTTCCTGTTTACTCATTGCTTTCTGACTGTGATCACAGCTTGAGCAGCTCCTTCTGCTGCCACCATGGACTGTATCCCTTCAGACTATAAGTCAAGATAAGCCTTCCATTAAGCTACTTCTGGTCATGGTGATGGAAAATTATTTCTATACGTGACCAAGCTTAGCACCAGTTGGTCTAACTATATTGTGAATCAATCCAGTCATTTTCTACCTTTGCACCCATTTAAGTTTAAGGGTCTAGAGGAGAGTCTGACTGGTCCACACTGAGTTACATCTTCAACCCTTGGCCTGGAGGGGGATGGATATTTTATTTGCCAGTTTCATCAAGGCTGTGTAGTATACAGATGGACAGAGAAATCTACAAAAGAAACCACTGCAATGATCCTAAGTAGAGTATGGGTTGCTGGGTACTTCAAAGAGGAAGACAGAAAGGCCCATTCTCCTTCCGGATATCCTGTTGTCTGGTATTATTAGACTTCAACATCCATCCAGTCATTTCCATACCGCCCAGTTTCACCAACTTGACAGTGCTGTCTGCATGGCCCCTTGCCCTATGCCTCAACCCCTGGAGTGCTTTTTTCTGGTGGGGGGTGTTTTCCCTGTGGTTTTATTTAGGTACAATCATGAAACCTATAGTGTGTCTCCATTAAAAATTGCCTTACATGATCATGAAGATAGATATCTAAGTTATCATCAGGGAAGTATTATATATTCCCAAGTATTACTGACCGTACAATGTCATGCTGAGGAGGTGTGAGAAGTCACATGAGCACATGGAGAAGCGTGTTTGTAGGAAGGTGGAGAGAACATGCTTGCTTGGCCAGAGGGAACACTCACGGGGTGTGAGGATCTATAGAGAACAATGTGGGAAAAGCTTCAAAGACTTCTGAGAGAATCCAGAAGTGGCACTTTGGGAGCTCTTGCCCAGAGCCTGATAATCGTTTTCTAGCAGGTGTCTTGTGAGTTGTTGGGGTGATGGTTAGGAGAGACCTTTATGATAAACTGGAGAAGAGCCCCAGCAACCTTCAGCACAGCTGCCACTACCTTACCCACAAAGTCTTTGTTCCAAGCCTTCACCAGAGCCTTTTGAGGGTTGCTAGGAAACCGGGGATGCTTGAGCAGTTGTGATCTGATTACAATAATCTTCTAGTTTTCCATGGTTGGAGGAGGAGCCAGGCTGGGTTGGGGCCATATTCTCTTACCTTACTGGGGAGTATAGTGAGCTATAAGTGTCTTTCAGTTGTGTGAATTCAACTCTGTGATCTCAGTTCAGGGATGAGGAGAAGAGAGTTGGTGGTGCTGGGGGGAGGGCAGGAGTATGAGCTTGTAACATAAATAATTCAAGTATTCCCGTCCCCCTTCTATACAATGAGCATATGCTGGAAGTGAGGCTGGAGACATGCGTCTGCTTCTGCCTCAGACACATTCACTTCCCACGAGCTGCTCCAGAGTGTGATTCTAGCATTTAAAGATATGCATTTTTCATATAACTTGGCCCCTAAATACAAGCTAGTTATATCATCTGGTGCTCAACCAAAGAAACAGCCATCCTGAGGAATCTGAGTGGCACATGGTTGGAGCTGCCCCTTCTGGCCTCAGCTCTCTGCCTAAGATGTAAGCCCTTTTTTTGGTAGCCATGGGTGGCACCATATGGTTTTGCCCATTTTCAGACTTCTGACCTCACTAGGGATCAGAAAGGCTTATGTGTTGTTCTGTTCCCTGACATTGTCTTTTGAGATCACAGAAAATGCTCCCAGGTACCTCCATCTAATTAGTAAATCTTCTGTGAAGAATCTCTGTCTTTGCAGCTTCCCACTGATGTGTGTTCATATGTGTGGTGGAGTTTTATGAATCGACTTTTAGAAGGTCTGTTGAGCTTGGACTTTCCCAGGATAGCTTTCCTTGGCCTTCAGGCAGTGTCTTTTGGTCAGTGGTCTGTCCATTTGTTTATAGTCTGTCTTTAAAAATGAATGTAGAACTCTATTTGAATACACCCATGTGTACATGCAGGAAAAAAGTCAGGAATGTAGAGCAAATGTTGGATGTCCTCCATCCTATAGTCCCCACTTCTCTTCCCCAGAGGCACCCATAGAGCTAAGTTGATTGTCCAGTCTCTCAGATATATGCTATGCATTTGTTAACATTTATGAGTACTTTTTCACCCTGCTTAACCTCACTCTATAGTGGACACCTTACTGTCCTTGGACTTCTGTAACAATGTCCCACAGACTAGGTGGCTTAACCATCAGAATATTTTTGCCTCATGGTTCTGGAGACTGGAAGGTCAAAACCAAGGTATTGGTAGGTGAGTTCCCGGTGAGGCTTCTTGGAGGCAAGAGAGAGAAAGGGGTTTTATTTCTCTTCTTTTAAGTCTCTCTCTTTCACTTAGCTCTTATTTTCTGCTTACAATCCCTAAATGAAGTCATGTTAGGTACTAGGCCTTCAGTGTATGTGTCTGGAAGCAGGGCACAGACCTTTAGTCTGCAACAGTAGATGATGGGGATTCTTCAGCCAGTAGGTTTGGGCATGGATACATTTCTTACCTTTCCTGAAGACTGAATGGACAATGCTGGAAGACTGGTACCATGTAGGAATATAAAGGGAAGGGTTGCAGAATCCAAATCTAACTGTGGACATCCTGGAGGACTCATGAGGACACCAACAGGCAGGCACTGTTGGCTCACAGAGCCATTGGCACTCTTAGGATGGGTGTGAGAGGGACACACAGGTTAGGAGGTGCGGCCCCATACAGGAAAGGGAAGGAGACAGCTCTCTTTATCACAGTCTGTGTATTTTGCCATGTAGTTATTGATCCTTAGAAACCCAGGACCCCAGGGAGGTCACAGTGGGGCTGTAGATGCTCTCCCAGGATGCAGCTCTGGTGTGGCCCCCTTTCCGCACTGCAGTCCCCTTCCCCATCCAGTGCTTGAAGCCCAGCTCAGCTCATTCTCAGCCCATTTTTATACTCAGTGTTTTATATCCATTATTCCAGTGCCCCATCCATCTCAGACCTCTCTGCACTTACAATGCTTAGTTCCTCTTCTGCCTTTTGGATTTGTTTGCTGAATTGCCTTGGATTTTTGTGCCTTTTAACTTCCACAGGAATGCTTGTTTTCCCATCTAACTGGGATGAAGACTCTGAGGGTTCTAAACACTTCTACGTGCCCCCCACCATGTCTCACATGCACCATGCTCTCTGCAGTGCATGCTCATCAGGATAGCATATTCTCTTGCCATTTGGGGGAAGAAGAATGCAAAAGGAAAGAGACGGTCTTGGGACACTTTCTTCTGAAGATCCTTTATTGGCCATCCCCTTTCTTCCTTGTTTGTTTTTAGTGGAATATGCACTATGTCTGTACTGGTCACACTGGTCACACTGGTCACACTGTGTGCTTGTCCCTGGGCTGATCGCCTTAGCATCTGAAAGCTGAATATGCTTAAGTTTCTTATACCATAAAGGACAGAGTGCCTGCATACATCCTGTGCATACCTTCATAGGTATTTGAAATCCTCTGTAGGATAATTAAAATACTCATTGATATAATTGCTAAGTAGCTGTTTCATAATCTTGGGGAATAATGACAAAAAAAGCATTCTGTACAACTTCAGTGTAGACGCAATTCATGCCCCTATCCAGTATTTGCAATCTGATTGATGGAATCTATACAGTAGGAGGGCCACAGCACTTTGAATGGAACCCTATGGTTGTTTAATATAGCTTTTATTTACATACTCAAGGAAGTTGTCACTAGTCTAAGTAATTGTTTGGGGATTTGAAATCCTAAATGTGTCTAGTTTGAGTTTTCTTTATCTTTACTCTATTACGTTGTCTCTTACATCTGTCTGCATGTCCCTGTCATTATCATGATGATCAATGGAAGGTTCCAGCAATGACAGATATGTGGTGCCTAGCACCTACCTAACATAGATCCAGGGGTCTTTGTGAGTGCTTCTTAATAGAAGTTGCTTCAGTAGAGCCCTGCTCTCTTCAGGCAGCAGCAGAGATCTGGAACCCAGGCTGTGGCTGGAGCCCACACTGTGATAGATACATATTTAGCAGGCTTACCCTACTCTCATTTGACTCTGATGCAAATGGTCATGGGCAATAATTTGAGAGATGTTGAATTTCATGGCCCGACTGTCCAACTAATTCTTACTGTAGGGAAAGTAGTAGATAATTTTGGCTTTTAAAAATTCAACAAGTCCTTCATATCAGATTTTATATTTCCGAGGATTGAACCCAATGGTTTGTGTATGCTAGACAATTGTTCTTCCCCTGAACTCTGCCTCCAGCACAAAACCAATATCACATTGTAATGGTATGATTTCTGAATGTCCCTACTGAGAAGACAAGGAAGGCTTGGTTGGATAAACTGAACCTGGACAGGGGCTTCTGTCCGTGATGCTTCTGTGATTCTTATGTCAAGGTTTTGAGAAAGAGGCCAAGACAAGAGGCTCAGGGATTGGAGTCTCTGGGATTTATCCTTTGCTAATGGAGTGACCTGGGGGAAGTCATATATTCCTTCCCTCTTCTCATAGGAAATGGTAGTGCTACCCAGTGTCTTAGATCACTGTGCAGACAAGAGAAAATGCATGTCAAACCATTGGCAGGATTCCTAGGGTAGCTAAGACAAATACACCAAAAGGAAAAATAAAACCAAGTCCCATCTTCCTCAGTGCCATTGGTATAACATTGTGTCTGCAACCTGCCCTTGTCTGGTGTTCTTAAGTGAGGCAAGTTGTAGGAGTAGATTTTATTAAAGAAGCATCTCACCAAGACAAGTGTAAGGGCATGGTGCAATTATTTTTGTTTGTTTGTTTGTAAGGACAAGTAACTTGGAACAATCTGTTACTTGGGCTGGAGCCATCTGACATCCTCAGCACAGTGACAGCCTGGTGGGAACTTGAGATCCCAACAGCTTGAATTAGTCACAGAGTCAGGAGGTGAGAAGCTGGGCACCTTGGAGGATGGCCTCCAGTGTTTGCAGGTGTACCTGGGTAACACTTCTCAGGGTTAGAGGGAAGTTCCCAGCTTCTTGAATTCTCTTCATGGTAGACAACAGAAGACCATTCAGAAGCTGGGGAAAAGGCTGATAGTAGTGGCTAGTTTGGGGGATCAGTCTGCAGTGTTCAGCTGTAGAGAAACCCTCTGGGAACTGGCATGCTCAGACCACATCATCTTTGTCTAATGCCACAGAATCAAGTGCAGGTTGGAGGTGAGTCCCTTGGCATCCACAGCTGAACACAGCGGCAGCAGCAGCCTTGCAAGTTTTATTGGATTTCCTGAAGGATGATCATCAGTGAGGCCACCATGTGACCCTGCTGTGCTCAGCATTCCTCTTGCTTTGAGACAGAGCTTCATGTGACACAGGCTATCCCTGAACTTACTATTAGCCAAGGATGCCCTTGAATCCATGATCCTCCTACCTCCACCTCCTAGGTGCTGGGACAGAGGCTTGTGCCACCATGCCTAGTTTTATACAGTGCTGGGATTTGAACTCAGGGATTCTTGGATTCTAGACAAGCATTCTACCAACTGACCTATGCCCTCACTCCTCCACCCAGTATTTCTTTCTACAAAGCCTACATGCCAGGGAAGGAGCTCTGCTTCCCCAAGGTGCTGTGATGTTCCCACACCATGCTTCAGGAGAGCAATGTAATTGATCAGTTTCCCTCTCTGCATTATCTACCTGAAAGTCCACAGGGGATATTAATAACACTGAGACCCTCATCTCCCACAGCCTGCTTGGTATATTTAATGTGTCTCGGACATATGTGCTATGTCAGAAATTTGAAGGTCCTGGGGACAGAAACCTAATGCAAACAGAAAGAGGAATTCGCTGGGCCACATCTGACCTGTAGATGCTGCTAGACCTCCAGTGTTTCCAGAACTTTGACTTTGTCTCTTCATCTGTAGACTTTGTAATCCCCCCTTGACTTACTTTCTAGATAGCATTTCTTTCTTCTGAAATGGCCAGATACCTACTAGTACTTAGCCAGGGATTGTGGTAATTGCTCCAGATCCAGAGATCCAAGAGGGAAAGAGGATATTTCTCTACAAATGTGTTGAAAATTACAGAGAGGTTTATGACTAACCTGTGGGAAGGAATGTGACCAGGGGAAAAGTGCTCTGGTTGGCTAGTTAGAGGGGTGGGGGGCTTGAGTCAAATTTGCCCAAACCTTGAACAAGGAATAGGAACTCTGTGTAACAGAGGTGTGTCTGTGTGTGCATGTGTGTCTGTCCGTCTGTGTCTGTCTGTCTGTCTGTCTGTCTGTCTCTCTCTCTCTGTGTCTGTGTGTGCATCTTGTCTCTCTGTCTCTCTGTCTCTGTCTGTCTCTCTGTCTCTGTCTCTCTCTCTCTCTCTGTGTGTGTGATATTTAAAGGGTAGATATTCAGAAAGAGATTCTAATTACACAACACCGAAAACTCAGACACCTCTGTATTAATTTATATTTTTCCTGTATTCAATGTGTGATTGTTTATTTATACTTTGTTTGCTGCCTCAAATCCTTTGTGAAATGAGGTGGAATAAATAAATGATAAGATGTGTAAACTGACTGGAGAAATAAGTCAATGCATCTCTCTATACAAAAGGAAGGAGGGGTTGACTAAAGACAAGCCTCGAGATGAGCAGGAGCTTTGCAGCTTGCTATGCGTTGAATGGGACTTTTCCTGCAAAGACTCAGATCGTAAAGCCTTGGTCCTTCACACAAAGTTCAAGCTGAGATGTTGGGGAGTTGTCATACGGGCCGTGACCCAGCTAATGGAGCAGTTCATTGATTTGTAATTTGCTGACAGTGTTGGAAAGTGGTGGAAATGAAGAGGTGCCTAATTGTTAGAGGAAGCAGACTTCTGGAGAGGTGCTGTGGGAGGCTGCATTTTGTCTCTAGGCCCCTCCCTCACACTCTTCCCTCTTTCTGTTCCTGGGCTGTCAGAAGATGAGAAGCCTCTCTACCATACACTGCTGCCCCATTACCATGATCTCCCGAGTTTGCTTCAGGCTAAAGCAATAAAAGCATGAGGACTAACCGACACCCCTGGAACTGTGGCCAAGGCAAAGCTCCTGGTCTACGTTGTTTTTCTCAGCCCTTTCACCATGGTAACAGACTGCATTTGCCTGGTACAGAATATATAATAAAGGACGACAGTTTGTTTCTTGCTGAACACCGTGCAGCTAGGACCTCTGTTATGGGCGTGTCTGTTGTAAGCTCACACCTAGCAGGGCACCGCTGATACTTGTAATCAGCACTTGGGAGGCTGAGGCAGGAGGATCATGAATTCAAGGATGCCTAGGTTATATAATGAAACATTATCTCAAAAGCCAACACTAAAGTTAACTAAGAAGGCCCCCCAAATCCAGTCAAACAAAAAAAAGCACATTCCTCTACTTGTAGATGTTAGGGGGCTTACATAATGCCTATCTCAGATATAGTTTAATACCAAAAATTATGAGGAAGACAATGTCTTGGAGTTCATATCTTTCTCTACTACACTTGCAGTTAATAGATGTTCAGTAAGTGTTTTTGACTAAATGAAGTGGCCCACTCTGTACTTCTTTATCTGTGCTGGCTTGTCTGCTCTCTAGACAGCTCCATCCTTAATGAGCACACACACACACACACACACACACACACACACATACACACACATACATGTATACATACATGTGTGGAGGGTTGCAAGCATCTTTAAGCACTGTTTTTCTTTTCTTCAGGCTCTCTTAGAGGCTTGGAACTTGCTCAATAGCCTAGGCAAGAGAGCCCCACAGACCTGCCTGTTTCTGCCTATACAGTGCTGAGAACACAAACACAGGCCACCAAATCCACCTTTGAAATGTGGGGGTTTGGATCAAGCTGGGGTCCCTGTGCTCTCAAGAAAAACACTTTGTTGACTGAGCCATCTCTGGGGTCTCCAGTTTCTATTCAGGAGCATTGAAACAATAATTATGTGGGCTTCCTTGAGATGTCCAGCAAGCACTCACTTGCCAGCTTTTGAAATCTTTTATTAGTTTTATTTTTTTCAGAAATGTTGCTGAGCCATTTATTTGTTTGTGTATTTATTTATGTATTTATGTATTTATTTATTTAAATCTGTGGTTCTGCAAATAGAACCCAGAGCCTTGTGCCTACCAAAGAAGCCCTCTACCACTGACCACACCCCAGGCGTATGAAAAATCAGCATTGTATACTGAGCTTCCGGGAGGGACCAGACTGAAGCACTTGGAGATTGGGATTTAGTAACAGACACGGGTTTGAAAGGCTCTTGGAGGACAGATTTCTGTGAACTGAATGAATCATCTGGGCTTCCTTAAAGCCCAAGTCTCCAGCCAGAAAGCAGCAAGGAACCATCTTGCCTCTTTGTTTTGCTTGGAAGACCTTTTTAGTGTTCTCATGCTGACAGGGCCACCTCAGTTTAGTTCCCCTAGAAAGCAGACAGATCCTGAGACAAGGATTTGAAAAAAAATTCCTCTGTTTGGGAGGTGATCTCAGGAAGTGTTGTTAGGTGGGTTGGAGCAAGATAGGGATGTAAGTAATGGTGTGTTATCTGTGGGTTACAACCATTAAGAGCAGAGAACTGTGGGAGAGGGGCAGAATCTGTCCCCAGTGACAACAAGGCAAGTATACCTAGAGGAGTATAGGACCACATTAAGGGGATATGGTTTGGGATAGAGACTTCTCTTCAAGTGTCCTGTGGCTATGTCCTGGGGCTGTAGATACTCTATGTACAGAAGAAGTCCATCTCCATCCGAGGCCCATCTATGAGGAAGGTGTACAAACACATTCAAAAGCAGTTATTGGCAGCATCACAAGTCCAGTCACTTCAGATAAAGATGTAGGGGACAAGTGCTGGTTTTACAAGAACACCAGAAAAAAAAATAGTCACCTCCATCGTTGATATGGGTGAACAGCAAGCAAGATATCACATGCTTACTAATGGGGACATTGTGACAGCGTCTCTCACAATCCTGGACTATTCTTATCAAAAGAACTCAGTATAAAACATTTGCTGCCTTGTCATTGTCACTGGGACAATTTAAGTCTCATTCATCACAGGAAGGAAAGAACTACTTGCCCCTTGAAGCTGGTAGTGACCAGCTTTGCATGGAGTGGGTGGTGTTTCCCATAAATGGAACTCAAGTGGTCTATGCAGAGATGGGAGCAAGAAAGATCCTCCTGAGTAGGGACTTTTTCTTGACTCACCCTTGTCAATCTCTGGCTCTGCTGCTGGCCCTAGCTCTAGTTAAACTGGTATAGCTAGAGGACTGTCATGGAAATCTGTGAGTTAGTTTTGAGGAAACATAAAGTGGCCTTTGAGGCAAGATGGTTCAGTGTCTATTGGTTTCTCATCTCTATTTATTGGTTTCCCATTTATTGAGAAGCTACTTTGTGCCAGACAGTAGACCAAGCACTTTGAATGTGAATTTATACTCTTTATAACACTTCCAAGAGTTGTGAGACTTTGCCCCTTTTAAAGATGTCAAACTGGAAGTTTTGAGATGTTCATACTTGAGAGAGCTGGGGTTGGAGCCCCGATCTGATCAGTTCCAAACCAAACCAAGTTCTTTACCTATTGTATGACAGTGTTTTTGGTGGGGCCAAACCTTATCAGTAAAGATACAATGTTCTGATGGGGGAAACAAGGACAAAAATATACAAGAAAACCAACGACTATCAATTCTAAATGCCCGAATAAAGTTATTGGTGATGCTGTTTTGGAAT
Organism: Arvicanthis niloticus; assembly: GCF_011762505.2. NCBI lineage: Eukaryota > Metazoa > Chordata > Mammalia > Rodentia > Muridae > Arvicanthis > Arvicanthis niloticus. The sequence continues at coordinate 101,373,899 of NC_047663.1, forward strand.
ACTGCTGTCTTCCTGTGCTTGGACTGCTCTAACTACAAGCCACACAAGCCTAGTGGACAGCAGTGAGCGCTGAGATCAGGCTTTTGTTCAGGTGAGGCCTGCTTTCCCACAGATGGCACCTTGTGGAATTAGACATGGTGGTATATGTCTGTGATCTCAGCACTTGGGAGGCAGGAGCAGGACTGGAGTTCAGGCCTACATGGGTTATACCTCCAGATCTAGGCAAAACAATGGTGCCGTCTCACCATGCTGGCATTGTGGAGGAGCCCAGCATGCTCCCTCAGTCCTGCCTGCTAAGGCCATGAATGATCTTTGTGAGGTCCTGTCCTTATTGTCTAGGAACTTCCCAAAGCCTCCACCTCCTCATGTCATCACTGCGGAGGTTAAGATTTTAACATGCAAAATTTGGGGGAGACAGAATCATTAAGATCATAAAGATCATACCTAAAATCCTTCTAGAATTAACTTCCATTGTCATACTCGAAAAAAAAAATTCACATATCCGCATAATGAAACCCAGAATTGTCTTGTTTTTTTTTTCCAAATGCATGTTAGGCCTCAAACATTTAATTATTTTTGCACATGTTTACAAGCATTCCTGTTGAGTAACTCCGCTGTGTGTTATTACATGGCTGCGGATGTTTCTTTACCTCCCTCCTTCCTTCATCCCTCCTCCCTCTCTCTCCTTCCTTTGTCCTCCTTTCTAATTTCCATTTCCTTCTTCTGTCCTCTTCTTCTTTCCTTGCTCTTCCCGCTCGCCTCTTCCAACACCCCTTCCCTCTCTTGCTGTTTCCTGTCTTTATTTATTATTATTATTTTATTACTATTATTTTTGACAGGGAGATAGGATCTTACAATATAGGCTCAGCTAGCTTTAAACTCTTAAATTCTCTTGCTTAGGAGTTCTGGGATTGTAAGCATCCACCACTGTGCCTGGATGTATGGTTTCTTTATCTTTAAAATGTGAATAATGTTTCCAACCTCATAACTTTGTGGAAAGATAATAGTTACTAGGTGTCTGACATGTGCTAAATACTTAATAAATATTTATTCCCTCATTTCCCTTAACCCAGACAAATTCCCTAGAAGCAGAGCCTGAAATGGGGATTCTTATGCAAGGCACTTCCTGGGGGAGCACTCTTGGAATGGCCCTGGAAGGGAGGCATGGTAGTAAGAGCGAGGCGGGGACAAAAAGGGAAAGGTCTGAGTTGGATCCCAAACTCAGCTTGACCCATGGGCTGAGCTGGAACATGAGGTATACCAGTTAGCCCATGCTGCAGCCATGAATTGAGTTTTTATATCTCTGTGACAGTGGTTGTGGGTCCTTGCTACAGATATGGATGTGAAACCTTAGCACAGGGTGAGACATCTTCTCTTTAACCATGAATGATGCTCTTTCCAATATGGCAGTCCAAAGCCACGTGTGGCAGTGAAGAGGCCGTCTGGGTGCAAATGTGCCATTGATGTAAAATATACATCAATTTGTGAAGTCTTAATGTGAAAAAATATCAGTCAACATTATTTTTATATGTGTGTGTGTATTGTTTGTGTGCAAGTGGAGGTCACTAGACAATCTCTGGTATCATTTTTCAGGTAATGTCTACTTTTTTGAGACAGGATCTTCCATTGACTGTAACTTGCCAATTAAGCTTGGCTTTCTGGCTGGTGAGCCCCAGGAAGCCTCCTCTCTGTTTCCTTACCATTGGGATTACAAGCTCATGCTACCACATTAGACATTTTTTAAAACTGAAACACACACACACACACACACACACACACGCACACACACGCGCGCGCGCACGCACACACACACACACACACACACACACACACACACACACACACACACACATGCACACCGATGTATTTGTATTTACTTGAAGGGAAATACCCAGAAAAACTTAACTTGAAGATGGTAGATGTAGATGTGGAAAAATAGTCACCAGGCGAGCTCCCCAAATATGTGTGGCTTCCTTCATCAGATCTTAGCTCTGTCAAGACTTGGTCTAGGAGCCCTGTTTTCTGAATTCTTCCCTTTGAGTTTAGAAAAGGTTTGTCTATCTTCAGGTTTCCAAGACAGAGAATAGAGTGGAGAAGAGAAATTCATGCTAGCTTTGTTTCCAGTTTATCCCCCCTCCCCAGTGCCTGCAGATCCCTAGCCCACACTTCAGTAGTTGATTTCAAAGAGATGAACCCAATGAGGTGGGAAGGTTAGACAGCAGTGCACTGAGCAGCAAGGCCATGCTAAAGAGATGCAAACACTGAGGTGCCAGGGGCTGCCCAGTGGGCGGAAGAGATGTGGACCCAGCTGTGGGAAGAAGTAGGAGTCCATCTGCTCCCCATGTATCAAAGGCGGAACTTACAGTGGTCAGGGGTGGCAGACAATGAGCCTTTCACTGTATGTACAAAGACTCGTTGCCAAGTTACAGATAATGTTAGTCAGGTCCAGGCAATGGGTGTGCAGAATTAGGGGATGTGAGGTAGAACTGTCTGCATGCAGCAGTCAGACTAAGATGTAGGGCAGCCAGATATGCTGGCCCTTCATCACCAAGTGCTGGAGTTATCTTGTCTGCATGCTCCTCACCTCCACACTCATCCATTCAGCTCCAGGAGCCCATCTGGGTAGGGCTCACCTTCACACATGTGACTTTTCCCTTGTGGGTCTGGGGATGCAACTCAGGTCCTCGCACTTGCCAGGCAAGCACGTTACTGAGCAGCCACCTCCCCAGCCTAACATCACTAGTTTGTGTAAGTGGTTTGTGTCTTGTCGCAGTAGAATCTTGACGTAGTGGGTTAAATAAAGCATTTTATTAAAATCAACATGTTTCTTTGTGTTCTATCTGTGGTTGCTTGGAAATTTACTTCATATCTCCCATATCTCTATTGGGCAACATCACTCTAGATCAGAAGTGACAAGTCACATGCTTTTTAATTTAAAAAAAAGTTATTTTAAAGGGCAAGAGAGCAAGTCCTTTGATCTCTGTAGTTTCCTGGTCCTATAGTTGTGCAGAAGAATAGAACATGGATCAAATGTAAATGAAAGGGAATGGCTGCATTTCAATAAAACTTTATTTACAAAGTCACTGGGTTTGGCACTGAGCTCTAGGTAATGACTTTTGGTGACCTTGTTCTAGAAAATAAAAGTGAGCTCTGAGTTGCTAGTCTTGACATGGGCTACAGGAGCTGTGTTTCTGAATTAGTGAACTAGTCTGGTGAAAGAATTGGGGGAGACATCAGTAGTTCTTTTGGGACTTCTCAGTTATGTTTTAGGTGAGGCTGGCTAGCCAGTGATCCCAGGGATCTGTCTCTGCCTCCCTAGCTCTGAGATTCCAAGTATGTGCAGCTCTGCCCAGCTTTTTGCACAGGTGCTGAGGTGCTGGGGGGTGTCTCAAGTCCTCATGCTTCATGGCTAGCACCTTGAAGACTGATCCATCTCCAGAGCTCCAGAAGGCTTCTAGCATTTCCTCTGTCTTTGCCTTTGACCCCTAACTACTTTGGTTAGCACTAGGAGGAGGGAACTTCTGGTAGCTTTGACTGTAAGATTCTCTTGCAATAGAGGCTAAAGATGGGAAAATACACAGAAGGAAGGAAAACAAAGCCAAACATTTACTCCATTCTCAGGACTGGAGGGGAGGGACATATGTATGTCAATATGTCCTGTGAGGATGCTGCTTGCTATTCTGAAGGTCTGGGGAACTGGTCTACTGCAGAAGATGAAGGCACTGTCTGGAGGACTTAATGATTTTTAAAAAATGACATATTCCCCACAGCTTTTTGCTAACACAAACATAAACATACAGTTTTTCAATTGAGAGCAATTAACATAGAATGCCTTAGGCCAGGAAATAATTAATACAAAATTCTGGAGAAACTGCAGCTCCATGGCTCATGTTTTCTCCAGGTGGAATTGCTTTATTGAAATGATCTTGTGGTGTCTAGAGACCTCTCTGTCCAGCTTAGGCTGGACTCAAATTTCTCCACTGGATCTGTGTATCTCCTCCTGCAGGTCTGTGACACTGTCCCTCCATGTAGATGCAGAGAGTATCCCAGAGGGCCTTGCAACAGACACATGGTTGGTTCTTCCCTAGCTGTTACTCATGGATGTTGGGGTGCTTGTCTCCATTGTTCCTGTCCTCCTGTCAAGAGTTTCTGCTCCACTGAGTCAGAATTGACATCTCCATCCTTCTTGCCTTTCACAAACGTTCATTGAACTCTTAAAATGTGATGAGCCTACATGAGTCAGGCACAGTGCTCCAACTCACACAATGATGAAGAAGAGGACCAGGGAATAGGTCCATAAAGTACGCAAGGTCAAGGAGTGATAATGACTGTGAATAAAATAAAGAAGGGATGAGGGATGTAGTGATGGCATACGTGGGGTGCTCCTCTCAGAAAAGCAGGCAAAGAACTTCAGAAGGAGATGTCCTCTGAGGATGCTTGATAAAATTGGAACAGAAGCAGATTCTCCAGTGGCTGCTCTGCACCACCTCTTACCAGACGCTTGTCTGTCTTACAGACATCCTCTTGTTAATGTCTTGACCATGCAGTGAAGTAGAACTATGAGACCGTCACACAGCAGATGAGACGCCCAGGCTCAGGAAGATGGTGTCTTTGTCCCAAGGGCATCTAGTTCATCAGTGTGCAGATGGGGTTTGAACCCAGACACCTGACCTCGAGTGCCCTTAGTCAACTGCAGGCATAAGGACTGGGTGAGCTGGGCTTTTTGTTACCATGGCAAAAATGGAGAGAAATGGCCTAGAGCAGGAAAGATTTATTTCACCTTGTGACCTCAGGGGATTTAGTCCATATTTGAATTTCTGGGATTAGCACCAAGGATTGAAGGAGATGCTCATATGTCCATGAGGACACACACAGAAGAAACAGGAAGTGGCTGGGGCGTGACCCTTCTTTCCACAGATGTGCTCTGTTACCTACTTCCACATTTCCATCATGTCTCAAAAACATCATCCCATTGCATACTCAACTGTATGCAATGATGGCTTAATCAACTACCATGATGTCATCCCATTGCATACCTGAAATGGGAAATATTTAGAATTTGGCGTTCAGTCTGGCTTGTTCTCAGGCAGCCGCCATTTTCCTTCTGCTCAGGCTCTGGACTGTGGCTCCGGCTATCTAGAAACACCGGCCCTGGCACCCACGAGACACCAGTGTGGCAGCTCGCTCGGCCAATTCACCACATTGCCCCCGCAAAGTTTGGCTGAGCCCCTGATAATACCCACCATCCTTGTGTTACCTGGTGGAAAGAAGACTCTTAAAGCGTAACAATTATCTAAAGAATTTATATATTTAGAAATGCTCAATTAACAAGATGCCCACTCAATTAGAGTTGTTACCCAATATCTAACCTTTTGATAGCTACCCAGGACAGCTTTCGACCCATCCGTGGTTGTCCATGACTGCACCCTCTCTCCTTACTCCTCCCTTTCCTCTCCTCTCCTCTCCTCTCAACTCCTTACTCTGCCTACCTTTCATACTGCACTATCACCACACTCCACCCCCTATACAATGTAGCAGTAGCAGGAAATTATCCTGTTACACATACCCATTGATGGCTTAACCAACCACCAAGATTTCAGAGCCCTCAGCTACCCTAATCTCTCAGTAGTGCCACCATCTGGCTCAAGCCTTCAACCTATGAGTATTTGGGAATAAACTTTACATTCAAACCATAAAAAGACATTTTCTTATTGAATATTTGATTCCTTGATTTATTGTCACCTTTCACTCCCAGAGAGCCACAGTTGATCGGTAAATGCTGAGTGTGTTTAGCTAAGTCAAGCAAAGAAATCAAAAGGGAGTTTGGAATCTGACGCAGCTAATAAATACAGCAGGCACTTTGGAGAGCTTTCCCTTCTCCTCTTCTCTGTCTAACTCCTTCCTCTTTCTCCTTACAAGACAAAATAAAACAGGAAGTGCCCCCCCACCAGTGATTTCTCTGTTAGGATTTATGTTTCTATAGTGGTGGTTTGTAACTTTTAGCAGCTTATAAAATCATTCCCTATTGTGGTCATTGGAAACCTTTCCTGAGAAATCCTCCGTGTGCTTTGTCTCAACTTGCTCAAGATGCAGTAGTAAAATACCACAGACTAGGTGGTCTGTCTACAACTGACATGTATTGCTTGCAGCTCTGGAAGCTGAGGTCTGAGGTCCAGGTTCCAATGTAGCTGGGTTTTGGTCAGGATTCTCTTTCAGGCTGCAGATTGGCAACTTCTCCAGTGGCAGAGTGGAGAGGGAAGCAAGCTGGCCAGTGACTTATTTAAGGAAACTCATTCTCTGCAAAGCCCCACCTAATTTGTGGAGGTATGTGGAGATTCACTAGAGGGATTTTGTGGAGATAGATAAACAGCAGTCTACAGCACAGTGCTGTAATGGAACCACAGACCAGGGTGATTATTACAGTTGTAGCTTCTTGTAACCTAATTATCTCCACAGCCCCATCTCTAAATACCGTTATATTGAGTATTAGGGCTTGCATCAGTGACAAATACTGGACAGAAGCAATCTAAAGAAGGAAGGTTTTGTTTTGAACTGCAGTTCAGAGGGAATTTTGTCCATCTTGGTGGAAGTAGAGGTAGGCGATTCTAGGTTAGAGGAAGCTTGTGGTGTGAGTTGCTCACAGCTTAGTGGATTAGAAAGTACAGATAAAATGGGAGACAGACCTATGTTATAATCTTCAAGTCCCGTGTCCTATATCTGACAGCTAGACCTGACTTACTAGAGCCTCTACTTCCTCTCCAAACAGCACTATTACCCATCAGCCAGGTGCGCAGGTTCAGAGGGAAAGAGAATACACACTTTGTGGAGTAGAACAGGGCAGAGACATTTGGTCCACAGTGCAGGTGCAATTTGAGTTTTCTTTTTAAGAGTTACTTTATTTTTATTTCTGCATGCATGCATGTGTGTGTATGTGTGTGTGTGTATGTGTGTGTACATGGGTCCTGGTTCCAAAAGAGGGCATTAGGTCCTCTGGAGGTGGTTTAAAGCTACCTGGTGTGGGTGCTGGGAATCAAACTTCCATCTTCTGTGTGAGTAGCAAGCTCTCCTCAGCACTGAGCCGTCTCTCCAGCCCTAAGCATTTTTTGATTGAAACTGGAGTAGAGGACCTAAATTTTCCTAGTACCTTTCTTTCAGATCTCTTCTAGATCTACTCCTGAATCACCTCTTCAGATATTTCAGTTCCAAAGAAGCACTATTTGCATACATTTTCTGATCTAACCTAGTTGTCAGTGAAGTTGAGGTGTTTTATAATGTGGGCACATTCTACAGATTTATCTAGTTTCCTGTTGATGGACCTGTTGTTGTTTCCATTTTTCACCAGTCTATCTAAATTATGACGATCCTCCCTCCCAGTGCTCCCAGTCTGTGTGTTCCCATGTGTTCCCCTCAGGCATGATCTCAGAAGTAAAAATGACTTTTGATTCCTGGCTTGTTGAAATTACTTTCTTTAGTCTGAAGTTTTATTTGGTGTGTCAGGAAAAAAAATGGCACCGAGTGTGGCCCTGGGTTCAGAATAGTGTGCTGGGCATGACACAGCTTCCTAGCAGATATCCTGGGGATAGGCTGCTGAGTCACGCTCTGTTGCCAGGTCAAACTCATGCCTGCTGATAATGCTGTTTTATATTTGCAATCATTTTTTTTTTTTTTTTTTTTTTTACTGTTTTTAAAAATCTTTTTCATCTGTTGTGCCACAGTCACGGCATGAAGTCAGTGGAGAAGAGATGAATGTAACTTCAAAACATTGTAAAGCATACTGAGGTTCAAAGAGGTTAAGTGACTTCTGCCGCTTGTGTATGGGGGGTAAATGGAAGGTCTCCATCAGTCAGCTACCAGCGTCAGCAGAGCTGCATAACCAACAGCCCCATCTCAGCAACTGGTCATCAGCAAGCTGGTCCTCGGTAGCCAAGAAGCATTAGTTTAGAATACTCTCTCAATATTAACAAAAAGCATAGATGCTCAAGTCCCTAAAAAAATGATGTAGTGTTTGCACACAACCTATACAGTCCTCCTGTAAGCTGAAATTGTCTCTGGATCACTTAGAAGATTTACCATCATCTAAATGTTATGTAAAGGGTTGTTATATCATATTGTTTATGAAATAATCTAACAAAAATGTATATTTTCAGTGCACATAATTTTTCATACTTTATACAACTAACATTTTCTTTATTCTTTGAAAAAATTCATACAATTTCATACATACAGTGTATGTTGATTGTGTTCACACCTATCTGCTCCCTCCAACTTCCCCCAAGATTCCCCCAACACATATACCTCCAAACTTTAATGAATTAATTATTAATTTACAACCAACTGAGTCCAGTTAGTGCTGCCCATATGGGTGTAAGCTCTTTGACTTACGCATGGACAAGCTACTTAATTTTTAAAATTGTTATTACATTTTAAATTATTTATTTTGTGTGCATTTATGCATGGACTTGCACATGCCATAGCACATACATGGTGACCACAGGTTCTTTCCTTCCTGTGGGTGCCAGGAATCAAACTCAAGTAGGGCTTATGGCAGGCACCCTTACCTGCTGAGCCTATGGCAGGCACCCTTACCTGCTGAGCCTATGGTGCCACCTGCTCATTCCTACTTTTGACTGAAGGCTGGATGCCCCTGAAGGGGTTTCATCCTCCTGTGAGTTGACTTTGAGGACTGGCTTTACTTGAGATGATTTCAGACAGGCCAGTATGGTCAGGAACAGGGGTTAAGAGTCAGAGTGACACTAGCTGATGTCAGAATGGAAGAACTGAAGCCACAGTATGCTGGCACCAGAAAGAAAATTGCCGTTTGTTAAAATGGGAAAGGATGAGAGGAGATGTAGGAGAGACATGACCCGATTTGTTTTAAGAGCTTATTTGGATTGTTTGTTCAGCTCTGGATCCTGTGACTCCTTTATAAAGACAGCCTATAAATTCTTTATTTGGTTAACAATGAATTCGATCTCAAGGAGAGCAGTAGGGTGGGAGCCTGAGAGCTGCGAGCCATCCCTTCATTGAGGAGTTGAGCTCCTCTCCTGGTGAGTCTCACTGATTCACTGGTCACATCATAGAATCGTCTATTCACTGAGACAACACTTGCTGAACACTCCCTCTTTGGGTTAGCACCGGGAAGGACTGGGAAAGACTGTCTGGAGCCTTCACATGGAACCCTGGTCTCAGTCCTCCACCGTAGGACTCTGGAAAACTGAGCTGTAGAAAATTGGGTCCTAGACTCCTGGTTCTCTGTTTTGGATCTAATCACCAGGAAAGAAGGAAGGAATTGCTGTTAGAGCCAACTATCATCCATTTGTTCTCTGAGCTCCGTTGTGTATCAGAGAAAGCTGAGGCCTAGAGGCTTAGAGAACTAGCTCCAATGACACAAAATAAGCATCAGCCAGGTAGACATAGACCCCATGCTCCACCCCTACATCCTCCCTAAGCCCCGCCCCCACGCTCTGCCCGCACATTCACCTTTAAGCCAACAATCTCTGCACTCTAAATATGGAATTTGGAAAACTAATGATGCTTATTTTGAATTAAAAAAAATGCCCTTTTCACAATTAAAAACCAGCCACATAAAGTGAGTTTACATTGAAAATTAACTGTTCACATGCAGAGGTTCCCCCTTCAGGAGTAAGCATTATGCCTGCTAATTATACAGTAGTTGGCACTACATATTTATGGAATCTTTGAAGAACTGTTATAAATAGGTCAGAGCATGGCTCGCATTCCCTGTGTGTTTACTTGCCTGGTGTGCCCATTGGCATTTGGCCCTGATCTTGTTCAGCCTTGAACTCTAGTTATGTTCTCTTATGCTAATGAGTCATCTCCCAAGACTGCAAGTGAGGTGTTTTCTGTATATTGTTCTCGTTTTCTCTGTCATGGGACTTTAACACAGTCTGGGGCATTGGCTAATAGATCCCTTGTTCCTCTTTCCTCTCCTCTGTCTGTGACCTTCCCTCTCTTGTCTCCTTCATTCTCCATCCTCCTCCCCTCTGTTGCCTTCCCCTCTTCTCCCTTCCCCTACCCCTATTTCTTTCCTCTTTCTCTACCCTTCCTTTCCCTCATGTTCTTCCTCTCCCTTTCCCTCCACAATCATTTCTGTAATGTGATCAATGCTGTGGCCAGAGACCCAGTGACAAGTCCTGCTGAGACACAGGTATGTAAAAGCCCTTGGTATAAAAGTATGAGGACTCAAGTTCAAATCCTCAGTACCCACAGAACAAGCTCTTCCTTGTTTCTCTAATGCCTGCAGTGTGGGAGGCAGAGGCAGACTTATCACTGGAGCTTGCAGACTACCAGATTCAGTGAGAGATTTTGTCTGAAGAAAATAAGGGAGGGAGTTATGGAATAGAACAACTGGCATTATTCCATGGTCTTTGTGTGTGCCATGAGCACATACACACCCCTGCCCTACAATGATTCAGTAATGACTTAAAGGGAATATGGTTATCAATGGTTTCCATCAATAGTCCCCAAGTCTGATCATTTTAAGTGCTCCTTAGATTGATACTGATTGTGTGTGTGTGTGATATGCACTTGTTCATGTGTTCATGTGTATGTAGCTATCTATACATGCAGGTGTTACACTAATGTTTCAACCATTTATTGAACAAGTGGCTTCAAGCAATAAGCTTCTAAAGACATCTTGCCAACACCATAACACTAATAACATTATATCATCAGTGGACATTTGTGTAGAAAGCCGCCCCAGTTGGAGGCTGAGACCATCTGACTTTATTGAGCACATACTTATGCTGGGTACCAGCCATGCCGCCTGTACTAAGCATTCTCAATACAGCCTGTCAACACCATGCTTGAGTGAGACAATGGAAGCACAGGGAGGTGAGAAGAACTGTCCAAGGTCACCTTTGGAAGGCACCTTGTGGAAAGGCACTTATGAATCTGATGGTTAGTGGCTGAGTGTCCATTCTGCGAGGTGTATATTCAGTGCTGGGGTATTCTAGAATATTTCAAGGAATGAATAAGAGGCAAAGATGCTTTTTCACAACTCATTGTCTGAAGGGTTGGATAGACACCCATTATTGCTATTCAGCATAACAGGAGTTATGCTGTCCAAAAGGGGCCAGGCCCAATTGAAATACAGAGGAATAGGAGAGAGGAGTCTGGGGAGACTTCCTGAAAGAGGAGAAGCTGCCTTGTAAGGCCCTGAGCAAGGGTTTGACAGGCAGGTGGAGGATAGAGAGACTGGCGGGAAAGGCGGTCCGGAGCAAGGGAACAATGTATGCAAAGGTGTGGACTTGACAAAGGAGAATCAGGGTAGAAATGCAATTGTTCTGGAGGTGACGTGGATGGGGCTGGAGAAGTGGGAGGAGCCAGATCAGGTAGGATCTTGAGCACTGTGCTGAGCTTGCTGCTGTCCTCCTCCAGCTAACAAGCAGTGTGCCCCTTCTCTCGATGACGGGGAACTACATATCCTAGCTTACTTTCTCACTTAACTGAGCTGTTAGTGTGTTCTAGCCTCTGTGCTAGGGGCTTCATGGTGCAGATGATGGTGTGGTATTTCAGGTGCGTTGGGTATACAAACACATGACGTACATTTGCCTTGTGCCATGGTAGGCGGAAGACCAGAATGGAGTCCTATAGAGAGATAACAAGCAGCCAGCAGGGCGTCTGTCTTAGGAGGTGCATGTGATTGGAGGAGGTGAATTGATTGAGGGAGGAGAAGCTGAGACTGTTGCCAGGGGTGGGAGGGGCAGAGGCGTGATGCTGTGGGGTGTGTGTGGGGGGACAGCAGAGTGGTCAAAAGTAGAGATGAGGAGTTGGGGGTGGCCCTGGGGACAAATCCCAGATAGAGTTTGAGCAAGGTAAAGAGAGATGGAGACTGAAGAAGGGGATAGGTGGAGACCACAGAAAGTTCAGGATTCTAACGAACAGAGTCCTGCCCGCCTGCCCAAGAGCTACCTGGGAAGCAGCCCGAGAAAGCACGGAGCACACAACACTGGGACTCTCTCTGCCGTCACCGCTCTCCCATGAGCCACATGGCACTTCACAGGTGCAGGCTTCAGTGAGCACCACTGTTTGGGCAGCTGTCGGGTGTGACTGCACGCACTTGCCCAGGCTAGATTTTCTTGGCCAGCAAGTCCTGTATCCCCACACAGCTGGGACTGAACACCAAGAGGCCAGAGCTTCGGCCTGGGAAGAGTAATTAAAGTAGGATCAGAGTGGCCTGTCCTGTGGTGATATCAGTGCAAAGCTCCCAGCACAGAGACCTCTGGCTGTGGCTGGACTTGTTTCCCGAGGCCTGGCACTCTGCCTGTCTCGTCTGCACAAGCCAGGCTCTCTCTAGCCAGATGGAGGCCAGACCCTTCCATCACCTGACCATGGTGTGCTGGGGCCCTGCTGCCGTTTCATACATTAGGTTCCCGTTTCTAAGGCAGCAGCCCTAGACGGCAGGCAAGGGAAATGACACTCAAAAGAGGCCCACGAACTTGTCCGTGGACAATAGGACAGACTCAGGCTCTGCCCCAGCTCAGTGGTCACACCTTCCCTGATCTTTCTGAGATTATTCGTTGTTCTTTCTTAGCCTCTCAGTTGTTCAAATCATGTTTCGTGTTCCTGTGCTTATGACCGAGTGTCACGCCCATCTCAGATTTACGCTTCAGAGCCCCGACCTCCATTGTCCCTGTTCAGGGGGCGGTAGGGAGGAAACTGTGTAAAATGAGCTAATGAGGGTGGGCCTCTGATGAGGATACAAAGAGGGACCAGAATTTACCTATCTTTGTCCTTTGCATCCATAACAAGAGGGGACAGAACACGGAGCCCTCACCAGGAACCACATCAGCCATTGCTTGGGTTTTCACTCTCAGTGTCTAGACATCAGTTTTGATTAAGATCCCACTTTAGGGTATTTTACTAAAGCACCCCTAGCTGGCTAAGACAACAGACAAGTGCTGCCTTACCACTTGGAGACAATGTCTCTCTCAGCAGGGCTGAGTGCTGACCATTGCAACATGTTGGGCCATCTGGCGCCTTCCTCCAGGTCTCTTTAACCTCTTACAGTCTAGCACATGTCCTGCACAGGGGTGCTGAGAGAGGCCTGCAGGGAGTATGATGGTTCCTAACACTGGACTCTGAGCCTGCTGCTGTGCCTGGTCCACGCCTCCTAGTCTTTTCTGTATGCTACTTGAGGCACCTGCTCCCACCAAATCCCCTTTGCTTGGGTCACATGGTTGTACCTGTTTGTTTTCACTTAATTGTTAAATGGTCACGTGCTGTGAGTGAGGTGCGAGGTGCGGGGTAGCCTGTGAGGATTGTGAAACCCATATCAAGGCAGAGGGAAAAGAAATAAAAAAAAGAAAAGAAAAGCAACAACAACAACAACAAACAAAATGCCTCCAACAAAAAGTGAGGTTTGAGAGGCCAGAGATCAAACTGCTTCGACCTCCGGGGCCTCTATTGAGTAGCAGAGATGCCACATTGGCCTTACATTGGCAACTTGTAAGCCACTGTGACAGACACAACCTTAGAGATGGAAGGGCCATTTTGGCTCATGGTTTCAGAGAGAGTTCAGCATGTCAGAAAGGGCTGGGTCAGAGGCGAGTGAAATGTATTTGTTTTTTCACATCATGGCTCCAAGCAAAGAATTGCAGCCACAGGCGTGCCCTTCAGGAGCCTACTCCTGTGACTCACACCTGCCCATCTTCCTAACAATTCAAGGAGGTAGCTACTATTATTTTCCCCCATTCGGCAAGGTAGAGTTATGTAACTAGTTCATGGTTACAGGAAAGTGCTTAGTTCCGTGCCCTCCTCTTTCTGGGTCCCATGGATGTAACACGCGGAGTGTTACAGGGATGGTGATTTCAAACTGAACTGTAAACTGCAGGGTGAGACACTGCGACCCAGAGTTACAGGGGGGCTTATCTCAAGCAGAAGTCCTTACAACAAGTTCTAAAGCATATTCTGGATGTTGGAGCCAAGAGCAAGCTCTTTTATGCAGTCCCTCCCTCTCTAGTCTTCATGGATTGGGCTTCAGAAGCTCAAGTCCCAGCCTCATCATTAACTTAGTGAAAACTTTCCTATGGACAAGGGGCCTTCAAAGGACCTCTGTCTTAGTACTAACAAATAAATCATGGTTCTCACCAGCTGCTGGAGATGTGCTGGTCTCTGGTCAACCCCAGATGTACCAAGAATTAGTCCATTATCATCAGACCTAGTCTGTGACACGGGGTTTAAAGACAACCATGGAACCATGATACAGCAAAGCCATTCTTAAAATTATATAAGAATGTGTACATTGTTTTTAAGACCCAGGTCCTTGATACATAGTGGATACTGAAGACATATCTATTACCTACCCAAATGAAACAGGTCCCAAACTAATTTCATGCATCTTCCTAGATATGATAGAACAAGTCGCAGTATATTAATCAAGGCAGTTTTCCCCATTTGGCAACAGAGTTAGCAATAATGAGAGAATAGAGTTTATGGTATATGTTACTAAATGTTCAAAAGCATCATGAGGTTAAGGAATGGCTTGATCTACCGATGCAGTGTTAGCATTACATGAGAGTGTTTTACTCAACATCCCTGTTCTAAGTCTGATGCCATGGCTTGGTCAAGGGCAATGTTCTACAGACATGCCATCTGAGATAGAACAAGTTCACCAGATCTCCCAGATTGTCTGTGCCATGGAGATGGACAGAGTGAGAGAACACAGCAGGGCAAGGGCATTTCCCACTCTCTTCACCTTAGAGAAACCACTGGAGCTCATCGAGAAGTCAGAGGTAGAATTTCTGCCCTGTTTATGGCTTGGTATTGTCAGAAAGCTCAAGTGAGCTTGATATCTTCTAAAATGTGCAAGAACGGGTGGCTGCATGTTGTAGCCATGGGAACTAATAAACTTAATAATCATGGTGATTTAAAAAAATCGGAGTCTAGGCTGATTCATTCACATATTCATCTGTATCCATAGCTATATCTATATGGATGTATATCTGTCTCTTTCTTCAGATAAGCAATGCAAAAAGCAGCATCATTGTGAGTGTTTGTGGGCATGCACATGTATGTGCAAGTGTATGCATATGGATGGGAGAAGTCAACCTTAGGTGTCATTCCTCAGGCATCTCCCTTCTTATATTTTGAGACATGGCCTCTTACTGGGGCTGGAGATTCACTAGGAAGGCTGTCTCTGTCTCTTAAAGGATTGTCTGACTGAGATTAAATGTGATGCTTTCTGGGTCTTGACTTATTTGACTTAACAGGTGATCTTCCTTCTCATCTCTTTTCCTGCAAATGACATTATTTTGTTCTTCTTAATGGGTGAACAATAATTCACTGTATCATATATTTTACTCAATCACTCAGCCATCGACAGGCAACTAGGCTGATTACATACCTTGACAATAAACAGGGGTGAGTAATTGTAAGCGACGCTGATACCTCTGGGTATAAAGCAAGGAGAGTGTAGTTGGTGCTTCTATGTTTTATCTTTTTGAGGAATCTCTGTACTGATTTCCATAGTGGCTGCTCTAATTAATATTCCTATCAGTGATACCTAAGGCTTCCTTCTCTCTCTCACCTCATCTTTGCCAACTGGAGATCTTCTAAAATTCCAAGGCCCAGAGCTGTGAACATCCCACATCAAGTAAATTACAATTGCTTGGGAGGGATTGAATCATTATTCTGAAGCTTCCAGGAAATTTCAGGGTAGACTATTTTGGAGATCACTGGTCTCAACATCCATTATCAGGTGAGCAAATAGCTCTGTTATGATTTACTGATGTAACGGATCATCTTGCGGTGACTGTAGTGGCTGGACAGCCAGGAGACACGAACAGAATGTTTTCTGCTGCATTATTCATAAAAGCCCTGCACTGGAAGCAACCCAGACATCCATCTCTAGTCCAATGGGTAAATAGACTGCATCGTAAACACGAAACGGAGTACCAGGTATCAAACAAAATGAATGGCTACAATCGTAGGTACAGATCTCACAAACACACCAGGTGGTAGTAAAAGGAGACGCCAAAGTGTACATGCTGTACATCATAGGCTATGTGAAAGCCAGGAAAGAGGAGTCTGTACACATCTCTGTGAAGAGTCCAAGAGTGAATGTTATGGGTTCGTAAGCAATGCGGCGTCTTGTGGCTGCTTAGCCTTGCAAACACAGCCATAGAGGAGAGAAAAATGAGGGAGGGTGGCTGGCTCCAGTCAAACTTTACTCATAAGTTCAGGTGGGGCATGGGTTGGAGCCACAGCTCCTGGTGTACTCCTGTGTGCTGATCTGCACTCAGCAGCAAGGGGTTCGTGCCGAAAGCTCTGTGTAACTCATTGCCAGGTGAGGTAGCTTCTGGGACTCCAGAAATGAGTTAAAACCCCCTGGGTAGTCATTTAGTTAGCATCACTGTGCATTTGTGAAATGTGAGCTTTTCTCGAATGTTCTCCAGTGTTTGCTTTATTTACATTGGAAGAGACTGAATGAGTGACCTAGAGCTCTGCATTCAAACCAGTGTAGTGACTCTGGGAACTGTACTAAGACATAAAACCTTAAAGATGTACAATAAATTACTGAGAGACCATACGGGAGATTATGGTTAAAAAGATATATATGAGGACAATCACCACCAAGTTTAGGGAAGTGGGATGTTGGGGTCTGGAATGAGGAAGAAAACTGGAACTGGGAAGTGACACCGGTTTGATGGGTGAAATTTATTTCTTCACTTACTTGTGCCGATGGGACTTGAACACAGGACTTTCTGTACGCTGGATTAAGTGCTCAACCATTGACCTACATCTCCAATCCTCTTTACTTGTTCGAAAATTTGAGACAAGGTCTCACTCAGTTGACCAGTCCAGTTTGGCCTTGAACTCACTCTAGTCTAGACTAATGTTGAACATGTGGTTCTTCTGCCTTGGTTTCCTCAGTAGGTGCGACTACAGGCCTTAGCCACTAGGCTTAGCTGATCTTTTACTTGCTAAGTTCAGTGAGTCACAGATAGGCTTCACTGAGTTGCTCTTCTCAAGTGAGGTGGCTGTGCTCCAATAAAACCTTATTCATAAGGACAGGTGCTATTTTCCTTCATGTGTTGAAGAGCTTAGTTATAACAGCAGAAAGCATACTTATGTTCTCTCTCTCTCTCTCTCTCTCTCTCTCTCTCTCTCTCTCTGTGTGTGTGTGTGTGTGTGTGTGTGTGTGTGTGTGTGTGTGTATGTGTTAAAATGGACTCAGAAGAATACAGGCCCTTGTGAGTGAGGACTTGATGCGCAGAGGGTTCTCATGGGATATTTGCTGATGAACAGACAAAATGTTCCTCCCTTGGGGCAGTCAGGGATTGATGAAGGAACACAGGCTCCATAGCAATGGAAGCAAGGCCTCTCTACTAAGGATCACTGGAGTCATGACAGGCAACTTGGACACTGCTAAGGGCTCCTTCTTCCCCCAGTTCTTAAGACATGCTCATTTTTGCCTCTGTGTTTGGTGTGTATGTGTGCATGCATGTTTGCCTGCATGTAGGCATATGTGATGGTGGGTGGGTTGCATGTACCTGAATACATATAGGCTGGAGGGCTTTTTCAGGAGTCTGCCATTGTATTACTTGAAGCAGCCCCATCAGTTGACCCAGAGCTGGCCAGTATGATTCGTCTGGCTACCTAGCTTGCTTTGGTGATCCTACAGGTGGCCACTATACCTGCCTGGAGTATTGGCTATCGGACCGATTATATTAACTTTGGGGATCTTAACTCCAGGACTCATGCTTGCTCAGTACTTTAACCAAGCCATCTTCCCAACCTAAGACATACCTATTTCACAGTCTAAATGATAGGTCTAAAATCTCAGGGGCAGATATTTTAAAGATGGCGGCTGCTGCTCATTCCTGCCCTCCAAGGGGTCGATGTGAGAAGGCTGTAGGGGTCCTTCTGTTCATTGGTTTTACAGGGCTGTCTAGAAAATCCCCATGCCTTTGTCAGCTGCTAGAAAGCTGAAATCACTCCTGATCACAGACAGGGAAGAGGCCATGTGAGAGACAGAGCCTGTGCTTTGCAGGGTTTGAGAGGCGGGCAAAAACCTGGTTGTCTGTTGGCTGACTTCCCAGACTTGGATGGGAGAAAAGTCTTCCTATGAAGCACGTGTCAGCCTCTGAAGCTTGGGGAGGGGCAGGCAGGGAGGGACAGCCTCATTTGGTCCATAACTGGGGAGGCAGGCTTCCTCCTTTTGCTCTAGGAATGATGTTCCTTAAAAAATTCATGAATCCCCTTACTCATGCTGTGCTGTCGGGTAGATCTTTGCTTCCCAGGAGCCCGAGCACCAGGAGACCTGCTTGGTGCCCTCTTATTTTATTTTATTTTATTTTTTTACTTTCATCATTATCAATGCCATTATCATTGTCTGACTCTGTGAAGCAATTAATCAAAGCAGCCAAAGTGAAGAAAATCTTAGGAGGAATGGAGAAAGTCAGTGTTTTGCCGACTTTCTTCTCTCCTTTCTGGCTCAGTGTTCAGCTCAGTTTTACTTGGACCCGTGGGGTTATTTCTATTAGCTTTTTCTTTAGAAAGTTGTCTCGTGGATTCTAGGCCCAGCTTCACATTATATTTAGCTTACTTATTCCATAAAGCAGCTTGAGTTCTTCTCTGCCAGACACTATTCTAGACGATGGGGATATGGTTGTAAATAAGTTGTGTGTGTGTGTGTGTGTCTGTGTGTGTCTGTGTGTGTGTATGCTCATGTGTATGTGCACATGAAAGTTTGTGTGCCAGTGTGTGTGTGCACATGTGTACATGTATAAGTGTGAGTATGCATGTGAGTGAGTACATGTGTTCATGTGTGTGTTACCCTGTATGTGTATGTGCATGTGTATGTGCACATAGAAGTTTGTGTGCCAGTGTGTGTGCACATGTGTGCATGTATAAGTGTGAGCATGCATGCTTGTGAGTACATTTGTTCGTGTGTGTGTGAGTATGTGTGTGTGTGTGTGTGTATAAGAGAAAGAGAAATGGATAATGACATAAACTAGTAAGTAATTATAAATACTTTCACTAGTTTTAAGCATTGGCATTGAAAAGATAGGGAGCTTAGGAAAGGTGCCTGAAAAGACGTTCTCTGAGTTAGAATGTGTTTGTTAAGGAGAAATGCAGCAAAAGAGTGGAAGAGCATTCCAGCAGGCATTGGTGCAAAGGGCCCGAGGCAGGAAAAAAGTACAAGTTCTAAAACTGCATAGAAAGCCAATGTAGTAAGGACCAAATGACTATGATTTATAATAACACATAATGAGGTGAAGACGCCAGAAGGAGGGATGCAGAGAAAAATCTTACAGACCCCAGGAAGGAGTTGAGTTGGTCTTCTAAGTTAGCTGTGCTCAGTAGAAGTTTCCATGGTGATGAGAATACGCTTCATCTGTTCTGTTTAATGTGGCAGCTACTAATTATATACGGCTGTTGGTCAATGGATACCTGGTGAGTGCAGCTTAGAAAATGAATTGTTTATTTCATTTAATGTTAATTAATTCCAAGTTAAACTTGTAGTCATTGGCTGTCAGGTTGGATAGTGAGCACAGCAGTAAGCAATCCAGGAAATGATGAGGAGCTTGGGAGAGTGCATTGGAGGATCAGAGCATCTGTGTCTGGAGAATAGATTTCATGGCAGTAGTAGAAGCTGGAGTAACACACCTCCGACCTCTCCCTCAACACCACATAAGAAGATAAAGACTGTCTGCAGAGTGCTCAGCCCTAAATGGAACATCTAGATCCTCTCTCACTTCAAGTGTCAGAAAATACAGCAGAAAGATTGGTCGTGGGGGCCTGCCGGGAAATGGTGTCTTGTGAACGAGATTGGGTCATTGTGATCAGAATTCACAGCAGCCGTGGCTGCCTGCACAGGACCCGACTTAGGGGGACATGGTGGTTTCCACTCAGAGGCTTCTTAGTTAGCTGGACATGGAGAGATCTGTAAGAAGAAAAGAGAGTGGGGCGTAAACAGAGCTCTCCATGCCCAGCAAGGTCTACAGATGCTGAGGATGGCTGTGAGTTGTACAGTTTACATATGTGTAAAGCATTGTATTTTACAAGCAATTTACCTACAAATGACTGGTTCTTGGGCAATTTTGAGACATCAGTGTTGCTGATAAGGTCCTTCTGTAAAGGGGTGGTGTCATTGATTTGGATCCAGGGGATAAAAAGCTGAACTAGGACTTTGGTGTTGTGTATTCTGGTGTCTCTTTCTCCAACAGTTAACTCATAGTCTTTGGAAAGACTCTTCCTTTGTCCAGATACTAGTGGGGTGGTTGCTATTCTTCAAGCACTTTTATGCATGTCAGTATGAACCTGCTCTGGCTTTCCTGCAAGAACCCAGAAAAGGATGACAGATCGGTTCTCAGCCTTCCTAATGCTGTGGCCCTTAACATAGTTCTTATGTTGTTGTGACCCCCCAACTATTAAATTATTTTTGTTCCTAAAAGCAAAAATTTTATAAGCTGTAATTTTGCTACTGTTATGAATCATAATGTACATATCTGTGTTTTGCAATGGTCTTAGGTGACTCCTGTGAAAGGGTCTTTCAACCACCAAAAAAGGGTCCTCACCCACAGGTTGAGAACCACTGGTCTAGGTAGAAGCTTTTCAGTATAAGACAGTGTAGATTTGTTGGTGGTAAGTAATGGAAACCCAACACTTGCCATTCTTAGGAGCTGAAGAATATGACCTGGATAGGGCAGGGCCCAGGGGAGCTCCATGGTCCCTGTAGTGGGGCAGTGAAATGCTGTCTGGTTTCAGTCCTTGTGCTCACATTTGGGGCTGACATTACAGGGCGGAGGCATGCCCTTCTACAAGCTTCAACAACTCTTTGGCCAGTGAGAGCAATTTTAATTGATTTATCTACTAAAGTGCCATACAGTGGAAGAGAGGTAGTTACCAAAGGAAACCTGACCAAAAATGGGGACCATGCAGACTATGCAGGCAAGGGTGATCTTGGTCTCCTGCAAATGGTATATACTATCTGAAAATTAACAACATAGTTCCCAAATATATAAAAGACATACATGCTGACTTCCAGTTCTAAGTGAGGTCTCTATTAGCCACGGTTTTCCACGCAGATTTTTAGATTATTCCATGTATAAAATTATTTTAAAACCAGGACTATATATATTTTCATAGCTCAACTCAAATATGTCCATATCTAACGTATCTTTATTTGTATTTATCTTTGTCTATATCATCTATAGCTATCTGAATCTATACATATATATTTACATTAAAATTTTGGGGCTGCTATAATGTTAGCTGAGATTCCAACGTTTGTGACTTGTTAGCGAATATGCAAAATTCATCCATCCATCCATCCATCCATCCATCCATATAATAAGTATTTGTTGAATGTCTTTGTGACCAGATACTGTGCTCACTGTTATGAATCAAAAGTCATACACACAAACACACACACGCACACGCACGCACACACACACACACACACACACACACACACACACATATCTCAGCTCAGGGTTAAGTGTGTACTGTCTTTTTACTGATAGGTCCACTAAAATTGGGCCTAATGCAAACGAGATGTGAAAGATGTGTTAGTTTTTCAAGTATATTTATCAAAACCTCAAGAGCAAAATGTCATTGTGCACTCAGATAAGAGTTATTGACTCTATTAGCATAATTTGATGTATGGAAGTCACATGTCTAAGGATTAAGTAGGCGATAATGATCAGAGAATATAAGCTGGTGAACAAAGGGTGGACAATGGGCAGGACTGCTCTACGTAGGTCAGACGGGATCAGATGTGAGAGTTTAAGGAACAGCTTTTGAGTGGAGGGGGTGGTGCAGGCATGGGTTGATGACGGTCCTGATATCTGCTAAGATTCCTGGTTACTCTTGAAGGACATGAAGGCACACTTTGTGGCCTAAGTAATAAAGAACGGTGAGAGAGTCATTTATTGGCACAGCGTTTTTGTCAGTGAACATAAGGTAGAAATTTCCATTTAAACTTTAATTCTTCACTAAATCTCAGACAGCTCAGAGAATCCCAACTAACCACAGCCTTACTGTGGTTCTCAATTAGTTTCACTTGGCAACACATTGGAGCCAATCACTAGGTGCCGACCTATCTCAAATTTCCACTCATTGCCTTAGCAAGAGAAACTCATTAACTTTTACAGAAGATGGTCCTTCAGATTTCCAAACCTGGAAAGAATTGGAATTGGATGTCCCATGTGGATGTGTGTGCTCATGAGTGTGTGTGTGCATGCACATGTGTGTGGCGTGTGTGCATATATGTGTATGTGGTGTGTGTGTATATGTGTGTGTGCATATGTGTGCATGTATGTGTTCATGATTGTGTGTATGTTTCTGTGCATGTGCATGTGTATGTGTTTGTGTGTGTGCATGTCTGTATCATGTTTGTGTATGTGTGATTTTGTGTGTGAGTGTGTATATGTGAGTGTATGCTTATGCGTATGTGTGTGATTGCATATATCTGTGTGATTATGTCTGTGTTTATTTGTGTGCGTTAGTGTATGTGTGTATGCATGTGTATGAGTATGTATGTGTATGAGCATGTGTGTATGTTTGTGTGTGTGTGTGTGTGTGCGTAGGCCAGAGATAATGTCAAGTGTATTTCTCAAACATTTCCCACTTAACTTTTCTGAATCAGGGTCTTTCAGTCAACCAGATCTTACTGCTTTGACTAACCTGGATGGCCAGCAAACACCAGGGGTCCTCCTGCCCATGTCTCTTAGTGCTAGGATTTCAGACACACATGACTACATACATATGTCTTACTACATGGGTTCTGGGGTTGAACTCAGGTTCTTACACTTGTGTACAAGCATTCTACTGACTGAGCCATTTCCTAAAACCTTCCATTAGATAATTTTTACTCTGCTGATTAAGCCTGCATGCAATTACTCTTGATGGAAACTGGGAACAATGTTTAAATCCTCTAAAATTCAGGTACATTAGATATTTGGACCAAACTGCTGTTGTCCATTTTCAGGATGTCCCTCAGTCATTCCAAGTCTTCTGAGTGTACCTATGACCCCCTCCTTCTTTTGTTACAATGAAAGTCAGTAAAATATTATTTTTGAGAGTGAGACTGGCCAGATTTCAGGCATGTTTCTGCCTTGAATGTCACCTTAAATGTAAAAAGTAAAATGACACTGTGGACACAGGCAGATGTGGTTGGGATTCTGGAGGCCTGACGGTAGGCCTGGCCAGGCCCTTAGTAAGAGATAGGACTGAGGATAAGGATGGAGCTGTACAGCTTCTGCCGAGGAGCAAACATTGGGAGTAGAAAGGACACGGTAAGTAGACAGTCCATCCGACATTTTTTTTTCTGCCTCCCATGCAGATAAGTATAACCCTACGACTTGATGTTGCTGAAGACACATGGGTGTATGCCTTTAAGAGCTACTGCCCATGTCCCCTTTCTTGAAGACTGAATGTACTTATGATATAGTGGAGGCTGTAGTGGGCTTGAGTTCTGGGTGGATGATAGTGGCTTTTGAGGATGCAGACATAGAAGAAATGACCCTGCTCTCAGAGTTCACAACAGAAGCCTTTGTGCTGCATAGCACACAGATGAGCTTGGGAAACCAGGGGAAGATTTGGGGAAACCAACACTGATAAGCTTAGTTGTGAAGATGGAGAGGGAGTGGAGTGGATGAGTAAGATGAGGGCAGAGGCAGGACTTTGTAGAGAGAGACCACATGGTGAGGAGACAGACAGCAAAGAAAGGGGGGTTGGTGCAAACAACAAGCAGATGTCATGGCGGCATGAGCTGCTCTCCAGAAAACTCATGAAATCCCTGCATGGTGTCCGCACCTAGACCACAGCATCGTTAACTGGCACTAACTCAAACAGTGTTTAGAGCTCCTCGGACCGTTGAGTTTTCCTTCTGTTTCTGTCTGGGAGACCTTCCCATGTGGCCTTACTCCAACTTACCTTTACCTTGCAAAGGGAAAGTGCAACACGGCCCGGGGACTCGAGCTGGACTGTAACTGATGCATGTGCAGTATTTGAAGCACTCAGATATCAATTATATGCCACATGGTAAAGAATTTTATAAACCTGTCGGTTTGTATTCAAACTTTAAACCAAAGGCCAGCATCAAGAATTACCACTACCATAAAACTCTCATAAACAACCACTAAGAACAGTACCTGTTTCCAGGATAATGCACTTAATGCTACTATAAATGATGTCATTAGTAGCTCAGAAGGGATTTCTAACCTTAAATCATAGTTTGAAGTTGGTGTAACCTGCTTGTTTTTTCCTAAAAAACAATTGTGCAAGGAAGTGAGGAATTTTCTAATAATTTTTTTCTTCTGCAAAATTTTATTCACTGGAATATAACAGAATCTTTTACTTATATACAAAAAAACAAAATCAAAACCAAAACAGAATAAGGATATCAGAAGGGCTGATTGCAGGGCTTCGTGTAAGCGTTTACTCCGGGATTAGCCGTAGGGCACATGCGTTCAGCATCCAATTCTGTCTGTATATGGAAAAGTGCACGTGAGAAAATGCAGGAGAGCAGAGCCGTAAGAGATGGAGTCTCATTGAATCACAGGACACTCCCTGGTCTGTTTGGGAAATGCTAGAAGCTGGCAACCACTTTCCACACCTCTACACACCCAATCCCCCATCAAGTCCCACACTGTGTTGGATCTCCTGACCCCGCCCTCTCCTTGCCTGTTTCAGCAGCTCCTTCTTCAAGTTGTGTCTAGGTTACAGGCGTACCCTTCTCTTCCTGGTCTTTCTGTGTTTAATCCTTCACACTGTGGTCTAAACAATTCTGTTTATTCCATAAGGTTTTGGAGTGTCTGCTGTATCCAAGATACCCTTCTAGGAGATGGACTTTTTATTATTTCATTTTGTGTTTTAGGCACATAAAATTGAATTGGTCATAATCATTCATGTCTCACTCCTGTGTTCTGTGCAGGAGTTACTTCTGTCTAATTGATGGTGCTTATCAGTTGGAGTCCCATGCAATCATGCAGTAAGGATGCCCTCGACACAAGCCCAAACAGTAACAGTATGCATCTCACACAAGGCTCATCACCAACAGTCATCCGTTCACTTCCGTCTGATGCACTTCTGCCTCTGTTGTATTCTTGGCTGTCTGTCTTTTCGTTAGGCCTGCTTGCTTTCTGAAATGTGTGCCCTGCTGCACATCATCTTTTAGACTTCCTTGCCTTTCTTTTTCTCCCACTTACTAAAATCTATCTGTAAAGGCTGTAGCTATGATGTAATTTATTCTGATTGTTAGATATCCATCTTAATTTATTTCAGCGCATCTCACTTCTAGCTTTTTAATCTTTGCTTTCATTTTAAAAAATGAAGGTTCCTATCTTCCCTCTGGTGAGGTGGGAACTCAGTGTGACCCATAGCCTCTTCCCTCCCCATAGTCTCATGCATTACATTGACATCCTGTAGACCAACGGGTTTTGAATTTCAGTATACAGTCACGTTTTATCTAGGGTGCCTCATGAGACCACAGTATCTGTCCCAGTGTGCTGTGGGTGCATGCTTTCCAAGCTGAGGTGATGTTGATGCTTGATGCTACTGGTCCAGAAAACTTGAGCAGAGTCTGTCAGCTCTGTGTCTGGGCTTAGGATGGAGCTACGTGGTAGAGAACTTGCTTCGAATGTACAAGGTCCGGAGTTTGATCCTCAGCATAGTAGAAATGTGTTAAAAATAACAAAGATTCTGTGTTTTTCAAGTGTAATTCCTCTTTTTAAACTTGGCCTTAGTTATTATTCTTTACAAACAGCATCAACACACTTAGTACAATTTCTTGCAGGTGTTTTTCCTTTCATTTAGATAATTTATGCAAAAGTGTGTGTGTGTGTGTGTGTGTGTGTGTGTGTGTGTGTGTATACCTGTGTCAATGTGGAGGCTTGAAGAGAATATTGAGCATCCTACTGTGATACTCTCATCCTGACTGCCTTGAGACAGAGTCTCTCATTGAATCTGGAGCGAGGACTGGCAGCCGGAAACCCCCAGAGATCCTCCTGTCTCTATTCTCCACTGGGGTCACACACAGATATGTAGGCACCCCTAGCTTTCTACATGAAAGCAGGAGATTTGAGCTCAGGTCCTCTCACTGGTGTAGCAAATGTTCTCACTTACTGAGACATCTCCTCAGCAACAAAACAACAGCAGCAACAGCAGCAGCAGCAGCAGCAGCAACACTATCACCTCCACTTCCACCTTCATCTGCTTTTTCTCCCTGGAAGTTCATAGAATTCTGTTTTGTCTTTGATAAATTCTGCTTTACTGCAATTAGCCTAGATATGCATTTTTTTTCTCATTTCTAGTCTTAGGATTTTTTTTTTTTTAATTGGAGAACTATTTTATCTATCCTTTCAGGTACTCGGTCCTCCTAATTTTCACTCCTTTCTGGGCATCTGTGGCTGTCTTCTCTTTCATATCACTGAGCTCTTAGTTTTCTCTCTCTTGCCACTTCTCTTCTGTGTGGAGGATCTCCTCACTCTTCCCTGCCCATTGGTTCCCTCGTTCTTCAGTTCTGTGTATCCTGAGTTCAGTTAGCCATTACTTGTGATCTTTCTAATAACATTTTCACTCCTGAATGTTTAAACTAATTTCTTTGAAACTCTTTCTTAGTTTATATTGTTTGGTCATTACTTTAAAAATCTTCATGGAAAGAATAATTGTCTATTTTAAGTCTACCTGCTCTAATGTTTTTGCTGTTGCTGGACTCTATCATCTGCTGTGCTGTTTTCCTTAAAAAGGTTAGACTCCTCAGATATCTTTCAGTTGGGGCTGTGAGCTAATTTTGGCTGAGTGTTCATTGTGCTGTGGAGATCTCAGACTTCTGTGATAGTCAGTGTAGATGGTTAAGAGCGAACTTGTCAATTAGTCCCAGTGACCTCGGGAAGAGGGGATGAGTACAGTGTGGGGACACTGGCTGCCTGGTCACTCTCTAGCATCTGCCCTGATTTATCCCTGGTAGAGGTTGCACAGCGGGGCTTAGCTGCACACATAGCACTGTTCTCCCTGGGTTGATGGCGGGCCAGCTTCAAGGATGCCATCTGCAGTCTGCTTTCTGCTTATTCTTCGTGGTCAGGATTCTCCAGATGCCCCAAAAGTCTCTCACCAGTCCTCCATCTCCCCAAAAGTCAATTATGGTTTCTTAAGTTTTCCTCCATCTTGTCTTCCAGATGACAAATTCAGATGTATCTATTCCCTTTCCATTTGTCTAGTCACTGTGTTCTCTAGGTCTGTGATTGAGGACAGCGATGGGGGGGGGGGGGGAAACCGCAGCTAGAGCTCAGTATCTTGTTCAGAGTTAGTTAGAAATACCGAGCTTCAACCTGCTCCGTCCTTGTTGTAGAACTGTGCCCTGTCCCCTCAAAATTATATATTGTCCTCCTAACTCTCTTCACCTTGCCTTGTGACTTCATTTGGAGAAAGGGTCTTTAAGGAGGCCATTTAATGGAAGCCAAGTTAGTTATATGGGCAGGCTTTTCTCCAGTATGGTTATCTTATCTAATTACCTTATCTAATGCACACACATATGGAGGAAGGATAACAGAGAAATGAGGGCCATCCACAAGGAGAGAAGTGAAGTCTGAGACAAGGCAACCATTGACAGCTTCCCCTGGACTTCTAAGCCTTGGGAATTGTGAGGAAGTGAGTTTCCATTGTATCACCTGGCTGTGTTACTTTGCTACAGTAGCTTGAGCAAGTATTCTTTCTCTTTCCTCCAAGAGAGATGGCTCCTGCTGCACAGCTCTCATGCTGCCAGTGACTGCTGAGCTGCACGGGAGCTCGTGAAGTGGTCACTACAGGCCGGAGTTCACAACTGAAAGGTTAGATTCAGCTGCTCAACATGGCAGCCAACTACCGCATGTAACAATTTAAATCAAAATTGATTTAATTAGATAGAATTAAAGATTCAATTTCTGAGTCACACCAGTCAAATGCCGAGTATTTGGTTTGTGGCTGCTGTGTCGGACAGTCCAGCCCAGTCCAGTCCAGTACATTTCCATTGCTGCCGAATGTTCTGCCGAATGTTCTGTTGGGCAGCAGCTCACTGGATTGTCTTGCCACTCAAGAGAGCCACCGTTCCTTTTCTGAGCACAGATTGTCACTCAGGTACTGGCCCTGGCCTACCTTTTAGCTCTTGTTTTCTACTGTGCTCTTTGGAAGCCCCGGAGTCCCCCAGTGAGGCTCCACTGTACATACATGCTTATCTGGCAGACTCAGCTCCCGTCTGGTCTGTCTCCTTTAACTTTCTAGGCTAGACCATGCACCCCCTTCTGCAAGGTGTTTTTCATTTTCTTGCATTGTTCACAGCACTTGTCCTGCTGGTGTGATGGCTTCTCCAATTGTCTATCAGTCAGGGTGAACTCTTCACGGCATAGTCTCTCCTTCCCCAGTGAATCCCTGGCACGTGGGAAGGCATGCTATGCACGGACAGATGAAGCTAACACAGGTACCTGACTCTTCCCTCTCCACACCCACTGCACAGTCAAGTTGCTCCTACCCTATATTCCTGCGGTTCTATTCTCACAGAAGAAGGGGTGAAAAGGTAGTTTGTCTCTTTAAAATTTTGAATCAAGGATTGATGAAATAGCTTAGCGGGCAAAGGAGCCCGTGGCCAAGTCTAATTACCCGAGTTCAATCTTCACATCTCATGTGGCTGAAGGAGAGACAACTTCAGAAAGCTGACCTCTGTCTTCCACCTGGGCATCATGATATGTGCCCTCTCACTGCTAAATAAAATTTAGTAATGACAAGTTACTCAAATGTGCCTTTCTCTTTAGAGGTGGAAAAGTGGATACTTCTCATAGATTAAAGCCACATTTAAGTAATCAACTCCTGTAAATGGTCTGAGAGATAATCTTTAGGTCATCAGAAAAAGAAAAGTAGGCTTTTTTCTGTTTTATTTTTTTATTTTTATTTTTTTTTGAGACAGGATTTCTCTGTGTAGTCCTGGCTGTCCTGGAACTCACTCTGTAGACCAGGCTGGCCTCGAACTCAGAAATCCTCCTGTCTCTGCCTCCCAAGTGCTGGGATTAAAGGCGTGCGCCACCACCACCCGGCTTTTTTCTGTTTTAATAGGAAAGAAATTGGTTCTTCGGGTTTAAAGACTAAAGTTTGAGAAAGTGCTCTGCTCTTTGATAGGTGTGACAATGCCTAGGTGGTTTGTGCTTGTGTTTTATCTAGATTGCCTGTGACTTCCTTGGCAGGCTTCTTTGGGCTTTGCCTCTGACTTTGCTCCTGTGACTATTGGGTAAAGATTTCTTCTGAACTCAAGTTGTATGAGAAAAACTCATGAAACCCAGGAAGCTAAGGAAACTTACAAGGTTGAGTATGTTCCTAAAACTTACAAGACTTGTATAACCGCACTAAATAATTGCTGGAGAGAGCAGAGGTTTTGGTGAAGCTGAAAGGAAGCTGTGAAAAGAGCTCCAGGGATTCGGCTTTTATGAGTCATTGCCCATGCTAGGAAGGGCTTTTCTATGGTTCGCTGTGTTCTTGCAAGCAACATCAAAACTAATTGGCTCACTAAGTTCAACCTGGGAGGAATTATGTTTTGTTCTGTCATAGGTGCTCTATCTGGGGTGAATAGACATTTGTTCATGTCTCTCCAGGAAACTCTGTTCAGGATATCTCCTTGGACAATTAGAGCCACTCTGGGACACTAAACTACTGTAGCCATAAGACAGCCCAGTTTTTTTGCCTCAAGTTGAGGCCGAGACTTGCCTTGCAATTAATTGTGCCTTGCTTGGCTTAGTCCTCTTCCATTTCCTGCCTCCACCCCTGTCTGAGGAATTTCTCTTGGACTGCCTCTTGAATGACATGAATAGTATGTGATGTCCAGAACCACTTAAAAAAAAAAAAGCTGGGTATCATAGTGTGTTATAATGCTAGTGCTGGGAGGCAGAAATGTGACTTAGCCAGTCACAAGTATCAGCCAGTGAGATCCTGTCTCAAGATGATGATGATGATGATGATGATGATGATGAGAGTGGTGCCTGAGGAGTGACACCTGAGAGTGGCCTTTACCTTCATATTTGCATGCACACACAGATGTGTACCCACCCACATACCCACACTCACATCCACCCCCAATCCACACACACACACACACACACACACACACACAGAAAGAGAGAGAGAGGCAGAGAGACAGAGAGAGAGGAGAGACAGAGAGAGACAGAAAGAGAGAGAGAGGCAGAGAGACACAGAGAGAGGAGAGACAGAAAGAGACAGAAAGAGAGAGACAGAGAGAGGCAGAGAGAGAGGAGAGAGAGAGGCAGAGAGACACAGAGAGAGGAGAGACAGAAAGAGACAGAAAGAGAGAGACAGAGAGAGGCAGAGAGAGAAAGAGAGAGAGAGAGAGAGAGAGAGAGAGAGAGAGAGAGAGAGAGAGAGAGAATTTGGAAGTGCCTGAAAGTTTGTATCCTGCTCCCAGACAGCCTTTGATTATGATTACAGAATGCAGAATTACTGAAGCTCGACTTGGTCACCTGAGGTCACGTCAGCAGGGTTACCTTGCTCTCTAGAGACCCTTGTTTAGCCAGGCTGAGCTTATCACCCATGAGGACTTACTTTACTGAAGAGGCTTTTCTTTCTTTTCTGTTGTCATCTGCCTCCGACTATGTCCTGCTTGTCCTGAGGTTGTTGTTGTTGTTTTTTTTTTTAATAAGCCACTAACATTCAAATTCTCATTTCAATTTCCTACAGAAACTGATCTAACATGACTGGGATGCATGAGTATGTCCAAACTTTAATGAAAGAGAATCGAGTACCTGTAATCAGAAATAGCCAGATGCCCGAAGTATGCACCTGCTACCCAGGGTGTCCACCTGTCTCTAAGCTTTCCCATGATATTTTAAAACCAAGTCCCAGACTCTTCTCTAAAGCTGTGGTCATATATAACTCCAATAGGAGGGCAGTCTCGGTACTTAGGTTGCTCAGTGTTTTATCTTTCATTATTTCAAGTAACCACACACAGGGTCATAAAGGAGTGTGTCTGTGGATTTATGTATCTGGAGTTGGGAATGGCAGCCTGGCCAGTGCCAATTCATGGTTTAGTGACTTCCTCTAGGTGCTTACCTCATCCTACAAAAGCCACAAACACTTCTCTCTGCCCAAATGTCCAGATTTAGGTTCTGTTGAAGGTCACCAGGAGTCTTTCAGCTTGAAAGATACTTGGGATGACCCAAGGTCTGGGCAAGCAGAAGGTCAGAGAAGGGGCATTTCTCCCTTCTATTCTTAAGGCCAGGTAAGAACAAAGGATTCCAGACTCCCAGACTCCTGAGGCTGGAGATATGGCTCCGGTTTAATAGTACTTGTTGCTCTTGCAGAAGAGGACAGTTTGGGTTTGGAGAGATGGCTCAGTGGTTAAGAGCACTGACTGCTCTGCTAGAGGTCCTGAGTTCAATTCCCAGCAACCACATAGTGGCTCACAACCATCTGTAATGGGCTCTGATGCACTCTTCTAGTGTGTCTGAAGACAGCTACAGTGTACTCATATAAAGTAAAAAAAATAAATAAATCTTAAAAAAAAAAAAAAGAAGAAGAGTACAGTTTGGCTCCCAGCAGTTGTGTGGGGTGGCTTACAGCTGCCTGTAACTCTAGTTCAAGGGATCTGACCCCTACTGACCCTTGTAGGCATTTCCACATATATGTACATGCCACACATAGAGGATTACATATATGCAAATAAATCATGAATAAGTCTCTTTTATAAATATCTCAAAGGACTGGTTCTCCTCTCTAGTCTAAGCCTGTATTTGGATTACCTTTTACCAGACTAATTAGAAATGCCATGCATTCATTACTTCCCAAAAGCCTTAGGCACAGTCTGAAACACTTTACACATAGTAGGGACATTGTCCACATCCTTTAGACACAGATAGGATGGCATCAATCCACAAATTAATCAACTTGGTCTCTAATAGCCACTGAGCGGTACAGCCAGGATTCCTCTTCAGGGAGCCGTTCCTTAGTGTTGTCGTTAAACACATATCTACTCTGTCTCTAAACACATGGATGTCAGAGATGCAGGAAGGAAAGCAAACTCACAGGACAGTGCAGCAAGACTTTGGAGCTGTCTCTGTTTTCTTGTGCTGCAGACCAGGGCTGTGCCGCCATGCAATTTTTTGGTTCTTCTCTAAAGCTTTTGTACTTGTGGCCATCCAGGCTTCCATATAAGTGGATGGCCACATGTGTGCACAGAGCATCTGCAGGTTAGGTGGCACTGTCTCATCAGAAGGCACTGCATTGGAAGTGTGAGGTATGAGGCAGTGAGGGCTTTCACAGGACAGGTCAGTAACCTTGATTCGAAGTTTGTTTGCCAAGCTCCCCAGTCAAAACAACGTTTTCATGTAGGTTGGCCCCTTATACAAGGTGGACTTTTTCACCTCTGTCTTTATCCTCACTGACCAAATTTGGCTAGGTGCCAAGCCCCAACCTCAACAGTCACTTGTATCAGGCAGAGAGAAGCTCCTGAATGAGAGGTTGCTCTCAGTAGCATGGATGAGCCCAAAGCAGCTGCAATGGAAATTCTTACCCAGCATGGATGGTGATATTCCCATAGCTGCTCTGCTGGGCAGCTCCTCTTCAGCTAACTCTCCTTAGCATAGACTCCCTTTCCTCAGCAGAGACCCAAGGCCAGGTACAATTAGGGCAGAGTTGCTATACATGGCTGGGAAAAAGATCTGGAGTTTCAGGAGAGGGTCCAGTGACTCTCCATACCTGCTCCTCTGTAAGGGAGGATCAGTAGTCCCCAGAGCTGACTTTGCGGGTCTCTTGCAAGCAGGGACAGCTGCGTTTGGCTCCTAGGATCATCCTCTACAACAGGTGGATTCCTAGAAGGAATTCTTCAGTGATTGTGATCCCTTTCAAAGACCCTGAGGCACAAGTTTTCCAGAGATGAGAGATCCCTCTTCAATGCTATTATGTCCTTTTGCTACTGCAAGCACAAAGCATTATTGTCTTATGGCCTTTATTTTCTCGGTGTTTGTGTGTGTGTGTGCATGCACGCGTGTGTGCACACACACGCACACCATGGCATGTATGTGGAAGTCAGATGAAAGTTTGCAGGACTCAGTTCTCCCCTTCTACTTCCTGGATCCCAGGGAAACCAGGGACACCAGGCTTGGCCATCAGTGTCTGCTCAGGCACCACAACCCTTGCTTAATTTGAAACAAAGGGAAAAAAGACTTACAGCTCTCTTGTAATTTGCATTCTCTTTGATTATTCAAGACTTGAGTAACTTTTCATATGCTGATTACTTGTTTATATTTCTTCTCCAGCGAATTACTAGTTCATGTCCTTAACCTATTTTTCTACTGAAGTTTTAGAAAATTTTAATTGATTGGTGGGAAAGTTTTCCCTTCATGTCCTTTAAAAAAAAAAACTATTTCAAAGGCGGCTCTGAACATCATTCCTGACTCCTTATGCACAATGTGCTAAATGTGTTTAGCGAGAGCTGTCTAGTAGAATGATTATGGGTTTTGGGGAGTCTTCCCATCAGATGTAGAGAGGTCACTGAGTTGGTAATATTCTTTGAAGATGAAAACACCTTCACCCAGGTGTAAACAAACATACCACTTCAATAAGAAGGGAAGAAGAAGTTTGGGCTGTGAATTGCAAACCAGAAAGTTCAAGTGTGTTCTCAAACTGACAGAGCCCTCCTTGCAGGCACAGAAAAAGTTCTTGTAATTCTGAATAATTACTCAATTAACGTCACTCTGTTCATCTCTGTGGCAGAGTGGGCTGGAGGAGAGGAAGATGAACTGTGTCACCCTCCCCATCCACAGGAATTCAGAATTGCACATTCACATGCAGTGGGTCTTGGATGCTACTCAAGTCCAAGGTCCAAAACAATCCACTTTGCATCCCTGACCACATTTGAGATTTCAAAGGGATCTCGATTTTCATTGAATATTTAGACATTTATTTTTTAATATGCATTTGAAAAGATACCTAACATTGGCTTAGTCCTTTGTGAGTTTGTGGCAATTATTGCTCAGGGTGGGAGTGCAATGGTTATTAAGAAAAAAACAATTTATAACAGTGTTCCTGTCTGAGAGAATGCTTGACACATCTGGGGCTCAACAAAACCAAGTTCTGGTGCAGAATCCCACTGTGCAGCCCAAGCTCTGCTGGAGCTTGCTGTGTGGTCCAGTTGGCTCTAAGCTCACAGTCTTCCTCCCTCATTCTCCTGAGTGCTGTCACCACAGGCATGTGACACCACACTGATTCTAACAAAGGTTTGTTGAGTAAAGGAATAAAAAATAAAGCTCTTGAGTAAGTGGTAGTATGAAAATTCATAGATATCCATAATAACAGCATAAAATAGTAATAGTATAAGTGGAAACATAAATTGGAGAAACAACCTTGTCAACACACATGTGTTTAGATCTGAAAACTAAGTCTTGCAGAAGGGGAATGATTGCCCAAGGTCACGGGGCAAGAGCCAGAATATAGGTTAGATCCCTAGTTTTTCTGTCTCAGGGACATAATTCCCAAGGGCCTGCCTTTCTGTGGCTGTGAATGTGCGCTGGATGTCACCATGGACCAGGCAGAACTAAGTACTTTGCATGCTGGGTTGCTTTGATTCCTTTGCACACAACTATTAAGGAGACACATGTGTCATTATCCCATTTCATAACTGGGGAAAATGAGGGAAAGAGTGATTGCATCAATCATCAGTGTACTAGAATATAGTATATACAGTGCAGTCAGCAAAGCATAACATAGTATACAACATAAATAACATATCTTATAATACAGCATTGTACAGCACAGGATAGTAAATAGTATAGCATAACAGCATATTCTACAGCATTATATAGCATATGGTATAGTAAGCAAATAGTATAGAATAACCTAGCATATTCTATACTGTAACACAGCTTAGAGTAGAGCATATAGCTATACTAAATCTAGCACATAGTATAGCAAGTAGTATGATACAGCACGGTAGAGCGCAGCAGAGCATATAGCACAGGCTTCAGTAACCTAGTTCTCGTTTCTGTTTTGCATCCTTTGGCTGTTGTCACTGTTGTTGAGACAAAGCCTCTTTAAGTAGCCTAGGCTGGCTTCAAACTCATGGCCCTCTCCCAACAGCCTTCCAAGTACTTGGGATTATGTGCATGTACCATCATTCCCAGCCTTATCTTAGATTTCTTTTCTTTCCTTACCTGTATACATGTGTTTGCAGATATGTATGCAGGACTCCAGAAGGGGGTGTCTGTTCCCCTGGTGCTGGAATGACAGAGAGTCACGAGCTACCCGATGTGGTCATTGGGAACTGGACATTAGCCCTCAGGAAGAGCAACAAGCACACTTAACAGCTAAACCTTCTCTCTAGTTCCTTTATCTTACTTTTTTTTTTTTTTTTTTTTTTTTTGCAAATGCAGTTTGTTTATGTGTGTTTATAGCTCTTCTGAAAGAGATTACATATTTCAGCGTTTAGTGGAGAAGAAAAGGGAGCATTTTCAGTCCCTCATCCAGGACCCCTAATAGGCCACCTGATAGGATGAGACATTTGCGTTTCTAAGGAGCAGCTCGGTGCTTCTATGGTGGGTGTGTGGTGGATCACACTAGAGAGGCATTGGTCTAAGAGACGATGTGTCAGCTCTAAACTGAGTGTCTGTTGCGCATCCATCCAGTGTCCAGCCACACAGAAGTGATATGCTAGGTTTTCCAATCTCTCTCCGGTCTCTATGGCAGCTCTGCTTGCCTTCTGCCTTCTGCCTTCTCTCATTAGAGCTGCCACGCCGCAGAGGATATCTCAAAGCAATCAGATGGATCTAAGGGGTAAAAGATCAAAACCTGCTTGCCTTCACTTCTGTTTCCTTATTTACAAAGAAAAACCAGGCCTCCAATGACCTAGCAAGAATTTTAATTGGGCGATTTTATCTTATGTATGTCTATGAATGGTGCCCGTGCCCAGCAGGGTGGGGGTTATGGGCTGCCTTTGGGCACCTCCTGCTTTGTACTGATGGTCACTGTGCATCACTTAGCCAAGGAGTGGGCAGATATACAGAAAGCTCAACACTGATCCCAGGGCTTTGGAGTTGCACTTGGGCTGGTCTCAGCAAGGCTGATTGCATAACTCCTAAGAAACAGAAGGAGCCAGTGAAGTCTCCTGACTCCCAGAGCAGACAACTCAGAACTCTGAGTGGATCCAGGGCACAGAGGAGCTGTAACCGTGCCTCATTTCATTTGAAGCCTGGAGCTCAGGTGCAGTTGCAATAGTTTCAACCCCAAAATTGCAAATTTGTGGCTTGGAAGGGTGAATTTGTGGTATGTAGTATATTTTTTTAAATTGAGTATTTCCAGCCTGGGAGGTGTAATATAAAGTTTGGAGTTTTTGGTTTTATTTGAAAAACCTGAGAAGAAAAATTAAACAAAATAACACCAACAATAAAAAAATCAAACCACAAAAATGCCCTGGCAGCTCTGGCCTGACTGGGGTGGAGTTGAGTAGTGGTTAGCTCCTTTGACAAAGGCTGTGTTCTGCAGGCTCCGTCACCCCTCCCGAAGCTGCATCCTAAGGCTTTAGGCTAGCTACCATTTGCCTTTTTTTTTCCAATTCTGTTTGACTTGCTTGGTTTTCCAGCCAGACCCCCAAGCTGTGGCCTTGCATACCATCAGGGGATGCCCCCTCAACCCTTATCTGGTGTGCTTAATTGTGTAACTTAAACTTAGTTGTCCAACTTGCTTTCTTGAGTCAGCGATTGTTATCCTGGAATCTCTGAAACTCCCATCCCAAACCTTTGAATGTTTCTCAGGGTACCTTCAGAGTTGAAAAGGAAGCCCTAAACATGGGCCCCTTGAAGACCATTCTGCCGCTTACCTCTGCTTTGAACTGAATAGCTTATGTTTGGTCTGTTACTTCGAAGTGCTTACTAACAGTGTGATTGGGGAGGGGGCTGTTTTTCTTTAGAAACGTTGAAAAAGATGGCTGTCAAATTAGCTTTATATAAAGCACCCAGTGCTGAGTCCTCTGGGGATAAGACTACTCAGCTTGCATATAATTGCCTTCTGAAACCATCAACTGCCAAATCTTTAGCCTAGAATTTGTTTGAATCAGTATAATTTATATACAGTGAAATACACATGTCATAAGTGTGCAATTAATACATCTTGACAGATGCTTTTTCCCCATGCAGCAAGCTCCTTCATCATGCTGAAGATCATTTCCCTGAATCCCCACACTCCCTTCTGTCCTTTCTTAGTCAGGCACAATCCCCAGAGGAGACCAGTGCTCTGATTTCTGTGACCAGAGAGTTTTGCTTGTTCAAGAACATTCCATAGTGGAGTCTTAGCATCTGCCATGCTTTGTGTTTGGCTTCTTTCACTGGCAAGGCATCTTTGATATTCATCAGGATTCTTGTGTATTCAAATTCATTATTATTTTTACTTCTGAATAATAGTTCCCTGGATATCATGCATTATTTATCTAGTCTGTTGGTGGTTACATGGCTTATTTCTAGTTCAGAATGAGCTCAAAATTTGAGGCTCTTCACCATCTCAGCTGTTTCCTACCTACCTACAACAACTAGTATTTGCCAATAGACTTCCTGGTAGTCTTCTTAAAGGTCCTACCTGAGTCCTCCACACAAGTGTCATCTTGCTATCCAGGCTTGCTCTATTTGCCTGGCTGGTTGCCTGGTTGCCTGGTTGCCTGGTTGCCTGGTTGCCTGGTTGCCTGGTTGCCTGGTTGCCTGGTTGCCTGGTTGCCTGGTTGCCTGGTTGCCTGGTTGCCTGGTTGCCTGGTTGCCTGGTTGCCTGGTTGCCTGGTTGCCTGGTTGCCTGGTTGCCTGGTTGCCTGGTTGCCTGGTTGCCTGGTTGCCTGGTTGCCTGGTTGCCTGGTTGCCTGGTTGCCTGGTTGCCTGGTTGCCTGGTTGCCTGCCTGCCTGCCTGGCTGGCTGGCTGCCTGCCTGCCTGGCTGGCTGGCTGCCTGGTTGCCTGCCTGCCTGGTTGCCTGCCTGCCTGCCTGCCTGCCTGCCTGCCTGCCTGTCTGCCTGCCTGCCTGCCTGCCTGCTTGCCTGCTTGCCTGCTTGCCTGCCTGCCTGCTTGCCTGCTTGCCTGCTTGCCTGCCTGCCTGCCTGCCTGCCTGCCTGCCTGCCTGCCTGCCTGCCTGCTTGCCTGCTTGCCTGCTTGCCTGCTTGCCTGCTTGCCTGCTTGCCTGCTTGCCTGCTTGCCTGCTTGCCTGCTTGCCTGCTTGCCTGCTTGCCTGCTTGCCTGATTGCCTGATTGCCTGATTGCCTGCCTGCTTGCCTGCATCCCTCTGTCTGTCTGCTTGCTTGCCTGCCTCCCTGTCTCTGTCTGTCTGTCTGCAGGCCTGCCTGCCTACCATCTATGCCTTTATCTGCTTTGTGTTGTATGAATTTTTGCTGGTACAGTATGAGCAAACATCTACTTGTTTCAGGTAAGGCACCAACAGCAGATAAATGACTCCACCAAAGTTGGCTATGGTGAAAAAGAAAGTTCATGGAGGTTCCTTACTGGTATATGAGTTCACTTATGTGAGCATGGACGACTCATAGGCAACAACATCACTGAAAAGCCCACCCTGCCTCCCTGATGACTTACAAAGGTTCATCCTTAGTGACTTTGCACAACTTGTAGGTAGCTCAATAGGTTGGTGGCTTCCTTCCTTTCGGCAGCAGGTTTTATTGCTAGAGGACACTGCTGAGAAGCATTGTGAACCTAGTTTCAGGGTCTTCCTGAGACTTGGGAGTTGTTGCTTCCTAAGCCATGTAAAGGCTTTTGTCTTGACAAGCCTCCATCCAAGTTGGAATGTTTCAACATGGAGGAATTTCTACACAACAATTTGTCTGACTCTTGGCTGAAAATCTATTGCCTTTGATTATGTTTTTTTGTACACTGGTAGAAGGAAAACTGAGGGGTAATGCCTACTTTCTGTTCATTTTTCCTGCTCATGTGCACAGACCGAAGTGATGTTGTTTGTTGAGTTCATATGTCCAGTTCCCTAGAATGCCATATTAGGCTTGAGCATGCCTGATGGGTGGTTTGTGTATATATGGTGATGAGAGCAACATGGAGGAGGTTTGCTTTGCAAGATTAAGAGCTTGCATACTCTATTTTGGATGGGAACAGCACTGTAGGAAAAAAGTCTGGGATGCGGAATATCTCAAAGACATTTGATGTTTATCTCTTGCAATGTGTCAGTCCAGGCAGGTGGGAAGCTCTTCTCCATATGACAACTCACAGCCCAAGTGGCTTTTTGTATGTGTCTCTTCCATATCCCAAGTCAGTGGCTCACAAACTTCCATCCACTTTGGGATCTCAAGATGATGCTATTATTCTTTGCACAGCAGCCAATGTCAAAACAGTAATGTTTTTAGATAAACAGGTTTGAGGAGTTGATGAAGCCCTCAATGATGTTTTATGTGGTCAGTATTTAAGCAGATCTTCATGAACCCTAGGAGATTTTTATTTGTAGTGGAAATGTGCTCCAAGGTCAGGACAAACACTGACCCAGTGAGCTAGAGATGCTCTGTCCAGTAGAAATCCAAGGTGAAATTCCTTTGAGCTTTCAGTGACATTAAAATTTATTTATTCTTTGACAATATCATATATGTACACAGCATATTCTGACCCCCATTATTCTCTGTTATTCCCCATCCCACTGTTTCTGAACCCATGCTTGTTGAATTAATATTAAAAAAAAAAAAAACCCTGCTACCTGCCCCAATGTTCTGGGTTCCCAAATGAAAGACACACACAGTCAGCTTAATCCCCACGTAGTTAACCTACATCCCACTGATAATCCGAAGTTATCACTTACTAAATTCTGTATTCTACCTCGGCTGCTCTGGACCCAGTTTCGTCTTCTGGCTCCTTCACATGGCAGCTATGCCTCCCTGTCATCCATGAGGTCATGACAGGCTCATTGTACAA
Organism: Arvicanthis niloticus; assembly: GCF_011762505.2. NCBI lineage: Eukaryota > Metazoa > Chordata > Mammalia > Rodentia > Muridae > Arvicanthis > Arvicanthis niloticus. The sequence continues at coordinate 101,413,787 of NC_047663.1, forward strand.
GACTCAGGCTGAAAACCAGCATTTCACAGCACTCCTCCCATCCACCAGCCCCAACATTCTTCTTCCACTGAACAATGTGTAACCTGGTTCCATGTGCACTTCTGTGTACAGGCATCTTATTTACTAAGTCTTGTCCATTTATGGACATGGAGCAAAGGGCCTGTGATACTATACTTCATGCCCAATCAACGCTTATCCAAACATACAAACAGCTTCTGTGTGAGACACAGCACAGCCTTCTTTGAGCAGCACTTTAGCACTGTGCTTGGGGCCTGTGTTAGACAGACACCAAACAAAGGGGAAAGATGCAAAATTTTAGGCACTAAGTTAGACCTTGAGAGGGACCTTGAATAAAATTGATCTGGAATGAGAAGGCGCAGGCTCAGAGGGCTCCTTCTGGGCTAGGAAGGGGAATGTTGGGTGAGTCCTTTTACAAACACTCTGCATATATGCTTATGAATGACATGACTTCAAATATTGGCTTTGATATTACAAGTTATTGTACTGAGTAAAGTGTGTTTACAAATATGGAATATATAAGAATGGAGAAACTACTCTACTTGGTTGTAATCATAGCAACCATCAGACATCAGCCTTATAAAGCTATGACATCACCAAAAAAGACTATGGTGACACATGTGGAACCTTGGATAACCTTGAGCTGCTCTCTGACCTTAAGGACTTTAAGGGTCAAGAGAGATGTCTCAGTGGCTTAGGGGAGTAGTTCCATTCCTCTTGAGCACCTGAGGTCAGTTCCCAGCACCCATGCCAGGTATCTCACAGTGGCACTCTCCTCCCTCTTGTGGCCTGTGTGGATACCTGCATACATATAGAACACACACACACACACACACACACACCCCAAAATAAAGAAAAATAGAAAGAAATGTTTCTCAAACCTTTAAAATAGTCCATGTCACCACTGAATTTGCTGTGATGTCCTGGCAGGGTACCTTGGGATCCACTTAAGGGTTTGAAAGTGTCTTATAACTCCAGGGGAAGGATGAAAAAAGTGTTAAAACCCATGTTACCTCCTTCCAAATTTCATTGCCAGAACTAGTAACTTAGACACACAATATCACCAAAGCTGGGAACCACAGTACAGCTGTGTCCAGCTAGAAAAGGCTGGTTCAGACAGCCTTGACCATATACCTATGGGAAGAGTATTTTGACTTTTATTGGTTTTTATTACTATAGAGCCCTTTTATGTGTGGATGTTATTCTGTCTTTGGTGAACCATCCTACATAATATGGCTTCTTAACTGTAGCTTATTAGAAGGCCGTCGTCTCAGAGATTTGGAGTTGAGCATATATACTTGGGTCAAACTCTGATTCCTGAAGTTATACTTGGTACTGAAAGAATTGTAGCAGTCTGAAAGAATTGTAGCAGTCTGCTACAATTCTTTGGGCCTGGTTTTTCCATTTCCAAAAGGGGAAATCTTAGGTCAATTTCCCTAGAGGCAAAGTTTGAGGTAGAGATTGATGTGCAAGTAATTTTTAGGATATTGCCCTTGGCAGAAGCCCATGAAGAAATAAGGAGGGCAGGACAGGGAGGAGACTAAACAAGGATATTGTTTAGAGACTGGCTGCAGCCTGATCTTGTGGCCAACTCTGGCATGCAAATTGCACCCTAGAGGTTGTCTGACTCTGAGGCAAAGGACAAAGCTCTTGTGTCAGCCATTGGTTCTGGGCTTCCACAGAGCTGGAGAAGTAACTCCCAGGAACCTCTGAGTAAAGTGGTTCCAATGGCTCCAGAGCAGTTGCAAGAGACTTAAACTGGTATCACCAGCACCATCACCACCACCATTATTGTCATTAGCATCATGATAATCCATCATCATTCCCCCTTCCCACCCCATCATCATCATCATCATCATCACCATGCTAAATTATTGTGCATGTGATGTGTGCATGTTCACATGTGTGTGGGTAGTGCACTCATGTGCATGTTGCACAAGTGGTGCACTTGTGTGCATGTGGAGCTTAAGGTTGACATTAGAAACCTTCCTGTCATTCCCACCTTATCAGTCGTGGCAGGACCTCTCAATTGAATGGAGATTTCTTCCTTGATTTGGGTGAGTGTAGTTAGTCAGTTTGTTTTGGAGAGCTCCTATTTCTATTTTGTGAACCCTAGAGTTACAGGACCATCAAGCCTTCCTAGCTCTTCTTTTGAGAATTCAAATTCTGTTCTTCACATGTAAGTGAGGGCACTATCTCCACTTCCATAGCACTGAGAGTATAGGGACACATTATCTTGCCTAGCTTCTTAATGTCAGTTCTGAGAGTTGGGTTCAGGTCCTGTGCTTGCAAGGAAGTCACTTTACTGACCCAGGAATCTCCCAGGCCTGCGATGTCTCTTTTTGAGACATAATTTCCATACTGGCCAATGGTATAACATTAGATGGCCGTACTGAATGGTGACTGTCGCCCTGGCATCTGTGTTTTGTTCTTTCCTCTGAATGTATAATTCTGAAGACTCATTGGCTAAAGGTCCTGGAGCTCTTCTGTATGTCTTCCTTTCTCCTGATGCTTCCTAGGGCGTTTAATAGAATACTTAAGATTTGGGCATTGCATGTTACATTAATTTTATCTCAGAAGACAAATGTATAAACAGATGTTGGATTCTAGTTAATGAAAAGAGAAGCATGCTAGTATGTGTGGGGAAAATGTACTGATATCTACTATTTACTTTGAAATGCATGAAAAATAACATGGAGTCAGCCATAGGGAGCATGCTCATAACACAGGTCCCCAGAGGCTGTGGAGGAAGATTACCAATTAGTAGGTTACCCTGGGGTACACAGTAAGGCCATGACTCCACCACCACCACCACCACCACAACCACAACAACAACCATAACAACAACAACCACCATCTATTAGATTGTTAAGTAAGTAGAAGGATAGATGAAGAAGTAGTAACACAAACTTGCAATGTGTTGCATGCATTACTTAGGTTGTCTATGGGGTTTTGATCTATATTATGCTTCAAATCTTCGCAGCAAAAACATTGCAGAAAGTTCCAATGGCCAGAACTCCCCATCAAAGAAAAAAAGGATTTAATGGACCTGTTTTGTTAAACTCTGGTGCTTGAGAACCATTACCTAACTGCATTTTAATAATAACATGCATATTTTATAAAATCCCTACCAGATGCCAGCACCTTTATATAAAAGATCTCATTGAGTCCTCACAACTGCTCAGAGATATGTGCCAGGTTTGATGTCACATGGCTACTAAGTGGCAGAGCCAGAGGAATGGTGACTCTTATTTATCTACTGACATGTCCTAGCATGTGTGCTGGCTAGTTTTAAGTCAACGTGACACAAGCCAGAGTCATCAGAGAGGAAGAATCCTCAATCCAGAAAATATTGGGCTGTAGACAAGCCTGCAGGGCATTTTTATAATTAGTGATTGATGGGGGAGGGTCCAGCCCATTATGGGCAGTGCCATCCCTGGGCTAGTGGTTCTGGGTTCTATAAGAAAGCAGGCTGAGCAAGCCATGGGGAGCAAGTCAGTAAGCAGCACTCTTCCGTGGTCTCTGCATCAGCTCCTGCCTCTAGGTCCTTGCCTTGTTTGAGTTCCTGTCCTGACTTCCTTTGATGATGAACTATTGTGTGGAAGCATAAGCTGGACAAACCCTTTCCTCCCTTAGTTGCTTTGGTCATGGTGTTTCATCACAGCAATAGTGACCCTAGTAAACCAGCTTGATTTAATAAATGGATGGGTAGTCCCGCTTTTCTTATCCTCATTCTGTGAAGCTGCTAAATCACCCATTCATTCAGTGGATGAAATGCTGTATTTCAGATCCAGTGCTAGGAGCTGGTGACACACTGTGACAAGGTCATTTGGCTCCTTCACCATCACAGAACTATGCTTCAGAGATGTAGAAAAAGTTCAGCAGGAAGCCTGAGGTGGTTTTGGAACCGGGTGCTGCCTGTCTGGGAGTCAAGACAGAAACCTCCAGAGTCAGGGCAAAAGTAACTCAATCAGATTCCTCTGTGGCAGTCAGGACCAGTTCATGATCTCTTGGTGGGTTAACATAGGGAGCTTTTATTTCATTCTGAGATCCCCGGGGAACCATTGGAAGACATTACAGAGGGTAAGTGATGTAATCAGACTGATCTATAAGTTAGCCATTCTTACAGAGTTATGCCAAATACCTGGCAGAGGCAAGAGAAAAACTGACTTTATGGTCATGGTCTATGCTGCAGACTTAGCTTCAGCTGGAGTATGAATGTATCAAATTACATGATGTCGAACCCTAGAGTTGGAAAGGCCACAGAAAGTCCTAAGACATTGGGCTGGAATGGAATGGAATTTAAACTGGCGATGGGAGCACATTTTTCTTGGAGAAATAGCAAGTGTAAAATCTTCTTTGTAGAAAAGATTTCAGATGAAAGACAGCCAGTGTGGTTGAAACAGAGGGGCAGATGGATGGTTTGGTGCAAAATGTCGTAGGTTGGAAGGCAGAGGATACATCTTGTCATGTCATGGGAGGGCCTTGAGACTTCAGCCCATCATGAAGAGTCATATCCAGATGTCTGGCGGAGGAAAATCATGGTGAAATAAACTAGAAAACAGCCAAATCTAGATTCCACTTCACGTCTGTCTGCCTCCAGACTTTGTTCAGCTCTGTTTTCCTGTTGTCACAAAAATGGTAAGATTCCAACTATTTCAAACACTGTTGTATTCCCAAGTTTTAGATATTTGGGGCCATGTCTAAAACCAAAACGTGCTGTACTGGCCTGGTAACATTTGCCCATTGTAGGGGAGGGGACATAAAAGCAACCTGTAATCACCACTCATAACAAATACCCAGGGGAAGTTAAAACATCCACTGTATTCTGTGGCCGCTTCGGACCGACTGTGCACTAGCCACATGCTTTTTATAATTTCTATCACAGAAGTGTCTTGGGTACATGATGTGTGCAGAGGCAAAGGCAGGGAGCACAGAATAGCATAGAGTGAGGCAGCATGTTTGCACACCACTGTGTAAGCTCGGGAAGGTGTTGGAGTGGAGGCCTCTAAGGGGTGGGATGTGATCTCTTCTCCAGGCCTGCCTCATAGCCGCCAGAGAACGTCCAGGTTGGGGACCAGCTTTTCTGTTTCAGAAAGATCTAAAGGAGGGGATCGATGTACATAAGACTCATCAGGGAGTCCAGGGCAGCCAGGATCTTGATGCAGCCTGCCTGGGAGTCCAGAAGGATATCTGATAAGGTCAGGGCAAAAGCAAGGTCAAAGGTGAGGCCTCCATGACAACCAGGACTTATTCTCTTGTTGGGCTAAGATAAAGAATTTAAAAAAAATATTAATCTAAGACTCCCTAGGGAGTCATTGGAAGACTTTATATAGGGTCAGTGCTGTAACCAGATTGATTTATTAATACTATTTGATTTATGAGATAATAATTATGCTAATGTTAATTATTAATCACTCTTAATATTAATTACACTGGTTAATATAATTATATTAATTATTGATTACTCTTATATTGCTATGGCCAAATGCCTGACATAGACAAGGAGGGATTATTTGTTTTAGCCCATGTTTCTAGAGGATTCTGTCCATGATAATTTGGTGTGCTTAGGTAGAGCACCATGGACTTGGAAGCCTGTTGTAGAGGAGAGCTGCTCACTTCATGGCAGCCAGAAAGCAGAGAAACAGTGCAAGCCTGAGAATGAGACAGTTCAGGTACCTGAGCTCTTGCTGCCTCCAAGTACCACCTGTGTATGTGTGTGCCCTCTGTGGGGCACTTTGTACCCAAACCACAACAGCCTAGATATTTGGTTCTGAATGGATTGATCTAGTAATTTAAGTTTGAGATAGAGAAGGAATATAAGAGTTGACTGTGAGATGCTGAGAAAGAGATTCATGAAGCATAGAAATAGAATGAACAGAACTGAGTGATGGTTCCTTATGAGGGTGGGAGAGAAGGGTATCAAGGATGCCTCCTGAATTTCTGGGTGGAGCATTTGAGACTCGCTTAAGGCCTGATTCCCTGGAGCTGGCTGGGTGAGTCAGTGAGCAGAGTGTTTGCTGTGCTAAGTTAGACTCCCTAGAGCCCATGTACAAAGCCAGAGACTATGGTGCACATCTGCAGACCTGGAAAGAGGGCAGAGTCAAGTGGATCCAGGCACTCACTAGTGGATCCAGCCAGTCTAGTATGAATGATGAGTTCCAGGTAAAGTAAGAGATTCTGTCTCAGATGATAGAGAGTGATAAAAGGATACACCTGGTGTTAACCTCTGGCCTCCACACAGGCGAGCATGTGTACACATGCGTACACACACACAGACACACACACACACACGTGCACACACGTGTACACACAAGTGTAACACCTCCCTCAGATTCATCTCTCTGAAATGAGGGGAACGGTTTTCTAGAGTCAGTAGTTCTGAAGCATAGAAGGCTGCCTCATTTTGAGAAACTGTTAAGTTCGGGATGCTTGGGAGACGTCCAAACAGAGATGCCAAGTCAGCTGCTGGGTGTATGAGTCTGGAGTTCAGATGGGAGGCTGTTGCTGGAGACTGAGGAGTTCTGGAAGTTACATGACTTATGAGATCAGCTGCTAAGGAAAGTAACAAAAGAGGGTGATATGGTGAAGGACATGCGGCATTTATAGAGCACCTACTGTGTGGGGGACCTTCTTGCATGCAGCATGTGGATAGATACTCATTTTATGTGCAGAGGAAGATGAAAGTAAGAGAATCTAGTCACCAACACGAGGTCACACAGCTGGTCAGTGACAAAGGAGGTTGGTGGATCCACAGTTTGTTTTCTGTTCCTAGAAAGCACAGTCCTATAGCTTCCTCGAGGTCCTGGGATGGACTCTTCCATGAAAACACTGAGGGCTTTTTTGTCTCTGTTTATCGATTACACCAGTGTGGTCACTGATTGGCCAGTTGGGGGTCATGTACCAAGCTGGAAATCCCCAAAGCTGTGTTCTGGTACTGTCCCCATGTGTCCCCATGGCTTGAGGGTAAGGAAAGGGGAGAGCCATGAACAAAGGCAGCAAGGGTGAGTACTTGAGAGACTCAGGAGAGAGTGCTTGCCACATAGACATTTGGCTCTCAGGTACAAGAATTTCTGGTGGCTGTCCATTTTGAAGTACACTGCCACCTGTGTTAATTCTTGGGTGATCTTTGCTATCAGCAGAGCAATGTTTGAGCTCTTATTTCAGGGAGTAGAGCACAGAATGTTGGGATCCTTTTTGATTCAAAGTCACCCTCAAAGGCATATGTCTCCCTGCAGCTCAGACTACAGATGGGCAGCATACACACACACACACACACACACACACACACACACACGCACGCACGCACGCACGCACGCACGCACACACACACACACATGGGCAGGGGTTCAGACCAGCTTATATTAGCTAACATATCATTTTTGTCAAGAGACTCATCTCGAAAAATCTGCACAATTTGAAAAAAAAAAGAAAAATGTATGCCTGTCTGATCTCATCCCTTCCTCAACAGAGGAAGGAACCAGAGTGACCTGAGCAACCTGGGGACAGGGAATGTGGGTAAGTAACCATCCTTTAGCTTCTCTAACTTTGAAGTGGGGACAGTCAATCAGTGAGAATGAATCCTGCAGGGACAAGGGGCTCACTTCATTCCACTGTTACCTATCAAGACATCAGTCTGCCTGTGACACTTGATCAATATTTATTGAGCACTTTCTCTGTCTCTCTGACTTGTGGCTGAGGGCAAAGAGAATACCAGTGAAGCATGACACAGATATTCTGTCCTCAAGGGCTTTGAAAGTCACTTGCAGAATAGATCTATCCATCCATCTGTCCATCTGTTCATTCAGCTGTCCATGTCCACCCATCCTGCCCATCCAATGACCCTCCCACCCACTCACTCGGTATCTTGTTGCGGTATTCTTCATGGCTCTCAGGTACGGGAACTTCTGGTGACTGTCCATTAAATACATTACTTGGTTTATAATAGGTGCTTAGTAATTATCTGTTGGTTGGACAAGTGAGGGAATGAAGATCTATATTAGGCACAGATGAAGAGGTTGTGATTTGCACTGTTTGAAGCTCAGCGGGTGACGTGGCACAGTCACTGCATGGACTGTGTATCCCCCTCCTCTTTCCTCATTGGATGGATCGTGTACCCCAGGAATGATGCCTTTGGCCATCCTCTGAAGTCTCACTCTCACTTATATCCATAGTCTACTCCCTCCTGTTTTTCTTCTGCTTCATGGGCATTCAAAGGCAGCAACTCTGTGACCTTGTCCCCACCAGTGGTAAATTCAGCTCTCTTTGCATCATCTGCAGTACTTCCAGTACTCTTGTGCTAGGTGTTCGGACACCTCCCTCATTCACCAACAGGGATTTGTGGAGGGTCCTTCATGTTCCAGTCTATTCCAGACAGGCGTGAACATAACAGGCAGTACAGACGGGGTCTCTGCCCTCAACTGATCCTTTGTTTCTCACTCAAAATTCTCTGGAACTCCAGAGGCGTGCAGACAAATGTGATCTGCCATTCTCTTACATTTGTGTGCTTGGAGTCAAAGAAAAAAAAAAAAACAGAGCTGGCACTATGGGGTTGGAGTAATTCACTCATTAACTTTGAAAATCTTAAAACCACACACTGTTGGAATTGAGCTTCCTTTATACTTAACAGTTGGTGTTAGCTTGATACATTCTAGAATCATCGGAGAAGTGAGTTTTAATGAGGAGCCGTCTAGAGGGGGTTGTCTCTTGGCATGCTTGTGAGAGAGTTTCTTCATTGGCCTTACGGAAATGGGAAGACTCATCCTGACTGTGGATAAGCTGTTTCATGGGCTGAGCCCTGGAGTAGATGGAGAGAATAGTGCTGAGCGCATGCGTGCATCAGTCATTGCTCCCTGCGTTTGGTGAGGATGTGGGGCCTACCTCTTCAGCTTCCTACTGCCTTGACTTTCTCACAACGATCGAATTGGAATTTGGAACCAAATAAATGCCTTTTCCATTGTTTTTTTTTTGCCAGTGTGTCTTTCTTTTTTCTTTCTCTTTTTTTTCCTTCCTTCCTTCCTTCCTTCCTTCCTTCCTTCCTTCCTTTCTTCCTTCCTTCCTTCCTTCCTTTTTTGTCACAGCAACAGCAATGAAAGTAAACTAATTAAGCACTTGTTTCAGGAGATGCTGCTGCTTCAGGGCCTCTAAGTGCCAATGTCTACTTGAATGACTTGCCACCTCCATACTCTTGTTAACTTCTTTGCAGAGTGTTTTGTATTGAGCACATACTATAGACAGCACTGAAGTAGAAAGACACAGATCCTATTGTGATGTAGTTCATGGTCTTGGGTAAATGGGTAGAGTAAACACACACACACACACACACACACACACACCACACCATACACACACCACACACACACTCACACACACCATATACCACACACACACATGCACACACACCACATACCATACCATACACACACACACACACACACCACATACACTGATTGTAGTCAGTGCTCATTTTAAAGAAGAAATGAGTAGAATAATATACAGACAGTGGTGGTGTATGCAGAGAAGGGCGAGGTTGGCAGTCATCAGTCAATCATCATTCATTTGATAATGTCTGTCTTTGAGGTGACCTTACAGAGAGAGATGATAATGAGGGTGGATCAGTTAGGGATTTGTCCCAGGAAGAGGTAAGGTAAGTCCCAGAGATAGCCACAGGCTTGCATGATCATGTTGAATTGAGAGGGAGTTGGGCAGGGATGGGGGGGGGGGGGCAGACAGGGTCATAGAGACTGGTAACTACTCTCTATTCTTTCAAATAAGCACCGAGAAACTGACAAGCTTTGTCCATTCCTCAGCCTTCCACATATGGCATGCTTCTGCTCCTTCTGTGGTTCTCATGTGATTAGGACTCAGAAAATGGGCAGGCGGCAGAGGCTGTCCTTGGCTACATACAACTTGCTAAGGGGACCCAGTTGACTTTGCTCAATGCTTTTCTCAGCATCCTGCTACTGCTTGAGCTACTTACACATCACTGCTGCCTTGTGACAGCCCCTCCTCCTGCAAGGCTGGGTCCTGGTTCACCATCAGCCACAGCCAGCCAGAGAGCTACAGACACTCTTCAGAAAGGTGTGTGAGCTCTGCGACAGCCTCTGTGCCTGTCACCTCCATGGCACCCAGGCAGAGGGACAATCTAATTAGGCTATTTTCAGCATCTTGGAGGGGGAGGGGCACAGGGAGACAGAGAGAAAAGGACTCCACTCTCTTCCCTCTCTGAAGCTATTATTGATTAAGCAGGCAGGGAACCAGGAGGCAAGACCTTTCCACCATCCATATTGGTCTCAAAGGCCACTCTACTAGTCATGTGGTTGCTTTGTGTGCAGCATCAGGGACCCTCAGGGTTGATAGTCTTCAAGGGACCTGTGCTAATGAGCTGCAAAGCCTATAGCTTTGACCAGGAACAAGATCCCTGCAGGCTGTCTGTCCTTTTCTGGGGCTAGCTGACACAGACTTTCTCTGGAATGACAGCCTAGAGGGAGAGGTGGCTGGCAACTCTTTGTTTCTTAGCCACAGGCCTATATTGGTCTTCAAGGCCTTTGTGTGTGATTCCTAGAGCCTTTGGGGGGGGGGGGACTGAGATTTCCTAAGCCTGGAGAATATGGCTTGTGGCTCTTAGAAGCTACCCATGGACTGAGGATTCAGTGGATGGCTGTTTGACTTTAATTCACTAATAGCTTGGGGTCATGTCCTGTTTGCTCAATTCATGCCTCAGCATTAGGCTTTAACTGTAATCCTCACCTACCAGGCACCCCACCCAATGACTGTTGTGACTCTGAAGGACTCTTCTCAATCCCTAAGGCACCACTCCCAGATCCTCTCAGCAGCGTCTCCTTGTCCAAGATGGCTAGATCTAGATGTTAATGAGACTGATAAGGGGTGCATTAGTTAAATAGGCCGATAAGGAGAATACTAGTTACTTTTCTTATCACTGTGATCGATATCTGAAAGAAGCCACTGGAGGGAGGACTAATTTTGGTGGAAGGTTTGAGAGGATATAGTCTACCCTTTGTATGTGGCTTAGTGGAGGCAGAGCCTCTGGCAGCTGCTTGGTACATAGTACCAACCAGAAAGCAGAAAGCTTGGGTTGGGATCCTATCTGGGCTAGAACCCATAACTCCCACTCCTCAACTACCTACTCCAGTTGAAGTCTATCCTTACCTCCTAGAACAGTAACACCCAATGGGAATCAAGTGTTCAAATACACAAACCCATGGGGGAACATTTTACGTTTAGATCACAGCAGAAGGGACATTACCTTTAAAGCTGTTACTACACATAGGTGTCCAGGGGGCATTGACACAGGTTAACAAAGAACAGGGTGGCCATTATCACTCCATGGATATTATTTGGTCAACTTGGCATAAGCTAGAGTCATCTGGGAAGAGATAACCTCAATTGAGAAATCCTTTCGTAAGATTGCTCCATCGGCAAACCTGTAGGGCATTTTTTTAAATAAGTGGTTGATGGGGGAGGGTCCAGCTCATTGTGAGCCAGGCCACCTCTGGACAGGTGATCATGAGTTCCATAAGGAAGCAGGCTGAGGATGCCAGGAAAAGTCAGTAAGCAGCACCTCTCCATGACCTGAGCTGCAGCTCCTGCCTCTAGGTTCCTGCCTCAGTCCCTGCCCTGACTTCCCTGGATGGTAGACTAAACGCTTTAAGGTGAAATAAGCCCTTTCCTCAAGTTGTCTCTGGTCAGGATGTGTATCACAGCAACAGAGACCTAATTAAGATAAAAATCATTTTGCAGAAGAGGAAACTGAGGCTCAGAGTTAAAAGTTAAAACAGTAAAAAGCACATGAAATCCCAGCTTCTCCCAGAGGCTCTGGGTATCCCATACAAAGGCCCTTGAAGGCCACCATAGGCCTGTGGCTAAGAAACCAAGGGCTGCCAGCCACCTCTTCATTGAGTTAAAGCTCATGCAATGGCTGGTTTCGTGTGTCAATTTGAAACAAGTTGAAGTTATCACAGAGAAAAGAGCTTCAGTTGAGGAAGCCCTGGCTGGGCTGGTAGTCTTGGTTCTATAAGAATGCAAGCTGAGCAAGCCAGGGCAAACAAGCCGGTGAGTAACATCTCTCCATGGCCTCTGCATCAGCTCCTGCTTCCTGACCTGCTTGAGTTCCAGTCCTGACTTTTTTTTTGGTGATGAACAGCAATGTGGAAGTTTAAGCTGAGTAAACCCTTTCCTCCACAACTTGTTTCTTGGTCATGATGTTAGTGCAGGAGTAGAAACCCTGACTAAGACAGCCCAGCACTGGTGCCATCATCCCAGACAACAGATTCAAATAGGATTCTTGGGTTCAGGTTGAATGTAGTTTTTAATAGACTGATTTGAGTTGTGATTGTGTTTGTGCTGGGAGGGTGTTTCCTAAGACGTTTTGGCCTTCCAGCGCTCCTGAGCTCATGGGTCCTTCCACCTCCTCTTTGGAGGGTGGGTATTCCTTTGGCCATAAATAATAAAGGATTGCTATTTATCGTTTCCTACCTGCAGTATGGGAATGGCTGCCAGAAACGGTTAAGCAGAGCATGGGGAATGCTCCTGGCTATTGTGTTTTCCAGCTTTCAGACATGCATCAACAGGAATGCTGTAACAACAGAGCCCTTTGCTACCCCTCTGACCTCACCTCTGTGCCTGCTACTCTCCCTGCCTATGCCTAGCAGAGGATGGGTATAAAGAAGTGCTTAGCAAGTGCCTGGTTAATGATCTTCTGTGGCATGACATCACTGTCAGCATCAGTATCAAGAAAGTGTCCATTTATTGTGGGCTTCATGCTTTTCTCCAGAGTTCATACATTATAACCTAGAGGCCAAAATGACTTGCCTTTGTCTAGTTATTCAATTAGGTTTTTTTTTGAGATGAGATCCTGTATAGCCCAGGCTGGCCTTGAACTTGTTGTGAAGCCATGGATGATCTTGAATTTCAGACTCTCCTGCCTCCACCTCCTGGATTCTGGGATTGCAGGTGTGTGTTCCTACAACCAGTTTATGTAATGCTGGGAATCAAACTCAGGCCTTCATGAATGCTACACCAGGATTCTATCAACTGGGCTACATTTCTAGTTTCTGTAACTTTTTACTTTTACACTTTAGTTTTGACCAAGACTTATAAGCATTAGAATTTGACCAACTGGGGCTATGATGTCACTGGCAGGAGGCAGGGACATGTGCTAATACTTCTTAGGTACACATCAGGGAAATTGAAAACTGTGTTAAAGAGTTTGCCACACAACCATAATGACCTGAGTTCTTTTCCCAGAACCCACATAAAAATATGCGAGTGTTTTCTTGTGCTGGTAAAAGAGTGCTGGGGAGGCGGACAAAGGCAAGCTCCTGGGACTCACTGGGCAGCTATTCTAGCCTACTCCAGGCTAGTGATAGAACTCGTCTCAAAACCCTAAGGTAGATGGTCCCTAAGGAATGACACATAAATTATCCTCTGGCTTCCACATGTGCGTACACATGAATGTGCTCAGCCCACACATACACACAATGCAGCTTCCAAGAAAGGACAGTACTGTGGGGGCATTCCATGGCATTACAAATTCAAAGTACATTTCAAGAATAGGAGCCTGTGAATGGAGCACATGCATCAGGAATGCCCGGCCCCAGGACACCTCCCCCTCCTCTAATCATAGGGTTTGGAGTTTCTTCTCCTCTTACCTCAGAACTACATTGTCTCTGACTTCCCTTTTGCAATTATAATTTGTGATGCTTAGTTCTAATTGTCAACAATTAGTTACCCACTCGACAATTAGTCAGCAGTTCTAATTGACACAATCCAGGAATACAGGAGAGGAAGTCTCAGCAGGGGGAGGGGGGGATGTCCTGATTAGATGGGCCTGTGGCTGATCTGGAGGGTGGGTACCAGGGAAGACACTGGAAAGTGAGCAGCACTCTTCCCAGGCTTTGGGTCTAGGGTTGTGCATGAATGAAACAGTAAGCTATGCACAAGTGTGTACACATCCATTCTCTCTCTGCTTGACTCCACTGGATGTGGCTAAGTTGCCCTGGTTCCTGCTGCCTTGACTTCCCTGAAGCTATAGACTGTAGCCTCCAACTGTGAGCTAAAACAAACCATTCCTCCACTAACTTGCTTTATCAGAGTATATTATCCCAAGAGCAAACAAAACTGAGACACAAATCATTTGTAAACGAGGAAGTGACACTCAGAGTCGCCCAGTCCTCTGCTGAAAGTTGGAACTCCTGTGGGTTAACTGGGATCCCCCACTGAGATCCTGAAAGTCCTGCTTCATTACACATTGCCTTTATCATCTTCATCACCAGTAATGCTTGATTGATACTTCACTCACTGATGAGTCCAGGCTGGTTGGCAGTGAGCCCTAGAGATCCTGTCCTGTCTCTGCCTCCTTAGTAATGGCATTAGAAGTGTGTGTCACAATGGCTGACTTTTCTTATGGGTGCTGGGGACCAGAACTAAGTAGGTCTTCATATTTACACAGACAATATTTTACTGACTGAAATGCCTCCATAGCCCTCACTGTAGTTTTCGAAACAGCATTTCAAGCCTCCCAGGTTATCCTTGAAATAACTATGATGCCAAGGCTGGCTTTGAACTCCTGGTCCCTTCCTCTCATCGCTGTACAATTTTAAATTTTGTGCATAGATACTAACTACAAGCACAGAGCCCTAGACACCCACTGTTAGAGCTGGAGTCAACACAGGTTCATCCTCACCACTTGTGACCATCTGATTCGGATATCCTAGAATGGAACTGTGGATGACCTTAACCTTCAGGGAAAAGTCTGAACCCCTTAGCCTGTACATTAGTCTGTTTAGGCTACATAAAAAATGAGTAGTTTAAGCAATTGCAATTCGTTTTCTGATTCATTTGATCTGGCTGCTGGTGAGGACCCTCTTCCCTGCTTGCAGAGAGCCACCTGCTCGCTGTGCCCTTGCATGGCCAGTCTTTAGGGAGTGTGCGGAGAGATACAGCTGCCTCTCTATAAGGGCACCAATTCTTTTGGACCAGAACCCTTCCTTCACGTGCCCATTTAGCCATCACCTCAACCTCACCTCTACGTATCTGTAGAGTCAGCTACTATAGGGAGAGCCAGAGCTTCAGCATACAGTTTTAGAGAAAGGACAGACTTCAGTGCATAATAATATGGCACCTGAGGCTCTTTAGGTTGTCTCCCCTACCGTTCTACGTATCTGCACCAGACTTCCCCATTTGCCCAACACGGTCCAGTTGTATTAGATGATAACGATGCTGATACCTTGGAGGTATAGATGCCCAGACTTCCTCAGGTACCATTTCTAAGGATTCTGCATGTCAATTTGTCCCCAGCTTTGTATCATTTACTCCTCCTTCAGAGAATTGTATACATGGGTACAAAATTCTTCCTGTGTCATCAACTGTGAGCATGTACCATCTCTCCCATCCTGAACTTTTGTAGTGATTGGTACGAACTGGGCCAAGATATAGAAACCTAGACAGATTTCTGCCCCTGTTTTGTTTTGTTTTGTTTGAACCAGGAGTGGCTGCATGCTCTAAAGAGTCTGCATTTGGTTTGGGGGCTTCATGGGCAATGATGGTAGCCTGGTCCTGCCATCTCCACCCAAAGGATTGTAAGTGTCAACTAAGGGTCAGTTAGCATCTCTTGTCTGCTAACCCAGGACAGTCTGGCAACATCTGGAGACATATTTTATTGTTATACTGGGACAATGCTGGCTTTTGCCATCTGCTAAGTCATAGTCTGAGTTGCTCTTCATTATTCCACAATACACAGGATTCACACCCCTTTCCACAACAAACACATATGTGCTCACACACACATATATGCACGCACAGGTACACACACAGAGACCCCATTCACACACACACACACACACACACACACACACACAAGCAGGGGTGGAGATACAAGAGGGGTGAAAAGCAGAGAGACAGAGACAGAAACAGAGTCTCTTGTCATTGCTGTGGCTGAGAAGTTCTGCTCAAGGAACACCTTGCTGAAAATGTAATTGTGTGTAGAGTTGGAGGCCAGAGGTCTTCTGCACCCGGAAATGGGAAGTAAAATGGGCAAGAATGTTTGGCTTCTAATAGGTAAAGTTCCATATTATGCTGATAACAGAGCGCATGTTAGTCAATTCTGAGTCATCAGGTGAACGGGAGACAGGAAGCCAGCCAGTGAGGGGGTGTGGTCGTTTTCTCTACAGGCTGGGGAGACGGAAGGGAAAGGACTCAGATGAACATCCTAGGATTGCTGTAAGAAATTGCCACATTCTGCATAGATTTAAAACAGTGGAGGTTCAGTGAAATCCAGGTGCTGGTAGGACCACACTCTGCTGTCTTTCCACCATCCATCCTTGCTTCTTTTCACCTCTGGTAGTTCCAGTTTCCTCAGCTATTGGGGTGTGCGATTCCAGCTTCATCCTGGACTTCAGGTGACCTTTTTCCCTCTGCAGCCATCAGCCTCACATTTCCTCTGCCCCCCCCCCTTTGAGGTAGACTCTTGTTATGCAGCTCAAGATGTTTAGAACCCACAATCCCCCTGCCTTAGCCTTTCAGGCACGGAGATTGTGAGCATATGCCCCTACACCCAGCTTCTTTGCTTTACTTTCCTTAGAACACTTGCCATGGGACTCAGGAGCCACTCCAGTGAGCCAGGGTGACGTCACCTCCAGATCAAGATTTGGTTACATTTGTAAATAATGTTACACTCTCAAGTTCCAGATGTAGCACTTCACTTTAGAACAGTGCTTTTCAACCAACTACAGAAGGAAATGCCTCCTGAAGGTGGAAGAAGGGGCGGGGGAGAAAGCTCAGAAAGGTGCTCGCCTCATGAGTCAAGATCCCTAGCACCCTATGAAAATGCTCGGGTGTGGGGTGTGCCCTTGTGATCTTGGCAGACAGGAGAGGAAGATGGGAGGGTCCCTAAGGCTCACTTTAATTAGTGAACTTCCGGCCAGTGAGAGATTGTGTTCCAAAGAGGTGGGTGTGATTCCTGAGGATGACAGTGGAGACCTCCAGATGCATGAGTACTTTTACATCACCCCAATACACATGTACACACATGCACACACACGAACAAACACACCTCAAAAAGATGGAAAAGTGTAAAGAAAAGAGAGAAAGAAAGAAAGGAAGAAAGAAAGGAAGGAAGGAAGGAAGGAAGAAAGAAAGAAAGAAAGAAAGAAAGACCTCTCCACAATTCACATTTCAAGAAAAGGAGAAGCCAAAGGAAAAGTCAGGAACCATACTCATGTCCTCATTTCTCATCTCCATGAACTCTCACTGATACCCAGCAGACTAGGTTTCTCTATTGCAAAGAGCAAGCAGGCACGTAGCTGAGGTGTACAGGGACTGAATAGAATCCCATCATCTGCTCAGAGCCTGGGTCTTTCCAGGATAATAGAAACACCTGCACCATATCTGATCAGCAGCTGCCAGGAGAGGCCAAGCCCAGAACATCTATTTTGAAACAGAAGCTACCATGGTGCTTCCTGGGCCTCCCCCAGCCTGGTGTTCAGATGCCTGCCTTTAGCATCTGGAACCAAGGTGCCAGGCAACCCAGAGCTGGCCCAGAGCCTCCTGAGGCATGGGTAAAACCAGACTTTGGCTGGTTCAGAAGCAGCTTTCTTTCTGGTACCCTTGGCCACTGTAGGGGAACCAGGGTGTGAATCTTTCTACCGGGGCTGCCCGAAATGGTAAGAAGCAAGCAGGCTTCTTTTTTATTAAAATATTATTTGTTTTGGTTTTTGCATGTGCATGTGTGTGGTCTCTGTATGCACGTGTGTTTATGTGTGGAGGCCAGACACCAGGGTTTTTCTCTGACACTGTCCCCTTATCCATAGAGGCAGAATCTCTTCACTGGACCTGGAGCTCGCTGCTTTAGATAGTGTGGTTACCAAGCTGGCTGCAGGCCTTCCTCATCTGTACCCCTATACCCAGGGATTCCAAGCAGGCCAGGCAGGCTTCTATTTGAGATGGGAGGGTTGGAACAGCAGCACTCAAGTTTGTGTGGCAATGCTTTCCCCACAGAACCATCTCCTTGGCCTCTGAACATGCAAAGCAGTCACTCTCATGAATGAGTCCTCTAAGCTTGCCAGGCAGTGTAGGGTGCTAGGAAGAGACTAGGGGGAGACAAACCTGAATTCAGATTCCACCTTTGTCGACTATCAGTTATTGTTATTGTATGTGTATGTGCATGTGCATGTAGGTGTGCAGGTGCCCATATCTATGTGTGCAGGTGGAGGCCAGACAAAAGCCTCAGGTGCTGTTCTTCAGGTGCCACCCACTTGTATCTCTCATAGACAGGAATTTGCTATGTAGGCTAGGCTGGCCATCTAGTGAGTCCCAAACCATTTGTCTTTGCCTCCCTAGCTGACAATACCCTACCTGGCTTTTTTGTTCTCTAGTAGGTTCTAGAAATCTAACTCAGGTCCTCATGTTCACAGGCCACTTTTGCCATTCATGTGCTATGGGGTCAGAAGTGAGTTGTTTCAGCAATCTGAGCCGTGGTTTCCTTCCCTATGGATTCAGCTGTGCTAACTCCCCTTTTTTTCTTTTTCTCTTTCTTTCTTTCTTTCTTTCTTTTTTTTTTTTTTTTTCAAAATACGGTTAAATCACCTTGAGCAATGCACACTACCCGCTGGCTCCTCAGGGCCATGTGTTGGCGTATTCTATGGCTCCCATGATGCTCTCCTGTGCCCAGCCAGGCTCCATCTGCTTGCCTGGATACAGCAGCTGTGCAGCTGAGATCCTGTGGTTGAGCAGCTTTCATTCAGTGCAGGTACAGTGGCCTCACTGCTCAAGGAAAAGACGATTTTGGAGAAGGGATGTGGGGGTGCATGACGCTAGGTCCTGAGTGACTCACTCCACCACTTCCACTTATGTACAGTGAGCTAAGCTGTGCAGGTGCGTTTGCCCATGTCTTACAGTGACCTTGGCACTGATGCAAGTGTATTTTAAGAGTATCTTCAAAACTCAGTGTGTTACCATCTCTGAACCTTTGGGCATGTTTGATGTCCTTCCTCTCGAAGTTCTGAGGACAACCTACATTCCTTTCACCATAATCCCCGTGACAATGTATTATAATGGCCCTTTATGAGACAGGGACAGATGAGAATGCAAAGGCTTTGATCCTTCGGTCTTCAGACTTGCAGCTGCAGCATCCTGTAGAAACGCGGACACAAGTTCAGAGAGTAGCCAGACACCCTGCAGCAGACACTCTGGAGCTGTGGCTGACATTCTGTTGTTGCTGTTGTTGATGGTTTTTTCAGTACGGAGGATTTAACCCAAGCCCTCATCCGTGCTAGGCAAGTGCTCCGCCAATGCGCTATACCAACGGCCTTAGCTTTACTTTGTTTCTAGACAGTGTCTCACTAAATTTCCCAGCCTGGCTTTGAATTCACCTTGCACCTCGTAGTCCAGGATGTCCTTAAGCTTGAGATCCTTCTGTTGGCCTCCTGAGTAATTGGGACAGTGGGCCTGTGTTACCAGACCCCACTGGGGTGGCCAGCCTGTGCTGCTAGACCTGTCTCTGCAGCCCCCATGTGGTCCTGATGGTGCAAACCTCTGTCCTGG
This sequence comes from Arvicanthis niloticus, assembly GCF_011762505.2. Taxonomy (NCBI): domain Eukaryota; kingdom Metazoa; phylum Chordata; class Mammalia; order Rodentia; family Muridae; genus Arvicanthis; species Arvicanthis niloticus. The sequence continues at coordinate 101,433,365 of NC_047663.1, forward strand.
CCACTAGTTCTCAAGATTAGCTGTGCTCTGGAATCTGCAAGGAGCTTCGGTGACTACAGATGCTTTCGTCTGCTCTCTGGAGATTCTGAGTTCTTGTGCAGGGGTATGGCCTGTCCACTGAAATTCTTTAAAAAAAAAACTCTGGAAATTTTTGTTTTTAGTTTTGTTTGTTTATTTTTGAGATTATATTCTAACTGCAACATTTTGCTCCTCCCTTCCCTCCCTCCAAACCTTCCTGTGTACACCTCCCGGCTTGCCTTCAAATCCCTGACCTCTTTTCTTTTAAATCATGTGTTATTGTATGCAAATATGTATTTGTATATGCATATATATTACTAAATATCACCTGTTGAGTCAGTATAATGTTACTTACATGTATGTTTCAGAAGTGAGTGTTTGTCACTGGGCAACCAGCTGGTGTGCTCTTCCCTGGGAAGACCCCCACTCTCTAGACTCTAGCTTTGCTCACTTGTTGGCCTGTCGTTCTCTGTGTAGGATTGAGGTCTCATGGACTTTTCCATGTCCAATTTGTCATGCTCATTGTTGTTCTTGTTTACCTCACATTTGGGCAGTTATGTTGGTGAGCCTTTATGTGTGTAGTTTCTGATGTCACTAGGAGACACAGTAATATGTATCGAGTGTGGGGAGTCTCACTTACTGAACAGCTGGATGTGGTTGATGAAGGCCTGCTGGGCAGCTGGCCAGTCTGATGGCTACCCAAGCTGCAAACCTCTGTCCTCGCCACTAGTTCTCAAGATCAGCTGTGCTCTGGAATCTGCAAGGAGCTTCGGTGACTACCGAAGGAGGTTCACAGTCTCACCTCCTATAGCTGTACATCACTTCTCTCTGTCCTTCATTTTATTGTGAAAACTTAACATGAAGTCTGTCTTCTCAATCTGCTTTCTTGAGACAGGTGACCTTGAACTGGTCCTCCCACCTCAAAGCCCATGCTGGGATTATAGGTGATACTACACTACCATGCCTGGTTTATACTGTTCACAGGATTGAACCTATGGCTGCCTGGATGCTAAGCATACACTCTACCACCTCAGCTATAACCTCAGCTCCCTCTTAACATTATATAAAAAAGATTTATTTTATTATTGAGTCTATGCCCGTGTTTGGGTATGTGGATACATGTGTGGATATGCAGAGAGGTCAAAAGAGGATGTCCATTTCCCCAGAGCTGGAGTTGCAGGCAGGTGCAAGCCACCTAATGTGCATTTGGGAACTGCATTTCAGACCTCTTTGAAGAGCAGCAAGCATTCTTTAGCTTTCTAAACAACTCTTACCATTTTTGTAAAGCACACAATTTAGCATTGTTAATTATAGGGACAATACTATACAGGAATTGAACAGAACTTACTTACCTTGAGACTCTGTGCCTCTTGATTACTGATTACATCCCAACCCCGCCAAATTTCCCTCTGCTTTCTGTTTCTATGAGTTTAACTATTTCAAATACCTCATAGAAGCAACACAAAGAGTCATTTTTGTTATTAGTTTATTTCACTTACCATAACATCTTCAAATCTCATTCATGTTATAGTACACAATGCAATTCTTTCCATTTTTAAAATGCTAAGTAATTCTCCATGGTATGGAGGATTTATCTGCTCATCATGGTTTATTTATCCACTCGTCTGCTGAGATGCATTTGAGTTGTTTTCATATCTTAGATGCTGTGAATCCTGTTACAGAAAACATGAGGGTACAGATGCCTTTTTGAGATGTTAGCTTTGGTCTCTTGGCTACTCCCTAGAAGCAGGATTCCTGCATCACTTAGGATTTCTGTTTTAAATTTTTGGACAATTTCCATTCCGTTTTCTGTGCACAGGGATCAGTCCCTAACCTCTGGAGTCCTTCATTTCCTGCAGGTAATGCAATAACAACAGAGATCTTTTCATTCATCTTTTCGTTTATCCAAGTAATTGAGAATAGCTTAAATGGAACATGTAAAGCATGTGACACAATGAAAGATGTCCAGTCACCTCTGACAGTATTATTTCTATTTTATTAGAGAAGGAATTGATACTCTGGAACTTTATTTCACGAATGTGTGTGGGTGTATGTGTGCAGAATTTTTGCATGTGTGTACATATCATGTGCATGAAGATATCAGAGGTTGGTGCCAGGAATGATTATAGAATAATCTCTGACATTATTTATTAAGGCAGGGTATTTCAGGCATTTTAATCTATCACAGAGCTTATCAATATGGTCTTGCTAGGCAGCTTGCCTCTGCTTTCTAAGGCTAGAATTAGAGCCAGGGTAGCAGGCTCACCCACATTTAGATGGGTTCTGGGGATCCAAACTCCAGTCCTCATACTTGTGAGCCCAAGCTTTTTAACCTCTGAACCATCTCCCCGGTCCAAATTCGAGTGTGCAAGAGAAACAGAAGCCCACAACCCTCTCGTATCAGAGACAGCACTTTAGAGTTTGATGCTGAAAGCCACCACCTTATCCTTAAGGTACCATAACTTCTGAGTTCTGGGTGAAGTCTGAGAGTTTTCCTTCAGTGTCCTATTTTACTGGCTTTTTGGAGGCTGTATAACATTGGTTGATCAGTAAAATACCTGGGATCCTCATGATTCCTATTCTCAACATTATGTTGCCCAGTATCGTGTATAGTGCTGGTCTTTCCTTGAAAACTGTGATCAACACTATGGCTGTTACTGCTGGGAGACTCATTCCCCAGTATCCTTACAGCTACTCTTAGTACCAAAGTCCATCTCAAATGTGCTTCAGCAATTAGTGCTATTTATTGAATCAAATTAGCAAAAGCTTAGAAAGCCAGCCAGACGCAGGTGCTCAAAAGAGGTTCTTAAAAGTCTATTTATTAAAATTCAATATATCTTTAGTATGCTGCCCAGCATCTCCGTTTCCATGTATTTACCCAAGAGAATTGAAACTTACATCCACACAAAGAACCTACATCCATATTCACACACATTTTATTCATAATAGTCCAAAGCTAGGAACAACACAAAATGCCAATCACAAGATGCATAAACAACCCACATCATCCTGACACAAAGGAATAAATCTCAACAATAAAAAAGAATGAATATCCATACACACAAAGCATGACTCTCAGATGCACTATATTAAAGGAGAGAATACAGGCACTGAGAGTATATACTGTGCAGCTGTGTTCACAGGAGACTCTAAGGGGAAACTGCTCATATAACGTGGCCACTGAGTGTGAAACACCTTCCTCCGGTATTGTGTTCTGTCTCTCACATGTCTTGGTGTTCCTGGATCTGTTGTGGCCCGAGCTGCCTCAAAAAATGCGCCAAAAATGTCGAGAGCCGAACTACCCCACGTTTGGGGGCCAAAATATCGGGGACCACTCTATCAGTGTCGGAACCCGCACTGCCAAAAGCCTTGGGGGCTAAATTGTTAGAGCCCACACTGCCCCAAGCTGCTCCGGTCCATGGATCGAGGGTTCAGCAAGAGAGAGAGTGAGGATGAACGTGAGGAATGGAGACCAGACAGAGTGTGATTCAATCTCGTTTATTCTTCAGTCTCTCTCTTCCTAGTCCAAGTCCCAAGTCTTGAGTTCCTAGTCCCTAGTTCCTAGTCCCTAGTGCCTCCAAGTTCCAAGTTACTTCTTCCAAGTGTTAAGTGCCTAATGTCTAATTCCAAGTTCTTCCTCCAAGTGCCAAGGACTCAAGTGCCTACTACCTAACAATAATTTCTTCTGTCTACCTCTCACATTTTATATGTCTCACTTCTAAGGCACGCCTCTAAGTCACACCCTTAAGTCATGCCCTTAGGTCTTGTCTCTAAATCTGATCTCTAAGTCACACCCTTAAGTCACACACCTTTAAGTCTCACACACCCCAAGGGAAAATCCTGGGTATCTAAAACAAGATGTTATCAGAGTGTGCTCAGCTATTGTAGGCTATTGTAATCAAGTCTCTAGTCAGGGTATATGGCTCAAGATGGCTGCAAGGATGATAGCCGCCTTCTGTCAGCTCCCCACATGGATCAATGCATGTGTCTGTCGATATTTATCAAGCTAGACACTCACCACAATTCATTTGGTAGTTTATGCCATCATCCTAGCAATCTCCATGGACAGAGAGCTTCTTCCTAGGTGAAAGTATGTCATAGACTACAATTACAGCAGCAGTAGAGGTCATGTGACATTCTTTGACCAGATCATCGTGCCTAGAGGCAGTGTTGGAGTGCTTAGGTTGGTCAGGCCTAGGTCATGTTGGGGATCCCTGTGTATTATGAACTCTTTGCAAGTGCATGGGGTTTGACTGGAGAAGGAGTTGTCCCCCCCCCCCAAAAAAAAAAAAAAACATTCTGGGAGATTCAGGAAAGGAGTCAGTGTTGAGGCTTTTCACACACGTCTTGCCTGGGAACCTTCCTGCCAGACACCTTCTTCTCCTCTCTTCTTAGTCTGCAGAATCATATCTGTCATATTTTTATCAGCCTTGTGATTTCTGCCAGTACACTTGCATAGGAAGACAAAGGCACTGGACTCAGAGGAGGTTGGTCTCAAATCTCAAGACTGCCTCTTGCCAGCCTTCTGACCATAGCAAAACGTACTCAACCATTCCAAGGCTCAATTGCCTTATCTGTAAAGGGATGTTGTTATAGGATCAACTCTATGATGCTGTTGCAGACCGGTAATTCACAGCAGGTGTTTAGTGCTATGACCAGAAAACAGTAAATACTTAGACACTGTTATCAGCTGCCTCGTTCAGGGCTAATTCTAGTAGTTCTGAAGGACTTTGTAGAATGGAGCATTCACCAAGAACCAAGTACAGCAGATGTCTTTGGCCTATCAGTACTTCAAGCCCAGATACATTGATTCTATCCTACCACAAAACCTCTCATTTGTCTTGAGGGCTTTGCTGGGTGTGGCCTCTTGCAGATGAGCTGGTTTGGAGGAATCGGGAGAGCTGATGCAAGTGGAAACAGAGCTAAGCTAATGGTGGCAGATCAGCTTTCTCATCCCTTGAGTGAGAATGTTCTGAGCTCTCTGATGCAGCCTGTCCTGGCAGCTGTGGCAGTTGTTCATAAGTGTTAGCTTGACTGACTTCCCTACTCCTGTTCCTAAGATTGCCTCCCAAAAAAGTTTATATCCACTTGTGGAGGTTTGATTAAGAATGGGCCCCACAGGCTCATATGTTTGAATGCTTAGCCATCAGAGACTACACTACTTGGAAGGGATGGGGTGTGGTGGCCTTGTTGGAGGAAGTGAATCACCCAGGGTGGGTTTTGAGATTCCAAAAGACCAAGCCATGCCCACCGTGGCTTGCTCTTGCTCTCTTTCTCCCTCTTCCTGCTCCCCATGGATCTGGATGTAGAACTCTCAGCTTCTCCTACAGCACTGTATCTTCCTGCTTGCTTCCATGTTTCCCACTGTGATAACAACAGACTAAACCTCTGAAACTGTAAGCCAGCCTTTATCAAATGCTTTCTTATGAGATTTGCTGTGGTCATGGTGTCTCTTCACTGCACTAGATCACTGACAAAGACACCACTCCTACTCAGTTTTAGAGCCAGCTCCAAGAGCATTCAGGCTGAGAACTGGGCACCACGAGTGAGTAGCAACATCTTTCACTAGAATTTCATTAACAGTAAGACTTGGGGAAGTGAGTTATCGCCTGTGGACCAGAGGCATGACTTTGTCTTTGATGAATAAAATATGGTAGAAAAGAATTAATTAAGTGCTTCTTTCTGGATGGGGAAGCTCTAGGAGGACATATGTAGGAGAGAAATACAATGAGGAAAATGTGTCCCAGAAAGCCTTGTTATGGCAGGAAGGGAAGAAGTTACTGGTGAGCATCCTCAGGAAATATTGGTCGAGCAATCGATTATCTTGGCTCCTAACGAGGGCTGTCACTCAGTGTCAGAATGAACTGCCACTGGTTCCATGCAGGCAAGTGACTTTGCAGAATTACATGGCTTGGAAAGCCTTTACTGTTAAGTTGATGGTGAGGGGTCATTGGAGTACACAGTGACTCAAACAGATCCGAGGAGGCATGGTTGCCATGGGTCTTACTCCAGGCATGTTGCAAAGCTACCCACAGTTCCAGATTTCAATCCCTCTGTGGTTGCTGCCTTTTCTATGACTTTAGGAAGTCTTCTGCACTCTCCAGACCTCTGCTTCCTCTTGTGTCCAGTGGAGTGTGTTATATGAATGCCCAGTATCATGCAGTGTGAGCCACATGGGCTGTAGAGCACAGTATGTTCAACTTCCCATGTTCAGGTGAGGTGGATGGGTGGCAAAGGATGTGGACCCATCTCAGATGGGATCCCTGCCATGGGGCAGGCAGTGCAGCATCGGACTGAGGAGGAACCTGAGGTCTGCAGAGTGTTGCAGACTCACTGAGGTCTCAGTTGTAACCAACATCCTAGAGACTCAGTAGGTTTATACATGTGTCAGAAGAGAGCCTGGGGTTCAGGTGACCAGGCCAGTGACAGGAGCATGTGAGCACTGGGTGACACATGGACACTAGTCTTGGGGCTCGTCATTGTCATTCACTGGCTTTCTGAGGCTCAGTGCTTTCTCTTTGAAAATGGAAAAACTAATATGTTAGGCTCATGCAGGCTTCTTATGACAACATGTGTTGGGAAAGCTTGGATTTGCTCCAGTGAGATTGATGTAGTAGGAAGCAATGTGAACATAATGCGGATTTCATGTCACTTATGTGAAACTTCCTGAAGTCAAAAACAAGTGGTGACTGCAGAAAACTCCTGAGTGGAGCCGAGCCATGCAGGAAGAGAGCAGTGAAGACGGGAGCACATCTTAGGCTCCGTCGCCCGCCATCCAAAGCCCTTCTGGGGTCATAGCTCCACCACTATCCAGACTCCTTCAAGGATCTCAGCTTCCCCCTCTGGGGTCTCAGCTTCAACCTCCTGGGGTCATAGCTTCCCCCTCCTGGGGTCTCAGCTTTCTCTGTAGCTTCCCTTGCCTCCCCAAATTCACAAACTACAGCTGTCTCTAGGTACCAGCTTCTGTAACCCAACCTCAGGCTTTTGAAGTAACACCATATTTATTGAAGTAGTTGCACATTTTAAAACCACTCAACACATGTAAAAACGGCACTACTATTTTTATTAGGTTCTTGTTTCTTTTTACTATGTCACTGATGAAGTACATGAGTGTTATGCCTCTAACCCAATTTCCCCATAAATCCTGTAGCTTTTATTGTATAATTTTTTCCCAGGATAAGGAGTTTTGAGGCTGCATGGGTTACACCAGGGCAGGCCAATTGTACAATTAAAGCACCTAGGAATAGTGCCCAGTGCGGAGCCTTGAGTGTGCTGGAGCATCCCTGGAGCATCCCTGCTTTTCATCCTTATCTAAGGACAGTGGAAGGGAACTGAACTAGGACTCTGGACTGTTACAAAAGCCCTTCAGCCTCTAGGCTGAAAGGAAAGACTCAGGAGCAGTCTGGAGGGATCCTGTATGATCCTGGCTTCAGAGAGGCCACAGTTAGGAGTTTTCTAAGAAAGAGAAAGCTCAGGTTCACATTTGCTGCAGCAAAAATAATTTAATATATAAGGGGAAACACTGCATATGCTCTCTTACATATGCACTCTAGACTCAGATATGTGCTATGTGCATGGAGGCAGCATAAGGACTGTGTGCAAGGAGGATTCAGAAGTACACATACGCAAAGAAAACATTGATAAACACACATGAACATGTCACTGAGAGACACGTTGTTCAAGGCACTGGGTTCAGTCCCTAGCACACACAAAATAATACAGGATAAGAAGAAACATATTGGCTTAGAACTAGTGAATTCCCTGAAGATCTTGCTTCAGTTGGGGTTGGAAGCAGGAACTTGCATGAGTTAGCAAGACCTTGTTCCCAGCCCTCAGCCCTGTCTTCTGCTGCATTGTCTCCATTTTCAGGTAGACTGTCTTCCTGTGAAAGCCAGATGGTGGCCACTAGCTCCTGACTCATGTCATCCAGCTTCAAGCCTAATGTAGATGAAAAGGTGTCTCTCCTAGTCTTGCCTGGCTTAAATCTGGGGATGAGCTGACTCTATCTGAGTCATATATTCATGTCTGGGATTGTAACTGTAGCCCAAGGAAGATGTTGTTGCATGGCTTGGCGGTGACAAACCCTCCCTCAGAATTTGGTTGTGCAAATGGTCTAGACTAAGGGACTGGGGAGGCAGTTCTCCAAGGGAAATTTAAAGCATTGGGAACTGGAGAGGGAAGAAACAGTATAACACAGAACCAGGAATCACCAGTTTAAGAAGCTCTCAGACCAGGCATTTTGAATCTGGACATTATGCTTTACTCCGCGTTTTTTCGTTGGTTTTTGTTTGTTTTGTTTTGTTTTGTTTTGTTTTGAGACAGGGTTTCTCTGTGTAGCCTTGGCTGTCCTGAAACCCACTCTGTAGACCAGGCTGGCCTCGAACTCAGAAATCCACCTGCCTCTGCCTCCCAAGTGCTGGTACTAAAGGCGTGTGCCACCACTGCCTGACTTCTGCTTTATTTTGTACACCCCAACTCCCCCGACAAGTCTATCTTTCTCTTCATAATGGGCAGATGCTGCCAACCCTACACTTCCCAAACTACTCCAGGACCAGCCATTCTGAAGGGAGTGAATAAACCAGTTTCAAATTCTTAAGAAGTGGTTCAGATTCTGCTTGGGCCAGGAGGCCATATTCATTGAAAACACTGTTTGCTGTTTAGTATTTACTGGTAAGCATCTTATGGGTGTTTGCCAACATGGTGGTGTAGTGCCTGTTGTAAAATTAAGTTGCCAGGGTTCCCCTTGTTAGGTCTATGGGTGGTGAGATGAATTTGAATTGTCACTGTGAGGTCATGCTTCCCAGTAGGGATCCATAGTTAAGTCAAATCTGTTTCTTTCAACTTCCCAGTGATTGTTTCCAGGCGTTGAGTCCAATGTGGGCTAGCCCATAGTTGATGAAGCAGAAGGTGCTTGTTAGTATACTGTCATCTGAGGACAGAGGTGTTAAGCAGGAGGCTGTTTGGGAGCCAGCTCATTTTGCAGGACAGAGAGGAACACAGCTAGTGGAGGTGGGGTTGGAACATCATCAACATGACATAACAATGACCTAACTTCTTAGCTTTGGTCTCACCTCTCGGTCCTGCTAGACTTGTTAATGAGTGGGTATTATACACATCTGACAGAAGTCAGGTCACTGGGATGCTCTTTTCCCCTCTGAGATAGGAAGCAATTGGATCGTAGATATTGCACCCCATCCAGACTTCAAGTGCTGTGATGGCCGGGGGTAACTGTTTGGGTCACTTGGAAATTGCATTTATTTTTTTTTTTCAAATTAAAATGCTAGATCCAGCTCCTCCCTGTGAACACACAGATTCCCTGTGATTTTGAAGATTGTATTCCTAAGGAAGTACAAGCTATTTCTCCACCTGTGGAGTCGATCTGGCCCTGTGCCTTTCTTTTGGCCAAAAGAATGTGGTAGAACAGTCTGCCAGTTCCAAGTCCAGAGCCAAAGGATTTTGTGTGTTTCTGCTTTCTGTCTTGCACCTCAGAGCTTCCAAGAGAACACTCCTAGACTAACTTGTTGAAGGATGAGAGACACAGGGAGCATGAGCCAGGGCACCTCTTTACACCACCCATGATCATTCCGAATCAGTCAACAGCCAGCCAGTTCTGGACATGGGAAGGAGCTGAGCAGACCAGATCCTTGCCAAAGTCACTGATCCTTTTTAAAGTGCTATGCTATTTGGGGATGGCTTTTAAGGCAGCATCATTGAGGCCTGGTGCTCTTGGGATGGAATAAATAGCTTCACATGCTAACACATACCACACAGATCTTGGCTTCTGCTCTCCTGAAGACAGAGAGTGATTGCATCAGTTCTGTTTTGTAGACAACGGAAACGGGAATTGTAACTTTAAAATGACCCACAACCAGCTATTTAGGGGTTAGTTTGTGATAAGAAGACAGATTCACATGCCTACCCCATTTACACACCCACTATCCACACTGAAATAGGTGTTAGTTGCCGGGCAGTGGTTGCGCACGCCTTTAGTACCAGCACTTGGGAGGCAGAGGCAGGTGGATTTCTGAGTTTGAGGCCAGCCTGGTCTACAGAGTGAGTTCCAGGACAGCCAGGGCTACACAGAGAAACCCTGTCTCGAAAAACAAAACAAACAAACAAACAAACAGAAATAGGTGTTAGTCTATAGAGTTCAGAGAAGGGGCCATTCTCATGAACTGCATTATTTTGAAGTATATACATCTTACTTTACAGCAAAGATCTTGTCTTACGATTCAAACTAGACTTCAGTGGGAAAAATATGAATAATCATTGCACTGTGGAGGACATATTAGTTACACATGGATCCCCTGAAAAGATACTCAGTACCATTATCCACCAAGGAGACTCAAGTTGAAACCGTCACAAAGAACTGCCTATCACAATGGCTAACACTATTAAGAGCAGCTTTGTCCACTAAGGGTGGAAGTGCAGAGTGACTGAATTTGCATATGCCGCAGGTGTAAGAGGCTATAGCCAAAAGGGGTTTCACAGTTTAAAAATGAAGTTAAGGCTGAGTTAGCCTTGTAACCCCCTCACACGGAATCCTAAGTTCTTTCTCATGGTAAATAGAAACTTCCGTCCACATACAGACTTGTACACTAATGGCCACAATTCATAACAGTGCCGGGTGGAAAGCTCTCCCCAGTCCATGTTTCTGTGATTAAATAAAGTACTGGCATGGTGGGATGGCAGTACAACTGAGCACACTGTGATATGTGCGCCAGGATGGATGCGTTCAATGACATTGTGCTGAGAGAAAGAAGGCAGGCAGAGAAGGATGCACTGCACATACTCCCATTTATATGAAATCTCCAAATGGTGATTCTAATTGTCTAGTATCAGGAAGTCAGTGTTGTCTAAAGATGGACATGAGAGGCCCATGAAGATGGTATCCGGTGGATGTTGTCAGGGTGCTACAGACATCCCATGTCTTTGCTGTGTGCACATTTGTCCAAAGCCATCAACACAAAAGCTCAGAAGGTACATTTCTTGATTATAAATCATACTTCAATAGAGCTGCTTTATTTTAGAGCCTTAAAATCATGTCTTCTGGGAGTCACATGGCTAGGAATTACTGGAGAATGATGAATGGGGTGACACAGTTGAGAACAAAAAAGCGCCCAACTACCAAAGATATAGCAGGACCGTGGTCAGTGCCTGGCCACTGTAAATGAGGAAAGGCAAGAGGACCCCTCCAGCACAGAGCTTGGCAGAAGAACAGGTTCTTGTTAAAAGGCAGCTCTAGAAACCCTCTAATGAATGCCTCCTGTGGGCCAGATATCACAGAAGGCCCTGTTTATATGTGTAACTTCATTTATGCTAACTAATGACGTGTGAATTAAAGGCTGTTATTACCCTCACTCATTCTGCAGCGGCGAGATCAGGCGCTGCCCTCTGCTGTGATTGTCTATGTAAAAGGATAGCAGGGAATACTGAATCAAATTCTCTCTCTCTCTCTCTCTCTCTCTCTCTCTCACACACACACACACACACTCACACACTCACACACACTCTCTCTCACCACCCCCCCTCTCTCTCTACTTTAAGAACTTTCAGGTTCTGAAGCAAGATTCTTCTTGTCTCTCCTGGGTAACCTGATTACTGGGTAACCCTGGGCTCTGCTCCCAGGGTACCTGAATGGTGGTCAGCAGGCAGGTGAGCCAGGGAACATGCAGATGTGTGGAAGAGCTAGTACAGGTGCATCCCCAGGTCTCTGGAAAATCCTCTTGACATGCAAAATGCCTTCTCAGGCAGACATCCTTCTCCTCTCAGTTCTCTCAGGCTAGGAATAACAGTTACATAACACACCTCGGCTGTGCTGCCTTCTCGTGGAGCACCTGACCAAGGTGGTGAGGAGGCAGCTGCGAACAGGATGGAGAGGGACTCTCACTAGGTGTATACTTATTGGTTGCAAATCCACCTCAATGAAGTTGATTTTGCAAAAAGATTAAGAGGAGTCTTCTGAAAGTCATGTGGCTAAGATGTACTAGGAATTGCAGCCTGGGTTGGCACCTTCCAGGATTGTCTCCCACCCACATGGCTATCAAGTAGCTTTCACTTCTTGTTTGGACGTTGGCTGTAGTACTGAGCCTTCCCACTTCCATGTTTCCCAGTGTGTGTTGTGCCTGCCTCTCTCTGGACCCATGCTTGTTACTCATCCTTTGAGTCTAGCCAAATGTGCTAAACATTCCTAAACTGAGCTTCCCCACAGCCGTTCATCCCGTCCTTCCATTCTCCCTCCTGACGCTCTGGTCCTCCCTCAGGTCAGCCAGTGCGCATGCCTGGCTAGCTGGACTCAGTGCTTCTGGGATGTTCCTGTCTCCACCTGCCATCTCAACAGATTGCTGGGTCACAGACACACATGCTCCCTTGTCTAACTTCATGTGGGTTCCGGGAATCTGAATGAGTGTAAGTCCTAATTATTTCACAGTGAGTTTCCTACCCACTGTGCCAACTCCCAGGCTTTGTGCAACTTGTTAAACAACTCACATTTGAACTTGGCAGGACAGGTACTATATAGGTAGGCGGATACTTTGGTGGGTATATGAGGAATGTAAGGCTCAGAGAAGCTTAGTGACTGGCACAGCGTCACACAGCCGTCAAAGAGCCCTTGCCTTCAGCTCTGTGTATTACTCTCAGCTTCATTAGCTTCAGGTGCTTCAGATGCCTGCTCAATGCATCAATGCCAGGGCTCGCTTATTCTCCCAAATGGTGCTACAAAGGAGGGTGACATATTCAGAGCCCAGAGAAAGATACAGTATAATGTGGGCCCTTATTACATTATCCTTCAGAAGATGAATTGGAGCTGCCAAGCATTTGCCTAAATCAATAAACAGTGTGGCATTAATGAGGATGAGGTTCATTTTTCCTCCCCAAATGAGAACAGTTGGTGTATGGGGAAGGCGCAAACCCCACACACCTGTTCCTATGCACTGACCGCCAAGAGCAGAAGCTGTACTAAACAGAAGGCGGGAGGAAGCCTTTGCTCTGCAGCCCTGAAGATCTGGCTTGGGGTTGGGGCCGAGTGCTTCCTGCTGTGGGACCTGACCCTCATCTCCCAATCCGACAAGGAGGCATCTCTTGCTGTCCCCAGAGATGGCTGGTGTGCAGCACAGCTCTCTGCCTCCACTTGCCTGGCACGGATTGGTCTTTGTAGGGGAATCTTTCATTCCCTCCTGCCAGGTGTCTCTGGTTCCCCGTCTTCCTCCTATGGGAGTGACAGCCCTTTGTGCTGTCCTTCAAATGCTGACCACTTCCTGTCTCCACTCCAAGACACCCTACCGCATCCGGACCGTCTGCCTACTGTGTCCTGCTAAGGGTATTTGCTCTGGCTCCTGCCCTTCTTCCTGTTCCTCTCCTGACAGGACACTGCCTTGAACACGCCTTCCAATCCCATTGGCCTCCTCCAGAGCCCTCCAGAGCCCTCTGCCTCGGGCTCTATGCACATTTCCATCTCTGTGCATCACAACATCCATTCTCTGGGTGTTTCCATGGCTATTACATCACCCAGGGGCATCTCAAGGCCACCTCTAGAGGCAGCCTCCTCTCCTACACAGACTCTGTCACTTGGCATCTCTGTTTAATGTTTTATAGCATCGATTGCATTTCAGACGATCTCATTCACCTATACATCTCCATGATTATGGCTTGATTCCCTCATTAACATATGAACTTCAAGAGAGCAGGCCTCTCCTCTCCCAGCCTCTGCATGATGCACAGAGTAACCCAGCAGAATTTTTGAATTCTAATGAAAAGCACCTGGAAGGTGGTGGCTCACGTCTTTAATTCCATCACTTGGGAGGTAGAGGCAGGAAGGTCTCTGTGAATTTGGGGCCAACCTGGTCTACAGAGTTCTAGGAACAGCCAGAGAAATCTTTTCTGGACCTGTCCCCACCCTGCAAAAAAAAAAAAAAATACTGAGAAGCTACTAAGGTGGTATTTTCCTTCTCTCACAATATTCTGAAGGGTGTGTGTGTGTGTGTGTGTGTGTGTGTGTGTGTGTGTGTGTGTGTTTTACAGTGTTTAACCTATGTTTGCTGTTATTTTGCTCTGCTGGGGATGGAACCCAGGGTCCAGTGCATGCTACTTGAATGTTCCACCTCTGACCTACACTCAGAGACCAACATGCTTTTTGTAGAGTCGTGAGCAAACATGTTTGCCTTACATTGTACTGGTGAGCATTGCAAGCTTTCTCTGGGGCCAGCTTGAGTTGGCTGGTTCTAAAACAAGAGACACAGTCACAAATCTCTTCCTCCAGCAGGAAATGCATAGTCCCCAGCCCGAACTCATGGTCCCAGCACCTGCCTTGGGTACAAAGTTCTTCTTGATCTCAGTGCCAGTCACTTATCTGGAGCTCATTAAGAAGGCTGTGTTGGCTGAACAGCAGTCCCCAGGAATCCTCCTGTCTCCACCTCCCCAGCACTGGGATTACAAATGCCCACAACCACATCTAGCTTTTTTACATAGGTTCTAGGGATCAAACTCAGGTCTTTCTACTTCTATGGCAAGAGCCTAACTGATTGCCACCTTCCTAGACCTGGCCATGACACTCATTGTGTAGCCCAGACTGGCCTTGAACTTACGATTCTCTTGCTTCCCCTTCCAAGTGTGTGGATAGTAGGTGTGTACTTTTACACCTGGCTACCAAATGATTATCGTAGGAAGCAAATGATTACAGAATTCCTACTACCTACCAAATGCCGCCATATGGCATTGGGCGAAATAAACACAAACCTTAGAGCAATTGGGGGCTGATAATGGCTTTCAAAATCAAGCTCATGGTTGTCATGCAAAGACAGGACGCAGGGGTTCAGGCTTGATGCTAAAGCAAGCAGCCGGGCTGGTGAGATGGCTCAACGGTTAAGAGCACCGACTACAGTGTACTTTGGGCAGGAGCGAGTGGGCTGGAGCAGGAAGGAGAAGGGAAGGGGGAGGGGGAAGCAAACAGTCAAATTAAGAAGCTGAGGCAGGTGGCGATGAGGTGAGGGGATCCCTGGCTGGGTGGGGTGTCAATGAATTGGCTGCCTTTTCCTAACTTCCGAGGTGTGTCACTGTGGCTAGTCCCAGGATGAGTCAGGGCTAACAGCCGGATGATTGCTCAAACCTTCGCCGTATCGCTTTCTCTCTGTTTTGCAGTTTCAATTACAGTTAAAGGCAAATGTATTGATGTTGGGACTCATCCCTCTCCACTGAAAATGCAGTGGGAGTGTTCAGTGTGGCATCCCTGCCTCAGGGACCAGGGACATATACTTCATGGGCCTACATTGTGGAGCCTGAGACTACGTCTACACTGGACAGACTGCAAGAGTAGGGACACACAGCGGACTTCATGCCTCAGTCTTCTGATCTCTTATGTGAGACAGTAGTGGAATCTACTCCCAGGTCACTGTAGGCATTCAACAGCCTGTTCCTGGTGGGATGAAAGTTTTTTAAAAATACATTTAAGGCAAAAGGTTGGCCAGTGTCAAAATATCAAGTACTTGTATGTACAAGTACTTACTAGACACTGTCCTAAGTTATGTATGAGTCTTACAGAATGCTCACTGGGAGGTTGATGTCGTCAACCCACTTTGCAGATATAGACAGGTAAGTTCAGATTCATGTAGTAAATGGGAGAGAAAGGGTTGTTCATTTTCTTTATACACAATTTCTGTTGTTTTGAGACAGTTTCATGTAGCCCAGAATGGCTTCAAGGTAATTATGTAGCCATGGCTGGCTTCAAATTTACCATGTATCCCAGGTTGGCTTCAAACTCACCATGTAGTCCAGGCTGGCTTCAAGCTAACCATGAAGCTATGGATGGCTTCAAATTCATTACATAGCCAGGGCTGGCCTTGAACTCCCAATCTTCCTTCTCCTATCTGGTACTAGGATTACAGAATGACCACCATGCCTTGTGCTAACAAGGGCCTTTCAGTGGAAGCATTCCGTTTCCAAAACCTGCCCCACTTACACATAAACCTCTCCACTTTTGCTCAGTTTAAATAGTGTAGAACAATTGTCTAGGAATCAGATCTATATGATGAAAGATTGTGTACTTTGGGATATTTATTGAGCATCTACTATACGCCCTGATCCATTGTAAATGCCGGGGTTACAGTGGCCCGCAGAACTTTGGCCCACTGGTGATAAATCAGCACACAGAGACACAAACCAGGTAACTCCAGACCTAGATAAATACTGTTAAGGTAGTAACGGTGAACGATGGGCTGAGGAGCTTTGATGGGACTGTTCCCGGGGGGGAAGCCGTGCCTCACCTGAGAACGGTAAGCCAGGCTGTGTCACTGTTGTGAACCTCATCCAAACTTTAAGATGGTCAAGCCTGTGGAAGCAGACCTCCGCATGAGCGTACGGAGCGCAGATTTACCACAGGTTGTTGTTTCCTGAGTCTGTAACTCTCTCAGCGGAATGGGACAGACAGACTCCAAATAACACTGAGGCCCATTCATTGTCTATAAATGCAGTGATGCAAGGGCATGGCTGGGGCCACCGTCAGATGTAAGAGCCATGGTCAGACACAAGGGCCATGGTCACACACAAGGCATATTTCTTTTTATGTATTTTTCCAATTATGTGTTTTTTATGCGTGTGTGTGTGTGTGTGTGTGTGTGTGTGTATGTACACACTCGCGCGTGCACATGTACCCCATGGCACACGGGAGATCAGAGAACCCCATGTCAGTCAGCTCTCTTCTTCCACCAAGAAAGGTATTGAACTCAGATTGTTAGGCATGGTGGCAACAATTTTACCCACCAAGGCAGCTCACACCCCAAAGTAGACATCTACGTCCTTCACTTCCTTCTGAGGGGGAGGAAAGAGGGAGAAAACTCTGTGACATATGTTGATTCCAAAGCCTTGCCGTGTCCAAGATGGATGAAAAGGTTGATTTTAGGGGGTCTGTATAAAGAGAGGCTGTGAGCCCAGCTTAGGTTTCTATAGGCCAACAAAAGGTATTTTAGTTGTCTTTAAGTAGGAGAAGCAGTTCAGATACAGAACCCAGACTTTCTGAGCACAGAGCTATGACTGGAGAGAGTATTGTATGATACAGGAGGATCCTGCAGATTTCAGGGGCGTGAATCTAAGATAATGGAAATATAGCTCCATGTCTTCTCTCTCAGGGCTTAGAGCGGGTCACGCAGTAGGTTAACTAACACTCCTGTGAAGTGGTTTCACCAAAAAAATTGTGTGTGTGTGTGTTTGTATGTGTATGTGTGTGTTTGTGTGTATGTGTGTGTGTTTGTGTGTGTGTGTGTTTGTGTGTGTGTGTGTGTGTGTGTGTATTTCTGCTACCTGCTGTCTACAATACTCTCTGGCTCCCATCACTTGCACAGGGCAAGCTAAGGCCTTCCTATGATGTATGATCTGGTTCTATTGTGACTTATTACTTATCTGGCTTTCCTATCTAGCCATTGTGAGCTTGTTTAGAGTTTCTGTTTGGTTTGTTGTTGTTGTTTGTCTAATCACTTTTATCTCCCCTTTAACCCCATGACTTTGATGACACCATTTCCTCTACCAGGGCAGCCAACCTGGGCTAATTTGCTTGTGTGCTTCCTGCTTCAGTGGGAACCTCACTCTGTTGTGGCTTGCTGGAATTCTACGTTAGAGTTTCCTGTGCTGGGCTCAGAGAAGAGACCCAGTGGGGACTAATCAATGTTCAACACTGTAACCAGTGCAGTTCTGTCCAGTGGCCCAGTCTGGTATTTCCTACAAAGATAGTCCAGAGGAACCTGGAAACTTACTCCACACAGATCTGCTCTGTTCACAGCGTGCTTTGCCTGCATTGATTTAATGCCTTTGGGAGTCAGGAGTTCTTAGCTCCCTGTGTCAGGCTCTTCTGAGTGACAGGAGTCCTTCTTGGTCCCTCTGCTGACCATGGTAACAGGCTGCTTGTCTGTCATACACTTAGCTCACAGTGCCCCTTCTGTGATAGAGAAAAATTAGGAAAAGTTCAGAAAGCCTTTTATCAGGGACAGGGCCTGCAGCCGGAGCTAATGCAGAAGCACATCAGCCTCGGATTGGGGCCAATTTTCCATCATTATTTTAAATAGATTTGCTTAGGCAACAAAAAGAAGTTTTAAGTCTATCTACTTGCTCTGTGTTGTGCCAAAGGCTCTGTGTGGTCTAGAGACCCAAGGTTTAGGGATTGCTGTTTGATGGTGGTTTCCTGGAGGGTGTGTAGGAATTTGCTTGCATAATGATTTTTGCCCCACAGGAAAATGATACACACAGAAAATTTCCAATAAGGCCATTTGAAAAAGGTGACAAGAAGCAAACATTTATCAAGATTCTCCCGAGTGTCAGAGCCGGAGCCACACTCCTTGTATCTTTTAAATCACTTGATGCTTACACAAATCCCATGGGATTAATATAATTAGTTATATTAAATAACAAATTGCTAATGTTTACCAAGTAACTATTGTATCCTTGGCCTCACGGTGAATTCCTAAAGAATGTTATCTTATGGGTAATTAGCCTCCTGCATAAGGTGGACACTGTTCATGAAGGAATCATGGACAGAAGCTCTGTGTCACAGGTGTGGAAAAACATTCAGAGGCTTCTGTATGTGGAATGTGGAGTCATACTCTGTCCACTAGACTCCAAAGTTTAATGTTCCAGTATATGGGTCAGCTTTCTGTTACTGTGATAAAATACTTGAGACTATGAACTGAAAGGGGGAGGTTTATTTTGTCTCAGGATTTTCAGAAAGTTTAGTTCCTGGTGCCTTGGCCCTTTTCTGTTAGGACTAAGGTGGTGCAGGTCCATTGTTGCAAACATAGGGGGCTGCTCATCTTCCAGAAAGGGGAGGGGCTGGGCCCTAACATCCCCTTCAAGGGCTTGCCCCCATTGAACTAGTCTCTTGTTCCAAGTTCCAAGCCCTAACTGACTGTTCAAGGTTGGACCACTTCCTCATAGCCTCATCTGCTTGGGGTAAGCCTTCAGCATGTGGCATCTGGGGGCATTCCTGATCCAAACCACAGTTCTCAGCAGTTCTCCTTAGAGTCTAGCAGAGCTGGGGTTTTCTCTGGCGATTTCAGAGGGTGCCGTCTTAAGGCAGAATTTATTACTGAATAACGAATTTCATATTTGTGTCCCTTTCTGTTGTTTTGGTAGACAGCATGTCTCACACATAGTTCGAGGTAGAAGCAGGAAGTAGTTGCCTCCATCCTTTCTCCTTTTGTATAATGCAAAGTCAGTTTGGGTCATTGACATCTCTGATCAGGACAGGAAGGCAGACGATGGACATTGAAGGTGAACCCGGGCGTCTCCACAGTTGACAACTGTGGGTGGGGCCCTGAGACACTGATATGGCTGATGGGCTTCCAGCATTAAAAAAATAGTGTGTGTGTGTGTGTGTGTGTGTGTGTGTGTGTGTGTGTGTGTGTACATGCTCACCTGGATGCCAAGGCAGTATAGGTCAGAAGAGAACTTTTGGGAATCGGTTTTCTCCGTCTACCCTGTGTTCTGGGAGCAGACTCAGGTCACCAGGCTTGGCAACAAGTACCTTTTCCTGATGAGCTAACTTGCCTGTCCTACTTGTAGCATGGAGGACAAACCAACATTCCTATGGGTAAAAGTATACAGAGATGAGACACTCTGCACTGAGACAAGCGTTGAGATATAAGAGAATCTCAGAGCGGCTAGAAGTCACAAGATCTAGTTGATTGAAACTGTTTTTCCTAAAGTCATGGCTTAACTATTCAAGCATGTTTATAATCACTTTATGCACCAGCTCACTTTATATTGGCTTACACTACAATGCAATGGCTGTATTGTGAAGTTCCAGTCCATGTGTGTCTTGTCCTTTGAACTGACTTACTCTACTCTCTCCTGCCCCTCTCCTCTCTCCTTCTGGTCCTCCTCTCTCCTTCTGGTCCTCCTCTCTCCTGCTGGTCCTCTCCTCTCTCTTATTAGTCCCCCTCTCTCCTGCTTGTCCTCCCCTCTCTCCTGCTAGTCCTCTCCTCTTCCCCGCTAGTCCTTCCCTCTCTCCTTCTGTTCCTCCTCTCTCATGCTGGTCCTCCCCTCTCTCCTACTGGTCTTCCTCTCTCTCCTTCCAGATCATTCCCTCTCTCCTGCTAGTTCTCCCCTCTCTCCTGCTGATGCTCCCCTCTCTCCTGCTAGTTCTCCCCTCTCTCCTGCTGGTCCTCCCCTCTCTCCTGATGGTCTTTTCATCTCTCATTGGTCCTTCCCTCTCTCCTGATGGTCCTTTCCTCTCTCCTGCTGGTGCTCCCCTCTCTCCTGATGGTCCTCTCCTCTCTCCTGATGGTCCCCCCTCTCTCCTGATGGTCCTCTCCTCTCTCCTGATGGTCCCCCCTCTCTCCTGATGGTCCTTTCCTCTCTCCTGATGGTCCTCCCCTCTCTCCTGATGGTCCTCCCCCTCTCCTGATGGTCCTCCCCTCTCTCCTGGTGGTCCTCTCCTCTCTCCTGATGGTCCTCTCCTCTCTCCTGATGGTCCTTTCCTCTCTCCTGATGGTCCTTTCCTCTCTCCTGATGGTCTTCCCCTCTCTCTTTATGGTCTTCTTCTTCTTTCAAATGATCATCCTTTTCCTTTCAGGTCATTAATCAAAAGTCTAGAATCCACATCTGAGAGAAGTTACGTGATGTTTGTCTTTCTGGGCCTTGTTTATTTAACTTACTGTGACCATCAGTAGGACCACCCATTATATGCCAATGACATGATTTTGTATTTCTTGATAGTTGAATAGTAATGCATTTGAGAATATAGCACTTCTAAAACCTTCTCTGTCCATTGATGACTATATAGACTGACTCTGTAACACGGCTGTAGGAATATGCTGCAGACAAAGGCTGTGCAGGCATTTGTTCTATTCTGACTTGGTTTCCTTTGCTTATAGAACTAGGAGTTATAGTTAGGTCTTATCTATGTAACTAAATATAGTCAATCACTTATTTAATGTTTGATTCCTTCACATGCTTATTGAGTTTGTCATGGCGCCTATTAAACCCTTTGGTCATTGAGCCAATATTTTGGTCATTCAGCTAATGTCTGATGTGAATTAACAAAGGAAAAATAATACTCTTGAAATTTAGTTCTTATTTTAGACTTAGCAGGCTCTAGCCAGTGGTTATTGGTGACTCTAAATATATCATTTTTGATTGTGTGTGTGTGTGTGTGTGTGCGCGCGCGCATGCACGTGTGTGCATGCATGTGTTGTAACTTTAATGCTCATCTTTGATATTTGCTGAGGTAGATATGTAGGAGTCATGGCAGTCATTCTGCATCTTTGAGGGAAAAAGCAACATGGAAGTAGAAGTACATTCAGTGGGAGAAAGGGGGAGGAGACAGTCTGCCAGCGGGGGAGAAGGACCAAAATTCAGTATATACTTGCATGCAACTGTCAAAGGAATACAAAATAATGAAATGTAACAATGTGAATGAGTGTTCCCACATTGCATGCTCAGGCCCAGTTAACAGCTTTCATCCATGCAGGTCAACTTCCATCCGTGAAGCCTGCCTGACTTTTCCCATCTATTAAGTAGTCAGGTTGACCAGATGACCCCAGATTTGTTTTCTGATTGTTTACCCAATGCCCAACCCTGTGCTCTCAGTAGGAAATCATTTCTCTGCTTCTGCTCTGATTTGAAATGAGGATGTGTCAGGAGATGACCTAGTTTGGCTCTGCTCTGCACATTCTGGGGAGGGATGTCCTCCTGGTTGTTTCCATGGTTTATTGGTTGTGGTGACAGGGACACAATGGTGGCTGCATACTCGCATTGTCACTGAAACAAGGACAGCCTTTGACAGCATTCACTTCTCTATCAGTGGTGTAAATATTCTCCATCAAAAGGAAAGAATTAGACAAAAAATTCTGAGAGGATAATGAGCCCTTTTTAACTTCCTGCTGCTTTTCCTTCTAGGGCCATGGAGTAAAAATGTCACCACATCATCTTCTGTCACTTTGGGGGCATTTTTGGCCCCATGATCCTCATCCCATATAATGCTCAAATTAGAGAAAGGATGTCGTGGTGTGAGAGCCTGCCCGGGATCCCAAACTATGGGTTTTTCCTTCAATATTTGTTTTCTTATTTGTTCCATGCTTGTCTCTTCAGTCTTTAAGGGTAGAAGTTATAATCTTATCCTAAGGGAAACAATGCCTTGAATTTACCCCAAGATAACAGTCAGAAGTTCAAAGTCATCCTCAGCTACAGAGTGAGTTCAAGTCCAGGCTGGGATCCAAAAGACTGCCAAAGATAAACAAGAAAACAAGCCTGATTAGATAGAACATGAGACTGAGGCAAGAAAACGTGCAGTTCAGTTTAGCTTGTACATCATTAGCCAGTTCCAAGCCAGTCTGGGTTACATAGTAAGATCCGGTATCAAAAAGAGGTTATGAATTTGAATATGATCAGGGAGGAGGATATGGGAGGGATTAAGAGGGAAAAGACAAGGGAGAAATGTAATTAAACTACAATCTCAAAAATAAACAAATAAAATTGTCTTAGTTAGGATTTTACTGCTGTGAATAGACACTATGACCAAGGCAACCCTTATAAGGACAACATTTAATTGGGGCTGGCTTACAGGTTCAGAGATTCAGTCCATTATCAACAAGGCAGGAACATGGCAGCATCCAGGCAGGTATGATACAGGCAGAGCTGAGAGTTCTCCATCTTCATCTGAAGGCAGCTAGTGTAAGACTGACTTCCAGGCACCTAGGAGTAGGGTCTTAAAGGCCACGCCCAGAGTGACACACCAACTCCAACAGGGCCACACCTCCAAATAATAGTACCAATCCCTGGGGCAAGTATATACAAACCATCACAAAAATGTATTAAAATCTTCAAAAAAGATTGGGAAATTCAAAATCCTTTTAATAAAACATACAAAAAGCCCCAAAACAAACTAGGCCAAATTAGACCAAACCAAATCAAACCAACCTATGAGGGTTCTCTTAAATAATAATTATTGTTTCCCAACTATTTTTTTATTATGTTCTTGTCTTAGTTACTGTTCTATAGCCATGGCAAAGCACCATGAGCAAAGCAACTTATAGAAGAAGTAGTTAACTTGGAGCTTGCTAACGGTTTTAAAGGGTGAGTCCACAATCATCATGGTGGGGGGCATGGCAGCAGTGGCCAGGTATGGTGCTGGGGCAGTAGCTGAGAGCTTACATGAGTTGTAGGTAAAGAGAGAACAAGACTGGGCCTGGCATGGGCTATTGAAACCTCAAAGCCCATTCCCAGAGACTCACTTACTCCCACAAGACCACACCTCCTGATCCTTCCCAAACAGTTCTACCAACTGAGGATCAAGTGATCAGACATATGGGCCTGTGGGGGACATTCTCATTTAAACACCATAGTTCCATTTCTAGTCTCTTTTATTTCAAAATTAATTTAATGATAGTTTGAGTTTGCTGTATATAAAAATGATCAGTTTTATATAACTGAAAAGAAACAATAAACAAATAAACAACTCCCCCTAAATGAATTATAATATCATGAATAATGTATCTGTGTTTGAGGCTGATGGAGTGAAACACACACATATGTTGATAGATTGACAGATGACCTACTATACCTGACTTTTAAAAACCTTCACATAACTTCTGGGTATCAAACTCAGGCCCCTGTGCTTGTAAGACAAGCCTTTACCAACAGATTGTCTCTCCAGCCTGTAATTTTATATATATGTATATATTTTATATGTATATAAAATTTTATACATATATATAAAATTTTTAAATGACTCAACAACCATCATCTCAGAACTTAAAATGGGGGAAATCAGGGCATGGAGAAGTCACCTGGTCTTCCTCAGTCCCCGAACAATCCAGTAGTCAATTAGAACTTAGTCCTCTGGCCATGCCTAAGATGTTTTTGTGGCTCATCCTGTCTCCTAAAGATAGATCAGGAAGGATCTATCAGGTGAATGTCAAGCTCAAGTATTCAGCCACATTGATCCTGTTGGCTCTGCCTGCAACTCAGGCTCTGTCTCACCTCATGTCAGCTGTGTGGCTCTGAACCTCCGTTTTGCTATCTGAAAAATGGAGCTACTACAGTTACTATCTGAGAGGATGCTTCAGCAACATATTTAACAAAATGTGAGCTGGAGACACGATTGCTTCTGCTTGCTAGGGTGCAGCTTTTAGATTGGGGTTCAGAAAAACATCACATTAATGGCTCCCTTCTCATCTTATTTGTTTCAGTGTGCAGAAGTGTGTTGGTGTGAACAGGTATAAAAGGGTTGGGGTGATTTAGACGAACCAGTGAATGGAGAAAAGGGAATATTGAAAGGCTCCTGTGTTTTTTTAGGGGTTAAGATCGTCTTGAATTCCATGTCAACAGACCCAAGACAGGCCACATCCAGTTTTTATGCTTCAAAGCATTTGAAATAATTTAAAACTCCCAGTGAAGCCTTAGAGCCTCATAAGGGGTCTGAGCGAGCATAGCTCAGCTACTTAGGATGGTAACCCTCAGCCACTGTGAGCCAGCCTGTGGTCATGGAAGGAAGAAGGCAGCAACATGGCATCCACCTGCAGATCCGACTCTGATCTTCAAGCACATGGCACTTAATTTGGTGATTTTCTCTTACCCCTTCCTGCATATATCACTGACACTGGAGATGAGACATCCTTCTGCCATAACTATTGGTGAACATGTGGTTTTAACTACGTGGTTCTAAGGTGAAAGACAGAGTGTGAGGGGGTGAGGGCTACCACATGAAGCCTAGACATTGAACACCATCAAGTGAAAGCTTTGTGAATGGCCACCAGGAGAGTCTGCTCTTGTTCCTGCTGAGTTGATGAGGAATGAGTTAGCCTTGGCTCTTTAATGCTAAAGTCTGCCAATTGCTCTGAAATAATTGAGTCTTGAGCTGAATCTTGGGCAGAAATACACCTGATTGACAGATAGACCCGATTTACATGACTTCAGTGAACGGAGACATACGTGTATTTTCAACTCTCTCTCTCTCTCTCTCTCTCTCTCTCTCTCTCTCTCTCTCTCTCTCTCTCTCTCTGTGTGTGTCTGTCTGTCTGTCTGTCTGTCTGTCTGTCTGTCTGTCTGTCTCTTTCTGTGTGTTCTCACATGAATGTATGTGTGTTGTACATGTGCGTGCAGGCCATCAGTCTCAGGAGTCCATCCTCTCATTTTTTACAGCAGGCTATCACACTGGTCTGGAACTTCAGGGGTCCAGCCTTTCCTCCTCTCCAGGGCTGGGATTGCAGAGGGAGGCTGCTGTGTCTTTTTTGATTGCTTTTGTTTTCAAAAGGGTTCTGGGATTGAACTGCACGTCAATCACTCCCCAGTCCTGGATTTGAAGCTTTGAGCTGCAATGTTGAGCAAATCAGCAAGGTTGGCCACCCTGTCAACAGTTCGATCCTAGCCTCTGCTTCTCTCATCCTCACCTGGACCAGAGAGCCAGGCTTCCAGGAAACGTTACTAGAATCAGGCTATTGGTTCTGACTCTGGTCTTGAGCCAGTCATGGGCTCTTCAGCACTGTCTATGGGATAGTTCTCCTTTTCACCAGAGAGGAAAGGCTTGGGGTTGAAGAGGTATAACTGTTGGCGCCCCTGCCCGATTACCACAGGCTCACTCCTGGCCCTCAATGCAAGTTTCTCTCTTCATCTCTCTTCCACCTTTTTGCATGTCATTGAAGTTTCCCCAGCAGCGAACTATGGCTTCTATTTTAAACTTCCTGATATTTCTGGGAATGAAGGAGGCTTGTAAGTCATTTGACTACATGCATAGCCCCGGAAATTCTCATTGGCGAATCAAGGAGAATGCCTTTAGCTTTCTCTCAGAACCCCCTTTTAAAGACAGCTGGTGAATTGGACTGGTTTTCAGAGTGCCAGTGGGATTTTGCTAAGGGGGGCTTGTGAAACTCCTCCAGAGATGCCTACTAGTAGGAAGAACAATGAGCTGTCTTCTCTCAGAAGGATGGTTAGAATAGAGAGAAATCTTTCTGGTGTGCAGTCACTTTGGCCACATCTCCATTCCCTGCCTTGAGCTTCATTCTTTGTTCTCTGCCTTCCAGTCACACTGACCTCACTTCTGTGCTTGGAAATGTTCTTTCTTTCCTGCTGCCACAGGACCTTTACACATGCTGCTCCTGTGGTTTTTTTGTTCATCTTTCTAGCTTAATCCTAGGCAGCTTTCATGGTTGCTTCAAATCTCAAATAGCCATTCTTTAGGAAAATTCCACTCAAAACTTAAGGCCTTAAGTTAGTGGTTCTCAACCTTTTTAATGCTGTGATTCTTTAACAGCGTTCCTCGTGTTATGATGATCACCAGCCATAAAATAGTTTTTTTACTACTTCAGAGCTGTAATTTTGTACTGTATCATGTGATACAGTAATGAATCATATGATATATAATGAATCATAATGCAAATATCTATGTTTTCTGATGGTCTTAGGTGATTCCTGTGAAGGGACCATTTGACCTCCAAAGGGATCATGGCCCAGTTGAGAAACACTGCCTTAAGCTGTATCCTGCACTCTCAGAGTATCTGAGCACACACACACACACACACACACACACACACACACCAGAGTGTCTGAGGTCTCCTCAACACACACCACAGTATGCATGCACACACACAACTTCACACACACACATACATTTACCAGATTATCTGAGTTCAGATGCTCATACACACTCATGCAGAGTGTATGAGTTTATATATACATATATACACACACATGCACATATATATACACACACATACTCATACACAAACACATATACACACATACAACAGAGTGTCTAGATTCACACACACACACACACACACTGACAAACACATATACACGCATATACCAGAGTATCTGGGTTCACATACATTTTCTCTCTCTCTCTCTCTCTCTGTCTGTCTCTCTATCTCTCACACACACACACTACACACATGCTTACATGTCTGTTATACAAATAGGAGCCCTCTCCCCTCACACACACTACACACATGCTTACATGTCTGTTATACAAATAGGAGCCCCCTCCCCCCGCCACACTACACACATGCTTACATGTCTGTTATACAAATAGGAGCCCCCTTCCCACAATTTGTCTTGATTGACAACTTTCTTGGACTAAGAAACAGCCAGGGGTTCAATAAAACCCATTTCTGCATGTGTCTCCAGGGAGACTGAGTAAGGAAGAAGGCCTGCCAGTGTAGCCATGGCCACACCCAGGATGGGGACTTGCTATAAACTAGAAAGTCAGATTAACACTGCTAACACACTGTGTTCCTGTCCGGCATGATGTGAGCTGCCTTGCTCTTCCACACCTCTGCTCTCTGGTGGACAGAAGGCTCAAACTGTGATCAGAACACATCTGCATGGTGGAAAGAGGGCTCAAACTGTGATCAGAACACATCTGCATGGTGGACACAAGGCTCAAACCACGATCAGAACACATCTGTCCTCTCTTAAGGTCACAATGACATGGCCCATTTGTCTGTCATCACATGGTACGAGGTTAGTTAGAATTTTTTTCTGTACTGTCTCTGTCATATTAGATTATGTAACACAGAGAAAGCAGCGTGAAGTTGGTAGTCTAATTATGCATTCTGTACAGCTGTGGCAAGCTCCGCTTACTCACAAGTGTGTGTCCAGAAAGCAGAAGTGGGACCAGGCCGCTGCCCCCTTGTTCTAAAGTCATGGTTACAACCTCAGCACTGCTTCATTTCTTTTAAGCTCAGCGGGAACAGTGGCCCCTTGATGCTTCAGAGAGACTCATGGTGAGATTCCCAGTGGTAGCTCTCCCTGGCCTTCTGGGTCTCAGGGTCTTAGACCTTGGTGGTCCTTACAGGGAAGTTTCTTGGGAGACTGAATCAGTGTGCCAGTGTGTTTCCCAGGAGCTGAGCAGGGCTCTAAGCTCCTGGACACACTGGTTCTGTTTTCCTTTCAGCACTCTGGAGGTTGAGCTAGCCTTGGGAAAGTTCAGAAATGCATTCCAGGGTAGAACACTTATTTTACCTCACTGTAACAAAACAACTGATAGAAATAACTTAATGGAGGAAGGAGCTTTTTTTTTTTTTTTTTAATGGGGGCAGGGCTCACAGTTTCAAGGGGTCTTAGTTAATTGTGGTAGGAAAGGCAAGGGCAGAGTAGCTACATTTGTGGCAGTGGGAACCCAAGGCAGTATCATGACAAAATGACAGCAGTCAAGAATCAGGGGTGGGTCTAGCCTTCAAAGTCCTACCCCTAGTGACCTACTTCCACCAGTTAGACTCCACCTATTTAAGGCTCCAGAGCCTTCAAAACTGTTCCAGGATGAAGGTTCAGCTTTCAAAACAAACTTGAGTCTGTGAGGGCTATTTGAAATTCAAACTATAACACGGAACCACAGAGAAGTCACTAGAATACTGAGGATCCTACAAAATCAATTTTCTATTGCTGTTTCTCAACCAGGAATTTTAAAAATATCATTTCTTGTGTGTGGGTGAAAGTAGCTGAACACGTGACTATCTGTGCTGCCTGGCAGCTGACACACCCTTGCTAAGAGATGCCTGTGAGGAAGGGTACCGCCTGCACCCCCAGATGTGGTTCTCAGAATGCTTGGGACACATTTGTGCTTCCCAGAAATAGACCTGACTCCTTCCATCAGTGGAGCTCAGTGGGGATGAGTTGGTCACTGACGAGTATATTGGGACCTCAGCTCTTCTCTTTCTTGGTCACAGTGAGGTGGTCAGCTTGCTGTACCATATGTGCCCATCTTGGTGCATGGCTATGATTGACAGGAGGCTGAGATCTGGGGATGGACTCATGGTAGTTGCCCAGGTGATGTTGGATGAATGAACAGTGAGAGATGAAGGCTGCAGACTGACATAGGCTGAACACTAATTCATTATGTCAAGGTCAGAAGGTCAGAGAAAGCACACGTATGTGTGTCAAAACTCATGACAGGACATATTGGGGCATTTACTTGAATCAGACAGACCCAGTGTCAGCACAGAGAAGGTATAGTCTGTTTTGAGAAGGCCTAGGGAGGTGATGAAATTAACTTTCACCGATCTTAAAGGTCTAGGGCAGGGTCCTAGTTATCTTTTGCTGAACTTGACACAGCCCAGACTTGTCTGAGAAGGAGTATTAGTCCAGGGATTTCCTAGATCAGATTGGCCTGTTGGCATGTCTGTGAGAGGTCGTCTTGATTGATAATTGGGATAGAAGATGCTCTCCCACAGTGGACAGTACCATTCCCAGGACTGCTATCTTGGACTATATCAGAAAGCCCACTGAGTTGGAGCCTGTCAGTAATCCAGCAAGCAATAATCCAGGACTGTGACCCGGAAGTGTGAGCAAATAAAGCTTTTCCTCTTCTAAGTTGTGTTTGGTTGGAATGTTTTATCACAAAGACAGAAAGTAAGCAGAACACGAATCTCAGAGCTAAGAAATAAAGATCTCATTTCCTAAACCTCCAGTCTTGGAGCTGAGAAATAAAAACCTCATTCTCTAAATCCTCAGTTCACTTCTCTGGGCCAGTGTGATCTGTGTCATCTCTCCAGGCTAGAGTTACATGTACATGTGAGGGTATGGGGATGAGAGGCTAGTTAGTTAGTTAGTCTAGCCCACTGGCTTAGGAAACCAACAGCAGTGGAGGCATGGGATTGATTATCTTAACTGGGGCGGGAGGAACCACTTGGCATGGTAGAGACATGTTCTCTGACCGGGCAGGTGAGAAGAAAGACAGAAGGAGATTTGGAGTAGGGGCGTTCATTGGACAGGTTTATTAGCGGATTGAGGACAGGCTGAGGATGCACTATCTAAGAGCCTGGAGCGGGGCTTTCTCAACCACTCTGCAGTTGCAAGCTCAAGGACTTGACTCAGAACCAAACCCCATCAGCAGAGTGGGCTGAGCAGTTGTAACACCCCACCCAGGGGTGGATCACATGTTGAGGCCCACACTCTGCCTCAACACTTTGTCGCTAAGGTCTCGGTCGACCGCACTGTCCACTGAGAGTTCTGGAACCCCGGGACTTTAATGTCCCGTACTGGGCCACCAAATGTGCTGCGCCAACCCTGACCAGCAGGAATTAAGACACGGAACAACCGGTTCCTTCTCACAGCAGTTTACTCAGAATGCTTAGCAGTTGGTAGTCCAGATGTCAAGCCCCCGATCCCTTCCCGGGCGTAGCTTATAAACCCTGCCAGGAGCCCATGAACTCATGCCACGTGCACCATACAGCTGAGGTCACTAAACAGCACACCAAGCTATGTGGGATAAACAATATATTTATCAGAGTGTGCTTCAGCTGTTATAGGCTTTTGAAAACCAAATCTTTCATCAGGGTATATGGTTCCAGATGGCTGCAAAGTTGATCTAGCCGCTTTCTGCTAAAGTCGGCTCTCAACAATCACATACAACTGAGGCTCACAGGGATCATCCTTCAGGTTGGGGAAGCAACCCATGAACTGCCCAGTGGCATGTTTGTGACCTTGAGATGCCCTTGTCCTCCCTGAGACTGACTTGCATGGGATGAGCCAGACTCAAAGGCAAACAAGTAGATAATCTTAGGATATAGCAACTTCGGGAGACAATGTTTCCGCCCCATTCTCTGTATCCTAATTGCTTGAAGTTTCCAAAGTGCAGGTTGTTGGGCCTCACCCTTATCTGTGAACTTTGGGAAATAAAGAGTTGAGACTTCACCAAGGGAAGGCATCTGATACCACATGAGCTTGGTAACTGCAGCTCTAAGTTGGTGACTCTAAATCAAATGCTCCCTCAGGAGCACTTCAGAGCCATTTGCACCCCTAAACAAGCCAATCTTGCCTCCCAGAGACTCTGACTCCGGAAGGGTGAGGATGGGACAAGCATGTGAATTTTAAGTTGAAAATAAGTGAAAGGCATTTCCAGTGACTGGACTCACAGGAACCTGATTTTATTGCTGCCTGGTCCTGCGATACTCAAGAGCCTCTTAGATATGCAAGTCGGGGGATGACCCTGGAGATAATAAATCTGTGACTGGGAGGCAGGGAGGGGACTTAGGCTGGGGCAAAAGGTACTGTCACCTCTTTACATGAAAGCTTTCTCTCAGGCCTCCCTTTGCTCCTCTGTAAGAGGGGGACTGTGGTACACACTTATAGGGCCATGACAAGGAAAGGGAAGGGACAGAACATGAGTGGTCTCTTGTTCAAGGGCAGCCGCTAACTTTTGCATGTGAAATGTCTCCTATGGGCTTGTGTGTCTGAACATCTGAGCCTCAGCTGCTGGTGTTTTGGGAAGTTGCAGAGTCTTTGGGACATAGGGCCCAGCTGACAAATGAAGGACACTGGACATGGTTCTAATGGGTTGTAACCAGCCTTCCTCTGGTCTGCTTTTAGAGGAAAGTGGTTTGCCACAGTGATGGAGAGCTGACGTCAGGTGGTTTATTCACTTAGGGGGATGGACCTTTCAGGTCTCAATGCTTCTGTCTCCATGAGGATTAAGGCAATGGTACACGGGACAGGCAGGGCTCAGTTGTAACCCTGCCACTTGGGAGTATATTCTGTGAGAAATAGTAAACACAGGGTGGTACTCTGGGTTCTCCGCACAGGGCTTGCTATGGCTGAGTGAGACCTACTAGAACAAGCTTCTCAAGGCTCTGTGCTACAGCCAGAGATATAAATATGCCTCACAAGCATTCAAAGAATCTTTCTGCAGCCTACACAGATGTCAAAATAATAACGCAGTGATGTTAGGCAAGGAGGTAGTTTTGATGACTATTCCTCATCTGGTTACGTAATATTCTCTCTGTGTGTCTCTCTCTCTGTCTCTCTCTCTGTGTCTCTCTCTGTATCTCTGTCTCTCTCTCTCTGTGTGTCTCTCTCTGTGTCTCTGTTTCTGTCTCTCTCTGTGTGTCTCTCTCTGTCTCTCTGTCTCTCTCTGTGTGTCTCTCTGTGTGTCCTCTCTCTCTCTCTCTCTCTCTCTCTCTCTCTCTCTCTCTCTCTCTCTCTCTCTCGTGTGTGTGTGTGTGTGTGTGTGTGTGTGTGTGTATGTGTGTGTGTGTTGTTATGGTTGTTAAGGGAAGTGGTCTAAAGCTTGCTGATTCCCTATAGTTATTGGATTTTATCAAAACCTTTGAACTGGGCCAATTCTTGCACCGTCTGGATTCAAAGGGACCTGAACAATACGACATGCTAGAGAACACTTTAGAGGTTGACATGCTGCAGTGTGGGAACGGAGGACTCCTCCATGGTTATTTAACTAGACTCACTGATCCACCCAGGCATGCTCCTTGTTCTCTAAGATTACGCTCATTCAAAGTGTAACCTAACACAGGGCCAATCACACACCACAGTTACTTCTACGTGTGATATCATCAATGAAGAAACCAATAAATGGGCAGAGGTTCGCCAGGTCCATTCCTGTCCGAGCAGTGAATGGATTGCCTGGGGACGGCGAGTCATTCCCCTCAATGATGTAGATGTGGTCCTTATAAGTTGGTCCAAATGCAGTAAATGGCACCGGCCCATGCTCATGCAGATAGTTAAAGCTCAGCAGGTCACTAACGTAAAAAGAGCATGTAAGTAAGGGGAGACATGACTGAAAGAGGGGGGTTGCCCAGGAGAGGGAGGGGCCAACAGAGAAAAATGAGGACAGGCATTTGATCCAATTCCATGGCAATTGTACATGGAAACAATTGTCACAAAAAGCATGAAAAATAAACTAGATGGGTCCTAAGGCACTGGGCTTGGTGTGGGTGTGGAGGTGCCATGTAAGTCAAGACCAAAGCCTTTAAA
The DNA here is from genome assembly GCF_011762505.2 of Arvicanthis niloticus. Classification (NCBI taxonomy): domain Eukaryota; kingdom Metazoa; phylum Chordata; class Mammalia; order Rodentia; family Muridae; genus Arvicanthis; species Arvicanthis niloticus. Next base: position 101,466,065 of record NC_047663.1, read on the forward strand.
CTGTTAATGACCTGAAGAGGGCACCATGGAGGACAGGTTCCCTCATGCAAAGTGCCTATGGTGGTGGGGGAGGGGGGGAGCTGAGGAAGTTCAGGAGGAAAGGGGGATGGGGGAGGGAACAGAGGGCTGTGCCCAGGAATGCTAACACTTGTTATTTTTATTTTTCCCAAGTCTGTTACAGCTATGGTTGCCAAATATAACCCAGGATGCCCAGATAAATTTGAATTTCAGATAAACAATGGGTAAGGGCTTAGCCTAAGTGTGTCTCAAATATTGCGTAGGACTTATGCTAAAACCTCATTGTTTATCTGAAGTTCACACTAACTGGATGCCCTATATCTTACTTGCTAAATCTAGCAATCCTAGTTGTAGTGGTCAACTAACTCCGCACAAACTGGCAAGCAGCAAAGGTACTCAGGTAGGTTTTACAAGCGAAGACTGTACCTTGTTCTACATTTGTGTCTTTGAATCCTGTAGTCCTAGAGAGAGACCTCTGACCCTACTGTGCAACCTAGGTCAGGTTGCTTAACCTTTCTGTGTCCCAGTTGCCACACCTGAGAAACCGATCCTAACTTGGATCTTCTATACTGAGGGCCTGGCTACAGAATGGTTCCTATAAAGAGTGCCAGAGGTTTTATTGTTTGAGGGCATAAGCAATTGCAGCCTTCATGGTCCCCAAGACCAGGACATTCAGAGGAATTTCTTGGAATAGGAAGAGATGAATATTACGGATTTGCCCCCAGGCTTTAGTCGAGACAGGCATCACTCAGTAACTGATTCTGTTTGTATTTAAAATTATGATACTTCATCCAGCACGGATATTTTTGGGGACTTGCTCTTGATTTTTAATCTTTTGAGTTGCATATTATTTATTTTAATGACTGGGCTGCTTGAAGCCCTCTCATGTTTCAGAGTTGAGATGGTGGTTCCTGGGGAGACAACAGTGTTTGAGTTAGACATGCTCTCCTGGGTGTGCATGCAGGACCACTGAGTTTAAGCTAAATAACCCTGGCTAGTTTTACCTAAAATAGATGTAATCCGATCGTGTCTCTTGGAGGGGGCAGTCATTTAGTGGGAAAAAGATCGGAGGTACTCAGCCTCATGCCTGGGGTTTACCAAGGATTTCCAGCGAGATAGCCATGGGTGCTGCTGGTTTAGAATCCGTTTTCTCATCTGTAAACAGAGACCTATCACTTTCTTCCCTGGTATCCCTCGAGGGGCCATCAGTGAGACATGAAGGCAACGTGTGTATGGCTGTGGCTCCGTCAGCATCCTCTGCATCTTCCACACCGGGAAGACAGCCTGTTTCTACTTCTCGTGAAGTTTTAATTACACGTCACCACTTCCAGCAGTGATGGGTGATGAGATTTAAGTAAGAGTGCCCGCGCCACAGTCAATGACACAAGGGAAGGGAGTCAGGAGGAGACATCAGCACCTGGAAGACCTTGGCCATGAATGGTCTGGAATGTTCTTACCTGGGGAGAGAGCAGGAGCTTCCCTGTAGCTGGCTATCCCAGTAGCTCTTGTCCACTGTGGCTTCAGAACTGCCTCTGTCTCCGGCATTCTTCTCCCCTCTGAGCCTTTGCATCTGCTCTACCCAGGAGAGAGCTTTGATATTTTTCAATTTTATCTTATTCTGCTTTGTTGGTTGTTCACTTCATCATTCCAAAGTAGACCTCGATGACCATCACCTCCGCATGTCTCTGAGCAGGTCTGAGCCTTGGGTACGCGTGGTACAGGGATTGTAAAGGTTGTAAGTTTTAGGATGAATGTTCAAGCAGGACAGAGTTGTGAGAATTAGTAGACTGGGAGCTTTCTCAGGAGCTGGCTGTGAGATCTAACCTCAGTGCAAAAGCACGGGGCACAGCGAAATCTCCTACAGATTTACTGGACAAGATCTCAGTACACCCAGATCAACAGGCCTGTGGGTCCATACTGCTGGATGAACCTTGGGTTTGAGTATGGCTCCTTAGCTCTCTAGGTGAGTTGCATAGGTAGCTGGTCCCTCTTCTTTGCCTTCTCCTCATTCACCATCCTGGTAAGGGCCACATGTCTATCTGCATCTCTCCACCTGGACTTGTCTCCCTGGGATGAGGCCAATGTGCTCCTCCTGAGAGGTGAGTCTAATCACATGGTTGCTCTTCCAGGCAGATGCCCTGAGTGGCCTGCACTGTCTTTAGGATAGAGCCTGACATCTGTAATACAGCTAGGACCCTGTCTTCACTCTACCAACTACTTCTGCTGCAGCCTGCCTCCATGCAGGTTTTGGTAGAGGCACTCTTGCCATCGACTTGGCTCATGAGCCCCGTTTTTACCTTCCACCCTCGGCTATCTTCTTCCAATCTCTCCCAACCTCCATATCTCACACAGACATCACCCCCTCAAACCCATGGACACTGGCATTTCCTGTGCAGACTGATGTCATCTTTTTAACTTCTCACTGCTGTTGCAGACTAGCCAGGCTAAGGCCAGTATTCTGGAGGAATCCGGTGGTCATGTGATTCAACACTGGTGCTCTGCATCCATACTCTGAGGGCTAGAACCCCGGGTCCGTGACAGAGCTTATGGGAAGCTTACATGTTTTTGCCTCCCAGTACCTCAGTTCCCCTACCTGTGGTACCTGCCTGTGAGAACTTTTCACTTTCCTACACTTCAGTTTCTCTATCCATACAGCAGGCCAGCCACACTCTCTGTATAGATTTAATGAGACGTTGCACGTGCAGTATGCCACACACCATTGTGCTCTCTGCATAGGAGATACTTGGGAAAATACTGCTTGTGGGGAAGGGACGATGCTCAGTGGTTAAAGCTCAAGCTGGGGGATTGGAATTCTGATCTCCAGAACCAAGCTGGTGATTAGAAGGGCCACCTCTTTCCCATTACCTTGTCATCTTTACGGAATGTTTCCCGAGAGAGGGCTCACCTATGGACACACAGTCAACCCACTTATATGATTCTCTGGGATGTGGGGATAGTCTCCTTAAAACACAAGGCTCACATGAACTTTGGGGTCAGGCAGAACAGGCTGATTTCCAGCTGGGGACTGGGGCTCAGTGACTTTCCTCATTCTCCCTGTGTCCCGCTGGAAGTTATGCAAGCAAACTTGGCAGATAGCCCAAATTCTAACAAATATTGTGACTGGGCCATTGAGAAACCTAGCTTCCAGAGTGACTCACAGTGGCAAAAGACTCTTGTGTACGTGTGTGTGTGTGTGTGTGTGTGTGTGTGTGTGTGTGAATTTCACTGTCAACATGTAATCTTACAAGTCAGGGTGCAATGCCCATAAGATTTGCTCCTCCACCCTTTCTCTCTTGCAACCTCCTTCATAAATGAGGGCATCAGGAGGTGGGGCCTGCCACAAATGATTAAGCCACAAGGGCTCCATGTTGAGATAGCTGGTGCTCTCTTTAAAAACAGAGGTCCTCTATGTTATGTGAAATTACTGTAGAAGACAGGGTCTATAAGGAAGGGGCCTGGATGAACACAAGCTGCCTGTGTTTTAGCTTTAACTTTCCAGCATCCACAACAGTGAGAAGAAAGTTTCTGTGGCTTACAAGCCCCTGGCACATGGCATTTTGGCACAGCAGCTTGAATGAACTAAGAGAGAGGGTGTCACTGAGAAATCCTACCATCTGGGACCTTCCTTTTTATAGTATGGGTTTAGCCATTTTTCCTTTAAAAAAAAGAAAGAAAGAAAGAAAGAAAGAAAGAAAGAAAGAAAGAAAGAAAGAAAGAAAGGAAAAAGAAAGAAAGAAGGAAGGAAAGAAAGAAACAAAACCAAAAAACCCCCAAAACATGTGTACTTACATATGCATGCATGTGCATAAAAAACGGCCAGAGGTGGCGCCCTCATTCCTTCTTCCGGTCCTCCTATGAACCTGCCTGCCCCTGCTTGTCTCCATGACTGTCCCTGTTGCCTTGTCCCTGTCTTGGAAGATCTCCTTGCAGATCTTTCTTTCCCAGGCTCTCTTCTCCCCTCCCCGCACCCAGTTTCCCTGAGTTGGTATAAAAGTGCTGGTTACCTAGGAAACCACCACGGGGTGAACACATGCGATTGGTCAGACTGGGGCCTGACTCTGGGTTGGTGGGCAGATTTTCGGGGTGATTCTCTGTTGTCTGCAGTATCTTCTCGGGGAGGGACAATCTCAGGAATACGTCAGAGAAGTGAATTCGCCCTGGTGGGCTGGGCTTCTCTGCTGGGGAAGGCTTTCCTGTCTTACTGGGATTTAGTTGCCTAAGAAGGCCAGAAACATGGATTTCCACCACAGTCGGAGGCCAGGGAGTAGAAAAGGGGTTCTGTGATCCTCGTGGCTAACACCTAGAGGGCAGCCACTTTTTGTTATCAGTTAGCAGACCAGGTGTTGTTTCTCTTCCTATTCTACAGATGAGGAGAGGGAGGCTCAGGGGAATAAGTAACACCCAGCAAACAGGGAAACAGGGGGCCTCCTGTTGTGGGGGCTTGGTTCTCCCAGGCTGGCCTTGAACTGGAAATCCCCCTGCCTTAGCCTTCTCTGTGCTGGGATTGCATGTGTGTGCTACTGTGCCCAATCTTCACTGATTCCTGGGGGCTCTGGTGGAGGCCTGGGAGAGGGTGGGTCAGATAGTGCTCTGTGTCCCTCCAGCTCAGTCCATCCTTAACTTTCCTCTGGAGCAAACACCATTCATTTCATGGAGTTCTTAAGTTCCTGGGAATGGATGTGGAACACCTGCTTATTCTTTATTTAAGAATGACAAGAAAGGGGTGGGGTGTGGCTCAGTGGAAAGGTTCTTGCTTGACATGCACGAGGCGCTGGGTTTGACTCCAAGCACTACAGAAAAAGAAATGGTAAGTAGGGAGGGAAGAATAAGAGACAAGGGAACACAGAGAGTGAAAGACAGATGACAAGTGTTTCTGCAGATGGGTAGATGGTAGTTATACAGACAGCAGTGTGAATATACTTACTGACACCACAGACAATTAGGGGTATTAAAAATGGCAAATTTTTATGTCATCTCCATCATCATCACCACCACCACCACCACCACCATCATCATCATGTGTGTATGTGTGTGTGTGTAGAGTAAGTGTGTGTACATGTGAGTAAATTTGCCTGAATGAAAATGTCCAGAGGTCAGAGCTAGAGAATGATTGTCTTTCTGTCTGTCTTTCTACTTTAGTTTTCATGATGTGAAATGTTCATTTCTTACCAGGAGGTCACTGTTTAGGTCTCTTCTAGGCTGGCAGGCCAGCAAGCCCCTGGTTCTCCCTGCCTCCACTCTTAACCTTCCACTGGGTTTACAGGCATGACCACACCAAGCTTTTGACATGGGCTCTGGGTGGTCTGAGTTCTGGTTCTCATGATTGTGTAGGAAGTACTTTATCCACAAAGCCATCTCCTCAGTTACAAGTAAATGGATAATCAGGATCGGATGTGCAACCAACTAAGCTTTGTGCAACTCTGATTCTGCACCTTGCCTTTCCAATGTGAAGGATGCGAATCGGCTGATGGAGACTTTGGGACCCTTTGTGGATGCTGACAGGCCTCCGGCAACATGCAAACCTGGACTATTTCATTACATCTCTTATGTCAGGAGCAGCATATATTTTAGCTTCCCCTTACAGGCGAAGCCTTGGAGGCTCAGGAGGAGTGTGGGTTCTAGAGGATACCCAGCCATCAAGGTAGTGCAGCCTGACTTTGAATGTACCCAGACTCTCTGATGTTTCATTTTAAATTGCCCAGGACCCTGTTCATTACTTTAACAGGGCTGGGATGCAGAAGAGAGGACCCTGCTTCTCCAAAGTACATAGGAGTTGACAGTGCCTTATCCCTGGCCCCAGGTTAGTTCTCTCTGCAGGCTCCAGTGTCCATTAGTCTCTTAGTGGACCTGTAACTTGAACCATCTCCCCTGTGTCTGAGCCACATCACAAAAAGCTGCAGGTAAGCCTGCTGGATCATAGGTAATGCAGGGCCTACTGACATTGTGGGTTCTGGAGACAGGTAGAATGGGGTGATAGTAGTGACACTGGAACTTTCCAGGATCAGGTTGGGTGTAGACCTTCATTCATGCTATGCAAGTTACGCCACAGCCCTTTCTCCTGTCATTTGTACACCACAGCCATACGCTGGTCCTCAGCAGGCTTGCAACTCTAGCAGAACATTCATATAGACATGCACATTCATAATCTTTTTGTAAAATTCTTTGCTCATATATTACATTCCAACTGCAGTTTCCCCTCCCCACATCCCCCAGTCTCCCCCCTCTACCTACCCTCAATCCCAGATTCACACACTGGCCTTCCACCTCCCCTCAGATGAACAGGCAAACATGGCAAAACAAACCACACTAAGACATATACCATCATATCAAGGCTGGATGAGGCAACCCAGCAGGAGGGATAGGCTCCTATGAGCAGGCAAATGAGTCAGGGACAGACCCCTACCCCCTGTTCCCACTGTTAGGAGTCCCACAAGAACAGCAAGCTACTTGGCCGTAAGATATATACAGAGAATCTAGGTCAGATCTGTACATGCTCCCTGATCTCTGTGAGCCCCTAAGAGTCCCAGTTGTGTTCTTGTGGCATCCCTGACTCCTCTGGGTTCTTTGATCCTTTCTCCCCCTCACATTTATGATTTTGATCTGTTCATCCATCTGAAAGCTATGGCTGGGTCAGTCAGAATTTGAGCACGTGAGCACACGCATGCATGCACATCCATATAGAGACCAGAGGTCAACCTTAGTGTTTCTTAGGCACAGTTCATTTTTTTTTTATTTGGTAATAGAATGTTTCACTGGCCTGGAGCTTGCCAGCAGGTTAGGCTGGTTGGCCAGCAGGCCCCAGCACTGCCTCCCAGGTACTGATGCATGCACTTTGCTGACTGTGCTGTTTTCTAAGCATCAAGAGGAGATTCTTATACCCACTTTACAGAGAAGGAAACTGAGGCTCAGGGAGACAGAATGATTCATCCAAGCTCACTGGCAACAGAATGTAGTACCACGTCTGCCTCTCCCTTTACATTTCTTCTTTTCCCAGTAGGCCTTGCTGCCTCCTAAAGATTAATTGAGGTCACTGTGGAGGAGAACAGGAATTTATTGCATAGTCAAGATTGGAAGATGGGGTCAAGGGGTCCTTGTCATCTTTCACAGTTCTGACACTTACTTGATGGTGGGATGTCTGGGGAATATCTGCTGTGGTCCTGCAGGTAGAGGTCTGTCACATGGGGATGTATCAGAAATGCAGGCTCTCAGGTCCCACTTTAGACCTCCAGACTCAGGATCTCCAGGTGTGGGCTGCTGTGGATGGTGAGCAGTGAGCATCCGTGAGGGATGTGACCTCACTAGAATTCGGGCCTTTGGTGATGCCAGTGTGTGACTCGTATCTGTGTATGTGCTTGTGCGTGCTTGTGCCCATGGAGGCTCCAAGACAGCCTTATCTGTCACTCCTTAGGTGCTCTGCTTCCTCTCACTCTCTCACACTCTGAGACGGCCTCTCACTGGGACTTGGAGCTCATTCCATTAGATTAACCTAGGTCTCCAGTAGGCCCCAGAGGTCTAGCCTCAGGACTTCTCAAGCACAGACCAACTGCCACATTGGGTTTTATTTCTACTTTTAAACTTGGGTTTTGAGCTGTGAACTCACTGCTCATGTCTCTCATTTCTTCACACAAGGTCTCTCAGCCCTTCTGACAATGCTTCTAAGGCAAGGGTCACAAGAGTTAGTAATAATGGGTTAGAATGAACCCTAACACCCATTCGAGATACTCATCCTTCTGAAAGAAGAAAAGGATAGAAAGATGAGCCAGGGAGGAAGGCACATGACGGGGGAGGTGTGACCAGAATGGTGTACCTACAAGCCAAGAAATTCCAAGCATTGCTGGCAGCCATTATGCAATAGGAGAGACACAAGGGACAGGCTCTTCCTTGGAGACAGCAGAATGAACAAAAGCCTATGACACCTTGACTTGAGACTCCTGGCCTCCAGAGCTATGCAGGACTAAATGTCTACTGTTTACCCCCTCCAGCTTGAGGTCATTTGTTGTGGCAGCCACTGGGAAGAAAGTCGGAGCCCTGCAGGTGAATGGACTGAGTTACAAAGTTTGAGCATTTGTGGCTCATAGCAGAACTTTTGCAAACAGGCAGATACTTCAGAACCACCCCTTGCCTGCCCAGTCAGAATCAGCCCGAGGATGTACATTTTTAAAAAAGGCTCCGATATCATTTGCATGCATGCTTGAAAAGTTGAGAGCATTTAGCCTCAAGGGGTGTTATATTTTGAGTATATATATATATATATATATATATATCTTTTATCTTGTATCCCAGTCTGGCCATGCCAAGCCAAATGAGACATTCTTTAACCAGCTTCCCACACTCACAGGGATGCTATTCTTATTGTGAGTTCTCTCTGCATCTGTGCACTTGGCAGGAGGAGAAGTGAACCTGTTGTTGGAGATGCATGATCCTGTTCAGGACCCTGTACCTGGTCCTTCTGCTAGCACAGTCTGGCATAATGTACAAAGTGTCAAAGTTAGGGGATGAGATCAGCAGAGCCAGTGGGCATGTGGCTCTTCCCCCTGACCTGCATGTGGGAGGCAGGACCACTGGGGATGCTGAGCAGGTCTATGGACATTTTCTAATCACCTGCTTAGAGGGCATCACGAAGCCAGCCATTGAGGGTGTAGCAGACCTGCCAAGTTTCAGTTATTTCCTGCATTCAAATCTCAAGTACTTGGTGTCAGCTTGTCCAGCAGCAGTGGCATCTGGGAGGCAAGAGAAACTTGCCTGGCCCCCTGGCCCCTGAAGCTAACAAATTCTGAGCCTCTTTTCTGTGAACCCAAGGGAAGGTTTTTATAATTTAAGTTTCTCTGTTGGGCCTATTGCCTTCAAGAGCTACAAAGAGAAGGAAACACACCAGGCTGGGGGGGATGACCACTGAGTCTGTGAGCCCCACAAGGAGAGCCTTCTGGTCTGGAGACATTAGGCTGGAGATGTTTGGAGATGCTGAACAGAATGGCCTACTCAGTGTCTTTCTCCTGAGAATGCTGCTTGTTTTCCTCAGTACAAGGACTTTATGTCTTTTCTTAGCCTCCATAGACTCTCTCTACCTGCCTGTATCATTGGTTCTCATGTTACAGAAGATTCAAACGAGGTTCAAAGAAAAGGTAACAGCCAATGTCACAGGTGACTGATCCAGATCAGGGTTTTACAGTTTTGGGACTGTCAACACTTTGGGCCAGATCTGTGCAAAACTGTCCTGTGTGCTGTGGGCTGTATGGCTGGTGGCATCTGTAGCTTCTGTACTGCAGATGTTAACAGCATCCACAACACAATGGTGACCTAAAATGTCCCTAGACATTGTCAAGTATCCGCTGGGGGAAAGGGAAAAGATACTTCCTGTTGAGAACCAATGGTCTTACTTCAGACAATGCATCTAAAGGATGATCAATGGATGAGTGGATACAGAAAATGAATACAGCGCACACACACACATACATACACACATACATACATACATATACACACATATACACATATACACACATGCACACTCATACATGCGCATACATGCACATACATGCACATACACATACACACACATACTGCATACACACGGGGGGGGGAGAGAGAGAGAGAGAGAGAGAGAGAGAGAGAGAGAGAGAGAATGGAATACTAGCAAACCATTTAAAGATGGAATCCTTTCATTTGAGACAACATGAGCAAATCTGAAGGATATTATGTTATATGATTCAAGTCAGGCACAGAGAAATACCCTGTTATCTTACTCATTTGTGAACTCTAAAATATAATTGACTTTCTATAAGCGCAGAGTAGATTAGTGTTTTTCAGAGACTGTGAGAGGAGAGAACAGAGACTGGGGTACAGGGAGGGATGCCTCGGTGTTACCATTGGACATGAAGAGTAAGTTGGGGATTATGTATATAAAGAAGGTGACTATAGTTGATAACAATGCATTTTACATGGAAAGAGCTATAAGAAATGAGAAAATGCTTAAGGTCATGGATGTGGGGATTCTCCTAACTTGAACTTTATGCACTGTGCTGATGGCTAGAAATATATTGTATTCCATGCATATATAGGATTATGTTTCATCAAAAAACTAAAGACCAAGATGAATAGATAAAAATTGTGGTAATGAACAGGAGAGTATGGTATCGGAAGAAATATGAAGTGGGGTAAATAACACAAAAAATCTTTTGAAGAAGACATATAGAAATCTACCTACTATTGTAGAAACTTCTAAAATAAACAGATCCAGATATATATCAAGCGTTTAAATAGAGTTACTCTGTAATGGGGTGGCGATCCCTCTACTTGACACCACAGGCTAATAAATAAAGGCTCAGTGCTTGGAATGGGTTTCCTCTTTTGGAGTTGTTGAATGGTGTGGTCCCATAAACATCCACACATTGCAGGATGTCACCAGTGCTATTGGTTACCTTCCGGGTCTCAAAAGTGAGATTGTTGCTGCAGACACCATATTTTTGAGTCACTGAGTGATATTTAGATATCACTGACCTGGAAGCTTCATCCTTATTGGATAACTTATATAATTCTGGAAGGTATTGTACATGCTCCTGGGGAAGGAAAATAGTTATCATTATTACCCAATCATGAATGCCATGAATTATAGTAATGACTGACTTGGCAAGACATGCCCCTGGTGTATTGGCGGCATCATGAGAGTAACCAGTCACTTTCTGATTGGATTTCCATTCCACTCCACAAGATGAAATCTATAACTGCCACCACTATTAAGCCAAGAACTTGGGGCCAGACACTGTTAAATGGCTTATCATTATATCCATAGATTAAGGTATCTCTCAACCCTCACCAGAGAAGCTTTTATTTGCAGTGGATGTTGATTAACCCACTTTTGGCCAATATGCAGAGAATAAGAGATTGCAGAATGCTCTGTACTAAATGAACATCTACATCCTCCCAAGACTCAGGGGTCCTATTGAAAGAGAGGGCAGAAAGACAGTAAGTGCCAGAGCCAGTAAATGACTAGAGGAAAACAGAGTCTTCTGGACGCAGCAGGGCAGTTGCTTGTCTGAACTCACAGAGACAACGGCAGCATGTATAAGCCCTGTGCAAGCTCACGCTTGACCAAATACCAGCATGGGAAGCCAGGAGCGGGGCATATAGTCCCACCACTAGCAGAGGGTCCACGGGCAATTGATAGCTCCTGGGAGAGTGAGAATCAGTTTTCTTTGAGAGTATTTTCCTTGGTAAGTCAATGGCACTCCAGTGGAGGCCACATATTTAAGAATATATGGGGGCAGCATAACTAGGACTTGGTGAGAAAAAAAGATACAAAGTTGCTTATGTAGAGAAGAGGGTAGATCATTAGGGGATGAATACATTAAACCTCAGAGGACTAACTTTAAAAAGTAACAGGACTAAGAGGAGGTAAAGTGATAAAAAGAAAGTGAAGCAGAAACTCCAGGGGATCTGCTTCATTGAACAAAGCCATAGTGTCTGAACGGAAAATATGCAAGAAGTTCCGAGGTCCTAATGATACATTTTGAAACAAAGTTTGATTCTCTTGTATATAAGAAAGAAACATGGTATATATGTTCAACTGCTTGCTGTGTCTTGAATGGATTGGTTTTCTTAACCCTATTTTATGGAAGATGAGGCTCAGAGAAGCTAAAAAGCTCTGATAAACTCCTGTCTGTGTGTAATTCAGTTTTAACCACTGCTGTGCCTCCTCCATGGAAGGTTAGCCATACTCACCTGCTACATTCCCATAATCCACCTTTAAAGTCTTCCACTGCCCCCCCCCAATTCCAGTGGTTTCTCCCAGTATTTTCCCCTCCCTCCTCCCAACCTTATCCCTCCTGTTCCAAAAGTCACCTGCCCCTAGTCCACCTGTGAAATCTGTCCTGTTTCCCTTTCCCAGGGAGATCCTTGTGTCCCCCTTTAAGCTCTCCCTGTCCTTTCTGGGTCTTTGGACTGTAGTTGATTGTCTTTTACTTTATAGTGAATAGCACTTAGAAGTGAATACATAACATGTTTGCCTTTTTGGGTTTGAGTTACCTCATTCAGGATTTTTTTTTTTCCATCCATTTTCCTACAAATTTTGTGATGTCACTGTTTTTAACATCTGAACAATACTCCATTGTGCAGATGTACCATGTTTTCTTTATCCATTCTTCATTTGATGAACATATAGGTTGTTACCAGTTTCTAACTGTTATGAATAAAGCTTCTATGAACATAGTTGAGCAAGTATCCTTGTGATAGGATGGGGTACCCTTTGGGTATATGTCCAGGAGTCTATAGCTGCGTGTTGAGGTAGATCAATTCCCAATATTTCTGAGGAATCACCATATTGATTTCCAAAGTGGCTGCACAAGTTTGCACTCCCACCACCAGTGGAGGAGTGTTCCCCTTACTCCACATCTTCACCAGCATGAGTTGTCACTTGTGTTATTGATCTTAGCCATTTGGACAGGTGTAAGATGGAATCTCAAAGTAGTTTTGATTTGCATTTCCCTGATGGCTAAGAATGTTGAACATTTCTTTAAGTGCTTCTCTGCCATTTGAGATTCCTTTGTTGAGAATTCTTTGCTTAGATCTGTACCCTATTTTTAAATTTTATTATTTAGTGTGCTGATGTCTAGTTTCTTGAATTCTTTATATATTTTGGATATTAACCATCTGTCAGATGTGGAGTTGGTAAAAAAAAGAAAAATTCCCATTCAGTGGGCTGCCATTTTGTCTTATTGATGGTGTCCTTTGCTTTTTTCAGTTTCATGAGGTCCTACTTATTAATTGTTGACCTTAGTGCCAATGCTAATGGTGTTCTTATTTAGGAAGTTGTCTACCATACCAGTGACAGAGTAACTCCAGTAAAGACTCCCAGTAATGGAGGACATGGAACTTGAACAGGCCATTTTTGTAACCAGGCAAAGCCTCAAGTAGAGGGATTGGGACACCAACCTAGCCACAGAACATTTGGACTATGGTAGGTCCTGCCTGCAGAGTATTCTGGGAATGGAGCCTAGTGGAATAGCCATCAAAGAGACCAGAGAGACTTCATCCAGCAACTTGTGGGAGCAGATACTGAGTCCCACAGCCAGACACAGACAGCTTGGGAAGTCCTGTGGAGGAGGGAGAGGAAGGATTGGAAGAGCTAGAGGGGTCAGGGACACCACAGAATATGACCCACAGACTCAACTGACTGGGACTCATAGAGGATTGCAGAGGTCAGAAAGCCTGAAGGGGTCTGTCCTAGGTCATTTGCATATATGTTATAGCCGTGTATCTTGGTGTTATTATGGGAATCCTCACAGGGGAAGCAGGGACTGTCTCTGGCTCCTTTGTCTATTTGTGGAACCCTTCTTCTCCTACAGGGCTGCCTTGTCCAGCTTTGACGAGATGGCATGTGCCTGGACTTACTATAGCCTGGTATGCTGGATTTGATGTCCCTGGGAGGACTTTTCTTGTCTGAGGGGAGGCAGAGGGGTCATGTGGATCCAGGAAAGAGAGGAAGTGGGAAAGAGGCTAGGGGAAGGAGAAGGAGGGGAAATTGTAGTCATGTAATATAAGAGAGGAGAATGAGAAAAGAAAAAAGAAGCCACACTTCAGAGGATAGAGCCTATGAGGTGCCTAGCATAGTTTCTGGCATTCAGAAGACAACCATTGTCTGTCGTTTTCCTTGCAGTCAGCATTCTGGAATGATAAAGTAAAGGAGGACAGAGGGAAAGGTGGGTCATAAGGACCAACAGCAGGAAACCATTCTGTTGTTCAGGGATTTGCACGGTGCAATTAGCACATACCCCCCCCCCCGCCCCCAAACACACACACACACACACACACACACACACACACACACACACACACACACACAATGAAGGAGAATGCTTCGGCAAGAGGAGGCTCACCACCCTGATCAGACAGTGGTGACTACCTGAAAACATGATGTTTTCTCCTCATGAGGCTCACCCAGTTTAGCGTGCTTATGCTCTCTGTGATTTGCTTAATTTTAATGAGACATGAGATGAACATCATAGAAGCAATTTCAGAGGACTCTGGTTCCTTGACAAAAAATTCTGTTGTCATGACATCATTTGGTTTATACAAGGGAGAAACTTTGCTATTCACTCCTGGGAAAAAAAGTCTTATGTAATACTGGCATCCATGTGTAGTGCTTAAAACAATACGTACACTGTTTTACACACACACACACACACACACACACACACACACACACACACACTCAAAGCGAAACACCTTCTGGGAGAGCTAACACCATGCATTTGTGTGAACTGATACAGCAGAAACCAATATTGCCCAAGATAAAAGAAATGATAATATATTGAGTCTAAGAGGAGAGAAGGAGAGCAGAAGCTAGAGAGACCCAGAGATCTGGAGAACATGGGGACTGATCCGCCAACCAGTCTTTTCCAGTCTCTACTACTAGCTGGGGTCTTGCCTTTGCTCCAGTCTTCTTTCACTGAATATGTAAATTTCTAGGAAGCATCCCTGGAAGTTGACTGAGATTGGACAATGTAGGGGCCATGAAACTCCGGGGAAACCTGAGATAAATAGGGAGGGAGAGAGGGGGGAGGGGCTGGGGAAGAATGCTTAATTGGCTCTGCCCTCTGGCCTTCAGGCATCACATTAGTATATAAATCTCTCTAGGGCCTGAGGCCTGTAGTCACACCCTCTACCTGTGCTCTTTGGGAGGGGCTGCATTGCCCTGAACGTGACTGAACAGTGCAGGTCAATGGAGTTTCACGCCATGTGTCAAGAGCCTGGATTCTGGGAGCACAGCGGAATAGATGCCCTTCCTTTACAGGCAATGGACACCTGTTGTGTCTCTGGGCTTTCCAACCAAAACCAAGACCCCTTTCATGGCCCTACAGGACCCCTCATCTGTTGCTTCAAGGTAGAGGCTTAAGGTTTGGAAAAGTGCCTCAAGGCTATACCAAGTTCCTATGCATCTTCAGAGGGAGGGGACTAGTGAGTGGAGGTGGATAACCAGGAGAGTCCCTTCCTTTCTAGCTTTGCTTCCCAGCTATCCAGAACCAAGCAGTACTGCTCCACCACAAACTGCCAACATGACACACTACTATGTGACCAAAGGCCCAGAACAACCTGGACAAAGGACAAAGAATCAGAACAAACATATCTGTCATTTATGCTGTCTATCTGGGGAATTACATTGCAGTAAAGGGAGAGTGAGATTTGGTAGCTGACAGTTTTATCAAGACCTTAAACCTCAAGGGTGAGGCTAGGTCTGAAAGGGAGAGCCAGTAATGAGGGGATGGGGGATAGTATGCTGATGTGTGTGGAAGGGTGGTGTGCTGATATGGAGGTTGGGGATGGAATACTGATATGCAGGGGGAGTGGGGGTGATATGTTGATGTAGGGGGAGGTGGTAATGCCGATGTGTCCAAGAAACTCCTTTTCTTGAGTTGTCACTTACCAAGAAGTTGAGGTAATGGTGGGCAGTGGTTGTTAACATTCTACTGGGAGTTGACAGCAGCTGTCAATAGATATATAGAATAGACAGGCTGTGTGAGAAGGCCTCTTAGTCACTTTGAGTGGCTGGAAAAAAAAAAGTGTCACAATGGAGTGGTCAGGACATTTATTTCTCACAGTCCTGGAGAATAAGAGTCTCCAATCCTAGAAATCAAGATGTAGCAGTGTCTAGGGCGGAATCACTTTCTGTTTTGCAAAGGGCTGTTGCTCCAGTGTGGCATGTTCACATAATCAGTAGAGTGACCGTCACTCTCCTATCTCAAAAGGACACTAATCTCATTCACATGTGCTCCATCCTAGTGATCTAATTACCTCCCAAAGGTGCTGCTTCTTGACACCATCAGGGCTGCAACCTGTGACTCTGGGAAGTAAGCTAAAGTTTTCAAACCACAGCATTAGATTCTGGAGAACTAGAATTTTCATGATTCTCTTTAGATTCATCTTATTTAATTCAGGCAGTTCTTATTGTGGCCAGGAATGGACACAGAATAGATCTCCAAGGGTCAAGCAGTTTAACAAATGGGCTTTAGTTGGTTAGCCTGGGGAGGGATTCTTTATCCAGGATGAAACCCAAAGCTTCCAGGAAAGGATCAGTTAACATGAGGAAGAAGATGAGACAGGAAAGAGAACTCTACTGCAGTCTTCAACGTAGTGTAAACTGTTCAGGCAGAGCTCACTGTCCAGTGTGCTTGGCCACTGTGACTTAGGCCAGGAAAAACTGGCCTTGAAATTGCATTTTGAACTACTTATCAGAATATGAGGAGGGGCTTCCTGTCTGTAAGGGAAACTAGTCTGTAGCAAACCTTTTGCAAGGTAGCCAGTCTGTGCATTCCATACCTCTCTCTACAAATCCAGCATCCAGAACTCATAATGATCTCCCAAATCATGATCCTTCATGGGCGCCTAGAACCACAAATGTGCTGAGTCCTATCTGCACTCACTTTCATATACCTACAACACCTACAGTGGTGCTTTATTTACAAATGCTCATTGACAAATGCATTGCCAGCAGTGAGTAACAATAACACAAAATTGTAGAATACTATGATTAGTGTTCGTCATTCTCTCCTCTCCCCACTCCTTGATCCACCCCTGTCAACTTGCTGCACCATACCAAGGCTGGTTATTGACTTTGGGTGCCTGAAAGCACAGATACCCGAGCTGTGGATAATGGGAGCTGATGAGTGAGAGACATGATCTCTCTGGGACATCATAGTACTCCTCTCCTGAACAGAATACATTTCAGACCGTTCCTAAAGCAGCACTTCAGAGGGTTTATGTTGGTACATTACAGGGTATAGCATGTGTTTGTGCTTACATGTGCATGTGTGTGTGCATGTGTGTGCATGCCTCTGTGTGTGTGTGTGTGTGTGTGTGTAACTTTGAGTGATGGTGGTGGGAACACAATTTATGACCCCTGATCCTGATTCAAGACTGAGATGACAAAAGAGAATATGGGCTGCAGTGAACATTTTTACAGTATTTTGGCATTTTAGGATTACCAATAACTCATTAGACAGCTGCCAGGGCAACATAATAACAAGAAAGTTTAGGAGAGAGAGTCCAGAGGTTCAGTGGAGGGATCAAGGAAGTTTGTAGGGACCAACTCTCTGATGTTTACATCAGAGACACTGAACTCTCTTGAGACTGAATAAAGTCATTTAAGATTTTTCTTATTGTTTAAAAGAAAACTCCCTAATCATCTGGATTGAATAATTTATGTGATTTCTTAGCAAAAGGAACAGGGAAAAAAAAAACCTGAGATAAGCTAACATAGAGGTATGGTTTGATCAAGCATTGCAAAGACCTGAGTCTCTTTCATGAGCTTGCTTTGTAGTCAGACAATATTGTGTGGGTCATCATGGACAAATGGTTGCTTCTGCCAAAGATGGATGAAACAATGGAAGAATTCCCATCTTCAGCACACACTGGAGAAAAGAAAGGACCTTGTATGGTGACTTCAGCTCAATTCTCAGGATTCTCTTTCTCTCTTTTTCACTGCTCTAAATAGGGTGGCGTGCTAATGTTCGAGCTGGTTGCTGTGCAGATGTTAGTCCTGCCCTAACCATGTGCCTGGGATTACATAGAGGTTAATTTTACAAAGGAATAAGGTATGATTGGATGGAGATAGGAGAATGAATATGGGGGAAGCAATAAAAGTTTTTTTCCCACAAAATTAACTTTTGCATTTGCAGGTTGGAGCTGTGTTTTGCCCAAGAACCATTCCTTAAGTGAAACAGGAATGAAGAACCTGGTGGAAAGTTCATGATGTGCATATATTGCCAAAGTGCAGGCTTTAGAGAAATTCTTTCCCTTTCCAAAGGCACCCATCCTTCACTGGCTCATGGAATGGAATGTGTTTTGCCCAGTTTTCTACTGGACCACTCTACCAAACTCCCTGGGGAGTTCTCTTTCCTAACTTCTGCCCATCCCAAAC
This sequence comes from Arvicanthis niloticus, assembly GCF_011762505.2. NCBI lineage: Eukaryota > Metazoa > Chordata > Mammalia > Rodentia > Muridae > Arvicanthis > Arvicanthis niloticus. Next base: position 101,483,994 of record NC_047663.1, read on the forward strand.
TGGAGGTGTTAGGTGCTCCTGAATGTCCTCCAGGACTGTCAGATTCATGGTCAGGCTGACAATAGGCATTTGTGTGTGTGTGTCCCCATTTGAGTGTGTGTGAGTATATATGTGAAAGTGTGTGTAAATGTGGATGTGTGTGAGCATATGTTTGTGTGAGATAGTGTGTGTGTGAGAGAGAGTGAGTGTGTGTGGGTATGTGGGTGTATGTATTTGCTCTTATTGGTTGGCAAAGACACATGGGAAAAAGAAGGCACCATTTTTTCTCTCAGCACTTTTTCATCTCTTCATGGTTCATGGCTACTTCATGGGGCTGGATGGCTGCTTTAGCAGACGGAGATGTCTTAGGGTCACTATTGCTGCAGTGAAACTCCATGGCCAAAGCAACTCAGGGAGGAAAGGGTTTATCTGCTTATGCATCCACATCAGTTCATCATCAAAGGAAGTCAGGACAGGAACTCAAGCAGAGCAGGAACCTGGAAGCAGGAGCTGAGGCAGAGGCCATGGAGGATGCTGCTTACTGGCCTGTTCCTCATGGCTTGCTCAGCCTGCTTTCTTATAGAATCCAGGACCACCAGGCCAGTGATGATACCACCCACCCACAATGGGCTGGCTTCTCCTTCATCAATTAAGAAAATGCCCTACAGGCTTTCCTACAGTCTGCTGTTATGGAAATATTTTCTCAATTGAGGCTCCCCCTTCTCAGATGACTTTAGCTTGTGTCACGTTGATATAAAATCAGCCAGGACAGAGATGCTGTAAGACTCTGGCTTACACAAGTTTCTCATTATCCTAGAACGTCATCTATACAATGACCCTAAAAGTGGGTCATCCAGGGCTTGACGAATATCACATGAGCTGATATGTGCAAAGCAAAAGTGTCTCACTTGTGTCTTAGCCTGGATTCTTTAGAAGCAGGTCTGAGGAGGATTCTTCCTCCTGTCAGGGCTCCAGCTGCTACATAGGTTTGGCTTTCTATATCCTACGTCACTTAGTAAGTGACTAAGCTGAGGCAGTGGGCTGCCAGTGTATCTGCAGGTGAGGCAGCTCCCATTCATTGTAGAGTCAGTTCTTCACAGAAGATAACTGTGAGCCGTGAGCAGCTAGTGTTCACATTAGCTGGGCAGCAGGGGTGGCTGCTGGAGAAAGGAATCTGGGCAGGGGACCAATGACAGCCACTGGCTCAGGATAGATCCAGTCTGCTGGCAAAAGGAGGCAAGAACAGGATTTGGGATTGATTCCAGGTTACAGGTGTGCGATTGACAGGAGTGTTTAAGCAGCTGACAGTGCCTCCTGTCAGTCGGCAAGCAAGTGGCAGGGCAAGAGGAGAAGACGCCCTGTATCTTAGGGTTAGAGTTAGGGTTAAGGTTAGACTTATAGTGCAGTCTCATGTTCTCACAGCTTTTGTCTTCTTGATCATCTGGATCCGCTTCCTTTAAAGGAAAATGAGGCTCGCAGAAGGCGGAGGAGCTCAAGCTCAGAACCCGTGCCAGACCTGGCTGAGCACATCACACACCCACCTTTTGTTTTTTAAATTTTGTTTATTTGTCTTAAATTGGCACATTCCTCATAGTTTATTATGTTTCATGCAGGAATATAATGTGTTTTAATCACATTCACTCTAGTTATTTTCTCATTCCCTCCCTGTGATCCTGGTCTTCTCAGATATAAGTGGACATTGAATGGTCAGCCATGAATTGGATTTTGATATCACTCCCTCCAAGGCACAGGGAATATCAGGGAAGAAGGGACAGACCAGGATAGCTCACATCCCTATGCCATACAAAATTAATGTATGTATGATCTTACAACCCATAAGTCATGCGGTGGACTCCTCCTGATTTACACATTAGTGTGGCCCAAGACAGTTCTTTGTCCAGTGTGGTTCAGAGAAGCCAAGAGATTGGACACCTCTGCCAGTGAGTGCAGTAGATGAAGATGAGAAGTGGCTGTGAAGAATGTGAGTGTGTGTGTTATGTGTGTATGTGTGTGTGTGTCTGTTGTATGTGTGTTGGGGTTTGCAAAGTAAGATTTCTAGTTTCATGTGTTATTTTCTATGGCACTGGGTATTGAACCTAGGGCCTCAGGCTTGGTAGGCAAATACACTACCACTGAGCTATTTCCTCAGCCTAGATTTTCAGTTTTAGAAGTGTTATTGTGGTGGTACAGCGGGCTGTGCATGCTTAGTGATATGGCGAGCTCAAATGGGAGGAGTCATGGCCTTTGCCCTTTGTGATGCACAAGAGCTCCAGGACCAATCACCAAGGCTATAAAACAGCACTATGGGAAGGACCTAGAAGAGGATTCATATTGATAAAGATGGGGTCTCATTAGGTGGCCTGAAGCCATGTGTGAATGTGGAATTACAGCTGACACCCCCAGAACTAGAATTCTCCTACCTTTTGAGGGACTATACACGTGTGTGTGTGTGTGTGTGTGTGTGTGTGTGTGTGTGTGTGTGAGCTCCAAGGAAGGTTTCACTTGGCCAAAGTCTGATTTTCTTATCCTGAGTAAACAGGGAGTGTGTTCTGTGGAGGGAAGTAGCCCTGTGGGAAACAGATATGAACTAATCCACAGTCAAGAGATGGTGGGGCAGCAAGACTCCCTTAGCATCCTTTCTACATCTCTGGCTTTCTAGAAGTGTTAAAAAAACAAACAAAATAACCTCTAAGAAAGGATATAACCAGGCCTGGAAGAGCAGATTTGTCATCTCAGCTATATGCGAAGCAGAGGCAGGAGTATTAGAAGTTTGAAACCAGCTTGGGCTTAGAGAGAGTTATGGCTAGCCCAGCATAAAAAAAAACTGAGGGATGGATGGATACCCACGTGGAATGGTCTCCAGATGGTGCCTCCTTCAGTTTCTGTCCCACACTTTGTCTCCATATTTGCTCCCTTGAGTATTTTGTCACTCCTAAGAAGGACTGAAGCACCCACACTTGGCCTTCCTTCTTCATGAGCTTCATGTGGTCTGTGAGTTGAATCTTGGGTATTTCAAGCTTCTGGGCTAATATCCAATTATCAGTCAGTGAATACCATGTGTGTTCTTTTGTGATTGGGCTACCTCACTCAAGATGCTATTTTCTAGTTCCATCCATTTACCTAAGACTTTCTTGAATTCATTGTTTTTAATAGCTGAGTAATATAATACTTCATTGTGTAAATGTACCACATTTTTTGTATCCATTCCTCTGTTGAGGGACATCTGGGTTCTTTCTAGCTCCTGGCTATTATAAATAAGGCTGCTATGAAAATAGTGGAGTATATGTCCTTGTTATATGTTGGAGCATCTTCTGGGTATATGCCCAGGAGTGGTATAGCTGGGTCCTCAGGTAATGCTATGTCCAGTTTTCTGAGGACCCACCAGACTGATTTCCAGAGTGGTTGCACCATCTTGCAATCCCACCAACAATGGAGAAGTGTTTCTCTTTCTCCACATCCTCGCCAGCATCTACTATCACCTGAGTTTTTGATCTTAGCCATTCTGACTGGTGTGATGTGGAATCTCAGAGTTGATTGATTTGCATTTCCCTGATGACTAAGGATGCTGAACATTTCTTAGGTGCTTCTCAGCCATTCGAGTTTCCTCAGTTGAGAATTCTTTGTTTAGCTCTGTACCCTATTTTTTAATAGGGTTATTTGGTTGTCTGGAGTCTAAATTCTTGAGTTCTTTGTATATATTGGATATTAGCCCTCTATCGGATGTAGGATTGTTAAAGATCTTTTCCCAATCTGTTGGTTGCCGTTTTGTCCTATTGACAATGTCCTTTGCCTTATAGAAACTTTGCAATTTTATGAGGTCCCATTTGTCAATTCTTGATCTTAGAGCAAGTGTTGGTGTTCTGTTCAGGAACTTTCCCCCTGTGCCTAGGTATTCGAGGGTCTTCCCTACCTTCTCTTCTATTAGTTTGCATGTATCTGGTTTTATGTGAAGGTTCTTTATCCACTTGGAGTTGAGCTTTGTACAAGGAGATAAGAATGGGTCGATTTGTATTTTTCTACATGTTGTCCTCCAGTTGAACCAGTGCCATTTGTTGAAAAATGCTGTCCTTTTTCCACTAGACAGTTTTAGCTCCTTTGTCAAAGATCAAGTGACCATCAATGTGTGGGTTCATTTCTGGGTCTTCAATTCTATTCCATTGATCTTCCTGCCTGTCTCTGTACCAATACCATGCAGTTTTTATCACTATTGCTTTGTAGTACAACTTGAGGTCAGGGATGGTGATTCCTCCAGAAGTTCTAGACCCTGATGTGGATCTCAGGAAGTGCATGCTGACAGGAGCCTGATATAGCTGTCTCCTTAGAGGTCTGCCAGAGTCTGACATATTCAGAGGCAGATGCTCACAGCTAACCATTGAACTGATCAAGGGGTTCCCAGTGGAGGAGTGAGAGAGAAGACTGAAGGAGCTGAAAGGGTTTGCAGCCCCATGAGGAGAGCAACAATACCAACCAACCAGAGCTTTCAGGGTCTAAACCACCAACCTGGGAGCACATAGGGAGGGACCCATGGCTCCGGCTCTATATGTAGGGCAGGATGGCCTTGTCAGGCATAAATGGGAGAGGAGATCCTTGGTCCCATGAAGGCTGGAGGCCAAGTGTGGGGGAATTTGAGGGTGGGGAGGTGGGAGTGGGGGAGTAGGTGGGAGTACATCCTTATAGAAGCAGGAGGAGGGGGGATGGGATAGGGGGTTCCTGGGTAGAGGGGGAATGGGGTAAGGGGATAACATCTGAAATGTAAATAAAATATCCAATAAAAAAATTTTAAAAAATGAGGGCTGGGATTATACCTCAGTGGAATACCAGGCTACTGGTGCATGGCCCTGTGTTCTATTCCCATTACAGAAAAACAACATAAAACAAACAAACAAACACCAAAACAAACAGTAACAACAGCAAAATAATTACAGGCTGTAGGTCTTGAGTGTTCCTGCTTCTTTACTCACTGACTGGGCAATATTAGTTTGGTGTTTTCTCTCCTGAGCACCAGTGTGTCTGTCAATCTGCGAAGTGCAGATGGTGACTCATTACTGTGCAGGGCTTTGGATGGGGTTAGCTATGTTAAGTATAAAATGACGAATTTATTGTAAAGTTATGATAGTAGTTACCAGACCAGTGGCTAAGCATGGCTGTTTCAGAGGAGAGTTCTTGTCTTGGGTTTTAAAGAACCCTATAAAGGGGGATCCCATGAATATTAACTACCATAGACTTTGAGATAAATTCTCACAATGACCATTTCATCATTAAAATTCAAGGTAGGGTGTGCACACATGAGACATGAAGACAGAAATGTGTGCATCAAAGAGAAAGCCGGGAAGGCTGAAAGGTCTGGGAAGGCTGGCTCCTCTTGGCCAGCTTTCGGTGGCTGTTACTTCAGAGAATTTCTGGCATATTTTCCAGGAACTCAAGTGTGCTTTGAACATTTCTAGGGAGACTGGTATTTTGTCACCCCTCCCTCCCCCCACTCTGCCTTTCCTCTGTGCCTGCCTGAGAAGTATCTCGCTGCCTGCACTGTGCAGTAGTGTGGGATATATAAATAGTGCCAGGGCAAACTAGTTCACATGGAATTTTTGCTGACTCAAAGGTTCAGTTTTCTGGCAGAAGGGAAGTGGCACAGGATTTAAAGAGGTGTGGCCCACTGCTCCCCTTCTGTCTGGTCCTCTTTCTCTGTCTGCTTTCCCCATCACCCTGCCTACTTCTAGGCTGTGTCTAATAAGGCAAGGCTTCAATGAGACCTGTGTAGACTATTACCACTTCAAGGAAGATACAGGGTCCTGGCATCTTGGTTCTTTTCTATTCTCTCTTTGTCCTTTGCCGTGGCACAGCAGATAGGATTCTGGGAAAGGAAAGATTGTCATTGTCACAATAGAAAGGAAGAAGGCAACGCATGTCAGATTCCTCAAATATGCTCCTGTGATATAAGATGAGGGTAGAAGATGGATTTGTCCCCCTTGGAATGCCATGGAAGCATTGATAACATGCTTTCAGACTTCCCATCTTCTGAATATGACTTTAAAATAGTCCCTCAAATAAAATAAGCTAAGAAACAATTTAGTGCTAAATATACCCATTCTTATAAAATCTCCTATTTTTGAGTTAAATGTTGTGGAAATTACTGAATTTGCATTTAATTATTTTAATAGATCTTGTTTACAGATGACTAGGCAAAAATGAGAAGAGAGAGAGAAAAAAAACCCAACTAATTCACTTGACCGCTTTAGTTGTAACTGTGCCTAAAATAGAAAAATAGACCCTGAATATTTTCTCATAGCTGGAGAAAAAAAAGTGACTTTAGGTCCATTTTCTCTCAGCGTCTAGACCCTATTAAATGAGATTTACACTTTTGAAATTGAGGATGAAATATTTTTCGCAGTGAAGAACTTCTCTGGACCTGTCTCCTAATTGCCTCATGGTCTTGTTTGGGTTTTAATGAGGGATACGGTATATTATAATGAATAAGACCATGTGTTGATGGTCAAGCCAACCTGAGTATTAACTCAAGTTTTATTTCTTATTATCTCAGTGTTATTGGGCAAGCCACTTAGCCTCTCTGAGTCCCTGAGTAGTCCTCTTAAGTGAAGACATAAGTTTTACTGAGTAAGAGTGTTCTAAAAACAACAGTGCATACAGGACACAGACAGGAGAGCCAGGGCCTGGCACAGTCCTCAGGAAATTCATTCTAAGCCTTCTTCTTTAGACGAAATTCTTCATTTTCTTCCTTCTTGGCAACGAAAACTTGCTGAGTTTAGTGATTTGTCAAACACTTCCTTGTGAGGGAGAAGAACAGAACTTCCTGTGAGTGTCCAGAGAACTGACAACTTCCAAGTAGGACTTACCTCCAAAGGGAGGGATGACAGGGTTTGTTTTTGGTATTTTCATTTCTATTGCTGGGGACAAGCAAACCCATCAGCCTTTAACACACAATTCATCTTCGTGCTTTCAATACAAAATTTCTCTGTGTAAGAGCCCTGGCTGTCCTGAACTTGATTTGTAGACCAGGCTGGCCTTGAACTCACAGAGATCCACCTGCTTTTGCATACTGAGTGCTGGGATTAAAGGTGTGCACCATTTTTATACTAGCTGACTTCTGCATTCCATGGAGGTTTCGTTTCTTAAATCAATGGGGAAGGAACTTGGATTTCTAAGTGTGGCATATCAAATATCTAATCAATAAACATGATACAATGAATTCCACAAAAGGAAGGGCTGTTGATAGTGTTGAATCACCTTAATTCTGTTATAGAATAGTGAGAGTTTACCTTGTGGGACAATACCAGCCAATGGGCTTCAGACTTGATTGCTCATCACAACCTCACAGAAAGCTGGTTAGTGCGCTGTCGGTCAGATTGTTGCTTGGTTTTCGATCAAATGTGCACATTTTACACGTTTCACAGCAGACGCTGACTCTAATGGATTGGAGCCACACTCTGAAAACCACTGGTAGTCGAGAACAAAAGCCCAGGAGCCAGCTCCCTGCTTCACGGATTTTACCTAGATAAGTCAGTTACCTTCTTTAAGTATCTGATTCCACAGCCACAAAAATCAGGTCAACCATCCCTATGTCCTAAGCTCATGAGGAAGGTTTGGTGAAAGATTTTCTCTCAGTGTAAGCTCAGCTCATAGCATGTACTCAGTACACTGAACTATGTATTGTTAAGGTTGGAGATAAATCCCCCATCTGTAGGAAGCGTATAATGAGAAGGTATATAGTCAAGCTGATAATCATTCATTGTATTAGTTATTCCCCTGCTTGCTGTGACCAAATATCTGACAAAAAGCGACTTAGGGGAGGAACAGTTTATTTTGGGTCACAGTTCAAGGGAACACAGTTGGTCACAGTAGGGAGGCATGGTGGCAGAAGTTTGTGGCAGATGGTTACACAGCATCTGTATTCAGACAGTGGTGAACATTGGTGCTCAGATCTCTTATCTACTTTTTATTCAGTCTGGGACTTCATCCAATGAAATGGCCTCACTCACATTTAGGGTAGGTCTTCTCACCTCTATTAACTAAATCTAGGAAGGTCCTTACAGACATGTCCAGTGATTGGTCACCTAGGTGACTTTAATACCTTCATAAGCCATCACATTTACCATAGTCCCACGAAATAAATGGAGTGTCTCAAGGAACACTGAGAGAGGCCATCATACTTGGAGCTCTCGGAGATTCTGGATGAAAGTGAAGTAAATATTTTAAAATGTAGAAAAGATAGGGACGTAGTATGGGCAGAAAACATGCTGGGGGAGAGTTGGAATCAGCCATTTGTGGTCTTATAGATTCTTGAAGTCTTTTCATGGTACTCCAATTAAGTCAAGGCATAGCCCATGTTGAGAATTTACTTCCAAATCATGTGGCTCCCTCACTTGCTCAGCTTCATCCCTTCTGGTCTTTGAATGTTTTCTAAGGATGCCAGGCTTGACCTTGTCCTAGATGTTTGCATCTGCTGAGCCCTCCACCTGGAGTTATCTTTCTTAGAATGCTTTATGAATAGATAAATTCGCCCTTTCATGACCCCTCTTCAGAGGGGTTAGTCTTGATTGTTAGCCTTGTTACCTTGTGTTACTGTTTGTAGTGCTGGTGATAGGACCAAGAGGCAAGCAGTCCATGACAGCACTACAGCTGTAGCCCTTTGACACTGCTGTTTAAGTTAACTCTTTCCCCTACACTGTACTTTTACACTATATACTTTTATTGAGGAGAAAGTTCATGCCCAAATCCATTAATCTTATGCATTACAAATACCAAAGATGTGTTTGTTAAATATTGTGTGTGCAAAGAAAAGGGTGAGTGTGTGAATCCATGTTGAGAACCCCACTGTGGTCCTTGGAGACCATCAAAGTTATACTGGAAGAAACTAAGGCCCTAGGAAGAGAAAGGCATTTCACGGGTCACAGAGGAGTTTATGTTAGATCTACCCTTGAGTCCAAGATTCTTGACCACTTGACCAATACAATTGCTTGTGCTGGCCCAAACATGTTATGGAATGGGTCACCTGGCAGTATGTGATCACACAGTCTTTAAAATCACTAATCTGGGGTATCTTTCCTCCATAGAGCACAATTTAGACTGAGGTGAGTGGAAATGAGTTTCAGAAGAAGGCAGAATGGAACACACGGTAGGGCTCATGCTACATGCTACATGCTACTTCATTGGGATGTCCTTGGCCAATAGTGAGAGCACTGTGATCCTTTGTATCGAGCAGAGCCTGGTAGTGATATGCTATTACTTCTAACCCTAGAACATGTAGCACTTGTAATCAACAACAGTGACACTTGTAATCAATATTGTATGGTCACTGAGTCTTTTTCAATAACCGAATTCAGAAGCATTGTTAGCATCTATTCTGTAGAAGAGAATGAGGCTTCCCATCCAAGTTTCCCATCTAAGGTTTTGAACTTGGGTTGGTTAGGTCCAGAGCACAGGCTTTTAATATTGATGTTGAGGTATAATGTAAACCTGGTTTAAATTTTGTCTATGATACTTACAAGCTGTGTGGCCTCAGATAAAGGACAAAGGTGAACATTAGTTTCTTCATCTATAGAAAGGAAGTGAAAATATGCTCCTTTGCTGAAGCATGGGGTTTAGACACATGCATATAAAGAAACAAGTGACTTCTTAATGTATAGCTGGTGCCCATGCAGGCCAACCCTTCCAGTTAATGGTTACTAGTTTTTAATTCTAATACAGATGATCAGCTCTGGATTGCTGAGGTCCCACTAAAGTCTCAGAAATTCAAAGAATCACTCCTTTTTCCCCTGCTGGCTGACTCTATGCTTTCTCTTTTTCTTATAAAATTTTGAATCTTGTGGCTGGAGTATGGCTTAAAGTTTAAGAATATTGGCCCTCTTCCAGAAGACCCAGGTTCTACTCCCAGAGCCCACAGATGGCACACAACGGTCTGTAACTTTACTTTCTGAGCACCTAATACCCTCTTCTGGCCTCCAACGTGTACCAGCTACACAGGTGGTGCACACATGCAGGTGGAACACCCGTACACATAAAACAAAAATAAACATTTTAAAAATGAAAACATTGACTCTTATTCTTTGCAGGGAAAGAGAAGGGGTGGCTTTTGTTTTTGGAGAACACATGCACCATATTGAAGTTCTAGCTGTAAAAGAAAGAGGTCTGGAGAGAATGCCGCCTGCAATTAACTCAAATAACTTGAATACTTTCTGGAAGTTTCTCAGGGCTGGATGTCCATTCATTCCTTACTGTAGACCAGCTGCAGGTTCTGTTACATCCTGTCTTTGAAAACAGAACTCAGCACTAACCTTTAGGGAGGTTGGTGGCTTTAGAGGCAGGTGGACTTCAGTTCTTGGTGTTGTTCAGGTCCTCTTTGGCTCTGAGATCTTGAACAGCATCCTCTGTGTCAGTTTCTTCATCTGCAAAATGGGATTGGTGTGTAGGTTACTGTTACTACTCTTGGATATCCACCATAACTATTTGGTGAGGATACTGCCTGCTTTGGCTGTAGGACATAAACACATCAATCTCAAACCAACTAGGAAATGTCCTCTCTGCTCGCTAGGTTTCCTAATGCTGGAAGGTGCTATGTAGGCTGCTGGGGAAGAGACACTGCTGTTAGTCCATTCTGGACTTTGCTTACTGAAATACAGACCTGCTGGGCAAAATGTGTGACTAGTGCAACGATGACACAGCTGTTGTGTAGTAACTGCTTTCTGATTAGATTTGAGGTTTGATCCACAGGAAGAGATTCCTTGTTTGATACTGTAATCTTGGTCACAAACCTGTGATTGGGGATGCCATAGGCTCTAGGACAGAACCTGATACTGTCATTTTGCTAAATGATCATGTTGCTAAATTACCTTCTAAATAGTTAGGTTTGCATCAATAGACATGGGCTTCTGTCAACACTGGACAGAGAAGCTTATTTTTTTCATGGTGGGCATCAGTCAACACAGAGACACATGACTGGTATTGCTGAGAATACAGCATTGAGTGTTTGGCTCTAAATGGGGCATCTATATCCAACCCTCACTTTGCCAAGGCTCTGGGATATTTGCAGAGGAGAAGGGAAGAAGGTAAGAGCTGAAAGATGGGAGGAGTACTGGGCAGCGTGGTCTTCCAGACATGGTATGGCTGCTGCACTCACAAACCTATAGCATCTGTGGGTCTTTGTACAAGAGCAAGCCAGGCAAACTTCTGGCATAGATGGGGCAGGTATTCTCTAGGTTCTATTCCGTACTGAGGAGCAAATGGCAGGTGCTAGCTGCTGGGGGTAGGAACACATTCCTTTATAAGGGTATGGCCACTGGTAGGCTTCCATGATGCAGTGTTTGGCTCTGCACCAAAGACTATATGGACAGCAGGGACCCGACTTAACATGATATATATATATATATATATATATATATATATATATATATATATATATATATATATGTGTGTGTGTGTGTGTGTGTGTGTGTGTGTGTGTGTAGAAGAAGAAGAAGAAGAAGAAGAAGAAGAAGAAGAAGAAGAAGAAGAAGAAGAAGAAGAAGAAGAAGAAGAAGAAGATTGACAGTGAGAGAAGAGTCTTGGGGAGGAAGGAATGCAGGGCACTGGAAGAGCAGAGAGATAAGGCTGGACATGATCAAAATTCATTGTTTCCACCTTGAAATTCTCAAGGATAAATAAAAATTATTTTAAAAATAAGATCACTGTAAGTAATAAAAAGCTAGACATGGTGGCTAAGGCTTGTTATCCTAGCTTCCAGAAAGCTGGGGCAGGAAGATTCCAAGTTCAAGACTCTTATGTGCAGCAGAATGGGTTCCAGGCTAACCTGGGCAACTTACAAGATCCCACCACCCCCAAAGAAAAAAATGAAAACATGTAGAGCATTTCTGTTTACCCCCAGAACACACACAGAGTTTGTTAAAGTTATTATACATACGTAAGGAGCTGTTATGAAAAACTGCCGAGTCTGTCCAGAAAATGCTCATGCAAGACTCAAGGGTACAAACTACCGCTCTAGACCACGGCCGACAGTCACCATTTCTGTAAGTAAATGTTAATGGAACATAGCCATGTCCATTCATTAATGTGTCATTTCTGGCTGATTTTCTGTTACAGTGTTGGAGCTGAGGTGCTGTGACAGAGGCTGTGTGTCCCACAAAATGCCAGTCTTTACTATCTGTCTGAGAGCCTGGTGATGCCAGTGAGGGGAGAGAGGAAAAGAAAAAAACCTAATATGCATATCCTGTCTTTATGGGTCACTCTTTAAGCTGGAAAACAAAGGGTACACGTAGTGTGTGTGTGTGTGCACGCTCGCGTGCACGTGTATGGTATATGTATGTGTGAGTGATGTGTGTATACTGGGGACTGGGGATTAGACCCAGCACTCTACCACTGGAGCTATAGCCAAGTCTTTTATGTTTGTCTTGAGATAGGATCTTGCTAAACCACCCACTCTGGTCTTCAGTGCTCTGTGTCATCCTGGTAGTCCTGTGATTTTGAGTGTCCTGCCTTGGTCTCCTGAGTAGCTTGAATAACAATCTGTAATGTATGTTTTATTAGTGTATCTTAATTATACATATCAATGAGTTTCATCACTGCGTTTCACACACATATATAATGCATTTAGACCACATTCACTCTGGCATCATCTCTTGTCTCCCTCTTACTAAGGATTCATCTCACTTGTGCCAGTCCCCTGTCTATGCTCATGTTTCTGTGTATGCCTAGCAGGTTTTATTAGGATGGTTTACAGGGTCTTGAGTAAGAAGTTATTTCCAGAAACATGGGAAACTCACCAGTGGTCACAGCACTGAAAATTTAATGCTTTACTCTCCCCTAGAATCACCAAGTGCCCATAGACGCCTAGAGAGCATAGGAGCCCCATAAGTCCCCCTTCCATCTGTTATGCAAATGCACTATGTTGGATGATAGCATGCATGATGGGAACAAATAAGGTGTATGGGGAAGGCAAGGATATACTGGGGGTGGGGTGTGACTCTGTGCAGGCTGACCAGGAGTGGCTTCAGCCTTGGATTGAAGGGGCTGTGGGGTTAAGATGTCCAGGGATGAGTGCTTCAGGCTGAGGGAAGAGTAAGCACAAAGATCCCAAGGTGGACTTATGCTTGGGCTGGGGGACTGGGCCTGGTGGCACCTTGCTTGTTTTTGTGACATTTTGTAGCCCAGAATGGCCCCAGACTCAGAACAGAGTGATGCTCCTGCTTTAGCCTACTGAGTGTTGGGCTTGTAGGTCTGAGCCAAGCACAGGATCACACTTTGCATTTCGGGCAAAAGCCTAGAGTTTAAAATCCCAGAGAGTCTCTACAGGAACCTCCAAGCCATCTATCCATAATTTCAACAGGGCCAAGAATCCAGACACCAACAGGTCCTGATGAGTGAGACACAGCAAGGGACTGTGGGACAGGCATAGAATAAAAGAAAGAACACACTGTGCTTTAAACGATGGCTTCTCTCTAGCTACAGCAGGTTGTTGCTATAAGAGGGAGGGGCTTGCGACATCAGTGTCACTAGAGCTGACACCTCTAGAAAACAAGACATACAGGTTTGGATTTAGCATCTTTAACATGCTGGCTGGCCAGCTTATTTAAATAGCATGCCAAACAAACATGCTGTCTTTTCAGCGAATATATTCTTGTTTTATTGAATTCAAGGATCTGGTGTGCATCCACATGTCCATGCCTATGCTTATACACATACATACACAAGAACCTGTGCTCCAACTGGGATGTAGCATTAGAAAAAAATATTTTCATAATACGCATGGGTAAGTTGTGCTTTCAGCCAGGACATGCTTAGGAGGACTCTGTAGTTCCAAACGGACCTGTTGGAGGTTGTAAGCATGGCACATCAGCACGTGAGTCTGCATGTAACTTTTGGTTTCCAGTGCCTCCAGGGTAATTTTATAGTACTGTATTGGTGTTGGTCACTTTTCTATGACAAAATATCCCAGCAAGTCAACCTGCTGGCTTATGGTCTCAGAGGTTTGCTCTGTGGTCTGCTGGCTCCATTGCCCTGGGTCAGAGGCATCTCAAAACATCATGACTCAGGATCAAGAGACAGAGAAAGCAGAGAGCATGAAGTGGGGAAAAGATCCAGGGACAAAATCTACTCTCCAAGGCATGCCCATAGTGACACAGCCCACTTCCCATCAGACAATGCCTCCTAATAGTTCCATTCAGCTGAGAACTCATCAATGGGTCTGATCACCTTGGAGTCCACCCACCTTTCTGTAGTGCCATTAGCTGGAACTGAAACCTTTGCCATTTGAAACTGAGGATACTTCATATCTAAGCCATATCATCCCAGTTTACTTATATTTGGGGTCTGACTGTGTGCTCAGGGCTGTGGGAAAGTCTGAGCAGGTAAGCACGTGTAGTGCCTTCTCCGAGGCACACACAAGAGCAGTGCAGTGCAGTGCAGCCGTCCCGTACAGCAGTACAGCAGTGATGCGCACTCACCTCTGTGAGTGGCACTGCTTTCGAGTTTATGTCTATGTGAGACAGTGAGGCATGTACCCTTTCACCCTTGGCTTTTTAAATCTAGCATAATATTCTTCAGGTTCTCCATGTCACAGGGGATTATGGGAAGAGAAGTTTTGTGTGACAAAGGACCAAGTTTCAATCATGTGAGATGAGTGAGTCTTGGACTGATTACAACCTCTTGTAGGATGATGTACTTGCAGTGGTTTGAATGTATAGTAGCACTTGGCCCAAGTGTGGCCTTGTTGGAGGAAGTGTGTCACTGTAGACAGGTTTTGAGGGCTCCTAGTTCTCAAGCTCTGCCCACTGCAAAAGAGTCAATCTTCTCCTGGTTTCCTTCAGATCAAGATGTAGACCTCTCTGTTCCTCCAAAACCATGTCTGTCTGGACACCGCCACGCTTCCCACCATGATGATAATGGACTGAATCTCTGAAACTGTAAGCCAGCCCTAGTTAAATGTTGTCCTTTATAAAAGTTGCCTTGATCATAGCAATAGAAACCCTAACTAAGTCAGTACTAGAGACAGTACACTTTAAGTCTTAGCCACAAGAATGTGGTGACTATGTCATGTGATGAATATTTGAATTATCTTTTGTGCTGGTCATTTTAAAATCTGAGTGTATATTAAAAAATCAAGTTATACTTAAATATGTGTAATTTTATTTATCAGCTGTATCTCAATAAGAATAAAAAAAGCTAATCTAAACAAACAAAAAAGCAAAAAATGGATCAGAAGCACAGGTTAGTGCTAAATTGTAAACTTAAATCTCTCTGGCCAATCTTGTTAGTCATTGTAGTTTTCATGGGTTGTATTATATATAAAATATGTCCAGATATTATATAATTCATGTATATATGGTTTTGGTGTGCACACATGTGCTCATGTGTTGCAGTTGCACATCTGTACGCATACATGTGAAGACAAAGGTCTTTATCCGTTCTCACATTCTACCTTCCTTCGGTTAGAAACAGGGTCTCTCATTGCCCGGGAGGACACCAAGCAAGCTAGACTGGCTGGCTACTGAGTTCCAAGGATAATATGGGATACCTATCTCTGCATCACTAGTGTTGACATTACAAGAGCTTACTACCACATCTTGCTTATTCTATGTGGTGTTTGAGACTCAAACTCAGGTCCTTGTGTTTGCAAAGCAAGCATTTTACCTTTTGCTTACCATTCTCATATAATGTTTTAAAATTCATAAGCTTTGACTTGGCTTTTTTTGGCTATGTATTCAGAAACAAGGTGATCACATCATGTAGTAATTCTATTTTTAGTTTTTTAAAGGAATCACCATATTACTTTCCAATATCTGTATCAGTTTTCATTTCCTCTAAGAGTATGCTAGGTTCTTCCCCACACCCTCACAAACACTGATTGTTCCTCTTTTTGGTAAGAACTGACCTAGTACTTAGGAGGCATTCTGTACAATTGTTATTTTTCTGTTAAAAAAAAAAATTAAGAAATACCAAGGGGAGGAAGAAACAAGATTTCATTCTAGTTTCCAGACTTGAGCCATTAAGAGATGCTGGTCACGGCAGCCCTAAATTCCTGCACAGTGCTGGGATGGCTATTCCCTCAGTGATGCCCATGGTTTGCCTCTGCCTTCTCCCTGCCAGGTCCACTTTGCACACTGCACTTTCTCCCTGTCCTCCTTCTCCTTCTGAACTTGGGTCTGTTGAGGACTGAGCTCCTGGTCTGAGGCAAAGCTTTTCTGGGGCTATGTCTTGTCTACAAGACTCTCCTTGTTCCTTCTCAGGACTCAGAACCTTGAGGCTGTCCTAATTAATGGCTAGTCATGACTCTCCTGGTAATTTTTGCACTTCAAACACCCAGCAGGTGTGATGGCTCAATACCTGGGCTTGGCACAGAGCTACTTTGAGAAAGAATTCCTGGCAGGCTGAGGTTAGCAACTCTTGAGAAGTTTGAGCAGCCCCAAGTTCTTGGGGTTGATAGACTTCTCACCCACCAGGCACATCTGTATTTTTCTGCTGCTCCTGGTCTCAGTGGCCATGGAAACTGCAGCTTCTAAGAGAGAGAGGACAGATTTTCCTCTGTCCCCTCTGATGCCCTAATGTAGCTTTTTTGGGCAACCTGATCACATGAAAAAGTCAGAGTCACAGCTGGGACTCTGGAAGCTTTTCAGCCATGGTGTCAGAATTGATTTTCTTTCTTTTGTCCTCTCTCTGAACTCCTTGCAACTCACCACTGGGATGCCTCACTGATTCCCCTGGAGTTTTGGAAATAAGTCAGCCTCTGTAGGTTGCATTGTCTCTGTTAATCCCCAGTCAATATGCAGCATTCAACACAGTCATTGTTGGGACTCAAAGTGATGATAATGTAAAGAATAAGTTGCTCATCCAAATTCCAGAATTCCTTTGTCCCCTGTCTGTTTATTTTCATCAACATCTCTGTCTCATCTTTCTCTCCCCTTCTCTCTCTGTGTGTGTGTGTGTGTGTGTGTCTGTGTGTGTGTGTGTGTGTGTGTGTGTGTGTGTGTGTGTGTATAAGCATGCATGCTATGTGCATATGAAGACCACAGGTCAATTTTAGATGTGTTCCTTGATTACTTTCTACCTTATTTTGGAGACAAGTTCTTTTATTGAACCTGAAGCTCACCTCCTTGTCTACACTGGCTGGCCAGTGGGTCCCAGGGATCATCTTTTCTTTTTACTTCCCTGTGCTGGGATTATAGGTGTGTATTGCTATGTCCAGATTTTATTACGAATTCTAGGAATGTGAATTCAAGTTCTGAAGCACTTTAACAATTGAGCCATTTCCTCAGCCCCTGAATTTGTTTCCTTCCTTCCTTCCTTCCTTCCTTCCCTCCGTCCCTCTGTCCCTCCCTCCTTCCTTCCTTCTTTCCTTTCTTCCCTCCCTCCTTTCCTTCCTTCCTTTTTTCCTCCTTCCTTCTTCCCCTTTCACCCTTCCCCTGCCTTCTTTCCTTTTTTACATATATAAAACCTAGTATATTTTAATGCTGCATGTCATGATTCTCAGCGAATAATTTTAAACATTGCTGGAAACATCAAAACAGCAATCACCTTCATAAAAAGAAAACCTCAAGAGACGCAAAGAATCACCCATAGCGAAACATGTAAATAATCTTATATAATATTATATCTGTGCAGAAAAGATTACATAAATTGCATTGAATAAATAGAGCCAGACTACAAGAACCTATATGACATGATTAATATATGACATAGCAATCTACATAACAAAATAAGAAAGATGTTCTCATATCCTTAAGAGACATTTTAAGTTAGCATATTTTAAAGTACAAAATAAAAATTTCCAGAAGGAAAAGATCACCAGTATCACTCTCTAATCATAATGTAGCAAGATCAGAAACTGAAAATAAAATAAACAAATCAAGTGAGATTCTGGAAGCCCATGCCCACTGTCTGTCAGAGTGTCTGCAATTCTTCATCATCACCACACTGGCTTTTAGATGCTTTTTCTCATATTCAGCTTCATGTGTTTTTGCTATCTGCTGGGACCAAATCGACTCCCTCTTCTCACAGTGCTATGTGTTTAGATGTAGAACAATCTACATTTTCTGTTGTTTCCTTCCATCTCTGGATCTACCCAGCAGTCCAATAACTGCTGTTCTAATCCTACAATGAGATTCAAACTTCATATAGTAAAAGAGGAACTAGAAATGAAAGCTAATAGTATTTATTTTGTAAAAGGAAAACATTCAGCTTACTATACTATTTTCAGGTAAATGAGAAGGAAAAGAAGGTGCCTCATAGAGCGTAAGAGGATGCTGTAAAGATGCCTGCTAGCAATGCGAAGGGGAGGGCGTTGGTTTGGTTTAAGTGAGATAGGTGTTGCCAACTCATAATCAACTTGTGTAAAACAAATTGTGCCAGAGTATCCAGCTAAGGGGTTCTGCACTCAGGGGATATTGAGTTCCAGACTGGTTTTGAGGTGGGACAGAGCCATGTTTAATA
The DNA here is from genome assembly GCF_011762505.2 of Arvicanthis niloticus. Taxonomy (NCBI): domain Eukaryota; kingdom Metazoa; phylum Chordata; class Mammalia; order Rodentia; family Muridae; genus Arvicanthis; species Arvicanthis niloticus. The sequence continues at coordinate 101,502,405 of NC_047663.1, forward strand.
GCAGGGTTTGGGTGGGATGGAGATGGTACAGCAGCTTTAGGAAACAGTTTGCCAGTTTCTGAAAATGTTAAATATAAACTTACTATGGAACCCAACAATTCTCCCTCCCAGGAACCTACCCAAGAGAAATGAAAACATATGTTCACACAAAGGCAGATCCATGAATATTCATACAAACATATTTCATAATAACTCCAAAGGAGAAACTATCCAAACACCCATCAGGCAATTAATGGATAAGTGAAATATGGTATATCCCATATAGTGGAATATAATTCAGCAATAAAAAAGGTTATGGGATACTAATGCTTGCTGTAACTCAGGAGACCCTCAAAACCGTATGCCAAGTGAGAGGAGCCAGATATGTAGACTACACTATTCTATTCTGAATCTTTCATAAAAGGCATCTCTGTGGAGAGAGAGAAGGTTAGTGGTTATCTGTGGCTAGAGATGAGAGAAGATTATCAGCAAATGGGTGTGAGGTAACGTCTTCATATGTTGAAACTATTCTAACACAGAAAGACGGTGGGGATTGGAGTCCTACAGCAATCTTCAGGTTTTATTTACTTCTTGAGATATAGAGAAGTATTCTTCAATAAATGAGTTTTATGGTTGCTGTATAAATTATACCTCCAATAAAGCTTTTTTTGGTGGTGGTGGGGAATATGTGAGTTTAGGCTTCAGATAACTTTAAACTGAATTCAGTGTTGCTCACCAGATGTCTACCCACACCCACATGGATGACCTCACTCACTGGAACCCTGACTTCTTTATCCTTAAGGTGGGCATAGAAACTACTTCACAGGATTTTTGCAAAGATTTAAATTGACTAATGCATGAGTAATATTTAACATCAACACAATACAGAATTCATGCAATGAAGTAGTATTAAAACAAGCCTTTCTGTACTATGTGATCATTGAAAGTCTATTTCTAGAGTTGTCTTTCTGATTGCTAGGCCATCCTTTGTACTGTATACATTTGGAAGTGTACTATAGAAGCATGTGGCAAAGCAACCAGGTTTCCTTTATCTTGGAAAGTGGTTCTGAACGTGCATCATATCAGTAAGTTGAAAGTGTCTAAGACTACAGGAGATGTGGTGTTGTTTTAAGGTCTGCACCTCCAGTCTGGCACCCTCCCTTGGCATTGCTTACCACCACAGGGCTCCCATTCTCTGCAGGCTCCTAGGCTTCTGCTCCCTAGTTTTGCAAAGCTGCTTCTTGGACAGAGGCTCAGAAAGTCAGGGGAGAGGCAGGATGTCCCCATGGGGCTTCCTGAATCCATCTAATTAGACTAGTAGTGGGGAGACTCCAGGGAAGGAGGGAGAGCTGGGCTCTTGCCAGCAGGGAGGCTGCAAGGAAAGAGAAAATAGAGTGCAGAAAGGGAGCTAAGCTTTCCAGAGCCAGCTTCTTTCTGGGGCTGGCAACTGCTTGTGCTCTCAGGAGGAATCAGCCTTGCCTACAAGGGAAGCTACCAGGGGCAGGGAACTCCATCCTTCTCTTGTGCTGACTGAGAACTTAGCTCTGCCTGGCTTGGGGGTACAAAGCTTCAAGGCTGGGAAAAAAGAGACAAATGAAACATGCGCTCTTGGGTGATATGTTGGTATTAAAAATATTTTTAATTCCTTGAGAATTTTACACAATGGATTTCGATCATTTTGATCATAGACACATTTTATACCTGCATCTCACCTAGGAATGGCTCTTCATGTACCCCTGTCCTCCTGCCTCCTTTTTCATCCCTGAAGCTCCACACCTGTCTCCTTTGTGCAGAGCTCAATTTCTTGACTATTAAGCTGTATATCTCCCATGGTTTTCTGGAACTTTCCAAAATGGCAGCACTTGTGTTGGAATTACACATCAGCCTGTGTATGTAATTTTAAAAAAATTACTCATTTATGCATTTTCCACTTTAAAGATAGGATCTTATGTCACCAAGGCTGGCCTACAACTCTCTAAGTACCTAGGGTGACTTTAAACTTCTGATCCTCCTGCCTCCATCTCCAGAGTGCTAGAATTACCACCATGCCCTGTTTTATGTGGTTCTAGTGATTGAATCTAGAGTTTTGTGCCCTAGGCGAACACTCTACCAACCGAGCTACAATCTCAGCCTGTTGCTTGCCCCCCCCCCCCCTTCTTTCCTCACTCTGTGTTATTTTTCCTTTGAGCTGGCTAAAGTTGATTTTTGTTACTTGCAAGTTGACATTTCTGTTTTATACAGGTGTTTAAAATGGCAAGTTTTATTTTTGTTCAAATATTCAGTGAGCCAGGGAATGGATGAAATAACATATGCTCTTGTAAAGACAAGATATGGGGGATCTGATACCCTATTCAGGCCTCTGTGAGGACCAGGGACACACATGGTACACAGATATACTTGCAGGCAAAACGTCCATATACAATCAATGAATCAATCAATAGCATCTTAAAAAAACTATAAGAGATGAGCTTTGGATTTAGAAAATGTCTAACAATTGGGAAGTCAGAGTAAAGACAAGTAACTGTCTAGAATTCAGAGGGAGAAAGTCTATCAGGCCATTGAGGAGGTCACTCTCCCACCCCTCCATGGTCCTGCTCCTCGTCCCTTTCCATGTTCCTGGACTCTGTACTGCTTCTTCTGAGAGCTCATCTCCTTAGTTGATGGTTGGTCTTCCTACAGTGTGCTTGGTTTATGCAGCTTTGGTTCAGCATGGATGCAAATGATCCTGTTTCTGAGATTCAACATTTGAGATTGGTGTTTTCAATGACCTACAAACAGGTGAGTACAAGGGCTGATGGGAAGGAAGCCAAGTCACAGACAAATGCAGACATGCAGACCTAGAAGAGACTCAGGTGAGCTTCAGCTCTGCTCTCAGACATGGTACCTGCCCCTCCCAGGCTTCCCAGGGTATACATAGGCTTCAGCCCAGCAGATATATTTTCTGGCCTTAACGGTCATTCATATGTTCAGGGCTTCTACTCACACAAGCTTTCCCCCTGTTATGTCTGAGATTTCTTGTGGCAGGTCTAATGTGTGCTTGGTTTTGGTCAACTACACTCAGTTCACATTGTTCACTGTTTCTAAACATCACAAAACAATTAATTGTGTGGAGTCTGGAAGCATGGTATTGAAACTAAGTATTTTTCATGTGGGAGACTTTACCTCATATTTCCTCGTCCCAATCTGGTTCTGGACCTGAACCCTCTCCTCCTGCCCTGCTATGGTTTCTCAAATGGTCTACTGGCCTTGAGTTTACTCATTCAGTATATCGTTTCTAATTAAGTCTCATGAAAGTTAATATCCTTGATGACCTGGCCTCGCCTACCTGGTCAGTCTTCACTGCACTCTAATGAAGTCTCATGGCTCTAATAAAGTTTCATGACAGTGTATGTGTGTGTGTGCGCGCGCACACACAGGTGCATAAACTTGGAGGGCCAGAGAAATGCCTCAGTAGGTAAGAATACTTGCTGAACAAACATGAAGACATGTATTTTAATCTCTAACACACACACACACACACACACACACACACACACACACACACACACACAGCCCTGAGCTTTAATATCGGTTATTCAATGAAGTGCTTGCTGCATGAACTGAGGTTTTTAGTTTGATCTCCAGTACCACAATCAAGCAAGAAAACAGCTTCCTCCAACTAAGCCACCATTATTTGAAATGTTCTCTGTGGTGCTTCACACAGGCTGGGTGAACACTCTCTAAGGGATCTACATTTCCAGCCACATTTCAGTCTTAGAACCAACCTACAAGTTTTAGGTGTGGTCTTCTTCCCAGTAAGGTGTCATCCTCACCCTTCCCTCAGGCAGCCATTCTCAACCTCCATTAATGGACTTCTACTGGGTATTTTTTTAGCAGTCACGCTCTCTGTGGTATTTTCTTTGCCTCTGAAAAATGTTTTCAAGATTCATTCACATCACATGCATGGAATCTTCTTTTATTCAGGAATAAATCTTTTTTATTTCTGAATAATATTCTAATATATGGGCAAGCCTACTGCCTTTACCCATTGGCAGGAGTTGAGGCTCTTTCCACTGGGATTTACTGTGAATGATAGTGTTACAAATATTAACAGGCATGTCTTCCTGTGGACACATATTTCCATTACTCATGTAGGTATCTGGTAGCAGAATGTTTGGGTAAATGCTATAAGATAGTATTCAACTGACAAAGAAGCAGCTCTATGCTGTGTCTCCTTCTGAGGTAGGCATTGGTGGGCCATGCCTGCAATCTGGGCTGGAGGCTGAGAAAGGAAGTGTGGCTTTGAGGCCAGGCTGGGCTATATAGTGATTTCAAGGCTAGCTTGGGATACAAACTGCTACCTAATCTCAAAACCAACAAGACAAAAATACCACCAAAGTCCTAGCCTTTTCAAAGGCTGTGTCTGAACATGCCCTATGGACCAGGATGCTCTCCATACAGCTACAGCTGGGCTTATGGCTAAAAGTCTGCATCCTTCCAGCTTAGCCATTTGCTGGGGCTGGTCCACCCACCAGTCACACTTCCTGCAACAGGGATCCCAGGGAACAGGGAACCCAAAAGCTTCTGCTGCGTCTGAACTTGGATTTTTCTCTATCTGGGATCAATGCAATGGCTACAAAAGGCAGCTGCAATTTTCCTTGCTTGCAAAGGGCTTTTCATGCAAGAGACAAAAAGATGAAGACTGAGCCAGAAAGGTGAACTTTGGAAACTGTCCTGAACAGAGAGCTGTATTTGCTTCTTGTGTCTCTGAGACCCATGAGTTGCGTTCAGAAGCAGCATGTTTGTTTTCAGTGTCTGACTGCTTGGATCTTTGGTGGTGTCCAGAGGCTCACAGAAGAGGAACTTGAAACATAAGAATCAAAGGTGGTTGGAGATGTGGAAACAACCTTCTGAGGATGTGACAGGCCAATGAAGCCACTCAGCCAAAGAACTGTGATATATTTGGAGCCTGTGATCACAGAGTGACACGTGACCTTGTTCTTCCCTTGGGAGCCTGGGGAAATCTGGTCTCAAACAGACAGACACTACTGAACTGAACCTTTGCATATCTAAAGGATGAGCAGTGTGTTTAAACTGAACTGGTGCCCACATTACAGGGCTCATTACTAGTGACTGATGTCCTCCTAATGGGCCTGAAGGCATTAAAAGAATATCAAGAACTGGGCTCCCAGGAGTTATGTGTAGCCTGTAAGAAAGACACCTCATAATGAGTTATAGAAAAACCGTCTCCTCTCAGGTATGGTGCTGCCCAGTGCCAGATTATCTGAGTTCAAATTTTGGTTGAAGATCATTGGATAATTTATGACCTTCTCTCTGCCTTGGTTTCTCTATCTCTGAAGTGGGACTGCACATGGTCCTTCCCCCACTGAGCCCATCTTTGTGAAACATCCAGTGTGCTGCTACTTCAACCCTTTAAGCCTCTAGTATACCAAGTGGGGGGAAATTTTAATCTTGGGCTATTCCAATAACCCCAGGAAACAGGAAACTCAACATTGCACTCAGTAAAGGTTTTGGTTCTCTAATATGTGGTGAAAGATTATGTCAGAGAAGGGAAGGAAGCCAGGGAGAGAGGAAGAGGGAGGAATACAAGGCAGAATGAAGGAGGAGGAAATCTGGTGAGGGCTTCCAGGTCTCTAGTGCTCACAAGATCTAGCTGGTGTCCTTGGAAGTCCATTTCATTTTGTATTTGCAGATGAGAGAATTGAAGCACAGAAAGGTTAGGGACCTTATCTACAAACATCACAGCATCTGGGATTCAAAATTGGTCTTCCTGACTTTAAAGCCCTCTGTCCTCTGTCCTTCCTCCCCTCTGTCTCGCAGTGCCTTCATCTCTCCTTTTCTTTGTTCTCTTCTTCCCTTTCCTTCCCTCTTTCCATTTTTTGGGGACAGGGTCTTACACAGGCTGTCCTTGAACTCATGATTTTCCTGCTTTATCCACGCTCCCACCCCCAGTGCTTGGGGTTGCAGGCTTGTGCCATCACACATGGACTGCCATTTGTTTTTAAATGTAACCCCCAAACTCATTCCATTTAAGCCCAGATCATTCCACAGTGAACAAAGGAATAAAGGGTTTTACATTTTCTTTGTGTCTCCCTCCCTCCCTCCCTCCCTCCCTCCCTCCCTCCCTCCCTCCCTCCCTCCCTCCCTTCCTTCCTTCCTTCCTTCTTCCCCTATGAATCAGAGACTAAGATGCTGCATAAAATTCCAGTTCTTTCTTAATTTGAAAGGCAACCTGGTGTTTTCATTAAGGACATACTTGATGCATACGTAGTGAGTAGTGAGCTGCAGTATTGGGGTGGGGGGCAAGGAAGGGAAGGTTTGGATTTCTGCTTTTTAGCCTCACCTTCCAGACAAATGGGTGTCTGGGGCTTTACCAGGCTACATGGTTCAAGTGTATCCAACCTTTTCACAGTGGCATGACCTTGGTTTTCATTCACGAAGTTCACACTTATTTGAGAACTTCATAATCAAGTCACAGAATACAAATCCCCTCAAATAAAATAAACATAGGAGTTTTGTTTTGGGCCACATTCACAGCTATGCTTGGCTTCTGCAGCACACAGGCCACAAATTGGACAGCCCAGTGAGACTTTTTGTTACATTATCTAGGGCCTCACCTTATATTAGGGTTAGTTCTGAAGACACGAGCAGGCAATTCTATACTGCACTTCTCGAGGAGGCTATATCAGCTTTGTCTGTTCTGTTTTATCGAGTTTTGTTGTTATTTTTGAAGAGAGGGTCTTATGTAGTCAAGGCTGGCTTTAAACTCAGTTTGTAGCTGAGATGACCTGATCCTCCTGCCTCTGCTTACACAGCGTTGGGATTGCAGGCATATAATGACTGCAGATGAGGTTTTTATAAAGCAAATTTGAGATCAATACCAGTTTGTGGGTCTGGAGTAGTTGTTGCTTTATCTTTGTGAGTCTGGATTGGATGCCGCTCTATCTTTTGGTTGGATGAACTCCAGTGATCATAATACTGATCCTGACTCCTTCAGAGAACATAATATACACCCCCATTTCACAAATCCAGCTTACATTGGCAAGGCTGAAAGAATGTAAGGTTGGCATTTTCCCTTTCACTACACCTGGTCTCTCTTAGGATTTGGGTGTCTTTCTACCATCCGTCATTCCAACTCAAGTTCCTGTCAGTGGAGCAATAAATCTGCAAACATCTCCTGTTTCTCAGACCTACACCGACCCACATCAAAAGTGGTTTCATTGGTTGTAGTGATAATGGCTCTGCTGCCTCCCAAGGGACAGATAACAGAGCATCTGTGGAGACTTGAGGATGAGGTCTCTGTCTGCCACTTGAGGCGTTAGGGAGAAGCTTGGGTCTCCCCACCCTCCAAGGGTAGGAAAAGACCAGTTTGGAGTTTTTGGAACAGTGCTTCTGAGTTAACTGGCAGCCTGCCGCAGGACTTGGCACTCACTGGACAGGAATAGACATTGAAGCCCTGGGAAAATTGTCTTGCTTGAGAGGCCAAAGCTCATTATTTTGTTGGGTACAAAAGAATTTGCGGAGCAAGGTCAGAGCTGATGTGCTGAATGCTCATATGCTCCAGGGACTCAGCCCAGGAACTGAGAATGGCCCCGAATTACTGGGCTTATTCATCTGCTTTCTCTGGCTGTGTTCTTGGAACCCATGGAAGAGGAGGGTCCGAACACAAAAGAAACTAAGAAAAGGCCCAGACCCATATTTTAGGGAGAAAAATGGCTTTGTGGCCATAGACTACAGGTCATCTAATTGAATTCTCTGTCAATATAGACTTCTCTAAATGCCCTAGAGAGAATCACTAATCCATTCTGTCATTTATGCATTCATTCATTCAACAACCACATCCTGAGAATAATGTTGTTACCTGGAATCATGACTCATCACTCTGGGGGTTACCTGTATCCACTGAAATATTACTGGAAATAGATGTATGTCATCTAAAAACATAAGGGTTTACTAAATCAGCAAAGTCTCCTTTTTTAGGCTTCCTTCATCTACCTGGATATTGTTAAATTGTATGTGTTTATCTTGAGGAAATTAAAAACATAATAGAGAAACTACAAAGAACTAGATACCACCCAGGTTCTCACTCTTCAGAGTTGTCCATAAGTAGCACTTTGCCATATGACTAAGATATTAACATCTGAACATAAGAAGTATATGTTATAAACAATGCTTTTATGGTCTTCTTCTCTTTGAATCTCTACTCTGCTCTTTTTCAAGCAGGAAAGGGTAGCTACAGATGTACCCTTTCCTCTGTGTGTCCTGTTTCTCGCCTTTTAACTTTTATATATAGACCTATGTCTTACTAACTTACTTTACTTTATATATATAAGATTTTATGTATTTTGACCAGGGAAAATTTATTATAACACACACACATATATACATCCATCCATCCACTCCATCCATTCGCTCATCCATCCAACCATCTATCCATCCATCCGTCAATCCTTCTGTCATATATTGGGCCATCTATCCATCTATAGCATATCTGTTATATATATATATATATATATATATATATATATATATATATATATGATTTTATATGTTTTGGTTGGGGAAAATTAATTATATTTTACATTTAATTCTGCATCTCATGTTCCCCCCTCTCAATATTATGCTTTAGGATCATTTACATGTCAGTGTCTAGTTAACCATCACATTTATCTCCATCTGTTAATCACTACCTCTCTCCTTTTTGTCCATCTGTCCATCCATCCATTCACTACTCACTCACCCACCCACCCATCCATCCACCCACCCATTTATCCATCTATCCAACCATCTATCCATCCATCCATCCATCCATCCATCCATCCATCCATCCATCCATCCATCCACCCATCCACACATCCATCCATCCATCCATCTACACATTCACCCATCTATCCATCCATTCACCCACTCATCCATCTATCCATCCACACATCCATCTATCCATCCACCCATCCACACATCCATCCATCCATCCATCTACACATTCACCCATCTATCCATCCATTCACCCACTCATCCATCTATCCATCCACACATCCATCTATCCATCCACCCATCCACACATCCATCCATCCATCCATCTACACATTCACCCATCTATCCATCCATTCACCCACTCATCCATCTATCCATCCACACATCCATCTATCCACCTACTCATCCATCCATCCATCCATCCATCCATCCATCCATCCATCCATCCATCCGTCATCTATTGGTCCATCTATTCATCTGCAGCATATCTGTTATGAATTGCTATCAGGAATAACATGGTATGTTAACATTAACATCATCATATCTGAATTCTACACATTTATTACCTTTCTGGCTAGTTTTTGATTTTTCACTCAACTCATTTACTTGCATATTTTCCTATAACAGTGATAGTCAATGTATTTGACAACCCATATGCCCCAGGCAGTAAATAATAAAAACTGTGATGACTCCATCATACTGACCTCTCCACAAATGACTGGCTATTGGCTCACACTGATTCATATCCCACTAACAGTGCCTTTATGTGTGAGCACTTCAGTCTGCAAAACCCTACAGGAGCTACCATGCAGCTGTTTCTCTGATGACATTCTTATAAACAAAGGTCTCTCTGGTTCCCCTGTTCACCTGTAGTCTTCACTCACTGTAGCCATGCACCTATAGTATTCGTTCATTGGTAGTTGTAGAAACCTTCAGGCCAAGTTCAAATACCAAATCCTGCATGTGTAACTTTGGCTCCTCGAGATAGGTTTTTATTTTCATTCTAGGCCTTTCCTCATAGCTGGGATTGAATCTATTTGTGAATTGAGTTCTTCCAAATGGAGGCCTTGTTATAGCTGTGACTTAACCTTACTTATTAACCTCTCTGACCTTATTTTATGTCCATTCCTCATTCAGACATGCGCATAAGCCAATGTTTGAAGGATTTCATATACCCTGAGCTGGTCAGCAAAGAACGAATGTTGCAATTGGCCTGGAATGGAGGTTTCAGGGGTAGGGGGATTCGTATCAAGGAACATCCTTGAAACATCTCAGTTTCTTGATCAAAAAAATAATTAAGATAAATGCCAAGCCATCAGGATTGCTGGACAAGGGAATTGCATATAAAACATGGTGCAACATGACTACAGGTATGTAGCAGATACACCGTATACAGGAATACAGAGTAGTAGGTGCTTATCTGTGTGAAGGACACACATCCTAGAAATGGATATATGTACTTTTCTACATGCTGATTGAATTTTGTGGTGTGGGCAAGACTTAAGTTTATTTTGTAGCCTTTTGACATTGTATGCGTGTGTCTTTAAGGGTCTTCATGAACACAGCAGGTTTTTATTTTGGGTGATTACTGTGAGCGGGTGTGATGGGCTGAATGGTGACCCTTAAGAAGGACTACAACCCATGGGTGCCACTTTATTTGGAAAAAGAGGGTCTTGAAAATTGAATTAAGTACCTTGAGGTGAGGAGTCCATTCTTAATGATCTACAAGCTCTAAATTTAGTGTCATTAAAAGATGGAGTCAAAACAGAGAGATACCAGGAAGAAAAGGGCACAGCATGACCACATGCAGAGTCCTTGGAGCTACCAAATTGGAAGATGTCAGGAATAGACATTTCTCTAGGACCCATGGCACCACTGACACATTGATCCCAGCCTTCAACTTTCCAGAACAGAGAGAATACATTCTTTTTTCTCAGTCACTCAACTTCTGGTAATTGATTATGGCAGGCACAGGAAACTAATACATCCAAGTCTGGCTGCAATGTAGGCATGCAAGAATTGCATATTGCAGGTCCTTACTACAACATTTGTAAAAGTGCACTGTCCTAGTCTTGGAGATTCCTTGTTAGTCAACAGGCACACTACAGAGCAAGCTAGCTTGGTAATGGAGGCAATTTCTCTGGATTACACAGGAAGGGCAGATAATCTAGTGTGTGTGTGTGTGTGTGTGCGCGCGCGCACGTACATGTGTATACACACATATACAAAGTATGAGTGCATAGTGTGAATACTTCTAGAAATGGGCATTCCAGTAGACAGCTTCATGCACAGAGGTGGGAGACAGCAAGAACAAGCAATGATTCTTGTTCTAACCCATGGGAAGGTCGGGCAGGCTCTCAGAGCCCTTCTTTCCAAACAGTGGGATGGATGAAGTTCACCCAGGGATGGGAGCCCTTGTTACAATGAAGACAGTCTGATTTTGACTTCGATTATCTGAGGTGGGTCCAGATATGCCACATGTCTTATGGATCCCCAGGACTTTGGAGGCTGCTGGTCTGCAGACCTACACTTTCAGAACAAAGCCCTGGTACAATAAGGTCTAGAGCATGTTTGCAAATTTCTCATTTGTTTGAGCCTCATTTGGGGAGCTCTGTGAAACTAGATGTTGGTAGAGGAGTGGTACCATCCTTAAAGTCACACAGGTTTAAATGGTTTAAATTGATTTTTAGAACCTAAGTTTTCTGACTTTGAATCTACTGTTGTTTTAAACAATTCAGTGCATAATTTTAATAGATGATATATGTCAATGTGTAATTGATATAACGTGCGTGTTTGTCTTAGTTAGGGTTCCATTGCTATGAAGAGACACCATGACCAAAAGAACTCTTAGAAAGGACAAAAATTTAACTGGGGCTGCCTTACAGTTTCAGAAGTTTAGTCCATTATCATCATGGCAGGAAGCATGGCAGCCTGCAGGTAGATATGGTGCTGGAGAAGGAGCTAAGAGTTCTACATCTTGATCCAAAGGCAGAGCTTGAGCATAGGAGACCTCAAAGCCCACGTACACAGTGACACACTTCTTCTAACAAAGCCACATCTACTCCAACAAGGTCACTACTCCTAATAGTGCCACTTCCCATGCACCAAGCACATTCAAACTATCACAATGTTATTAATTATTTATAATATTTATATATCACACAAATTGTTATATGACCATAAAATAATGTTTAAGCTTCCCAAGAGGTATGGACAACATCTATTTGCTATTGCTTTCAGAGGAATTACCCAGTAGAATCTCAGGGTAGACTGGGGTTCACTTGAAATATCTTTCCTATTGATCAGAACTCTGGGGACTATAGTGTGGAATTCTTGCATAGCCCGAGATGAACATGTTACTGACCTCTTGTGTAGACAGTTATACCAGAGAAGTATTGGATATTGAAAGGGGGCTAATCCTTTGTTAATGTTGAGGGTTGATAGGATTAAGTCCTGGGTTAGTCCATCTTCACAAAAGAAACAGCTAAGGGTAGATGAGGGTTAATTGGTGACCTAAAACACAGAACAAGAGACTCCAGAAAAAGTGTGATGAAATCATCCAGATGTATAGGGATGAAGATGATGAAGATAGCTTAGAGGCTGGGTGGTGATGGCAAGACAGTTGCCAGAGGGGAAGAGAGATGTGGACAAACCTGCAGGTTGAACTAAAAGGAGTGAATTAAAGAAAGAACAGACATAGACATGTTATTAGATATATGACTATTTCTAATTGTTGACCAAGCCAGCTAGAATGCAGAGTTGTTCCCACTCACCTACCTACTCTCACCAACCATCTATAGAGATACAGAGAGAGCTGGCAAGTTCTACCTTAGAGCCTTGGAATCCTTTGGCCTACCTTCCAGGGCTTGTCACTGTGGAGCATGTAAACTGGAGATTGCATATCAGACATCTGTTTTCCCCACAGCTTGAGATAAAATTGATGGTCATTGTGTTCCACAGGGCACACAGAAAAAAAACATACTTGGAGGCCCCAAAGACTCCCCACATGGTAGTATGAAGCGTGGAAGGCACCAGGGACTTGAAGAACATCTTTTTACACATAAATATTTATGTCAAATCAGCTCTGCTAAGAAGGCAGAAAACAAGATGTGAAACACACAATGAGACAGAGAAGCCTGGATTCTAACAAATATTTATGAGGGAGGCAAATGGCCCCAGAAGTTTGCAAGGAAGCCAGAAAGGGAAATGCACAAGATGCCTTGAGCTGCCTTCTCTTAGAGCAAGAAGTTGCCGATGTGGCACTGTTCATAGGATGGAGCTGCTGGGGAAGGAAGAGGGCTGAGCTGTCTCATGAGAGTGATAAATGTGTGTAGGACAGGCAGTTTCCTAAACACAGGGACTCTTTCATAGGTAGTCCATTTCATAGCTGACCAGAGACTTAGAGATTCAAGTTATTCAGGAGAAACAGAACAAGGAGTGTCCGGGAGAATAACAGGGGAGAGGAGAGATTCTGTTTGCATGAGAATATGTAGTCTTCAGCAACAAAGGTTTTTCCTTGTCTCTAGTGCCAATGTCTAACCTGCTCAGTTTGAGCTGGGAAGTCCTCTGATAGGTGATTTCTATAATCAGAGTTCATCTGTTTCTGTGCCTTTTTATAATAATTCTCAACCAAAATTTTATACATTAAAAATATGAGACCCCCGATAGACGTTCTAATACAAGAATGATGATATCCACTACAGCCATTGTTTTTTTCATGAACAGTGTCTGCAAACATCTGTAGCAAATAACGGAATGTGAATTACACAGGGTGGGAATGGGAAGAGAAGTTGTGTTGGTATGCCTCAACAACTCATATTGCCCATTTCTGTTCAAAATGATTTCCCAGTGAATATTGTGTTGTGATCATATACCACTGCATTAAACACACACACACACACACACACACACACACACACACACACACACACACACACGATGGGGCCATATAAAAGGCACCTTTAAAATTTGCTTTCTCTATCTCAGTCTCTCCTTGGTAAAATGACGGTGGCAGCAGTCATATTCTATGGAGTTACCTGGTGACCAAGCAAGACCATCTGTCTAAGATACCCAGTGTGTGGGGAACTCTGTCCATGCCAGACATTACTGCCAGCGTTTTAGCTAATTGCTGAAACAACTGGAGTTTGCTATGTAGAAACCAACTGATCTCATGTGTACCATACACATAGTAGGCTCAATAATTTTATGTTGTTGCTTAAGACACAAACCAGCACTTGCTTTGGCTTTGAAGGCAGAGGATTCAGCTGGCATGCAGAACCTCTAAATGGTCACCACCATTCCAGAATGTGTTGCCACTTAGCCAAAGGCCCTCCTCTGTGGCCCTTTTAGAATGTGACTATTGCTTGTTGAGCCACCAGCAACAATTCTTGCCTTCAGACATTTATCTTCAGAGTGACATAAGAGGTCCACCCTTCCCAAACACTGGAAAACAAAATAACACATGCCTCCATAATACAAGACCTACACTAGATGCAGCAGTGAAAAAGAAAGCAGTGCTCCAAAGATGCTTGAATATTTTCTGAAAAAATAACATTTTTTAAAAAATACATAGAATGGCACCTGGATTTGCAAGTTTAGTCCAAAGTGTCTTTATGCTGGTTTTTATTGGAGGAAAATGAGCCAGCATGCTTTTGCTGATTGGGATGTGGGACAGGAGACTGGTGCTCACGGACTGAGCAGTGTCATGAATTCTGTTTGGGCTACAATGTTTGTTCCTTTTGAATATGCAGAGAAGTTGTGATTTCTGTTTTACAGAAGTCAACTCGCCTCAGGTTACATAAGTCAACTAAACATAATCCATCTAGGATGAAAGGCAAGAATTTCTGTCTAGATCCCAATCTTGGTAAATGGATCATTAGAATGATCAGTGTGATTTTCTGCTCTCCTGGGAAATGGGGGTGGGGAGGCAGAAAAGAATAGACTTTGTGATTCACTAAGGACAGACTCACTCATTTATCTGAGACCTGTGATTGGCTTGGGCTGTGGATGGAAAGAAAATTAAATCTTGGGTATCTAATCTGATCCATTAGGAAGAGCTGCTTGGTGGGAAATTGATTAATGGTGCCTGTTAGGGATGTCCGATGGGGACTAGTGGTCTTGCTGCTGTGTCTTTGATTGGTACTCAAGGGGCAGAGAAAGGCTGATCTCATAACAAAGAGACAGTGCCTTATTGAGCGGCACAGATAACAAGGAGGGGGTGGACTGCATTCTTGTTTGAACAAAGGCACATGATGGATTAGAAGAATTATTCAGCAGACCCTGTGGATCCCGGGAGGATGAGTCTCATTTGAAATACTAACAGGTGATGATGAGTTGGTAATTCTTTAACTACCCCCAAAGGAAGCCACCCAATTTGGGAAAGAGACAAAAGTTGCACTTCTTGAGGTTGACAGAGAGCCTTAGGACCACCAGAGCTAAAAAGAGGATCAAATTTCACGTTTTTGTTTGTATTAATCATGTTGTCCTATAGGATAACAAACCCCAACAGAGATACTCCATCACATGAACTGTGGAGATTTCTATATCTACTCACACACTATTGTCTCTAAAATGTGGCTACTGTATTTAACCCCTGGTTTTATTCTGAGGTCAAAATGGCAAAATCTTATCAGAGCCTTTTGCATATAGCACCTATTCAATATATGGCTACATTCTTTCTGCCAACCTCATTGGACCACGTAGCTGAAAATTGTTCCCCTGGTGAAAACGGCCTAATCATGGGTCTGCTGACTCAGACAGAGTCCTGCTCTTAGTATGCAGGTGTCTGAAGTGCCCCCTTCTCTTGACTGAACTTCAAGGCCTGTTACTATTAATGGAAACTGTGTGTTCCTAATGCTACCCCTGCTGTGCAGGCAATTTCCCTCTTAATGCCTCGCAGAGGCCGTGTGCAGAAAGATTGACAACATTGTTCACACTGTTTAAAGGTTCCACTGCGTGTGGAAAATTGTCTAAATGGGGGGATAATGAATGATCACTAAATCAGAGCTTTCTCAAGCTGGGAGGAGAGAAAGGCTGTGGAGAGAGGTTGCCACCTGACCAGACATATTAGCCAGGATTGGGAAGCAGGAGAAGTGGTGTCACATCCCCATGCCCAGGCAAGATTGGATTCTTTAGAGCATGAAGCATTTGGAACTTGTCACTATTTGGAGTGTAACCAGTTACTTTTCAAGGAATGGTGGGTCAGACAAGGACTGGGTAGGGACTAGCTTGGATGACCCAATAAAGGGTTAAAGAACTAAACCCATGACATCAACTGTCCTCTAGCCTGACCTGTGGACTCACCACTGACTTCCTGAGAGTGACTTCCAGATGATCTGGGGTGTCCTGGTGGGGAGGGGGAGGATCTCCAGTCCCAGAAGCAGCTTCTCTTTTCTGAGTCTTTGTGCATTTTCTGTGAATGAGCAGTGATGTCACACATCTCAGAACCCATGGAGACGGTCAGTCAGGAGCTTCAGGAATCATAAGTATTTTTTGTTGTATCTCTGTTTTGTGATGAGCAAGATATTGCACAAGGCTTTATTTTCCTCCAACCCTAAGCTCTCGATGCTGTTATCCACACTTGTATAAATGATCCACAGAGCTCCACAGAGATTATTTTTTATCCCAGGAGCTAGAGAGGTGACTCACTTGATAAGGCACTTGCTATGCAAGCAGGAGGGACTGAGTTTAATCTCTAGAACTCACAGAAAAAGCCAGGTTTGATGACATATGATTGTAAGCCTGGCAATGGGGAGACAGACCTTGTGGGTCATTGGCCAAGAGCCTGGCCTACTTGGCCAACTTCAAACCAGTGAGAAACCCTGCTTTAAACCAAATTTGAATGCTCCAAAAATCTGACGTTTCTTTCTTCACAAGATTTCTTGACACGAGATACTTGTTGTGGTAAAGATAACATGATAACATGATAGCATGCCCAGTACTCATAGACTATTTACTGTCTATTAATTGATTCACACAATATGAAGCAATGATTTGCTTCCTGGGTAATGCTGGGCACTGACTATTGGCTAGCTATTGTCCTGGAATGGAGCACAAAGAGAAAATTGCCTTCTTTTTGTCTCAATAATTACTCTTGCCCTAGATATGACCATTAACTACTGAAATTGGTGAGAGGCAACCAGGGGTATGCTTTCATGGTATGTCAGAGATAGTGGCCTTCTCTTAGGGTGTCTTTTTTGTAATAGGTGGGAGCTCAGTGACCCATCAGGTCAGTGGAGCCTTGGTCAGCCCATGTGTGCTGATGGTGACATCTGCACCTGTGCCAATGAAGCAGAGGATGTCCTAAGAGCAAGTGTTTCCAGGGTGCTTGTCCATGTTCTCCCTGTTCTCGTCTCATCTTGTTACCATAATACTCATCACTGCTGGGATCCTGTGGTCGTCTCTGCTCTCTCTTCATCCAAGTGTAGGTCACTTGAAGACAGATCAGCCGATGGTTGTGTCTCACATTCTCAAATGCCAGAAAAATGACAGAGTTAATGAAGAGGGAGTGAGGAAAGGGAAGGGGGAGGGGGAGAGAGGGGAAAGGGACCTAAAGGAGTACAGGGAAGGAAGGAAGGAAGGAAGGAAGGAAGGAAGGAAGGAAGGAAGGAAGGAAGGAAGAGGAAGAGAAAAGAAGAAGACTCAGTCGGAAAGAAGAGAATTAGAAAGGGGAAGGGGGCTGGAATGAGTGCTGAGGGCTAGTTCCTAAAGCGTTGCACTGAGTCATGGAGGCTAGTTCCTAAAGGAATATGGTCATGCTCCAGAAGATGAACTGGAAGCCCTAAAAAATGACCTGTTTCCTAGGAATCTAGGCTGGAGAGGGAGCTTTGGAATTCTGTTTCAGAGCTTGATTCTCTCTAGGTTTCAATCCCCTAGGCTGTAAAATGGGTTTAATTGCATCTCTCTGGTATTATAATAATGGAATGGCAGCCACTGGGGTGGGTGGGTGGCACTAGTGTGAGGTGCTCTGAGGGAGTCAGGAAGGGTAGCTGGGTAAGCACAGCCTCTGAGGCTGGGCTGTTGGTCTCTCTTGTTATAAGGACTGCAGCTGTTAGCTGTTAAATTCTTGGATTAGATGCTTTATTTTATGGCTTAATAGGGCTGGGTCTGTGGACAGGACCTTTCCTGGGGTGCTCACACAGGGCTATTTTGAGTTCTGCATCATCAAGATAATTAGGTGCCCAGACAAAGCTTAAATGCAATTAAGGGTTGGGTGCATACTGGCTAGTCCTGGTGGTGGGGTCACTTGGGGACACAGCTTCTGCTTTGCTGCTGAGTTTCTGAGACCAGATATTGATAAGAATAACCAGCTCTTTGGGGAAAGGGGAGGGATGTGAGGGGTGGCACATTCCGAGCCCCCTTTAAATGCCAGGTGGTCTGAAGGGAATTTCATGTGCCTAATCCAATTTGATTTTATCCCTCTCTGTTATGGTTTGTATTTGCTTAGCCCAGGGAGTGGCACTCTTTGGAGATGTGGCCTTGTTGGAATAGGTGTGGCCTTTTTGGAGTAGGTGTGTCACTGTGGGCTTGGACTAAGACAGAAGTTGGTACCAGGGACTGGGGTATTGCTATGATAGGCCTGACCATACTTTTGTGGAAGAGTGTGGATTTTGGGACTTTGGATTTGGAAAGCAGTGAAATGCTTTAAATGGGGCTTAATGGGCTATTCTAGTAAGAATATGGAAGACTTTATTACTGAGAGTGATTTGAACTGTGCAGACCTGGCCCAAGAGGGTTCAGTGGAGAAGAATTTCAGTATGTGGCTTAGAGACTATTTTGTGGTATTTTGGTAAAGAATGTGGCTGCTTTTTTGCCCTTGTCTGAGAAATCTACCTGAGTCTAAGGTAAAGAGATTTATATTAATTGCATTGACAAAGGGAGTCTCAAAAAAGCTTAGCAGAGACTTTGTTCTCTGGTTAAGTCTCATGAAGAGCATTTTAAACAAGTGTAGTAGCAAACTTAAAAAGGAAAAATGTTAAATATATGGTTTGAGTATTAAAGGGGCACCTGGAAGTGAAATGGAACTGAATCCTATGTTCTAGGAGATAACAGATTAAGGGACTTTGGGGAAAGATTCTACCCAGCTAAATTTAGATCCAGACATGGTGGTACATACCTTTAATCCCAGCAGATAAAGCCAAGCAGATCTCTGAGTTCAAGGCCAGCCTAGGATGGAGCAAGTTCTAGGTGAAAAAAAAAAAGCTTAAATGCTTGAATGGTGGTACACACCTTTAATCTCAGGACACAGGCATGCAGATCTCCGAGTTCAAGGTCAATCTACAGAGCAAGATCTAGAACAGCCAAACTTAGGCAGTGAGGGAGTTGGAAAAGAGAAAGCTAGTGATAATGTAATACAACAAGGGGGCCATGTTCCAGCTCTTGCAAGCAGTGAAACTCCTCCAAAAATGCCACTCCCTGGACTAAGCATATACAACCCATCACATTCCACTCCTTGGCCCCCATAGGCTTGTTCAAACACATGAGTCTATGGAGGCCATACCAAGCCATAGTATAATAAAAAAGTACATTTAGTCTAAGTTCCAAAGTCTATAGCAGTCTCAACAATATTAAAAGTTCAAAGTCTCTTCTGAGATTTATCCAATCACTTAACTATAATCCTCCAAAGCAAGACAGGAAACCACCTGGGCAGACTCCAAACTCTGCATGTCCATGTCTGATGCCAAAGCAGTCTTCATATCTCCACTCCTTTTTCATCTTGGTTGACTGCAACAAACGTCTTTCTCCTGGATTGGTTCCACTCCCTGTTAGCAGCTTTCCTCAGCAGATATCCCAAGGTCCTGGCATCTCTAACATCTTGGGGTCTCCAAGGCAACTTCAGTGTTACAGCTTCTTGTTTGAATGTCTGGGATCCACACATGATCTTCTGGGTTCCTCCAAAGGGCTTCTCTGGCTCTGCCTCTGTAGCACTCTAAGCTCAGGTTGATTCACTCCACTGCTGCTGCTGTTCTTGGTGATCAACCCATGGTACTGGCATCTACAATACACTGGGGTCTTCTGCTGCAACTAGGCTTCACCAATAGCCTCTCATAGGTTCTCTTCATGGTGCCAAGCCTCAACCCCTTTGCATGACCCCTTCAGTCTTGGGCCATCAACTGCAACTGAGGCTGCACCTTCACCAATGGCCTCTCACAGTGCCAAGCCTCAACTGCTCTTCATGACACCTTCATGTCGTCAAAAGCAGTACCACTTGTGTGACTCTTATATATTGCCAAGTACAGCTGTAGCACGAGGTACAATCTTGGCCATCTCTAGAACACAGCTTCTTCGTGCTCACAGAAAACACCTCCTAGATTTCATCTCAGTGATGCTGGTCCTACTTAATCACCACTATTGTTTTTAGCTCTATTCCTGTTGGAATAGGTGTGGTCTTGTTGGAGTACATGTGTCACTGTGGGCTTGGACTTTAAGACCCTTGTCCTAGCTTCCTAGAAGTCAGTCTTCCACTAGCAGCCTTCAGATGAAGATGTAGAACTCAGCTCTGCCTGCATCATGCCTGCCTGGATGCTGCCATGCTCCCACCTTGATGATAATGGACTGAACCTCTGAACCTGTAAGCCAGCCCCAATTAAATGTTGTCCTTTATAAGAGTTGCATTGGTCATAGTGCCTGTTCACAGCAGTAAAACCCTAACTAAAACACTATTCAATAAATATTGCTACTCCAATCTTATGGAGAGGACACAGTGGCATTTGGTCTAGTAGACAGAGCATCGTTAGTTCTCCCCCTCTCCCTGGCTACTGTGACAGAACACCCAACTAAATTCACTGAAGGAAAGAAGAATTTTCTTTCCCTCACTATTAGGTTGTATAGCCCATCACTGTGTCTCACCTCACTGTTGGGGTACAGCTCATCACTGTGCCATGCTTGTTTTGATCTTTTGCATCTTTAAAGCCCTTTCATGATGGTGAAACTGATACCCAGAGAGAACTTTGACTATTTTTCCTCAGAAGTGCAGGTTTGCGAATATCATTGGTTTACATACCCCCCTCCCTACTCCCAGCCCCTGCCCCGTGTTTCTGAGGTGTAGATGGTCATTTATATTGTCCCAGGTTCCTGACTTTTTTTTTTTTGCCTATGCATGTTTTCTGTGCACCTCCTGTAAGACATTGTTTGACCCAGAGCATGAATGGACACCAGGTTCTCACTTGGCATTTTCAGTGACCAAATTCATAAAGGGGCATAAAGAAAAATTTGAAAAATTAAAAAAAAAATTTACACACACCCTGAAGACTTCTCCACACAGCCATTCAGGGATGTGTGTTGTGTAGTCTTATTAATAACAAGGGAAGCTGATAATGAGGTCCGGCTACCAGGGTAGAAGAGGAGGAGGAAGAAGAAGAAAGAAGAAAAAGAAAGAAAGAAAGAAAGAAAGAAAGAAAGAAAGAAAGAAAGAAAGGAAGAAAGGAAGGAAGAGAAGAAGAGGAAGAAGAAGGAGAAGAAGAAGCAGTAGCACCAGCAGCAACCTCTGCTGCCCATACACAGAGCAGAGATGGCTATGTTGATGCTCTGCTGAGGGTTTCTTACATGGCTGTGGCTTCTTTTGGAAGGGCTCAGCAGGGCTATCTGAAAGAGGACACACCCTGTGTTGGCATCCCGCTTCCTCATAGATTGCTTGGTGTTCAGTAACTGGAGACTAGCAGTTTTTATACACTGTTTGCCATTTCTTACTCCTTGTGTCACTGAAACCTCTAATCTATGAAGTACTCTGCTTATGTGCATTGTCCCTGGCCTATCCTGAGTGAAGCTCTTCTATGCTTGTGAATCCTCCATCACCCTTCAAAGGCTTCTCCTGACGAGGATCCCAGAGAGATTCTCATGCCTTTGAAATAGTCTCAGCCATTAGTAATGGTCGGAATGACAGAGTCCCTTGATCTGAATGACTCTCACAGTGCTCAAGAATCTTTCTTATACTGAAATTCCTTGTTTAAGATGTGTGTCCTCTCCTCGTGTTCTAAGAGAAAGAAAGAGCATATAGGCTGTCTAAGCAACGGGAAATACTAAAACCGAAAGCCCGTATGTACAACCAAGTCTTAGTAGCTCGCCTGAAGTTTCACAACATATTTGTGGTGTGTCACAGGTTGTATCCTTGGGGTTTGTCGTTGTTTGGTGGTAGTGGTGGGTTTCGTTTGTTTGTTTGTTTTTTGTTTGTTTTACTTCCCAACAGGATGTGGTCTGCCACTCTCCCAACTTGGCCACTCTCCCTTTTAACCATGACAGAAACCCAACTGAGACTCAGGGGTTTGCTCACCCAACTGCAAATGCTAGTGACTGCTCAGACTCCCATCTGGAGCGCTTCCTTCCACAAAACCCTGCAGGATTGTGAACCCTCTGCGTTGTTGCATTTTAATCTTTGCAATGAGCTCAAGATACTGTGCTTTTTTGTTGGAGAATCTGGAAGTTATAAGGAAGACTCCCACTTATCCCAAGAATATAGATTTGAAGCCAACAGTGAAAAGACTGATAATGGCTCAGCCACTGTACAACTGAGAGTGTGCAGTGTGTGTGTCTTGTTTTCCTCATTAGTAACATGGAGTTGGTAGTTGTGCCTCAGAACAAATGAGAATTCAAACAGCCCAAGTGTATGCCACCCAGGAGTGTGTAAGTCTCCTTGGGGAGGTTTATGGCTTTTATCATTATTATTTTTCTGACAGTTTATGACTTAATGTTTTCTGTTGCTAACTTCTAGTGTCTCTAATACAGTGTATATGGCACCATATTAGACTGCATAATTCTTTGTTATGGGCTACTTTGAACATTTTAGGGGCTAGCAGGATCTGTGGCCTGTACCCAGTGGGGTGAGTAGCAGCCTCTCTTTGTAGTTGTGACAATTAGAACAATGTCCTGAGATTACCAGTGCTCCCTAGATCTCGGGGCCAATTGGGAGGGGGGTTCAATGTGACTATCTCCTCCTTGCGATTATCTGTCTGTAGCCTGCACCTTCCTCATCAAGTGAAAACATCAAGAGGTGACAAGGAAGCGTAGGTCTTCAGTGCAAATTTCAGGAAAAATGTGGATAGGTTGTAGAAAAGATGACATATTAGAGCCAGACATTTGGGGAATGCCCTCTGGCCCAGACTTCTAGGTCATCTTGATGACCTAGGAAGAACTTCTGGGTAAAGTTCACAGCCACTTGGGGAAGTGTACAAGGAGTCACCAGATAAGGCCATGGCAGACAGAAGCAAAGATATTTGCTCATTCAACAAACCAAAGGCTCCTTCCACAGCTATGGAAGCAAAGGATGTGTGAGATAGCATCTCCACACTGCAGAAGCTCATGATGTAACCTAGGGAGGCAGTTAGGCAGGCAATAAGTGAGTAGTCTTCCAGGCGCAAAGTCAACAGCTTGGTGTGGATTAGAGAAGACCTTTATTTTTCTGGACCTTTATATTTGAATAAAATGCAGGTAATTCTGCATTGATACGGAATACTGGGGAAATGATACATGCTCATTTCTTGTCATGGTAAAATGCCCATAGAATTATCATCAAATGTCCAAGGAAGGCTCTTACTCATCAGGACTAGCCATTGTGTTCATTCCTTTTTATCTGAAAGGATGCTAGTTTGCTGAACACTGGGTTCTGGAGATTTGGCTAATTGACAATAATGTCTCTAGAAATTTGGGGTTCTAAGGCCTCCCTGGAACTTTGTATCTCTGCAGGTTTGGTAGAGGTGTCAGGTAGACGTATCAGGTTGTGAGTGTGCCTTGTGTGTACACAAAACGGGTGACTGGCTTCCTGCCCTGAGTGCCAAGTCTAGCCAGCTGGGTTGTCTGGATTCTCTATCTCATGTTTTCCATATTACCCTGGAAGGTACCAGGTCATGTTGTGCTATGGCTTTGCTTTCATTGAAAGTTATCAAAGTAACTGGCTTGCTGTCTAGCAGTGGTCGCCTCTTTATCATTTCCACTATTATCAATTCTATAAACTAGTTCATTCACTCACTTAGCAAGCATTCTGTGCTCTGTCTAAGAGGTATGTATGCACTGGGAGGGTTCCCCACCTTTACGGAGAAGAATATTCTGTTGATGATATTGTTTAGAATTGTTGACACACATTGGATCACATCTTAGTGATTTTAAATATATATTTTAAACTTTCCCTCTGATAATATGTGCTCTCTATGGTTTCATTGGGGACAGAGCTGTCCAGCCACCATGACTTTCATGCCCTGCTGCTTTCTTTCACCGAGTATTCACAGTGTATAAGAATGTTGTTAGAACCAACTGATGCCCACACTCTCACAGAAGAGACCTGGAGTTAGGTGGATTGAAGAACCAGATTACCTACTGGGTCTGTCACTGCCAAGTATAAACTAACTTACTTAACCTGAGGCCAATCTTCTCGTTCATAAAATAAAAAGTGTAAGTAACAGCAAGCCAGCAGTGGTGCACTCCTTGCTTGGGTGGCCACCTCCAGAGGGCAGCCTTGCCCCTCTTCCTGAGTTCGAATCTTGTTGTCTCTCCCTCTTCCCGTGTGACTCTCCTGCCTTGTCTCATGGGGGAAAAAAAAAGTGTAAGTAATAGCTACTTTAATTTACAAATCAAATTAATGTATATAAAGAAGTAGAGCTCAGAATACACTACCATTTCATTATACACTAGTTATTGTTTATCTTGAATAAGCATTTACTATGTAAGTTTTAGTTAAATATTTGGTTATAGTGCTAGGCACTGGTCAGAACTTGTAGATTAGTTCTCACTTGGGCTAAAGGAGAAGACAGGTGGGTTTTTTTTTCCCCCTATGGAGAAGAGGTGAGGAAAAAATTCAGAGTGGTCACACAGATTAAATATTAAAAACCTAGGAACACTGCTGGCTTCTGTCCAGCAAAAAGTATGTTTTGCCAAATGTTCCCTAGGTCTCGGTGGGCAAAAGCACTCCCCTTTGAGAACCAGTGCTATGGAAACTCTTCTAAAAGAAAAATGGCTTTTGTGTGATTGGAGTTAGCTTAGGTAAGAGAGATGTGACTGGGGAGGTGGGCAAGGGCCAAATACAGAAAGGATGGCTGACGGGCAAGAGTGTCATGCCTCAGAGGTGATGGGAGATGTTTCAGTCCATCCCGAGAAAGGTCTGCATAGGTACAGATACCTTAAGAAGCTTAAAGTAGTAAACCAACAAGAGACACACACAGCTATAGTAAGGTAGCCACAGTTCTTCATGCTGCTTCACTTGGGAGCCAGTGCTGGAAGACTCTCTGCTGGCCACACCTCACTTTTGGCCAGAAAGACAAAGGAGAGAGTGTCCTTTTAAACATCTGGTTAGAAGTGATACACATCACAGTCACCAATTTGTCAGTGGTTAAAGTGAGGCCCATGTCTGACCCTCCTGTCAGTGGTGGCGTGAATAATTCTCCATAACAAAGAGCAGCAAATGCTTTTAGCAGTAGTTGTCTCTACCGGAGCATGCCTCGGACACGTCAGGATTGGGAGAAACAAATGTAATTAGATATGAAAATGTCAAGCCCTATTCAAACACCAGCAGCTATCATTACTTTGAAAGAATAGAGTTGTACAACCTGGATCCTTATTATTCAAAGCCTTTCTGCCTAGCTACAAGGTGTTCAGCAGGGAGCTACAGCTGCACACTCCTTTAGGGTTTGCCTCAGCTGGAGATTTCTACATCCTCTCGTTCTTCCTGGAGCATCCACCATTAGGGAAGAAATGAGGCAGATAGACAGGGCTACACGATTTTCTCTTGAAAGGGAAAACCCTAGTGGGGAACATTCTACAGCTCATTGCTGGGTTGTCCGAGGCTTTGCAGATAAGGTTCGAGTTCAGTTTCTCCCTTTGGGTTATTCTATTCACCTCCCTCTCTAAGATGGATGTTCCTTCCTTAGTGAATACCCTGAACTCCAAGTGTTAACACAGCCCCTGCCCGTGGAGAACCCAGCCTATGATGCTGTTATAATGCTAATGACGATGACACTAATGTATTGGTGTAAGAGAGCTTAATGTCAACCATTAGATATGTTTTGATTATGTTATGTCTTTACCACAGGCTAAGAAGAGGAAATAACCAGATTGCAGAATTAGTAATTAAGCAACAGATCATTCCTTGGGGTTTTGTCTGATAAAAACACTGTTTTGGTCCTTATGGAGCCTGTGCTCCTAGACTAAGGTTCTGTGGGGATCAACTAGAAGCTAAAATACAAGCTCCAGGCCATCTGCTACTGAGAGTTCTGAGCTAGAAAGAACCTTGAAGAGAACTCAATGGCTTTCAGCAGCCAAAGCTCTCAAGAAAGATCCACAATGAAATGCTTACTATGCCATGTTCTTTTCTGAAAACATAAATGTAATTTCTCAGGTGCCTCTGTTAATCAGAGTATAGCAGACATGAAGTTGTATGTCAATCAGGACGACCTGGGTTTGAATTTCAGCTTTCTATTTTGGCAATGGTGGGCAAGTCACTTCTTTAAAACTTTTGTAGCATGCTGATGACAATATTTACCCTACATGATTGTCATGGGGATTAGATGAACTTAATAGAATAGTATAATTTAATTATATATAAAACATAAAATTAAGAGTATATAATATTATTTATATATAATTGATATATAAGTATAATAGTACAACAATTTAATATGTAAATAAAAATAAGAGTCTGGAGCTTGTATTTTTGCTTCTGGTTGATTTCCAAAGAACCTTACAGTAGAGCCCTGCAGTGTTTACTGTAGGAACACAGGCTCCATAAGGACCAAAACAGTGTTTTTATCAGACAAAACCCCAAGGAATGATCAACTGCTTAATTACTAATTCTGCAATCTGGTTATTTCCTCTTGTTAGTCTGTGGTTAAGAACATAACATAATGAAAACTTCTATCTTGTGGTTGACATTATGGTCTATTAGGCCAATAATTCTATCTATCTATCTATCTATCTATCTATCTATCTATCTATCTATCATCTATCTATCTATCTATCTATCTATCTATCTATCTATCTATCTATCTATCCATCCATCCTGGCAAAATGCATGGCATACAGAGAGGCTCCATAACTATGTACATACTCTCTTTTCTTTTCCTTAACTACAGTACACAATACTTCCTTGTCAAGTAAGTAGTTTGTCATAGACAGCAGTTAGGGTATGTTTTACTGACTAATAGATACCATGTATAACAAATTATGGCAGTCCCTTCTGCCCCCAACCATATCGAATGGACATTTATTTTCACTAATGTATCTTGTTTAAAAATAAGTTGGATGATTAGGAGGGTCTCTTCATAGAAACAAACTCCACTAAGTCAGGGGCTGAAAGCCAAGGAGCTGAGTTGAGATTTCCATGATAGAATTGGGGCTAAAAAAAAAAAAAAAAAAAAGCAGTGATTAAATGATGTCTGTTACAAGAGCAAAATGCAAAAGTGGTGGCACACATGCCATTCACTTGAAATCCCTGTGGCATGTTGATATATCAAGAGTTTTTATCTCTCCAAGATACTTTCTTCCTGATAATTTTAAGTTATTGACATCTCAGAAGAATTCTAGAAGAGATGAAGGGACGAGATGATAGATCTCAGGAAATCATGTCTGAAAACTTCCAAAAGCGTTCAAGCCATCTAAGTCATGCAAAGTGAGGCCTAGTTTGGAGTTGGCAGTGCTGTTCTGGCCAATTAAATGAAACATATTTGTCTAGTTGAATAGGGAGACAGGCAGATGCTGTTGCATGAAGATCTCAATATGAAGCAGTGATTGTAGTCTGATGTTGTGAAAAAGATGTATCCCAAGATACCTAGAGAGTAGGCGATGGCCTGAGTTGGAACAAGAAAAAGACCATCTGTTAGTGAACAGTGTTGAGATGGTCATATGAGAGAGATTTATTAAAGAGAAATGAGTCTTTAAATTCTTGAACACTGTCCATGGTCCTTCTCTTTGAGTGACAGCTATCCCCAGATCACTATAAGCTTCAGTTTCCCCTCTAAGCCTTTGTCCAAGCTGCTTCTTCTTCCAGGTCCCTTCTGCCTGTGGTCTTATGGCTAACTCCTCCTCTGTCTTCAGGACTGAGCTCAAGTCAATCACATAAGTGCAGTTTCTCAAATGTTTATGGCTAACCCATTTTCCTAGCAAAAATGAACAATGTCTACTCACTTCAGATAGGGAGCTAGCAAGAGGCCAAAGAGACAATTCCAGAGAAATTCAATTTGATGAACTTGCTTATGGAAGTAGAGGTGGAATATTACTTGTAGACACATGTGCTCTTAACTGTTGAGCCATCTGAGCAATGTGTGTGTGTGTGTGTGTGTGTGTATGCTTCTATCTTTGCCTCTCTGTTTCTGTCTCTGTCTTTCTGTTTCTGTGTGTCTGCCTCTGTCTCTGTCTCTGTCTGTCTCTGTCTCTCTGTCTCTCTGTCTCTGTCTCTGTCTCTGTCTCTGTCTCTGTCTCTGTCTCTCTCTCTCTCTCTCTCTCTCTCTGCTTTTTTGTCTGTCTGTTTCTCATGTATGTGTGGCTACCCACTGCAATGTGGTCAACCTAACAAGCGTGACTCCCATAGTATAACTAACCCTTTCTTTTTTTCATGCTCCCATCTCCCTCTATTCTTATCTCTTTCACTCCCTCTCTTCCCCATCTCTTCATTCCTTCTCATTCCTCCTCTCTCCTCTTCTCTTTCCTTCTCACCACTTCTATCTATCCTTTCCATTATCCTCCCTTCAAGAATTTCTTATGGGATGCCAATAACTTTAAATTATTAAGAAGAAAATGCCTCTTAGAAATTATACATTCCAGTGATTTACAAATGTGTTTCATAGAAGTCTATGAAGTCTAAAGGATTGTTAAAAGACAGAGTATGGAGTAGGGTAATTCTTCACATTTAGCCTAGAGAAATGGGCTTACATATTGGCACATCATAAAGAATTATTGATGAAGGAAGAGATGGTGTCAGAAGGAAAAGAACAGAGGAGAATGAAAAAGAAATGAGAAGAGACAAGGCAAAGGGATATAAGGGGAGGAAAAGAAAATGGGAGACAGGAGGGGGAGGAGCTGAAAGCCTATAGAAGATGGCTGGGAAATGGATGTTTGTGAGGTCAGGGAGGATGCTAGCAGCTCTGCCATGACTGATTTGGGTCTTTCCTCCTCAGTTCAGTAGACATTGCATCTTCTATTTAGAAGGTATAATAGCTGCATCATCTGCAACCCTCAGTGGTGGGTGGTGTTCCTCTTAGGAGACCTCAAGATGCCCAGGAAATCTGTAAGCAAAGGCAAAGCTGGTACCGTGGGAATAAAACCTTCAAGTAGAAGGCCAGATGCTGTCCCTCTCATAGACACGTGAGATTAGCCATGGGTCTGGCAAAAAGGGATGTTGCTAAATAGGTCCTTATGGCCTGTTCAAGTGAACAAAAGAGAAAGGACTCATGACCAGGGCACGCATGGTCATATAATGAAGGGCTGGTGTGCATGGAAAACCATGTCTTCCTAAATGCTTCTCCCTATGAGGCATTCAGCTAATCTCCAGTGGTTTACCTTTTCCAAAAAGTATTTTATTCTTAACAATTTAATATTTCTGTAAACAAATAAGAAAAGTCGGGATAGAATTTGTTATTTGATATTTATGGGCAAAACAAAATTAAAACTGTCACCCTGGGACCACAGAAGAAACAGCTCTTACTGGTCACTCACCAAGCCATGGACTGTGATTCCAGTGAGTTTCTTGGTCACCCCATCTCTGTGCTCTTGTCATGGCCCCTTCTATCTCCTCATGACTTCCCAGCTCTGCTTGTCCGTTCTGCTTTGGCTTTTGATTCTCCATCTGTCCTTTGGTGAGTAGATGGCAATCTGTCCACAGGTAGCCCAGGCATTCCTTCATTTGTCTACTCAGTAACTACCCCCTGACAAAGGTTTCTCACAACTGGTTCTGTAGGCCAGGCACTGGGCTGAGCAGGAAGACTGTGAGACATGAGATATCTTTTTCCCCACTGTGCTCACTGTTGATCCACATATGCAAATATGTCAGCCAGGGTGGTGAGTGTGTTCATAGATTCACGTGTTCCAAGGTAACAAGAGGGTGCACTCCTTAGGGAAGGTTAGTGGGATGGCTGTCAGTAGGTTTTGAATGACCCAAGCAACCGTGAGATAGGCATGGGAGAAGGTGTTTGAGGCTCTGCAGATGTGGAAAGACCCAGTTGCAAATCTACACACGTGTTTTGGAAAGGGGAGGAGATGTAGAGCTCTCTAGAATGACTCAGGAATAAAGGGGAAGGACAGTGGTGGATGATGAGGAAACATGGGGCCAGACCATAAAGACGCATGTGTTATAGGAAGGACTTTCACCGTTCAGATGGGAGAAAACTGGTGACAGCTTTCTCAAAAACTCCTCCTTCTCTCAAAAGTAATGGCAGTAAATTTAGAAGACAAAAACTAAATAAGGAAACCTACTCACCCACCTTACATAGGAATTCTGCTGTTTAAAAACCAAAGTGAATAGTTTTGCTTCTCTCCTTCCGGTCTTCTATTCAGTCCTCACTCTGTGGAGATGACTAGAGGGAGCTTTCTAAAATGGAGTGGCAAGTCCAGCCTTGCCGGGCAAAGTAGTCACTTCCCCAACTGAGCCCGTTTGGCCACTATGAAAAGTCTTAAGTGAACAGGATAATTTACTGTCTTAAAAATGTATATATTTTAGAACTGCTGAGACAGTCAGAAAACTTGAAAAAAGAGTGTGAAACCTTTGTGGCCTCAGCCTGGTTTTCCCCTTTAAAGTCTTCTCATTATCGAGGTTGATACCCATTACTCTTTGTCAGTAAATAAAAAACAGGAAGATCACAGCAATCTGCCTAAAAACATAGCATCTAGTTGTGACCTGCAAGTTCTTCCCACAATCTCAATGGCTGTAATAATGGATACTAAGAACATGGTTCACATTGATAAGGCTGGAGAACCAGATCTTCCATGCTGAAGCAGGAAATTAACTCAACTTGCAGGAAGACTCTCCACCAACAGCCTTTTAGTCTACCTGAAGTGCCCAGGTAGCACTCACTTGATGGACATTTCTGAGGCCCAGCTTTGAACCTGTGTCCTTCTGGAGAAAGGTTCTTTCTTGCCTCAGTATGGGCCATTTAAAGTGATGGTCCACAAATCAGTGTTTTAAATGTTTTAAAATGGGGCAGCTCACATGAGGAAGCTGTGTGATTTAGCAATAACTCTGCGTTAGGTGTTTCTTAATGCAGACCAGGCACAGCTGGTGTGTTTTCTTCAGTTCCTGAGTGTGAGCCTCTCAAACCCTGGTGCTCTAAGCAAGTAGCTTATTACATTTATTTGAATTGCTTTCTTGCAGCTTAACTTTTGTGTATTCATATATGTACGTGTACACCTATGTAAACAAGCATGTATGTGTGTGTTACAGGTACACTTATTTGGGGTCTGCCTTTAGATGACTTTCCAGATTCTTTTGCTTAACAACAATGAATTTACAGAGACACATAAATGCATACAGGGAGGGATAATTTATTAAAAGGAGGGATACAGACAAGCTCGGAGGTATGCCAACCCTGGCCTGTGGTCTGGCTCCATGAGAGGAAAGGGTAAGCTTTGACTGGCTTTATGGGTCATTTACATTACTAACTGGCTTTCTCATGGTCATATAATCTGAGTTTTTTTCTCAGCTTGTTCCTTGGCTGAATGAAGCTCAGGTGGAACAGGGGTTCTGGTCTAACCATGCCTTTTATATACTAATCTCTAGAAACTCCTTCTCTATCCTGTTCTCCACCTCACATGCATTGTGTGTTTGTATACACCCATGTACATATACCTGGAGGCCAGAGGTTAACATGGTGTCTTCAATTTCTCTTGGGAAATCACCTTCATTATTTATATGTATGTGTATATGTATACAATGTATGTGTGTATGTATATGTATACAGTATGTACATGTATACAATGAAATATGACCACAACTAGTCTTTATTTCTCCATCCATCTCCTCCATGTCCCCAATATATACCTCCCAACAGTTCTCAACTTTTGTAACACTGAGACCCTTTAATGTTCTTCATGTTGTGGTGATACTGCCCCCAGATATAGAGTTACTTTTGTTGCTACTTCATAGCTGTAATTTTTCTACTGTTATGAGTTGTAATCTAAATATCTGTGGTTTTGGATGGTCTTAGGCAACCCTGTGAAAAGGTCCTTTGACCTTCCAAAGGGATTGACCCACAGATTGGGAATCCCTGCAACAGAGCACAGGAAGCTTACTGAGTTGAAAGGCTTGTCACTGAAGGTGTGTTTGAGGTTCCAAAAGCTAAGAGAGAGAGAGAGAGAGAGAGAGAGAGAGAGAGAGAGAGAGAGAGAGAGAGAGAGAAAGAGAAATAAGAGAGAGAGAAATAAGCTGGGAGGGATACATTGGGGGATATGGAAGAGCTGGATTGGTTAAAAACAAATGATTCTCTCTCACCACCCCAGCAACTATACACTGCCAGTGGCTTCTCAGAAAGGGGTGGGGGCTGCAGATTATCTACTTTATGCCAAAAGTTTAGCTGACTTGATCTTATGTAGGTCTTGTGCAGGAAATCAAGGCTGCTGTGAGTTCATATCCTATTCAGAAGACAGCATTGTAGAGCACTCCTCTCTGTGCTATTCCTTCTGCCCCGCCCCTGTGTGAAGTCCACTGAGGCTTGTTGGTGGGTTAATATTAACCTTCCATTTGGGGCTGAGTGCTCAGTCTCTTGTTCTCGGCACTTTGACCAGCCATGTATCCGTTTGCTGTCCACTGCACAAAGAAATTCTCTGACTAGAGAGCAGCTCGGGTCTATGTGTGTCTCAGTCACTCTTCTATTGCTGTAAGGTGACACCATGACAAAGGAAACTTGTGAAAGAAAGCATTTACTTGTGGGCTTGCTTACAGTCTCAGAGGATGACTTCATGTCTTATATCCTGACACACACACACCCACAGAGAGAGAGAGAGAGAGAGAGAGAGAGAGAGAGAGAGAGAGAGAGAGAGACAGGGAGAGACAGAGAGACAGAGAGCCTGGGTCTGGCATGGGCTTTCAGAATCTCAAACACACCTCCAGTGACAAACCTCCTCAAACAAGGCCACACTTCCCAATCCATCCCCAACAGTACCACCAAATAGCAACTAAGCATTTAAATATATGATCCATTGTTATTCAAGCAACCACCATGTGTAAAAGCATATATATTTAGAAGGTAACTTGACAGCATGGCAATTTAAGAAAGCAACAATAGCATGCTCTAACCAACCCATGACCTACCTGTTTCTGACCAAAATTACAGTACAGAGCATGAGATTTCTTCTTGTGAAGAAGGCCTTAAATTGAATCAGAAAGTAGCCAGCCATGACATAACATGACATAACCATTGTGGCACTATTGTATTAGCAGGCACACCTTACCTTGCAGGTCAGTCTTGCAGCATGAAGGGTCCAGTGCTAGGTAAGACCATTGACATTGATGTCTTTTCTTCCCCAGCCACCAACAGGGAAAAACTTTCCTGGCTAGTTTGAGATTGACTTCTCTATGTCTTGCAGCCAAAATGTGTGTTGTCTTCAACAATAGGGTATTATCATGAAGTTATTATGGTTAACCAAAGGTAAAGTTAATCACTTGTATTGTTTTGGAGACCACTTGGGCCTCTCTGACTGAAAATTCTTAAGTATTCCAAGATTTTAGTGACAAATTTTGAATTTTGCTTCCATTAAAAATCACAAAAATATTATAAGAATGTTCTTTCATTTTAATCCCAGGTGTGGGTACATGGGGCTGCTTTAGATTGTCTGCCGCAGCTGCCTATGATTTGCCTTGTGCTCTAGCAGAGGTGATATTTTGCCAGCTGCATATAATTTCTGCAATTGTATGATGTCTGAGATTCTGGAAACTTTTCCGAAGGCATATAAATGCTAGGGCCTGGAGAGTGGTTGTTGGTTGGTGTAGGTTACTTTGGCTGCAGTTTGTCAAGTAGTCATTCACAAAGAAGAAAGAGAAGGAGGAGGAGAAAGAGGAGGAGGGGGAGGAAGAGGAGGAGGAGGAGGAGGAGGAGGAGGAGGAGGAGGAGGAGGAGGAGGAGGAGGAGGAGGAGGAGGAGGACTCAGGCTCTGTGATTGTCATTGCAATCTCTGTAAGCCACTATAAGCCCCAATTAGTTGATTCTGTGGGCCATATTCTCCTGGTGTCTTTGACCCCCTCCAGCTCCTAAAATCCTTCCCCTCCTTCTTCTTCAGGGTCCCCAAGCTCTGCCTAATATTTGGCAATGGGTCTCTGTACCTGCTCCCACCAGTTGTTGGATGAAGTCTCTCTGATGACAATTGGGCTAGATGCCCATCTATGAGAATAGGAGAATGGAATTTGGAATCATTTCATTGACTTTTTCCCCCAGTAATTTTCTGGTTCTATCCTAGATCTCTGGAACATCCAGCCTCTGGTTCCTGGCCATCCAGGCAGTATCAGGCATGGGGTCCCTCTTCTGGTGGAGTCCTCAAGTTGGACTGGTCACCTGTACCATTCTAACACATCTTGCAGGCAGGACAAATTGTAGGTTGAAGGTTTTGTGGCTGGGTTGATATCCTAGTCCCACCACTGGAAACCTGGTTATGGAGAATGGCCGGTTCAG
The DNA here is from genome assembly GCF_011762505.2 of Arvicanthis niloticus. Classification (NCBI taxonomy): domain Eukaryota; kingdom Metazoa; phylum Chordata; class Mammalia; order Rodentia; family Muridae; genus Arvicanthis; species Arvicanthis niloticus. The sequence continues at coordinate 101,536,706 of NC_047663.1, forward strand.
ACTTGTTGCAGCCCGAGCTGCCCCGAGTTTGGGGGCCAAGATGTCAGGGACTGGTCTATCAATGTTGGAACCCGCACTGCCAAAGGCCTTGGGGGCTAAATTGTTAGGGCCCCGCACTGCCCCAAGCTGCTCCGGTCTGCGGGTCAGGGTTCAGCAAGAGAGAGAGTGAGGACGGACGAGAAGAATGGAGACCAGACTGAGTGTGATTCAATCCCATTTATTCTTCAGTCTCTCTTCTTCTCTTCAAGTCCCTAATTCCTAGTCCCTAGTTCCTAGCACCTAATCCTAGTTCCAGTTGCTAGTCTCTTTCCCAGTTCCAAGTTCTTTCTCCAAGTGCTAAGTGCCTAATCCTAGTTGCCTGTCTCGAGTCTCAAGTGCCTACTCCAAGTGCCTAATACTTAATACTCTCTTCTGTCTGCCTCTTGCCTTTTGTATGTCTCACTTCTAAGCCATGCCTTTAAGTCATGCCTTTAAGGCCCTTAGGTCTTGTCTCTAAATCTGATCTCTAAGTCACGCCCTTAAGTCACACAGCTTTAAGTCTCACACACCCAAGGGAAAATCCTGGGTATATAAAACAAGGTGTTATCAGAGTGCGCTCAGCTGTTTTAGGCTGTTGTAATCAAGTCTCTTGTCAGGGTATATGGCTCAAGATGCCTGCAAGGATGATAGCCACCCTCTGTTGGCTCCCCAATCCTCCATTACTAGGAGTCTTTGCTAGGGTCACTGTCATAGACTCCAGGGTTCTACTGCACTAAGTTTCCACATCACCCTCTAACACACCCCCTCCAATCTCAGCCATCTCTCCCAGTAATCTCCCCCTCCGTCCCTCTATTTTTCTTTTCTTAAATTTCTGTTTTGTCCTGTCCCCACCCCTACCTGCCCACAATCCACCCAAAATATTTGTTCTATTTCCCCTTCCTGGGAGATTTATGTACCCTCCTTAAGCCCTCCATGTTACTTAGCCTTGAGTCTGTGGAGTGTAGCATGATTATCTTTTACTTAATGGCTAACATTTTTTTGTTTTCCTTTCCTCCCTTCAAAGCCCTTCCATATATATATTTCTAAATATAACATGTTCAGTCTGTATAATGTTATGTGTAAGTAAGTTTTCAGGGCTGACCCTTTGGCACTGAACAACCAATTGGTGTGTTCTTCCTTGAGGAAGACCACCTCTTCTGCTTCCAGCCATTCTCAGTTGCCCGTAGTTCTTTGTGTGGGGTTGATGCCTTATGGGCTTTGCCCTGTCCACTTTGGCATGTCCACTGGTGTCTTCCTTGTTAAACTTACATTTGGGCAGTCATGCTGGTGAGACTTTATGGGTATCTCCTCTGACAATACTAGGAGATGCAATCTTACAGCAAACTCCCTGATCCTCTGGCTCTCACATTTTTTCCCTGCCACCTCTTCTGCAGTGTTCACTGAGTTTAGGGTTCAGGAGTGTTGTGTAGATGTATCCATTGGGACTGGGCTCCACCACTCTGCATTTTGACTGGTTGTGGTTTTCTGTAGTGACCCTCATTTGTTGCAAATAGAAGTTTCCTTGAAGAGGGGTGAAGACTACATTTATCTGTGGATATGAGGACCAACTATTACAGATTATTCTTTTAGGCATTATGGTGGTTTAATGAAATAGTAGTTGTAGATTGTTCTCCAATAACTGTGACTTCACTAGCACTGAGCAGTTAGCTAGGTTTCCAGTACTGAGCATGTTTCCTTCTTGTTGAGAGGGTCTTAAGTCCCAGGGTCTTAGAGAGATGTTGGTTACCTCCAAACCATGTGTACCACTATTACACTCTTAGGGTTATTGGGCCTTGTTGAAAATTGATGTGGCTCATAGATGTCGTTTCTGGATAGTGATGTTGGCTGTTTCCATCTTTTAGAAGCTTGCATGGTGTTTTCTGGTACCATTGGCCATACCATCCTGGATATGCCTGATCTCTGAAGCTAAGCAGAATTAGGTCTGGCTAGTACTTGGATAAGAGACCATTTATTTTTAAAATGGGTTGTGAGATAGTAGGTTTTATAAACTTTTCCATACTGCCTTCCTTGGAACTAGCCCTCCCTTCCATCCCAAGGTCTCCTTGATACTCTCAGCAAACCTCACTTAAACCCTTCACCCTAAGCCCCACACCCCTTCATCCTCAGTAGGTTAATCTTCTATCCCTCTTACCTTAATGTGTCTACCCACTGCCCCAAAGGCCCTATCTAGTTTTCTGGCTTTCATTTGTTCTCCAAGTGAAACATCAAGACACATCTCTGCTTTAGTTTTTGAGTCAGGGTCTCTCACTGAATAGAGAGAGTTTTTACCAATTAAGTTAACTTGGCTGGCCAGTGAGCCCCAAGCATCCCCCAGTCTACATCCTTAACACTCTAAGTATGGGTATGTACCACAGAGCCCAATTTTTAACATGGGAAATGAAGATTTGAATTTAGCTAGGTCCTTCTACTTGCATGGCAGGCACTTTACCGATAGAGCCAAATCCCCAGTTAGTTTAGTTATTTTAAAGGTTTAAAATATTTTAAAATTAACTTTAGTTAGGTTAATTCTTTGTAGCATCCAAGTTTCTTTCAATTGTTTTTTTTTTTTTTTGTTTTTTTTTTATAATACTGAGTTTCAGAATCTATATTGTCATGTTCTCCAGTGACCAACCACAATGAGACCTTGTGACAGTTAATCTTTCCTGATGACTTGACTGCATGAACATCACCTAGGAGGTTAGTGAGACACACTTGTGGGTGTCATGGGATTAATTGAGGGACAAAACCCACTCTAAAAGTGAGAATATCCTCCCCATAGACTGGGAAGGCTTGAGTCAAGTAAAAGGAATAATAAAAATAGAAATTCAACCGAGTATGAGCCTGCCCCGCCCCCTGCTGCTGCTGTGATAACTACTGCTTCACCCCACCTAGCACCTAGCATATGGGATTCTCTGAACCATAAGTTTCAGTAACCATTCCTCCTGTAAGTAGTCAGATCTCTTATCCTAGCAACGCAAAACATAGCTTATATAGACCTGAAGACACAGGAAGGGGTGGTCCGCAGGATTCCGTGTCTGAGGATTAGTCACCTGTAGTAGCTTAGCCACGCCGCCTGTGCAGTCCTTAGTGGTGCATCCTCACTCCTTGCCAGTTACCACCATCTGGCTAAAGTGCTTCTGCCTCTGCTTACCCCAGGTTTATTAGTTTATTACCTCCTCATTACTGCCTTTACTTTATTACTACTGTATTATTTCACTGGTGGGGGGTGTTTCCATGGTGATGCAGAAATCTTACCATTTGAACCCATCAAAAGCACATTAGCATGTAGGTTAGGGAGTTTTTCAGAGGGGACTTGCTTCCCTAATTTCTGTTTTTAGGCTTTATGGGAGAAGATATATTGAAGTCAGTGGCCATGAACTTTAACAGCACAGCACGTGTAGGTGAAGGGAAGGCCTCAGTTTCAGCTCAGTGTATTCTAATTAGCATTCTGTAACATAACAATGAAAATGACAAACAATTTTGTAGCGTACTGCTGATCTTTCTGGGATTCAGAGCCCGCTGGAAGAGACTGATATGGGGCAAAGGAAACACCTTAAACAGATGATGATAATGATTTTCTTTGCAGCAGAGAAGCCAATGGGCCAACGTATGAATCTTCAGCAGGACGTCATGGTGTGTTCTGGTCACCATGCACAGTTATGACCGTCTGCCCTTATAGACACTTCCTCCTGGTTTGATTCGGCTTCAGAAATTGACTCCAAAAAGGCTGATATGCAAACACCATGAAATCTTATTTATTCACAATGAAGAAGAGCTAGCTATCAAGCAGGCAATGTTAAGGCATGCAAATCAATTCTTTTTCATGGGACAAACTACATGGGACATTAACTTAAAGTTCAAGGATCTAGGTATCTTGTTCCACAAGAATCCATTAGTCCTAGCTCTGCCATAGCCTGTGTTTAATGACTTTACACTGGGTGACTACGTACTTGCAGTTGGCTAGGCTGTGAGGCTGGGGACTATTTATACCATGGTGGTTGGCAAGTGTTGCCACGCATGCCATTTTTTCCCTTTGATTGCTCATTGTTAGGTTTATCCCTACACCACTGGTCTAAGGCATGTGTCATAAAATATGCTCAGACTGGGTGGGTGGAGCATTGTATGTCCTGGAAGGGACATGATTGGTCTGTTCATTCGCTTTCTTTACTATGGTGGATGACTAGGAATGAACTCCTCGGAGGGTTTAGTATTCTCCCCAAACCTTGGAGATGAAAAGTACTTACCCAACTCCCTAATTGTATGATTTAAATAACCTATCCCTGCTTAGGTGTGAACCTGTGTTCCAGAGTTTCTAGGTTCTTGTGCTATTGTGCAGTAGGTTTTAGGTTCCATGATCTTTGGTCATGTGCAGGTTAAGGGGCTGAGAGATGAAACAGGAAGCAAATGATGAGTGGCTGCTGTCACTTACTGACTTTTGGAATGGTCATTTAATGTCTAAAAACAAAACAAAACAAAACAAAACAAAACAAAACAAAACAAATCAAAACCCAGTAACAATAGACAGTGACCCTTGAAATGTATGCCCAAACTGGCCTTCGGCTAACCTCAGGCCTCACTTTGGACAAATAAGGGCAGCAGAAGCCATCACTAAGTAGATTTTGCACTTTCTAATGAGGCATACAGTGCCAAAAATAAGTTTCTTTCATTAGTGAAAATGAGACTCCTTCATCAACTTTTGTATTATACAAAGAAAGAAGGAAAAAAAATACAGGGAACTGTATAGCCGGGAACCTAGGCAAAGTAAACAATTATTTTTGATTTATTGATTTCTTAGAGAAGACAGAGCTTTTGGCAGAACACAGAGCATTTCTCTTAATTAGTGTCATGATTTTTGGGCAGTTATTGACAAGACTGTTTCTCTAGCTTTGTTGTTTTTGTTAATGTCAGTTATGTTCCCTGCACTCCCCATTGTAAGCTGCCACAGACTCCTTTGGAGGGAGCAGAGTGAACAAAGACTCTTGGCCTCTAGTCAGGAACTCACAGAAGGGCATGGATCATAACAGGAGAGTTCTGGATGCAGCCTTAATTTTTTAAGCCTCAGTTTGAATACTTAGTGAGCTGACTAATCCCAGGCTTGGCCCGTTCACCTATGAAGTGGAATACTTGCCTTCATAATTGGCAAGAGGCTTAAAGGTGAGTTGTGGAGCACGTTGTATTGACATGTGACAACTGAGTCATACTGATGACTAGACAGGTGGATTTCTACAATTGGCTGACAGATGCAGAGTCATCATCCAGGACTGAGGGGTGGGCATGTCTAACTTCTGCTGACTGTCTCCAAAGAGTGAATACTTTTACTTCATTTCAGATCTATGCAAAACACCGAAGATATTGACAACATTCTTCTTGGTTGGAGATATAGATGGCTGCAATAAATGATGCACAGTCACTGGGCATTTAGCATCTATGACTCCTGACAATAAAATCCCAGCTTCTCAGGTGGGTGGGAGTGGCGTGGAGGGTGATACTGACTGAGCACCTATTATGTGTCAGCTCCTGCTCTAGGCTTGGAAGTTTTTTCAGTAACTAAAACAAACATATAAACAAGCAAAAAACTCAACAACAACAAAAAAACCAACCAACCAAACAAACAAACATGAAAGCCTCATCCATCCCCATGGGTCTGTGTTCTAACATACCAGTAAAACTGACTGAAGCTGTAGTGTTTAAATTGAAGCAACACTGGATGCCACAGTGTCTTAGTTGAAGGTGATTTTATTTTTCACTCACCACTGAAGTCCACCACTGCCCTAATGTCTTCATTAGGGGCGTAGCTGCTGAAGCCAATGTTGACTGAGCCCAGCAAGTGAGAAAGCATCTTACCCAGCCCTTTGAGGTAGGATTATACAACATACTTGAGATGCAGAGCCGTTAGGAAAATTACTTAAGGTCACACAGCTTCATGATGACAGAATCAGGTTTCAAACACAGTTGTGCCTACCCCAAACTTGTAACACTCTTATCTGTGACTAATGGGAGACATTTGGCCTGAAGTTTCAAGGTGTCATTCTATTATGTTTGGAAGGGTGTGCTATGATATGAATATAAAGGCAGGGGATAGGAAGAGAGAAGGTAAATGATCTTTCTTTCAAACAGCCCTCCACTCTAATAAGTTCCTGGTTAAGATATCCGGAGAAATGCCCATCTTAATTTTAATTTGCTGGGATAGGAGGAATGTCTAATGTGGGGCAGTGGGCTGCGAGAAGCAGCTGGGTGCTTGGTCGAGCACCCCCCTCCCCACCCCCACCCCGCCCCCAACCTTATTGGATGGCAGGAGTTCAGCTCTGCTCCCAGGGCCTGGTTCTTTCCATTTAGCTTCAGCCCTCCCACAACCACTCCCACAGAGAGGTCTATGGCCAACAGTCACACAAGCTTCAGGCCCTAGAGAGATTTACATACTTAATGAGGTACCTGAAGGCTGAAGGGTAGAGCCAATTAAGCATTCTTCCCCAGCCCCTCCCCCTCTCTACCTCCCTATTTAACTCAGGTCTGCCCTGGGTTTGGGGGAGGGGGGTGCATCCAGATCCATTCACCATCCGCCATGACATTAAAGCCTGTAAAAATCCATGGACTTTCTCGTGTCATTTGGACAGAGCCTCGAGGAACTGTGGAGTCACAGCAGCCGTGCCTGTTCCCAGCAGCCTTACCTACAGTCTAATCTTATCGAGTCTCTGGAACCTATTATTGCCCTAAAAATCTCTTTTAAAACATGAATGAATGTATAAGGATGTGCCCTTGATTGCAATTGATCTCTCTGCAGAAGGAGCAAGAGACTTCAGTTATTGAGCATGAAGAGCCAGGCGAGGCTTAATCATGGCCAACTTAATTGATCTGAAAGATTCCCTAGGAAATTAGGAATGTGTGTCTCAGGGCTTGTCTGTGAGGGTGTTTGCAGAAACAGAATGAGGAATCCAACCTCATAAAGGTGTTAATCCTTTGATGAGTTCACACTATAATGGTTTTATTGGTGAAAGGACTGAGGAAGGACCTTGTTAAAGGAAGTAGGACACTGGGAGCATAGCTTTGGGGGTGCATCTTGCCCTCAGGTACCCCCTTTTCTGTCTTTATTACCATAGTGTAATATATTATACCCTTTCTTAATGTTAAGAAAAATAAGACACCCCTTTTGAATGCCATGTACATTAGATGTTCCCTTTAAAATGGTAAAGCTATTAGAAACAGCAGTGTGCATTGCTTGGCTGAGATACTGTTGCCTTTGAGCAACAGTTAGTCGATCAGTGAACCATGCTCTGGTGGAATAGAAAGGTGGCCGTGAATTAGCAAGCAGCTGGGCCAGATCATGAAGTATCTTGGGCAGTATGCTAAAGACACTGGGACTTTTTCCAAACTCTGTGGGGAACCAGAGAAGAAGGGTTATATAAACACATAGCTAAAGCAGGTGAAGGTAAGATAGGATTCTAGAACCTTGAAGAAGAAATCTTTACCCAAGGTCAAACCACAAAATACTTACAGAGAGGGAACTAGAAACCTGGGGCTAGTCTGCACCTTCCAAGCCACCCTGAATTTTCTTTGTTTTCTCTTCTAGTTCAAGTTATAAAGTATTTTTTCCTTTTGTTGAAACATTTTCTCATATAATACAGCCTGATTATGATTTCATCTCCCTCAACTCCTCCCAGATCCTTCTCACTCATCCAGATCCACCCACTTTCTATCTCTCATTAGAAGATGAATAGGTTTCTATGAGGTAATAATATAATATGTATAATATAATACAATATAATATACAGTAATGGAAAAATAAACAAGCAGAAGGAAAAGAGGCCAAGAGAAGGCACAAGAATCAGAGACTCACTTCTTTGCACACTCAGGAATCCCATAATAACACTAAACTGGAAGCTTTAATATATACACAGAGGACCTGGTGCAGTCCTGTGAAGGCCGGATGCTTGATATTTCAATGAAGTCATATGCGCTTTGCTTGCCAAAAGGGCCTCGTTTTCTTGGTGTCCTTTATCCTCTCTGGCTCTTACATTCTGCCTCCTCTTGTTCAGGATTCCCTGAGCTCTGAGGGGAGGGATTTGATGGAGACATCCCATTTAGGACTGAGTGTTCCAAGGTCTCTCACTCTCTGCATAATGTCTGGCTGTGGGTCTCTGTGTTTGTTCCCCTCTGCTGTGGGAGGAAGTTTCTCTGATGATGGCTGACCAAGACACTGATTTTTGAGTATAACAATATCATTAGAAGGCTTTTATTTGTCTGTCTGTCTAGAACAAAAGTACTTCATTTTCCCTAGGTCCCTAGGCTATCTAGTCTCAGGTTCTTGGTCATGTAGGGTTTGGGTTCCATCTTGTGGAGTCAAGTCAAATACTGATTATTTATTCCCAAGAACTTTGGGCCACCGTTACCGTAGTATATTTGGAAGGTAGAACAGAATTGTAGATGGAAGTGTATATGGCTAGTTTGGTGTTTACATTTTTCTTTTGGTGGTGTGCAGAGCATCTTCCTTTACCAAAGAGACCAGGACATAAAGGTGGAGGCTCTACGTAGGCACCAGTTCAACTTGTCCATGTTCAGTGAGCCACATAGGAATTGTCTTCAGCAACAGGCCCTTGCTGTCAGTTGTGAAGGGAAACCTATATAGTCTTGGCAATAGCCTGGATTGTTTGGGGGTTTCCATGGGGTATCTTTGGCCAACAACTCAATTAGATGTAGCCAAAGCCTGATACTGAAAGCTTCATTTGGTGACAAAAGATGTCATGTTGGGACTCCATCTCCCTCATTATTTGATGATTTGATTTAGATTACTTTCATACATGTCTATATTTTAGGAAGCTTCTATCGTATTGGGTTCCCATACCACCCCTTACATGGCCCTTAATTTTAGCTGTTCTCCCTGTACTCCCTCTCTGATCTCCCTTTTCTATCTCCTTCCCCACCTGATCCTCCTGCTCCAGCTCAGCTCCATCTATTCTTATCTGTCTATGCTATTTCCCTTTTCTAACGAGATCCATCTGCCCCACTCGGCCCTTTACTAAGCTCTATGGCCCTACAGATTGTAGATAATATCCTCATATAAATGAGTACATGTTATACTTGTCTTAGATGCCTTTTTCCTAGTTCCATAAATTTACCTGCTCCTTTAAAAAAAAATAACAGCTGAGCAATACTTCATTGTGTTGTAAATTGTATTGTAAATCTATCACTTTTTTTAAAAAAAAAAATCCATTCTTCTGTTAAGGGACATCTAAGTTGTCAATTATTGGCAATTGCAAATAAAACAACAAGGAATGTGGTTGAAAAGTGTCTCTGGGATAAGACAGAGTATTCTTTGGGTATATGCTCAAGAGTGGTATGACAAGATCTTGAAGTCAACCAATCTCCATATTCTTGAGTAACTATCTCACTGATTTCTATAGTGGCTGCACAAGTTTGCACTCCCACCATCAGAGGAGGAGTGTTCCCCTTGCTCCACATCCTCACCAGCATGAGCTGTCACTTGTGTTATTGATCTCAGCCATTTGGACAGGTGTAAGATAGAATCTCAAAGTAGTTTTATTTGTAATTCCCTGATGGCTAAGGATATTGAACATTTCTCTAAGTATTTTTTCAGCCTTTTGAGCTTCCCTTTTTGAGAATTCTAGTTAGATCTGTACCCCATTTTAAAATTTGTTTTTTTTAATTTCTAGTCTCTTGTGTTCTTTATATATTTTTGATATTATCCCTATATCAGGTGTGTAGTTGGTATAATTTTTTCCATTATATAGACTGCCACTTTGTCAGAATAATAGTGTGCTTTGCTGTGCAGAAGCTTCTCAGTTTCATTAAGTCCCACTTATTAATCGATCTTTGCGCCTGTACTAATGGTGGTCTGTGCAGAAAGTTGCCTCCGGGCCAATGCGTTCCAGGCTATTCACCACTTTCTCTTCTATCAGGTTCAGTGTGTCTAGTTTTATGTTGAGGTCTTTTTAATGTTGAACTGTATTTCTGGTTTCTTTATAAAAAAAAAAAAGCAGGTATGCATAGGTGTATGAAATTATGTCTGGGTCTTCAGTTCTATTTCATTGATCAACATGTCTGTTTTTCAGTCAATACCATGCTGGTTTTATTACTATAACTCTGTAGTACAACTTGAAATGAGGGATGGTGATATTTCCAGCGGTTTCTTTATTATTTAGTATTGTTTTATCTATCTTGTTGTGTGTGTGTGTGTGTGCGTGTGTGTTTCCATAAGAAGCTGAAAACTGTCTTTCAAGATCTGTAAAGAATTGTGTTGGAATTTTGGTGGGGCTGCATTAAATCTATAGATTACTCTTGATAGGATGGCCAGTTTTGTTATGTTAATCCTACCAATCTATGAGTGTGGGAGATTTTTTAAAATCTTCTAATATCTTCTTCAATTTCTTTCTTCAGTGGCTTAGAGATTTTATCATGCAAGTCTTTCACTTGCTTAGTTACAGTTACCCCAGAAGATATTTTATATTATTTGAAGCTACTGGGAAAGGTCAACACCCTGATTTCTTTCTCAGACCATTTATCATTTATGGATAGGAAGGCTACTGATTTTTGTTAGTTGTCTTTATACCTAGCTACTTTGATGAAAATATAACAGTTACTAAAAATGGATTTTTAAGGGTCACTTGTGTATACTTTCATATCATCTGCAAGTAAAGATACTTGGACTGCTTCTTCTTCAATTTGTATACCTTGATCTTTGTCCATTACCTTGTTGCTCTCAGTATGACTTCAAGTACAATACTGAATGGGTATGGAGAGTAGACAACCTTGTCTTCTTCCTGATTTTAGTGGAACTGCTTTTAGTTTCTCTCCATTTAAGTTAATGTAGAACTAAAGTCTTGCTGCAAATTGCCTCTATGATATTTCAGCATGTTCCTTGTAACCCTAATCCCTCCAGGACTTTTATTATGAAGGGGTGTTGGATTTTTGACAAAGGTCTTTTCTACATCTAGTGAGACGATATTTTTATCTTTCACTTTGTTTATATGGTACTTAACATTACTGATTTATGCATGTTGATCCACCCTTGCATGATATAGCCTGCTTTATCATGTAGATGATCTTTTTTGATGTTACTGGATTTGGCTTGCAAGCATTTTGTTGAGAAATTTTGCATCTATGTTCATGAGGGATATTGGTCTATGATTTTCTTTATTTGCTGTGACTTTATGTAGTTTGGGTGTCAGGGTAACTGTGACTTCATAAAATGAATTGGGCAATATTCCTTCTGTTTCTTTTTTGTTTAATATTTTGAGGAGTATTGACATTAACTCTTCATTGAAAATCTGTTGCAATTCTGTGCTAAAACTACCTGACCCTGGAGTATTTTGCTGTTGTTGTTGTTGGGAGACTTTTAATTACTGTATCTATTTCATTATGGGTTATAGTCTGCTTAGATTGCTTATCTGATCTCAATTTAACTTTGGTAAGTGATATGTATTGAGATAATTATCCATTTATCCCAAGTTGGTGAAGTGCAGGTTTTTAAAATATGTTTTTATGATTTGCTAGATTTCTTCAGAGTCTGTTGTTATGTCCCTGTTTTTATTTATAATTTTGTTAATTTGGATTGTCCCTCCTCATTAATTAACTTGCATAAGGGTTTGTCAATCTTATTGATTCTCTCGAAGAATCAACTGATTCTTTAGGTTTTTGTTTGTTTTTTGTCATTGTTGTTGTTGTTTTGTTTTTGTTTTGCTTATATTGCATTGATTTCATTCCTGAGTTTTATTATTTCTTGCTGTCTACTTCCAAATGTGACTTCTTCCTTTTCTTCTAGATCATGGCTGAATTGCTAGTGTGAGATCTTTCTAGTTTCTTTACGTATGAATGTAGTTCTGTAAACTTCCCTTTTGAACCACCTTCATTGTGTCCCATAAGTTTAAGTTATATTGTGTATTTATTTTCATTCAGTTCTAGAAACTCTTTCATTTCTTTCTTAAGAAATTGACCCATTTGTTATTTAGTATTGAGCTTTCAGTTTCCATGAGTTTGTAAGTTTTTCTATTGTATCTGCTGTTGTTAATATTCAGTTTTAATCCATTGTGGTCAAATAGGATGCAGGGTGTTATTTCAATTTTCTTGTATCTGTTGAGGTTTGATCTTTATATAACTTTTTGTAAAAAAAAGTTACAACCTCTACTTTTTGTAAAAGTGTTATATATATATATATATATATATATATATATATATATATATTCTGTTCAGATAAAATGTTCTGTAAGTATGTTAGGTCCATTTGGTTCACGACATCTGTTACTACAGCATTTCTCTGGATTCAGTTTAGTTTTTGTCTGGATGATGTTTATTGGCAATTGTGTGGAATTTAAGTCTCTCACTATCAGCGTGTGAGAATCAATGTGTGATTTAAGCTATAGTAGTGTTTCTTTTATGAACTTGGGTGTCCTTGTCTTTGGGAGATAGATATTAAAAATTGAAATGCCCTCTTGGTTGATTTTTTTTTTCTTGATAAATATGTAGTGTCCTCTATCTCTTCTGATCAATTTGAAGTCTACTTTGTCAGATACTAAAATGACTACACCAGCTTGCTTCTTAGGTTCTTTGCTTGGAAAATCTTCTTTCCACATTTTTACCCTGAGGTGATGTCTATCCTTGATGTTAAAGTGTATTTCTTGGATCCAGTAGAAAAATGAATCCTGTACTTTGTTTGTTTGTTTGTTTTGGTTGTTTTCTTTTTCATTTATTCTCTTAGTCTGTGTCTTTTTATTGAGAATTGTGACCATTTATGTTGAAAGATACTAATGAGCAGTGTTTGTTGATTCCTGCTATTTTGTTGTTGTTGTGGTGGTGATGGTGGAGGTAGAGGTTGTGGAGGTGAAGGTGGTGGTTATGATGTGTGTGTTTGTGTTTGTGTTTGTGTGTGTGTGTGTTTTCAGTCTTCATTTGCTGGTCTGGAGTTATTTATTCCTTGTCTTTTCTTGGGTATGATTAATCTCTGTAGATTGGAATTTTCCTTCTAGTTTCTGCTATAGAGTAGATTCATAGATAGATATCATTTACATTTGGCTTTATCATGGAATGTTTTATTTTCTCCATCTATTGTGATTGAAAATTTTGCTGGGTATGATAGTCTGGGCTGGCACCTATGACATCTTAGAATCTGAAGCACATCTGTCTAGGCCCTTCTGGCTTTTAGAGTCTCCATTGAGAAGTCAGGTGAAATTCTACAAGGCCTGCCTTTATATGTTGCTTGGTCTTTTTGCCTTGCAGCTTTTATATTCTTTTTTGTTCTATATATTTAATGTTTAGATTATTATGTACCAAAGGGAATTTATTTTCTGGTCTAGTCTATTTGGTGCTGTATGTGCTTCCTATATCTTTATAGTCATTTTCTTTATTAGGTTAGGGAAATTTTCTTCTATGATTTTATTGAAAATATTTTCTGTGCCTTTAACTTGTTTTGTCTTTGACCTATTATTCTTTGATTTTTATCTTTTCATAGTGTCCCAGAGTTTCTGGATGTTTTATTCCAAGAGTTTTTAGATTTAACTATTTTTTTTTATCTAGGTATCCATTTCTCTATTGTATCTCCAATGCTTTATATTCTTTCTTTTATCTCCTGTATTTTGTTGGTGAGGCTTGCCTCTGAATTCCTGTTTAAGCTCCTATATTTTTTATTTTCAGATTGCTCTCAGTTTGCCTTTTCTTTATTGATTCTATTTCAATTTTCAGGTCTTGAACAGTTTTATACATTTCCTTCTGTTTTTGGTGTTTTCACAGATTTCTTTAAGGGACTTATAGGTTTCCTATTTAAAGATCTCAGTCATATTCATAAATGCTGTTTTAAGGTCACAACTATGCTTCAATATTCTGAGCCTGTGGTAGAGTTGCTGGGCTCTAGTAGGGACATATTGTCCTGCTTGCCATCCATTGTGTTTTTATGCTAATGTCTAGGCAGCTGGGTTTGGGAAGATTGCACTTCTGGGTGATAATATCTAGTCTTTTCTACATTGTGTAGACGTTTTGTTCCTTGGTTTCTGTTGCTCTCCTGGTTCCTAGGAGAGTGTGTTGGCTGGTAGGAAAAATTTCTAGAATCCTGATATGTGTGGACACTATGGGTTCTGGGAAAATGACTTTTTAGGTCTTGGGAGCTGACACTTAGAAATCAAGATTGGCTAGGAGTCAGGGCTGAGGGGTCCACAGGAGGAAGGAAAGTGCTGTGTCCCACAGGATCTGCTTAGTTCCCTGGGAAGGGGAGCAGAGAGTCAAGAGAGGCTACAACAGCTAGTCTGTTATAGAACTGGGGAGGAGTGGGGGATGGACATAGAGGAGAGGGGGGAGAATGAGCTTGACTATCTGCTTCATTTACTTCTGTGTTAGGCTTGGTTTGAGGGTTCTCAGAGAAAGCCTGGTGGAGTTAGGGGCTGGAATAATAGGATGGGGGGGGGAGATAGGAGAAGATGTACATAATCAACCAATTACGGGCAGGGGGAGGGGGAGGCCACAGCAGGTGGTCTGCTACAGTGAGACCAGGGGATTGGAACTGAGGGAGAGGAGAGGGTCTGCAGTGAGCTACCTGCTTCGCTGGCTGGGCCAGTTCCTGGGGCATGCCTACTGGATTTGGAAGCTGGAATAAAGCAATGATTAGAGAGAAGGAAGTTTGGATCTATGTGATCCACTGGAGATGGAGGTGACTGGTGTGGGGGCAGCTGCAGCAGGTGCTCTTCTACAGAGCTGGGGAGTCTGTAAGCATGGCATATGGCAGAGAAAAGAGAGAGATGATCTGCAGGTAGCCTGCATGCTTCCTTCGCTGGAATCACCCTGAATTTTATTAACCATTATGGGAGCGAATAAGCTGAGCTTTAAGGCTTTTTCTCCAGATGATAAGTTCCTTCTTTGCTTTGGCTTGTTTTCACTCCTGATAACTCTGCCTCTAGACCAGAACACGAGAAAGGCTCCTAAGTACCAAGAAATGGTACTTGACCTAAGTACTTTGTGTCTGACCAAAGAAGTAATTAGAAGATGGGGTCCCAGGAAAACTGATGAGAATAATGGTTTAACATTCTGTTGAACACCTTCAGATACTTCTCCATAAATAACCTGAAGACTTGAAGGAAGGTATAGAATGTTCTAAGCATCAGGAAAGGCCATTAAATACTCTCTGTTCAGTTTTCTTGATATCAGATGTGTGTGTGTGTGTGTGTGTGTGTGTGTGTGTGTGTGTGTGTTCATGTCTGCATTCTCAAGTACCTTTGTACCCTTTCCAACATACACCGGACACCTTCATCTCCTAGCTATTCTGCCCACACGTGTAGTTACTACACAGCTTACAAACACTTACACATGTACATAGCTCCATTCAAGCACATAATCTTCCACTCACTGAAATACACTGCACACTCACATATACAAGAGGATGTGGACTATGTTCTCATGGCCTTTGCACACACCTGCTATACACTATCATCCTCCACACTATCACCCCTCCCACACACAAAGAAACCCACATGCTTTAGCCACAAGTATATATAACACCTGTGGCAAAGCCTTCTCACCCACAAAATATATACACCTCCTATCTATCTATCTATCTATCTATCTATCTATCTATCTATCTATCTATCTTCTCCAAAGTCAAATTAATGCTCATACCAGTACCAGATCACTACAGCAAACCTCAGATCACCTTTATTCTATATTTCTGTCTGTCCGTCATCTGCATCTATATTTACACACACACTCCCTATACATGCACATGTCCTCATTCACCCACCCACACACCACATTCTCATTCACACACACACATAATTCTCTCTCTCTTTCTCTCTCTCATAGATATCATATTCATTTTCTTGAGATCCTAATTCAGCAGTGAAATTTGCCTGAGGCCACATACAATCTAAGTCCAGGAAAATACATACATACACACACACACACACACACACACACACACACACACACAATGTTGTGTGTGTATATTCTAAAGCTTAAAAAGTTTATGAAGAAACAAATTTTCTTTGCCTATTTTTAGCTCCCCAAGGCTTTAAATATGTCCTTATTCCCTGCTCAAGCAGCTTCTGGCATTATGTAACTCCAGCAGCTCTGATTCCTGACGTCAGTGCCTGCTTACTCCAGTGATGGTGACTGACTGGCTGACGGAAGTGCAATACCCTTTTCTCTCCACCCCCTCCACCAGAGCAGCAGGTGCAGGTGTCCTAGAAGAGATGGAGAGGGAAAGTTACTGCTGGGGGGGGGGGGCACTGGGAGGCGTGTTTCAGCTAATGTTCTGAAGCTCCTTGTACATTGAACCCTGTTTAGCAAATATTGAAGAACAGACTGGTATGTGAAAAATTATCTGTGCCTGCCACTTACCCCTTCACAAACTATTGATTGATTGATTGATTGATTGATTTATCTATCATCATCTATCTACCTATCTATGTATCTACGTATCATCTATCTATCTATCTATCTATCTATCTATCTATCTATCTATCTATCTATCCATCTATTTATTTTTTGAACCAATGTCTCCATATGTAGCCCATGCTGGTTTTGCACTTATGATGCCCCTGCTCCAGCCTCCCAAGTTCTGAGATTTCAGCTGTGTCCCACCACATCCAGCTTGCATATTTTCTGGACAGGAGACAAATGTTTTGGGAAAAGGAGAACTCTCACCTCTGCATATGCTACAGTTCTGAGCCTGAGGCTGAAGGGCAGCTGGGGATAGAGCTGAGGGATCAACAGGCTTTATCATTACATGCAGTTCTGTGCTGGGGCTTTCTTGCTGACATCCACTACAGACTCGCAGCTGTAAGATCAGATGCAGTGGCTTCACGTGGCCATAGCCCATATCCTCCTGCAAACACATCAACACTGTATTCTCTACAGCACCCACCTACCCAACCACCAGGACCCACAGCACTAGCTACAGAATTCCTGAGATTTCAGAACCCACCCAGTGCATTGATAGAGGTTCTCCTGTGTTAACAGGTGGGAGTAACACAGGGTAGAGTTAGGCACATGGAGTCTGTGTGCCTGAGATTACTTACAGCTCCTGCATCCATTCACTCCTTGAGTGACTTTACTCCTCTGAGCCTTTACTCTTTTAAAGTGGGGATTGCTGCAAAGTTTTAAAGTTGGCTGTGAGTAAGCTCAGCATAGAACGTGTTGGAGAGTCACCATCTTCGTTCTCCTTTAGAAGCCAAGCTTGTTTGTTGATGTCAGCTCTTCCAGTCTGGCCATGATCGATGTCTAAGAAAGCTTAGTTCTCAGAGCTTTCATTTGAGGGCCATGTGTTACTCTGTACCCACCTTTTTTGACTTTTAAGCAGTTCCTCGGATAGCTGCATCTGTCTGTGTTATGTCTTTCCTTAGGCTTTCCTTTGTCTAGACCACTATCTTCCCCCTTGTCAATTGAGCCAACTTTTCACTTTACAATGCTGGGCTTGTGTATCGCCTTTCAGGATATTCCACCCCAGGGTCAGGGTGCATTTAAAAAAAATATGGTTTCAGTGCTAAAGATCACACATGGTAGGCGAATATTCTTACTGCTGCATTAGCTCATCATGCCCTGTATTGCCCCCCCCCCCACCGTGTTCTCTCTTATACAGACAGTGGTCCCTTTCTCCTAAGCCCATCTCTCAACATTCATCAAACTTGGTTTCCTTTGGAAGCTGCCAAAAGGAGGAAGTGCTAAGGAACAGGACTCCCAGCAACCTTGGTGACATCAGGCTTCTCCAAGCTTTGCTACCCAAGCACAGTCTGGGGGCCATCATTATCATGGGTGGAGACTTGTCAGAGATATCTATTTCTCTCCTACCCCAACCATAAAGACCAGAATATGAATTTTAATAATGACGGGATTCATTTTTCATAATATTTCTGGAAGAGCTTTGTCCTGGGATCTCCTCCTATGCCCTGACAGCGACAGCCAGTCCAAAAAGTCAGGTGTACTCATGATCATGAATGAGACCCCTCAGGTAGGTAAGTCATCTAAATTGTCACTGGGACTCCAGTCTCAGCCTGTCCTCATCATATCCCCAAATAATCCTTCCTCATTTTACCTCTTCCTCAATCTGAAATCATCTCAAACTCTGACCCACACTTCTTCCCTGAGGAGAGCTAGCACTCTCTCGGTTACTTTATCTCTGATTATTACTTACTTGACTTGCATGCATATTTTATTTTTATATTATTGTTACATGAAGAGGGAACTCTACAAAAGTGGCAGTTCAGAGTGGGGCCACTCCCTTTGCCTTTCAGTGAGTCTCATCCTCTCTCCCTTTGGCAGAACGACAGCAAGCTTGCCTGCTTCTTGTGGTCACATGACCATAAAGCTCCCGCCTCTGTAGCCTACTTGTTTTCCTGGCATCTTTATATATCTCACCCACCCAGACACATTACCTCAAATCCCCTCAATTAGTATCTGCTGCTACTGTTTTTATATAAAGCACGTCTCCAAATTTACATGGCTGCATAATTAAACCTTTACAAACACTTGAACCAAATGCATTTTAGATACTTATAAACTCGCCAGAAGCATTTCACTCATTCAGAAAAACAGAACCTGCATACCAGCACATATCACTTGAAGCACATCTGATCTGACAAGAGGAGGGTGTAAGTAGGCTGGCACTAAGTAGGTCTCCATAGGACAATTTTCTTTGGCTAATAAACAGATAGCACCTGTTTTAAAATCATTGTTTCCTGGTGGTTTCTGGAAATAGGAGAGTTTAATTGGGTTTTGAATGAATAAGTGCACAGAAACAGTCATCAGGTCTATGGACTTTTTCTTCCTGGATCAGTGTGGCTCCCTAGACCATACAGTGAAAGAAAAGATATCAGGAAGAAAACAAAACAGGACCATGATTTCATGCATATCATTATGCTGGCTTCAACCGCAGAACCCTGAAAATACCCACAGCTTTCCAGAAGAAATATTCCACTTGCTGAAACAAATTCTGCCTGAGCTTTTTATTCCAGATTCACCTTCTGTCCCCTGCCAATAAATCTGCTGTCCTCTGTGTGAATCGAGAGAGCCTGCCTATACACGTGTATCTCTAGTGTTGGTGGCGTTCTCTGCTTCTTGTTCTATTTACTGCTGTGTCTGACTATCAAGACGGATAGATAGACTGCAATGGTAGAGTCCACCTGTGGATGAATGAAGCCAATACAGAGTCAGATTTATACTAGCCCCTGTCAGATTTATACAGAAAATGCTAGAGAACCAGATTTCAGGAGGACAGCAGATGCAGACATCTGGAACCAGAAGTGTACTGTGTGCCTTATCACTGAGAATGTTGGACTCCAATCATTTTCAACTACTGGGTTACTCAACTTTAAAAAGTTCAAAGGCCTAGATAAAATTTTAGCCTTATCTTGGGACACTATGTTTATTCTGTAGTCTTGGTGGGGATGGAAAAACAGTTTGAAGGATTAATTAAGATTGCATCAGAAGAAACAAGAATGAGTGTCTTGGTAGGCACAGTAATCCCCAAGGCATCCTTATCCTGACTACTGAGGACTGTGAGCAGGTTGTGTTACATAGTAAGGAAGAATTGAAGTTGCAGAGAAGATGAAGACTGCAGAGTAGCTCAGTTTAAATAAAGAGATTAACCTGGGTTATCAGGGCAGGCCAATAGAATCACAAAGGTCTTTTCTTTGTAGAAAAAGATGGAAAGATGTCCAAATGTTGATTGTCAAAATGGAAGGGAACCTTGAACCAAAGAATATGGCAGCCTCTAGTGGCTGAAAAGGGTAAATAAATAGGTTGACCCTCATCTCTAGAAAGGAACACAACTTTGTATTATATGATTTCACATATACAAGCTAGGCAAGCTCCCTCCCCCGAGATACTACGTCAGCCCTGTTTTACAGGCTCTCACTAAGTTACCTAGACTGGTTTTTGAACTCACTTTATAGCCCAGGCTGTACTTAAACACATCTTTCTGCCTAGCCTTTGAAGGGCCAGCATATACCGCCAGACCCAGTTTTCTGTCCATTCCTTGATTTTAGCCTGGTGAGACCCAATTCGGATTTATGACCTGTCGAAGCATCAAATAATGTGTTGTTTGAAGCCGCTAAGGTGGTGGGTTGTGATTTATTACAGCATCAAAAGGAGATGAATGCGTATCTTCATAAGGAAACACAGTGCATGTCAGAAACAGAAACGTTTTTCTATTGGGTCTTAATGGTTGTAATCCATTAAGGGCTAGAAAACCATAGCATTTCCTCAAAGTGTAATTCAGAATAGATTCTGTAGGGACTGATGGACAGCATATGCCTCCCTAGGTCTTGGCTGTCTCAGTTACGACTGTGTGCATAGTTGAGGTATCTGATGCCTCTTGTTCTAGAACTTAGAGGCAGCAAGTCAGTGCATGAATCTTTACAAGGGAGTGGAGTCTCAGGAGCATGCTTTGCAGAGATTCTTTAGGTGTGGTAAATGTGTGCCTCAAAGTGCCAGTTTTACCCCATTAGAAGCTCCAACTAGTAGAGAAATGTGGCTTTCTGGAAGATCCCAAACCTGATGTTCCAGGACATCTGCCAGTCTTCTCTGGAGCATGGAAAAATATTGTACTTGATGAGCGTTCGTTGTGACTACACTTCTGCTCTGGGGAGTGTGATAATTTTTTTTTTTTTCTGCAGTGTTTGGGAAGGAAGCATCTCTGGGTATTGGTCTCTGCCCATCAGAAATCAGTGTTGTGATATAATTACATTTGTGAAGCAGATGGATAATCCATGAGCACGTGGCTGAAGCTCCTGGTGCAGTTAGAGGCAACAGATCTGAGGGTGGGGTAGGAGTGGAGGTGTGGCTCAATGTGCCTTTCTGTTCCCAGATAAAAGCCATCTAGCTCAGGCCTCTGATGTTTTTCCAAGGATGTTGGCAGAGACATAAATCTGAGGCTTGGGAAAGAGAATTAATATTTATTAAGTACCTAGTATGTATCAGACTATTTCTATAATTGTCTATTTTTATATGTAAACTATTATTATTGTGTATATGCATACATGCACACACACATGCATGTGCAAGCCATGGCAAATGCGGTAGGCCAAGTGACAGCTTTGCGGAATCAGTTTTCGCCTTTCATCTCTTACATTGGTTCTGTGAATCAAACTCGGGTCACCAGGCTTATGGCAAATGCCTCTAACCACTGAGCCATCTCACCAGCCATCATTTACTATTTAAGACAAACCTAAGAAATAAGTTTGGCTATGTCTATCTTAGATGTAAAAGAGAAAAACTAGGATTGAGGAAATCAGAGTTAGGGGATTTATGGGTATTTTTAGTGCTTCCCTCTAAAAGTTTCTTTAGCCAGATCATAGAATTTTTCTGGTCTTTATTCTTCTCAATAAGTGTGTTTTCCCCACCACTTAAATTTGAATGAGGTGTGTGTCCTTCTTAGAATTGTCAAATGTGAGTAGAAATGGATTTCTTCTCATGCTAATCTGGAGAACCAATGTCAACTTGTGTTCTTTCTTCCTCCAGTATGGCTACAGAATGTGCCACAAAGAGGTTGCTCTTTCATCTGGTTCTGGCCACGAGGATGACATGACAATGAGCTGGGGCCAGAGATCCTACCAAAGTGTGAGAGTCATAAATTCTGAGTGAAGTACTGAGGCTCAGTGTCTTGAGCCTCTAACAATTTTAAGGTCACTGGGCGAAGCAACATCACTTGTTCTGAATCTGCTGCCAAAGAGAAGAAAGTTGAGCGCTTGGCCAATCTGGAGTCAAAGTTGAGACTTTTGTTTGTGGTTTGCAGGCACCAAAGATGCTGTGGTTTCCTATTCATGATCTGTATAGGGGGCTGAGACATGAAACAGAGGGATGCTCTTTGTCCTCTCCTCCCTCCCTCTCCCTTTCTCCTTCCTCCCTCCCCTCCCCTCCTCTGCTTTCCTCTTTCTCTTTTCCTTCTTCCCTTCCTTTCTTCCTTCCTTCCTTTCTTTCTTTCTTTCTTTCTTTCTTTCTTTCTTTCTTTCTTTCTTTCTCTCTTTCTCTCTTTCTCTCTTTCTCTCTTTCTTTCTTATTTTCAAGAGCAGATCTTCCATGAACCCAGAGCTACTGGTTATCTAGACTGACTGTGCAGTGAACTCCAGAGGTCTAGCTGCTCCCCCATCCCCTACCCAGCACTAGTACTACAAACACAGGTCACCAGGCCTGGTGGCTTGATGTGAGCACAGGAAGCTACAATCAGATACTCATGCAGCAAGAGGTACGTCACTGACTGAAATTTCTCTCCAACCCCTGTTTATTGTTTTAAAGGCGTAAATTAGACGAAACAGATTAGGGAGGAAGGTAATGGCAATTGCTTTCTAGTTCTCTGTCCTCTTAACACCTCTCATTCTGGGACTATTTTTGCTACTGTAGTAGTCAAAATAAAGTCAAGACAAACACGGCATGACACTAACAACATGCCTTATCTCTAAGGGGAGTAAGTGTAATTTCCTCATTAGCAGACTGCCTTAGAGATGTCCTCTGGCCTTCAGATAGATAGATGGATGGATGGATGGATGGATGGATAGGTAGAAAGATAGATAGATGATAGATAGATAGATAGATAATAGATAGGTGATAGATAGGTGATAGATAGATGATAGATAGGTGATAGATAGATGATAAGAGGTAGAGGGCAAGGCTCCAGGTAGATGACAAGACAGGGCTGAACATCACTGTTTGAGGGGGCATTTTGGTCAGTTCCATTTGGTAACATGCATCTTACTGACTTTTTGACTTTGTTTCGACTTTTTTTTTCTTCCCCTGACCCTATTTTATGTCCCCCGTATAGTAACAAGAGGCTTTTTCTGCTTTATCCTTTTCTCTTCTGGAATGAGACAATGTGCTTGGAAACAGTTGCTGAGGGAGCAATCTTGTTTTTGAGAAAGAAATGGCAAAAGAAGAGAAGAAAAGTGTTTGTGGGGGATGCCAAACCAGAGTAAGCCTGGTTTAAGCAATTGAGGTGGTGGGAATGTGTTTGCACAGCCAGGAAACACAGGCTGAGGTCTGCGGTTGCTTATGTGGATAGGATTCTGAAAGGACTTTATGATCTATCTTCTAATTCACCGTTACTGCATCTGGTCCAGGAGAGTCCTAGTGCTATTCATGAAGCTTGGGTTAAGCAGCAGAAAATTGACAGCCAGTCTGAGCCTGTGGTTTCCTAATAGACATCCAGGCACAGCCACAGTACATTACTGGACATATCCACAACTTCTGGAAGGACTAAATGGAGTGGTGTGTGTACCTTGTTTGAGATAGAGCCAGCCACATAGCAAGCTCCAAATACAAGCCCATTATTAACTCTGTGCACATATCCATGTGTTCATCATCCTGTAAGCACTCACTGATGGGGCCAAGTGATTATACACTTAAATTTTATCCTTACACAATTGTGTACACCAAGAATTTGGCATACCTTTGAGAGTGTGTTGACACAAGGGGCCTATTTACATCCATCACTGCAAGTAGATAAATCAGGCATACACAAGGTACACGACTAAATTGCATACACACCAAAACATAAAGCAGAAAAATCCAACTGAATGTTTATAAATGCAATTCGTAAGGTTCCTTTGGAAACATAGCCGAGGGCATTTGAAATCATTATGATAAGAAACTTACTTAAAAAATTGTTCATGTTTTATCTTTTAATGGTTCCAAATGACTCTAATTCCCTCCCCTTTACTGTTCATCTTAAATGTCTATCCATCCATCTATCCATCCATCCATCCATCCATCCATCCATCCATCCATCCATCCCGCTAAGATGATTTGAATACTCACTCTGTATTAAATATACTGGTAGGCATTGGGCCCATAAGACAGACATGAGTCTATCTTCCTAGAGCCTCTAATCTATACTGACATTGAGCAAATTGCTTAATAATATGTATGAATTGATTTACAATGGCAGAGCCAGAACACTATTGCATACATTTTCATTCCTGATCAGTGTAGAATTTACAGCCTCAGATTTTGGAGCTACATTAGCTAGAGTCAAATGACAGTCTGCTGTTTACCTGCTATGTCTGGGCAATTTACCCAACCTTTCATCTTCCTGGTTTCTCATCTGTAATGCAGAGGTCACAGAAGTTCTTGTGCAACAAAGTTTGGTGAGGAATGAAAGGCCAAAGCATGAGAACATTTGAAACAGGTTGTTAAGAATCATGTATTAGTACTACAGTTGCTATTACTGTTGGTCTCAGACAGCCCTTTGTACTTGGCAGGTATGACCCTGCACTGCATAGAACAGGTCCACATGACCAGATTACTGTCACCACTTCTCACTGTCCTCTGGATTGCTCATAGTGAGAGCCCTCCCATGCTCGGTGATGGCCATTCATCTCCTCTCCCAGTTCTCCAAGACCTGGTGGTGAGGACAGCTTTAATCTTTCTCTGAGAAGAGACTTTTAGAAACAGCCTGTGGGATCCTGCAAGTCTCTGCCTCTATTTGTCTGCCATGGACAGTCTTCTGCTTGACTCATCTCTGCAGTTATTCTTCTGACCTGGTCTCCTTGGAGTGTGGAGGGGCCAGTCTGAAGATAAAGTTCTTTCTGTGCCTTATGAGTCAAATGTGATGACAATTTCCCCCAGTGCCTGGCCCTACCAAGAGCAGTGAAGAGAGAAAACACACACAGACACACTGACACACACACAGATACACACACACACACACACACACACACAGATACACAGACACACACACATACACACAGACACACACAGACACACAGACGCACACACAGATAAATAACACACACATATAGACATAGACACACACAAAAACACAACACAGAGACACACACAGATACATAAAGACACACAGACACACATACAGACAGACACACAGACACACAAATACAGACAAACATAGACACACACAGACACAGACTTTCCTCTCTCTCTCTCTCTCTCTCTCTCTCTCTCTCTCTTCCTCTCTCCCTCTTCCCCTCTCTCTCTTCCTCTCTCTCTCTCTCTCTCTCTCTCTCTCTCTCTCTCTCTCTCTCTCTCTCTCTCTCTCTCTCCAGATTCAATACCATTCAAACCCCTGAACTATTTCTTACCAGTTGAGGTTTATTTGTCTTGCCTGAAGCATAGTCAGCTTGAGTTCTTAGCTGCAAAGCAAAGAAATAAACTCTAAATAACTGTAGCAGAAAATGAATGCATGGGAAAAGTATTGGGGAGTCATAGCATTTTCAGGGTGTCTGGGAACTAAATGAAGCTTTGGAGGCAGTTGCCAGAACGGTTCCCATCTCTGTCCCAGAGGATGTGCTGTGAAGCTCTTCTGTTCCCTCCACTGCACACTTATGCTGCCACTCCCAAGGTGGCTTCATTGCTGTCTGTTTCTCGTGCCACCAGCTCCTAATTCAAAGTCTAGGGTTGGCATCTATGACTGGCCAAACTAGAGTCACGTGCTCTTGTTTGAGTATGGGAGGCTTTGAAAAAAAAAAGTCTCTTTAACTTCTTAAAGAGAGACTATTTTTTTTTCCAGGACAGGATTATGTGGGGAGGGGAGGCATATAAGACTGGGAGGGGCTTCCAAATATATCTTAAGTGATAGGGATGACTCAAATTCAATAGAACAAATTCAGATTAGATAAGACTTCAACTGCTAGCTTTACTGTGGATATCTCCTGTTTAAAAAGGAAAACAAGACCCCTTTCTAAGGATTCTCATGATAGTCACATAAATTTAGGTTTGTTGCCTAGCACATTATCTCTGTTTAGCAAATTCTGGTTGTCTCTGTAGTAATTGCAGAAAGCAAACTGGGAAAGTAACAGAGGACTATGAATGGGGCAAGAGAAAGGGAATGTGAGGGCATGGATGATTTGAAGGATAAGTGGAAAAACACGGGAGGGGGGGACTTTAATTAGGGAGAGGGGAGAGAAGCAGGGAGGAAAAAAGTCAAAATAGTCATAAGACAACATTACTTATCTACTTAAAATTATATATATTATATACTAAGTCTGTTTAGACATTTTTATGTGTAGTTTAAATGAAAATTTACCATCTAGGCTGGCAATAGATAATCTAAGAAAAACCCTAACACCATACAGGAGAAACTCTCTTTTGAATTGTTGTTCAGTGTTGTCCAAGAGATTCCTCAAACATTATAGGCTGTTGTTGTTGCTCTTAGTTGCTTCCTAGAAGTGGAAGGTAAACCCCTATTGCTCAAGATATCATGCACTTTAGATAAAGAGCCTAGATCTGAGCTGGATCTGAGCTAAAAGCCTCTTTTCAAAGGACCAGAAGGCACCACACAAGCTTCCAAGGATACAGTCAACCAATAATCTTACTCAGTTATAATGTTTATGAACCACAGCAAGCACTAGCATGGCACAATAGCCCTATGGTGCTGTAGTGGCATGCATGCAGTGGCAGTAACCAACAGCGACAGCTCTCTAATTAGACTTAAGACCTGCTCAACATGAGGGAAGTCATGGGAGTATTGGAACCCTAACAAACCACCTGGGCATAGAGAAATCATGAATCTTGAAGCAGAACCTACAGTTAACACTTACTAAAGCAGTACTATCCTTAATTATATTATAAATATTTATTCTGATACCCACAGATAAATGTAATTCTCTCCTGCCACCAATAAACCTCACTTTGCAACAGATCAAGAGTATGGCAGAAAATTATAACTCTTCAGAATACAGAGAACAAGAGATTGTAGAGCCTAATCTCATGGGATGCAACTACAGCACAACTTCTTCCCCTAAGGCTCAGTGATTATTGCTCAAGAGGGACAGACAAATTGTAAGAGCCAGAGGAACAGGAACTTTGCTGTGAGATTAAGTTTCCTAGAAATGTCAAATGTCAAAGAATTTACACTCATGAAATCTCATCAGTGTGGTGCCGAAGGAAGACCTGAACAGGGATGACAGCACTATATCTGCTGACATTGAAGGGGGAAGGTCACCAGACCTCAACTGTAGGCAAGGAACTACAGGCAATTATGGAATACTGAGACTGGGAGATGTTATCCCTGCCAGTTATCTGATGTACAATAGTCAGCCTTGAAATCATCTACATATAGTAACATTGTATGGATCAATCAGGTTGTATTATATATTTAGGAATAAACACATAGATGCACACATGCACACACACACAGACACAGACAGATAGACAGACAGATGCACACATGCACACACACAGACACAGACAGATAGACAGACAGATGCACACACACACATACATACACACCAGCAACAATTAAAGAACTAAAGAAGAAGGCCATGAGTTTGAAAAAAGAGCAAGAAAGGGCTACATGGGAAAGGTTGCCTGGGAGAATGAGAATGGGGAGTGATGTAAATATAGTTTCAAATACTAAAAAAAATATATAAAAATTCTGAGTTTCTGCTGTAATTTTTCAGATCTAAGTGTCCACGAGGAGTTCTCAGAGTATCCCCAGTCATAGCTCTGCCAAGACCAAGCCTTCTTTCCAGGATGTAAATCTATCTTCAGATAGTTCTAAGAATGTTTATTCTTGAGATAGAGTCACGTTTAAATTTGATTCTCACAAAGTGTTTAGAGTTGAAAAGGTCTTGTTTTGTAAGATTAAACAATGAATTTAGGAAACAACAGAAGTGGTCCTTGGTTCATTTTCAGAACATCTTGCTTTTTTCTTTATAAACATTTGGTACATTTCTATATCACCACATTTTCTTTGGAATCACTTACCATAGGCATCAGATCTGACAGACAGGTCTCTCCCTGAGGGGAGAATGTACATGGAAGTATCCAAATTATTTCCCTATGGTCCTAGTCTTAGGTTCAGGTTCATGTCCTGGGTGCTCTTCACAGCCACCCAGGTTTGGAGGTTCTGAAGCCCCTACTGCCTCCTTTTCTTCATTGCCATGGTTCTTCCTTCTACAAGTATTTACTGGGGGTCTATGTCACAATGGAAACAAGGTGGAAAACAAAATTAACAAGCTAACTGCTCCAGGGAAAATAAATGAGAAAGGAAATAATTTCACGTTGTGTGAAATGTGCTATAATTTAAATGAATCCTTCATTTATTTGAGGTAAATAATGACCCATGGGAAGAAGCCAGGTGTACATAGATCTTTCAGGAGACATAAGCTGGTTTGTTCTGGGGACAAATACAAAGTTTTCTGGCTAAAAGCCAAGGAGAAGGATGGTGACAGATAAGGTTGAATAGTCCCTGAGATCTTTGTCTATGCAGCCAGCTTCTACAGAGTAGGCTTGTCTCTCTTGTTTCCTGCCACAGATCCATCCAGGGATGTGCATAGCTACCATGCCCCATTCACTCAAGAAGTATCTACATTCATCCTTGTCAGACTGCTGTAGTTCAAATTCTCACAAATCAAGTGAAATTCAAAGCAGAGGTCCACCTAGTCCTACCTGGGTTATGGGGGATACATTTGTGTGGGGATGTGTTTTTCTAGTGCAATTCCATCAGGAGATCTGAACCCAAGCATGGGGTACAAGGATCTCAGTTAGATGGGAAATTCTCCTAAGGTCCCTTTGGGAGCAGCTTTTACATTCTGCTGGACTTAGTGTTTAACAACCAGAGCCTGGTGTTTAACAACTTCCTTGTCCAGCATCTACACAGACTTTTGGCATACATATTTCAGGGGCATGCTGACAAAGAGAAGAAATGTCACCATGATGCCTTCTAATGCCCTCTGGCTGAGATGGACTGGGGAGGAACTCAGCATCTCCTTACACACCGTGGTTTCCAAGTAGTGACAGATATTACAATGATCCACTTTCTTTCCTTAGCCACTTTTTCATGAAAGAGAAATTGAAAGGTTGGTGTGTTAGCTAGAGCCTTACCAATACTTTTCTGAGAATGGAAAACCCTGAGTAGAACTAAAGATAAAAAGATTTTAAGGAGTCACAGAAATGCTCAACCTTTTCTATTCCATCCAGAGAGAAGTCATCTGTAGCTTTCCAGGTTTCTGTAGTCATCCAGGTTTTTGGGGATTCTGAATATGCCTGTGGGAAAGTAGAATTGTCCAGGGTGGTCAGAAGCATGTGCAGCTTTTGTTATATCAATGGAACACTACTTGTGACATCACTAGGTATGTCCCCTGCCTCTGAGGCCTCTATACCACTAGCATTTACTGCCCATCAAAGGCCTGGTTCTCAGGAGTGTTTTTGATCAATGTCTCTTAATCAGTCTTCTTACATAATTTTGCAACATTCTTCTGGGCAGCATTGGGCTCATTAATCATTGCTCTTCCTTTAGTTTTTTTTTTTTTTGTTTTTTGACATCTTCCTATCTCGACCTTGATCTTCTGCCTGAAGCTAAGATGTCATATGCACAAATGGGTCCTTTGAGCAATCGGTAAATGCAAGATAATGTTCTGAGTTGATTAAACATAGGAGTTTGGACTCAGCCTTAAAAGACAAACTTTTTTTTGTTTATTTTTTCTCTACTAGTGCAGGATATTTTCAAGATGTGGGGACTTAAATGAGGGGCAGTAAGGAAAGCTGATAGCATAGCTGGGCTCAAGGTGTGGCCATCAGTAGAAGATGAAGCCATTTATATGGTCCGGGAAGCTCCAACATGAAGCTTAAAGTAGAGAGAAAGGTGGGTGTTTGGGCAGGAGGTGGAAGAGAGCTTACATTTCTGGGGACAGAGCATATGCATATAATTCTCAGATTCTTTGGAGAACTAGTTGGTATGGAAGAAATAAGAAGAATGTGTTTTTAGGATTTTTGAGTGGGAGTAGACTGGTGTAATTCTTTCCTGTGAAACAGGCAAGGGAGGTATTTGTCTGGATATAAGAGAAGTAAGACATGAATTCAACAAGCTACTCAGCTGATTCTAACAGGACTGTCAAAGGAGAAGGCTGCAAGAGGCAGGGGTGTTCTTTCGTACCTCACATTAACATCAATCACTGTGCTGGGGAGAGAACATCTTTCATGCACAGAGCTGACTTCTAGAATAATAAATCAAGCTCTATTAAAACAAACTTGAGACTTGTCCAGATTCTTCCCTCTGAGAAAACCCACGCTGGAGGATAAGTAGGATAGCCCTGGGTCTTGGTAATGCAACCGTGTGGTTCTATTATGACGCTATCTTTACACAGTTGGTGGCTATGATCAAGCAGTTGTGATGACTGGCAGAGAAGCACACTGAAGAGGACTTTCACAACACAGATGTTAGAAGACTTTGAAACATTCAGGCGAGAAGAGGAAATGTAGTCATTTATATGAAAATGCACTGGTATAAGGATAAAACAAAAGTTCTAGAATCTTTTGTGTTTTATCATACAGGGGCAGCAGCTAGCCTTGTTTAAAGATGGCTGCTCTTAATGTGAACCATTGAGGCAAATGTATTCTAAAAAACAACTCATTGTATGTCTAAGAAGAAAATTAAAGGGAAAGGAATGAAGCTACTATAAATCCATTTCCTATCATCTTAAGTTTTATTTTAAATTGTGTGTGCCGGGGGCGTGGTATGTGCACATATGTATGGATGCCTTTGGAGACTGGAAGTGTTGGATCCCTGGTGCTGGGAGCCACACAGTGGCTCTGAACTGAACCTCTGCAAGAACAGTGTGTGTGTGCTTTTAACTGCTGAGCCTCTCTCCATCAGTTATACAAAAGGCTTATGCTTACTTTACAACGTGGACAGCAAGTCACTTCACAGACTATTTCCATTTCCTTGTTTGAAAGGAAGTTTCTGAAGCATAACATCTAGGCTCATAGGAAGGATACAATCAAAATGTGTTTGGAAGAACCCACTCGGGGGCAATGAATCTCAGGTTTGGAAGACATTTCTTCTTGGAGACATTTCCTAATATCACCAAGCCAACTTTATTCTGCTTTGCAAAGTTCTTTGGCTATTGCCATTTAAATTTTTTTTGTATTACATTTCTTTCATTTTAAAATTTTATTGTGTGTTTGTGGTGTGTGTGTATACGCACTATACATGTAGGGGTACCCAGAGAAACCAGCAGAGTGTCAGATCACATGGTATTACAAGCCATCATGATCTACCCAATATGGGTGCTAGGAGCTGAACTTGGGTCCTCTGGAAAAGCAAGATGCCCTCTTACTAACTCAGCTATCTATCTGTATGAATTTTTGAATAAAAATGCTATTTTTAAAAAGCCTGTTTGAATTGTGATTTCACTAAATTTATAGATTGCTTTGGAGGATTACTGATCAGCTTAATTAATCCTGGGCCTATTTATGAACATCGGTACATTTAACTTAGAACTTTCAAAGTATTCCTTGATAGGGTTTTGCATTTTTTGAACTAATCATTTAAAAATTTCAATTTCGCCGGGCAGTGGTGGCTCAGGCCTTTAATCCCAGCACTTGGGAGGCACAGGCAGGTAGATTTCTGAGTTTGAGGCCAGCCTGGTCTACAGAGTGAGTTCCAGGACAGCCGGAGCTATACAGAGAAACCCTGTCTAAAAAAAAAAAAAAAAAAAAAACCTTTTCAATTTCAGGAATGTGTAGTATATTATGTAATTTCCCTCTGCCTCCACTCCCTGATTTATCTCCCCACCTAATTCCTCTCAAAACCAGAGCCTCTTTTCCTTTAATTATTATTATTACAAATATATAGATGTGTGTGGTGTGTATATGTGTGTATGTGTGTGTATGAATAGAATAAATATATAAATACAACCTGCTGAACCTCCATTAGTGCTCATCATATGTCTATATTTTTAGGACTGAACTCTTGGCATTGTGTAACCAAATAGGGGACTTAGCTCTGGGAAGACCTATTCTCCCTCTCTCGGTAGTGATTACAAGCCTATAGCTCCTCATCTAGATGTGAGGCCCCATATGCCTAGCCAACTACCTGGGGCTGCTAAGGCCACGGAGAACTGGCTAGTTTCACTTTCCAAACCAATGTCACCTCTAACTGCATCCCAGATACTTATCCTCTACTCACAGATAATTGTCTCCTCACCCTCATCAAAGAAGCTTCTTTTTGAAGTGAAGACCACTACAGAAAGGCATAGCTGGTTAAAATGTGGAGAACCACTGATATGGGGTTCCCACCCCCAAATGACTCAGCTACAACACAGCTCTACTCCTAAGGTTTTGAGGCTGTCAGTGTACAGAACTTCCACTTTCTAAGAGTTATCCCTGAGTATCTGAGATGCTATTGGTGGTTATGTTCTTGTCTTTCCATTTCTACCAGTTCATTACTAGTCTATAGAATGGCAACTGATTTTTATGTATTGATCTTATGGCCTATGACCTTGTGAAATTCAGTTATTAGTTGTAACTTTTAGTTTAGGTAGATTCTGAAGAAATGATCGGTATTTTAAAACAGATTCCAGGGATTTTCTGTACATGTAATGCTCTTGCTTATAAATAGGTGATTTACTTTTTTATTTTAACAAGACATGCTAGTATACACTTTTAATTTCAGCATTGGGAAGTAGAGGCAAGTAGATCTCTGTGAGTTTGAGGCTAGCCTGATCAACATCTAGGGTATCCAGAACTACAAAGAGAGACCTTGTCTCAAAAAAAACCCAGAAACAAAACAGAAAACAAAAAACAAAAAGACCACATTTTTCCCCAAATATAAGCCTCCTCCTCCCCGTCCACCACCTTTGCTTTTCTGTATTGGAACTACACTGAACCAGAGCAGGCAGGACACACACACTTGCCATTTCCTGACCATAGTGGGAAGGATAAGGCATCTGTAAAAGTCATTATGAATGTCCAGAACGAGTGTGAAGACACTTTCCCTGTACTACTTTACTGCAAGTTTTATTGGGTGTTAGACATTGGATTTTATTAATGATTTGTTTCTGCACTCATTAGACTAATGACTTAGAGTTGCCTGTTAGATTTTTCAGGGCTGGGACCATACTGATTGTCAGTGTGAGAAACCAGTTTTGAGTTTATGGAATGGCCACCACTTGGTCATGATATACCTTTAAAGTATATGCTGTTAAATATAGTTCATTAAAAATTACTGGGAAGAAATCTTCACCAACCTCTATGGTGAACATTGGTGTATAGTTTTCATAATGTTTTTGTCTAATTTTGTGATTGATGCAAGCAGTCTTCTTACAGTAAGATGTGAAGTTCCTCCACCCCTCCCCTCTTTTTGTTTTTGTTTGAGACAGGGTTTCTCTGGGTAGCCCAGGTTGTCCTGGAACTCACTCTGTAGACCAAGCTGGCCTTGAACTCTTTGATGATGGAAAGGATTCTTTTCTCTTTCAATGTTTCTGAGGTTGCAGCAGAACTCACTCCCGGGGGCCTTCTCACACGGGCATTTATGCTGCAGAGCAACTCTCATACTCTAAACAGGTATAGCTTGCACATTTTGGTATGTTGTATTTTTATTTCTCTTCAGTATAAAACACATCCTTGTTTTAAACTCAGTTTTGCCCCTTTGATTTATAGTTGTGTTTACAACCATATTTTAGCTTTAAATCTTATTTGGTATTTAATTTCACAGGGGTTGTCCTTCCTTTCTTCCTTCCTTCCTTCCTTCCTTCCTTCCTTCCTTCCTTCCTTCCTTCCTTCCCTCCCTCTCTCCCTTCCTCCCTCCCACCCTGCCTGCTTTCTCCCTCCTTCCCTCCCTCCCTCCCTCCCTCCCTCCCTCCCTCCCTCCCTCCCTCCCTTCCTCCCTCCTTTCTTTGCTCCCTCCCTCCTTGTCTCTTTCTTTCAGATAGGATCTTATGGAACCCAGGCTGTCATTAACTCTTGACCCTCCTTCCTCTATCTCTCAAGTGCTTGGATTACAGGCATACACAACCACACCTGGCTTTCAACATACACTTTATATGACCTGGCTTTCAACATACACTTTATATGACACTTTCTCATTATCTGTTTCTGTATGTAATTCTGCAATTGCACAATAGCCTTGCATGATATGAACATTTGCATAATTGGTATCTAGAGGTTTGTCTCTGGGTTGCAGTATCTCTGATAAGAATGTTGCCTTCTCCTTTTGTGACTCTGGCTATCTTTAAAGTTTTAGTCTACATCATTGATCTCCAACAATTTGGTTTTCATTTTCTTCTGTGTTGTCTTCTTTATGTTTCTGGTATTTGTGTGTTAGTCTTCTTGGATCTGGAGTGTATAGTTTCCATAATATTTTCAGAATGGTTCATCATTAACTAATTCATAATTAACCATTTTCTAGTTCCTTCTTTCTGTTTCTCCTCAGCTGCATTCCCACTGCTCAATGGCACTATTTTTCACAGTCTGTTTTTATTTTTTAAAATCATTTTTTATAGGACAGAAAAAGAAATTAAATGATGAAGGGGCTTGCCACCATGTGATGACCTGGGCTTGGTCCTCCTAAACTCACAGGTAGAAGGAGAGAATCTGTCTCTTCCAAGTGGGTTCTGCACTCACACAGTAAACAAATGAATTGATGTAATAAAAATCCACCCAATACTTGGAACTAAATTCAGGCTCTTAAGCACACCAGGCAAGAGACTCATGGTCGGGCACTTCCTGTGCCCTTCATTGTTTCATTTTAATTGATTCTATCACTGTAGTTTTCAGTTCACCATTATTTATTTTCTCCTTCATTGCATCATCTTTAAAATCAGTTTAGTACACGTGATTACTTTGTGTGTTGTAGATTTTAATCCTGGCTTGAGCTTTTTATGTATTTTTATGTTTCCACTTGTGATGCCCAGTATTTCCTCTAGTTTTTGGACATAAAGAATGAAGTTATAATCAGTGGTTTAATGCCTTTGTTTTCTAATTATGTCACCCACATTTTTAAGGTGTTTCAGTTGACTGATTTTTATGTTATATGGGTTGTTTTCACTGCTTCTTTGCATGTTTGGTAATTTTTATTGAGTGACAGCCATTTCACATTGACCTTGGGTGTTGCTTTTTTTTCATGAATATCTTAGTTTTTTTTCCTAGGATGCAATCAAGTTGCTTGGAGACAGTTTTATTCTTTTGGGCATTGCTTGAAGGCTTTGTTGGTGAAGACCTTAATAACATTTATGCTAGAGATAATTTTGCCTCATTACTAAGCAGAATCATCCGGGTTTCCAAGCTGATGAGCTAGCAGGAGCTATTATCTTTCCTGACTGAGCTCTGGGGATTATTCTCTATCATTGGTTCAGGTAGCTCTTTGTTTAGTGTTGTCTGGTTTTCCCAGAAGCACGACCACCATACTTCAGGTGCTATGCTTCTTAAGAACGTATTAACAGAAATGAAATGATAGGAAAATGTTAATATCTATTGAGTACACAATTCATGGTCGAAACTGTGCTAACTTGTCTTTAGTTTTGTTTCATTACATGACTGGGTACAAGTCACCCAGAAAACCACAGAAGCAGGATAACATGCAGCCAGACTTCCCAGCCTGGGGCCATAACCTGTCCTTTCTCAGCACCTCTTAGTATGACAACTTAGTGTTGGCTTCTGGTTGTGCTCTGAGACAATAAAGAGACGATGTCAAGCAGGATGTAAGAAAATGTATTCTACTTTTAATGTCTTAGTTTAGCAGGGAAAACCCTGGCTGTTAGGTAGTGTCATGGCACGTCTGCCATTTTATAGGCATTGCCACTAAGAATGAAAGCAGAGGTACTGATCTCCAGAGGTGGGGATGCTGTGCCTGGCTGTAGTTGTTTAGTAAACAGTAATGTGGACAGTGGTGGAATGAGACAGCCACCACAAAAATGACGTGCATAGGAAGCGTTCTATTGAAAGTTATACCAGGAAACTGAGGCCGAATTCTCTGCTGGTCCCACAGAAGGGTGAACGGAGTCAACACTTCGCAGGACTTTCCCCTGTCTTCAGTGAGCTCCCAGCTCCACATCCATCATCCCTTCCTACAACAGGTGTTCAGGAGACCTGCTCTCACCTGCTGATTGGCAAGCAAAATCCTTTCCACTGTGAACTTATTAAGATAAATTTACTGAGGTGGTTGGAGTTATTGAGTAGTTAAAATGTTAATGGATGTGGTTTCCAATAAGTCATGTCAACAAATCTTTATAAAAACTGTAGGTTGCTTTTAAATCAGGTGCTCAAAGCTGTGTTGGCCCCACATGGTAGGCACAGTACAACCTCTAAAAAAATGATAGGTATGATCAGCCTGAGCCTGATTCCCAGCCACTGGCTTCTCAACTGGAGGTCGTCCTCATAATGATAGCTATGATTTGTCAATACCTCATGTTTGCAGAAGATCGCCCTTGGGATGCGATGTATGCATTACTTGATTCTGCCAATGTCGGTTTTATTAGTTCCCATTTCATAGAGGACAGAGTCATGGTCCCTGAGAACTGAAAAAGCACACCAGACACTGAGGCTTTTCTGTAAGTCTCTCTCTCTCTCTCTCTCTCTCTCTCTCTATCTCTCTCAATGTTCTCTGTCTCTCAACTCTGGCTCTTGGTTGTTTCTAGGCAGATGAAACAATGGATTGGAAACCCAGAAGGACAAGACAGTGACATGCAGCTGAAGACACGCTTTACAAGGCATGTCCAGATTCCCCCTCACACTTCAGCCTTCTCACAGATCTGCTCACGCTCTTCCTGGCCTTGCTGTCTAGCAAATCCCTTTCAACTTAGGGGCAATTTTCTGCTTCTTAGCACAGTTGACAAGGCAAAATTGCTAAGACATCCCCTGGTGTGTTGAATAAAAGCCCTTTTCTTATTCCCTCTAATCAATCTCTCTCTCTCTCTCTCTCTCTCTCTCTCTCTCTCTCTCTCTCTCTCTCTCTTATCGTTGTTCCTCCATGAGTAGGTACTTCTTGTGTGTGAAGCTCACTTTTTTTTTTCTTTTTTGAAACAGGGTCTCTCACTGCCCTGGCTTTTGCTGAATAGAATAAACTGGTCAATCAGTAAGTTTCAGGGATCTGTCTATTCCTGCTTTGCAGCACAGGGATGACAAATGTGCATGCCCACACCCACCTCTCATTTTGTGGGTCCTGCGGATCTGAACTCAGTTCTTCACACTTGCACGGCAAATGACCCATCATTACCAACTGACCCATTTCCCCAGCCCAGAGGAAGGTATTTCTGTCTGCTTGGGGCTGTGTCTGTATTGGTGGTCTTTGTATTTCTGCTGCGTTACAAATGGGAGATGCTTAATCATGAATGTGGAACAGAGAGATACAGATTCTTTAAGGGGCTTCCTCATTAGGCTAGGTGAGTAGTGGTGAACAAGCTTGTCAATCCAATAGTTTAGCATAATAAAAATTTATTTCTTATGCACAGTCTTCCACGCACTGGGCATCCCACCTCCATCTTGTAGCCAAACTTCCAAACATGATCTCTAAAACTACCACATTAGTGGTATGGAAACGGTTTTCACTCACTTCTGCCCATTCCTTGTTGGCCATGTAACCACATGGTCCCAGGAAATATAAGCTAAGGAAGCTGAAAACCTAATCTTTTCAATGTGCCAAGTTACAGTAAAACACAAAGCATGAGCTTCCTAATACATAGTGTAAAGGGGGACCAAACCCTTGACAAGGCTGTGCAGGCAGCAAGGAGATAGTCCTCTGCTTAGCATTCCATAGGCATCTGTTTTCCTATTTTTCTATCATTCCTTGACAGGCTAGAGGTCTAGGTGAGAACAGAAAAGTCAGAAGGGGAGGTGTGTGGTGCTGAGCAAGTCATACCTCCCTTGTCTGAGTCTGTTTTATCAGTAGTTATGGGCATCCATGGCTGCCTAATAGAGGTGATGGGAGCATTACCCATGATGCATGTATCTGGCACACAGGGCTTGGTGACTGATTGCTGTCATTAGAGTGGTCATTTCGGTCCTCTTGGTAATTATAGCAAACCTGCAGCCACAGACTTTAGCAAAACAGCAACATCTTCTTGCATTTGGATTTTCATCTCTGCATATGGTGACCTGACAGAAGACCTCACACCTGCTTCTGAGAAGAGGAAAAAAAAAAGTCCTGCCTCATGTTGGCTATGTCCTCTGCCTCCAGCTTGCCACGTGGTCCTCACCCCTCCCACTCTGGTTGGAAGGTCAATTACAGTGTAGCCCCTTTCCAGGGTAATAAGTTTTTAATGTAGACACAATTAGTGAATAAGCAGTTGATTAGTTCATTATGAAAATACTGAAAACAACACCATTTGTGGCAGCGGAGTCTCGACGAAGGCAGATCTATCTACTCCCTCTTCCTGCTCTCAGCTGGGTCAGCAAGCCAGGAAAGGAAACATATTTTACCATAATATTAAGCCCTTTTAACACTGAAAGGCCATTATGTTAGGAAAAAAAATCCTCCTCTGGGGTATTAATTAGGGAGACAGAGCTTTAAAAACTCACGATCCCATTAAATTCTTCTCTTATAGCCATTTTCATGAGGAATCTTTAATGTGAGGTACTGATGGAACATGTAACCGTGAAGAACTTATGACACTCGCAGCCATCAATCTGTCAGAAAGGACTTGGAAAGTGGAGAACAGAGCATTTCTGGTACTGGGTGTCAAAACAATTGTGAGCAGCCTGGACCAGCAGTTAAAGAGCAGCACAGCCTCTGTGGTGTAGTCCCCAGGCTTCCCAGGGCCAATGGTGACAGATGATAGCTCTGTGTGGAAGCACAGGCTGAGCCCCAGCCCAGGACCACTATGTTCCTTGAGGCTTTCTGAGTTTCCTTGCATCTTTGGCTAGTGTGGAAAATCTCATTCAGATTTCTTATGCATGTGTTTAAAGCTATAGGCACTTAAATATTGGTTCACCACCTTGAGAGACGATGGCCCCAAGTTGAATACTGTGCCATGTTCAGGAGATTGAGGAGTGAATGGATTAAACATAAAGTCCCTAATTTGGGGGGTTCCTAGTAAAATGGGGAATATTCATGCACCAAGAACTCACTGCAACTGCAGATGAGATTGAAGCAAATATGAAGGTCTTAGGCAGCATCAGAGGGTGAAGAACAGCTTCTTACAAAGCTAACAGGAGAACTCACTATTCACAAGCAAGGTGGGTGGATGAATGGAGGCCTTTCCAGAAAAAAAAAAAAAAAGGCCCTTGCCTAGGTTCTACTCCAAATGAGCATAGAACAAAAGGCATTTGGAATACAGTAAGGAGGAGAGGTAGCTGAAAGTATAGTGAGTGGCAGGATTATGCTTGGAACTCTGGAGAGTGGCCAGTGGCCATGTGGATAGAGGGATTTTCATCCTTATCTGGAGAGAAGAGGAACCATTATTAGAAAATAGCAGGCCCTTCTTATGTGCATGTGAGCCCACACACACATGCTTGTATTAAAAATGAAGTCCTGTGAGAGTCTGAATGGACCACTTTCTCTCCCTTTCCTCATTCATAAAATGGTCCTAATGGCAGGATTCCGGTCTTCTCGGTCTTCTCTAACCGTTGCATCAACATTCACAGCTGAAAAATCCTCCTAGTGGTTGGAGAGTTCATGTAGGGACATATCCTTCTGACTCTCTCCTTCTCACTGCATCTCTTTCTCCTTTCTTCCTTCCTCCTCTCTCTTCCCTTCCTCCTTTCTTCCCTTCCTCTGCCTCTACCTTCCTCCCTCCTTCCTTCCTCCCCCTCTCCCTTCTTCCATTCTCTTTCCTTCCTCCTCTCCTCTTTCTCAGGTCTTTCCCCCACCTCTTTTTTGCTTTTATGATGTGAACTGGACATGTGCCTCATGCCTTTGAAACCTTAGGGCTCAGAGCTCTTTCATTCTACACTGGGGCTTCTGTTTCACCCTTATTCAATCCATCTAATGGATTTAAATCTTACTAAACAAAATATTTAGTAGGTAACTTGATGCCTGGTTTCTCAGTGTATGCTCCCACTTCTTAGTTAAGGGACCTAGGCATGTTTATAATCCAAAGACCATAAGAAGGTGTTCCTTAAATACAAAGGAGTAGAGACTAAACAGAAACCACATACATGGCTTGCTGATTGCTCTTTCTCAGGTATGTGTTACTGAATTCAGTCATCATTCACAGCAAAAAGTCCATGCATATGGCCTCTTTAAGGATGCATAGTAATCTTGGTTTTGGTTTTTACTATTCTCCTTTCTGTGGTACCATCTATGGATTTTCAGCTTCTTTTTCTGCAGAATAATCGTGAAAACATCACATTACCATCCCCTCATGCTGGTAAGAACACCATCATCCAGTGATCCAATGATCCTGTGTTCCAGGATAACTGAAGTCTGATCTCTCATCTATTTGGAAGCACAGAAAAGTGCTCACAACAATCATAGGACTTAATCACAATTCACTTCTCTTGACGGCTTCATTTCATACTTATTTTCAGTAAATAATCTTGATGTTAATTCCTTGTGGGCCATGAGAGAGAAGGCAGAATTTTAATCAATTGGAGATGAAGTGGAAATATTGTGAAATGCCGAATAATGTATTTTGCTTGTCACCTAATTACTTATCTGCTGCTTAAGAGCATATTTCATAATATCTTACTTCCCGATCTGTTCATCTGGCAATAAAAATTCTTCCTTGTGATTGCTATGTGCTCCCAAGTAAAGACCAACATATTAGAAGCTCAACATATAACGAGACTTTAATGATCTAATAATGTCTTTTATGAAACTGAGAAAGAGACTTCTTGTTTTACTGAAAATACATTTTCTTCTTCAAGAGAATATTGCTTGAGAAAAGAACTGTTCTTCAGTCAGAGTACACACACAAGCACATGAAGGCTGGAGGTCAGTCTAGGGTGTACTTCCTCAGGCACCTCCAACTTTATTTTAGATAAGGTATTTATTGTATTTATTGTATTGTATTAGATAAGGTATTTTAGATGAGGTATTTAGATAAGATATTTATTGGATTGGAGTTGTTAAGTAGGCTAGGTTTGCCAGAGAGTGAGCACCAAGGGTCCATTTGTCTTCATCTCCTTAGCTCTGGGATAACAAGCACACACTACCATCCTAAGCTTTGTTTCGTTGATTTGTTACATGGCTATGAACTCAAGTCTAACAATGACACATAAACAGACAAATGTTGGCTGAGTCCCAGCAAAACAATGCCCCTTGCATCCTCTGACAATGTATTTTGAAATGTATGTGGAAGCAAGAAGTTGAAATACACATGTAACATATCATAGCCTCGGCACACCACCTACTTACCAAGCTGCCCAGCCTGTTCTGCACAGTAGAATCCAGAGAACAGACCTCGTCTCTGCTCTTAGAGACTCAGTAATTTACACCAGCAATTTTCAGCTGGGAACAGTTTTATTCCTCCATTTGAGGACATATAGCAATACCTAAAGACATTCTTAGTGGTATTGGGTTGCAAGAGAGGCTCTTGGCATCTGGTGGACAGAGGAAAGGGATGCCACAAGACACTGTAGTATGTAGCACAGCCTCTCACTCCCCTGCCAAGAGTCATCTATTCCCAAGATATTAGTTTTACTAAGATTAGGAGATCATGGACTAAAGATAAGTCCAGCAATTGTGATAGAATCTGATAAATATATCCAGTGTCAAGAGAAATTTAGGCTGATCATTGCTAGGGCAAAACAGTAGGGCACCTAATCCAGCTTGGGTTGGGCAGTATAGGTTTCCTGGTAATGGCTGAGATGAAGATTGAAAACATTAACCAGAAAAAATGGGGAGGGGGTTCTGAGAAGCATAAATCAGGAGTTAGAGCCCAGCAGATCCCATGGTTTGGCTCCTACAAGAATAACTTGGTCCACTCACTTCAGCCTCCCACCTGCTCCAGGCAAATGAGGAAGTGGGATATAGGACTTCAAAGTCATTTCTCACTGTGCTTTATTGTTCCAGACTTTCATATAGCATCGACTTACACAGGACTTAAGTGTTGTAAAAGTAAATGCAGCTAGCACATAAAATAGAAAATTATACATATTAATGCAGTCACATACAGTGCTCTGTTTCTTTGCTCTTTGAGACAAGGACTCATTATGCTTCTAAGGCAGACCTGGAACTCAGTATGGTTCTAGGTTGGCTTTAAACCCACAATCTTCCTGCCTCCATTTGTGGAATGTTGGCATTACAAGTATGTACTACCAGACCACATTTCTACTCTCAAATTCTCTGAGATTGACTTGTTTAGAGTCCGTTTGGAAGGAATCCTTCTTGTCCTTCTATGCATGGCTTAGTTCACTTAACATAATGACTTCTGTTTTTATTCATGTTGTTTCAAAGAACATGGTTTCATATTTTTTCCAGTGGCTGAACATTATTTCACAGATTAGATGGCAGATAACCTTCTCTGCTACTCTGTATCATTCCAATGGTAACATCTGTGCTGGGGGTTGGGGGGGGGGGCGAGCACAGTATGTACCACCCAGTCTTCATGCAGCCATCAGAAAATGTTAATACAGGTATGCACTGTGTACAAGATAATTTGTTTCCTTTTTTTTTTTTTTTTTTTTTTTTTTTTTTTTTTTTG
Source organism: Arvicanthis niloticus (assembly GCF_011762505.2). Lineage (NCBI taxonomy): Eukaryota > Metazoa > Chordata > Mammalia > Rodentia > Muridae > Arvicanthis > Arvicanthis niloticus. Next base: position 101,578,963 of record NC_047663.1, read on the forward strand.
CCTTTAAATGTAAAATCTGCTCACATGACACATTCCAGAGTCCTGGTTGTTTACTTATTAGCAAATGGTCCTTAGTACTCTTGCTGGCTTCTAAGAACACAGAACTCTACCCTCCTCGTGTGACCTGATACCCTCCCTTTCTCTATCACTGGTACCATATTTGAGCTCTCCTAAAACTCTAGGACCTTTGGGCCCATCCATGGTTTCAGAAGAGTTATGGTAGCATGAAATAGGATGGAGAAAATGAGAGAGAAGCTGGGAGTGCAATTGGGAGCCAGACAATTTGAAAACTGTTGATAAGAAAGAATCAGCAGAGCAAGTTAGCTGCTGTACCCCGGGGTCTGCAGTGACCAAGGAAGAATCTTCACTATCATAGGTCAAGGATGATCCCAAGAGAAGAAAAGAAAGACTTCTCATGCAGAGAAAAGCCATGTTGTACTACACTTATTCATTACACACCAAGAGACCAGAGAATCTAGGCCAGTGTCCTGGTCCTCCATATGGGGCACTGTAAAAAAACTTGTATTCACCTGATGTAATTGTCTCTGAGGCCTACCGCCTCCGTCTGCTAACCTAGGCTTAGTTCTGGAAGCTTCTAGTCTCTGTACAAATCTAATCTAGGCCTAGGATATTTTCAACCTATGAGATTTACTGCTAGATAAGTTCACACCTTCCTAGTTCTTTCTGAACTCTGGCTGGGTGGTTCAACTTAGCCGTTCTGGCTCAAACTCCTTTCTTAGGTGATTTATTCAATCTGGCTTTTCTCTTGGCCTCTGAATTGCTCTGCTTGGCCTCAAACTGACTCCGGGTATCTTTTCTAATCTTCTGGCTCCTTCTCATTCTCTTGCTTGTTCTGTCTTTATCTGTGTCTAGCTTGCTCTCTCTTCAGTCTGTCTCTGTAAAACTCTCCCAGTAACACTGTCTCCTCCTCCCTCTGGGCTGCTCTGCTCTCCCTCTCAACTTTACTGCACTGCTCTCCACGAACTCTACTATATTCCTGTACTGCACTCTCTTCCTCCTGTACTGTCTCTCTCTTATGTAGCTTCCCTTTCCCCTTCCTTCTGCTGAAAGTTGGACATATCCTATTGTGTCAAATCTTTCTGATTTGCCACCTTTTCTACCACTCAATTAGACATCACTTTCAAACATGGGTGTGTCCTTCTACAAAGTGACTTTACCTTCATTGTTTGGGTGTATTCTAGTAAGGGAATACCCTTACTAAAAATGGGATCAAATACCCCGTAACAGGGCACTACAAAGAACTTGGCTGGTGTGGACCAGTGTCAGCTTGGCTTCCAGATCTGTATGTAGGATTCCAGATCTGTGGTTGCTGTGAACCACTGCTTTTTACTCCTGCAGAATAACTGAGTCTCCACTTTGGCCTCTGATTGTGTAAGACATGCATCTTGTTAGAACTTCTGCTCCTGATTCCAAGGCCTGTTCAATCTCCAGGTCTCCTGTCATCAGAGTCTGGGTCTTACCACTCACCACGTAATGCACTTAATGGGCAATTACTCTACTTCTCACGGTCCAGTTTTCTTATGCAGACCAGCCATGTGGATGCAAGTACATGGACTCATATTGTGTAAGTTACTTGTATCTTGTGACAAAATGCCTGATAAAAAGCACTTTAAAAAGGGGGTTATTTTTATTGACAGTCGGTCTACTCCATTGTAGTGCAGAAGTCAGCACAGCTGTAGAGTGAAAAATTATAAAGGCCATTTTATGAAATATGTGTAGATTTTTCGACTTAGACCTTGGGCAGAAAAGTGCAGATTCCAGAATGAGAAACTGAATGTAAGATTTTCACCACCCCAGGACACATTCCAGGTGAATGTGAATCAAGCCTCAAACAATAGGCCCACCTATGGGTGGGAGAGGCCCAAGGCAGGAAGGCATTCCTGACTACAGATAAAGATGCTGCCACCTAGGTGGGGCTTTAACCGGAAAATAGTTAATTTGAAATAGTTGGTAAATGGCAGGATAGGACACAATAGCATGGTAAAACCACATTTTTGAGAAGAATGAGTGTGCAGAGTGATTTTCACATGACTCTAGATCATTTGGGCTAGATTCTCTGAAATGTTCCACTGTTCTTGGTTACCCCTCCCTTGGTCTTCCCAGTGCTATGTTCAAAATTTGTAAAATAACCAATCATGTGTAACCTCGTGAAAATGCAACCATTCATGTGTAAGCGTGCAAAAATGCCTTCCTTCCCCCACCCCATGCTATAAAAGACCCTTTAACCCACCACTCTGGGCCAAAACCTTGCTCTTAGAGCTAAAGAGCTTGTAGTTTTGACTGACGGCTAACTTCCCTAATAAAGCCTCTGCTGATTGCATCCAGGTATGGTTTCTTGTGATCTTTGGGTGGTTGTGATCTCCTGAGACTTGAGGAAGGGTCTCCTGAGTATGGGGGTCTTCACAGCAACTGGTTATGTTGCAACTACAGTCAAAGAGAAGAGACCACCCATGACTGTACAGGCTCAGCTAGCCTTTCTCTTTCTATGCAGTTCAGAACCCCACCCCTGAATGGTACCACCTACTTTAAGGATGGGTCCCCTCACCTCACTTTACATAATGAAGATAATCCCTGCCAGCTGTGTCCAAAGGGCAACCTATCCTAAATAATCCTTCACAGGTCTGCGAAGAGGCTTGTGTCTCAGGTGATTCTGGATCCTGTCAAGTGGCTGGTTCATAAGTTGATGCTTAGTGTTAACCATCACATGCACTGAGAGTTCTAGATTGGGCCCAAGAGGGAAAACTGGTGCCCAGTGCTTCTGTGAGCTGGCTTTTGACTCATCACCATCTTTTTTTCCACAAGTGAAATATAATTACAGGCTTATTGCTCTATTATAACTTCACTTGGAGGAGTGGGTGGTAGGGTGGGCCGGAGCTCAAGACAGAGAATGGCCTCACCCGTCTACAGCCCTCAGATCACCCACGTCTCTTCTCTCACTGGCTTCTTAATCTGTTGTTGAGACAGTAAAGGAGCGGTGGTGCTGAATGGATGTTATTTATCTGTGTGGTTACTCCAAAGTGGGCAAGGCACATGAGTCCAATAATAGCCTGTGATCTCAGCTCGTGATCTTTGAGGGCCCAGGGCTGGGGGTCCTCCTCATTTCTGACTTCCCTAATTGCAATCCTCTTTCCATTTTCTCTTCTCTGCACAGCCCACCATCAGGGATATATATGACCCACCACCAAACTCTGCAATATGTTGACGACCTAAGGGTTAGAGAGACTGGTGTTTTGATCCTACCATGGACAGTGTACGACACTCTAAGAGAACAAACAACTTATTTGATTAATGGTATCTATATGAAGTTTTTCTCTCTTGTAACTTAGGAGTCCTTAAACCTCCTGGGCTAGAATTAAACAAATAAATAAACAAACACTGGCTTCTAAAATGCTTGTTTGTATCAATATTCTATTTCAAACCACAAAAATCAATAACTGGGTTCTTTTGTGGCCTGATTCCACTAGGCAAACTCCCCTCAGAGACTGGCTCTTTATGAACAACTGTGCAATGAGAAAGTGCCCATTACAGAAAAATAGCTTAGGAGAAACATTACAGTGAGTTATTTACAATATCCCACCATGAGTGTACTAGGCATGGCTGTTATCCAACGTTTCCTTTAAGAATAGTCTGGAGGTTCTCAAGTAGGCATCCGTTTGTGTAATTTTTTTTTTTTTAATCTAATTTGTCTTGCCTACTGGGCTGTGAGCTTTAAACATTAAGGTCTATTTTTTTTTTTTTATTGATGTTGTCTCAGTGTCTGGGACAATGTCTTGCACAGAAAAATTCTAAATTATTACTGAACGAATGAATAAATAAGTGAGTGAATGGTGACTGTGGGACCTTGAAAGGCAGCCTGGTTTCTGGTGGAGCACAAACTGGAAGCTTGGGTGACCCAAGGTAACCCTGAGGGTTGGCAGGCGCTTCATCGAGGCCCCACACTCCAGGCTCCTGACCTGAGGTCGTAACCCTCCATAGGTTTGTGTCTCTCAGTCACCTAACCTCAAGACAAATCTCCATATTAATGAGGTACCTAAAGGCCAGAAGGGCTTAGCCAATTAAAATTTTCTTCTCAGACACTCCTCTCTGCAAAAGGTACTTAACCTCAGGCCCGCCCTGAGGAAATAAGGTGTGGTTTTTACTCACCTATTCTCTGTCATGACAATAAAAGCCTTAAAATCTTGGACTGTTTCTCTTTCACCTGATCATCAGGGGGAAACAATGGAGAAGGCCTTCACCTACTGAGCCACCGTCTAATCTCCACAGAAGACCTTTCAGCTTTTCCAGCCACAGCGACCACCAACCCAAGCAAGCCACCTGTGAGGTGCCAAGACCTCTCCTCCCTGCGGGACCCAGCAGGAGCACTTTCCCCCTTTTCCCTTCGGCCATGACCAGTTCAGCCCGTGGGGCCCCACTTCGTTCTCGGCTCTCTTTCTGCTTCCAGCAGCGCCTGGGTACCCAAGAGCCTGAGAACCACTTGGTTCTAGGCCTCCCTGCGGGCCCAGGGACCCCTCCCCCGCACCCTGTCCAGCTTCTGCGGGGGACCTCAGATTGTGCTCCCCCACCCCCAGAGCGGGGTCCAGCAGCTTCACATAGCTGGATTCCGCTGGCGCCAGCTTGGGGAGTGTGCAGGCAAACTTACCACGCCTCTGCCTTCCCAAGCACACGCAGACCTCCATTATCCCAACAGGTGACTAATAAGGTTTATTCTGAGACTCTGGAGAATAGAGAGGGAAACATGTTTGAACTTAAAGGACTCGTGTGAGTATAAGAAAGAACTCTTGCTATTCTTCTCAAGGGACACAAAATGTCTTTTCCACCCATGGGTTAGGTTCAAGGGTAGATCAAGCGTGTGCATGGAGAGTTTGTAATCCCGAAGGCTGGTTCTCATCTTGCCTATTTGCTGAGTGACCATGGGCAAGCTTGCCTTTGACTGGGTCTTGTTTTCATGTTTGTTGCATCTGTAAAGTTTGAAGGGCCTGGGAGACGCTTCACTATCATGACCACAGTGTCACTACTGCCTGAAGAAGCTTTTACCTCTTATCTCAAGTGTCACGTTTTACCGGTTGCTTCCTCCAATCACATTCACAGTTCCTGACACAGCAGATGGCGTTGGTACCACCCACGACTGACAGATGAGCCTCATCTAGTTCTCCGGGGTTTAACCACTTGCTACCTGGCAGAATCCTGTATCTCCAGGTTGCTGGGCAGGCCCAACTCTCCCTCAACAGCACAGACCACGCCCTATTTCCATGCCTCTGACCTCACTAGAAACAGGGGCCAGAGAATTCAGCCGAGTGTGGAGGCTGAAGGTGCACATTTGAGTAGAGCAGTATTGCCCGGAGTGCAGAGATGCTGAGGAGAAGCCCAGCACGCACTAGCTGGCTTAGCTCATTGTCAGATTCACCTTTTCAGCAGCCAGCTGGTTTCCTTTTCTGTCCTATTCAATAATAATTTCTATGATTCTAGGAAGGCCTCATATTAAATGCAAGATGACTTGAGAAGCACTGCACATCTTTCTTTTTCACTTGTGACATCTAAAACACTCAGGAGTCCTTCACAGTAATGGTGTTCTCCATCCCCCTGCTGTTAGTGGCTGCTGTGTCCCAGGCATAAACACCTTTGCACACCTAATTTATTCCCTCAGTACCATTCCTGTAGGTAGGTACTGTGATTATCTTTTCATTTGAGAAAGCGGAGAAATTATAGATGCTAAGAAATTGTGCAAAGTGAGACAGGTACTAAAGGAGGAGTCAGGAATGACACCCAAGTACTTTCGTACCCTTTCCCTCTCCAATACTTGAAAGAGAATCTTCCTAAGCAACATAGCTCCTGTCCTTGGCTCTGACCATGATTCCCTGGGGAAAAGAGTAAGCTATAAAAGGTGAGGAGCTTCTCCCATGTATTCTATGAATGAGGAATATTGAGGGTCACCATTGAAATCCACAAGTCATAGCCTACTAGAAATGTTAAATGATGACGTGAGGGTGTCAGATAGAAACAGATTAGGATTCTTTGAACATACACTTCACTCTCATATAACTCATATAACATACCACCCTTTACTGCATCTCCTTGGTAGAAGAACGTGTTAAAATATTGTCCTGGATACAGGATTGTGTTAATGGAAGAAGACTTGAAATTGTGGCTGTTGCTGTTGAGGTCTTTTTCTTTGAGTTCATTTTGGCTCAAGATACTGAGGGATTTGCAGTATGAGAGAGAGACTTGGGTGGCTAGAAAACCCTCTGAGTCTAAGAAGAAAAGTCCCCTGGTTAACTGTATTCTTAAATTTATCAGAAACTTATGGCTTCCAACAGCTCCAAGGAGCCACTGGCATTTGCAATTTACCCAACATGTTTGTTAGTGCCATGGCATGTTTAACACTTTCATATTTAAAATTAAATTCCCTTGGGAAGGCTAATCATGGCTGACCTTTGTGATTAGATTGAATAGTGATAACCAGTGAGTAAGAGCTTCAACCTCAAGTATCTGGAGTTTAGGAAATGAGAATCCGAGCTGCCCTCATGAAGACAGTGATAGACACCCTGCAGAGTACCAAGAGAGATACAAAACCCCAATCTCAAGAAGCTGATATGGGGGGCAATTTTCTTTTCAGATGGCTAGTTTCTGTTGCCAAGGAGACAGCTGATTGGATCAAGAGCCAACTGGTGTAACATTTGGAATCCTTTAACCATCATCAATTCATTATTTGAACTCTAAAACTTTCTCAGCGGTTGCCATGAGCTAGAGACATTGTGCCGAGTACTGACATTATTCTAGAAAGGAAAATAGACATGCTTTTTGCACATTTGGTGGAGGAGGGAGTGTCAATAAACAGTCACACAAGTAGATATATTTTCATGAACTATGACTATGAGGGAGAGGGAAAGGGCGTTGTATCGTTATCATTTTGTCACACTCTGATAGTTATAATAACTAGTAATTAATTACAATAGTTTAATGACTGCATTTCTATGAGGAGGTTAAAGAATGACTTTCCTGAAAAATAGATACAAAGAGAGTCTAACATGATGAGTGAAGAAGCATTGTAAACACAAAGAATGTGTGAATACTCTGAGTGCATATGCGTGTGTGTGTGTGTGTGTGTGTGTGTGTATACAAACGATGCCACAAATTTCTGTGCTATGCTCACTGTGTAGTGCAGTGGATCTGCAGCCATGAGAGACCTTTGCATGGTGTGTGTTTTTCACCCTATGGTGCAAGGGGTCTTGGGATGCTGTCTTCTGAGCTCTGAGCATTAGTCTGACTTGTAGGAGGCTCATGTAGTAGAAGTAGGTGGGAGGAAGAGAGACATGTCTGTCACTAGAAGAAACAATGGTGGTTTGATCTAGAAAGAAGGCAAGACAAAGAGTGAATTTGGGAAGAATTTTGGAAGGGGAAGTGGAGGACACATCTGCAGGCTGCCCTCTGAATGTTTGTTTGTGCCCATAGACCTGAGCTCATCTCTAGGCCTTGGTCATAGATGCTTCTTTCTACCGTAGGTTGTGGTCACAGCTGGTAAAAGTGCTGAGATAAAATGTTGAGTACTCCCCTTTAAGTGAGTCATGTGTTTCTATCCAAGACCCCTTAACAGGCTCAGGGAACATGAAGGAAGAGGAGGAAGGAAAAATAGAAGAGTTTGCAGATGAGGAGTGTTGTGAATATTGTTTTCTAGACAGGGCGTGGCTGTTGCTCTCATCAGCTTACAGCAGCTGTGGCATAGAGTGGAGGATACACACATACACGTACACAAACAGAGGGAGAGAGGGAGGGAGAAGGACACACACTACACACACACACACACACACACACACACACACACACGGGGGGGATGCATTATGAAAATTCTGGGGATATTAGAAGAGCTGTTGAGTATGATGGCATTTCTTATATTCTCAAAAAATAAATTTTAAAAGTAAAATATCCTGTGGTATATATTTTAGGGTAAGGTGGGAGACAGAACCATTGTCACCTACAGTTACTCTCAGCCAAGACTTGGGAGAGACAATCATTAGATGTTTATTCACATGTTCACATGTGTCCTATGCCATCAGCCATAGGGGGTGTGAAGGGCAGATGCTGGAAAGGCAAGGAAGACTGTCGGGGGGCAATAACATTGGGCTTTCCATCATGCTGGGATGTAAGTCAGAGAACAGTGTCCGACTATAACATTTACCTAATCTTCACAGTATCTTGCATTTTCCTTTACTTTTTTTGGTATTAATGTCCAGGTATTTTTGAGAGTAGTATGCTATGTGAGATAAGTATTACAGCCTCTCTCTCTCTCTCTCTCTCTCTCTCTCTCTCTCTCTCTCTCTCTCCCTCTCTCTCTCTCACTCTCTCTCTCTCTCTCTCTATCTATCTCTCTCTCTCTCAACTGTACACGAGGATAATATATGTTCATTATATACATCTCTTTGTCTTCCACTATTGTCTGTCAATGTGCCAGCCTCCCCTGCCTCTCCTTCAACCTTGTGTGTGTATGCGTGTGCATGTGGGTGTGCGTGTGCGTGTGCATGTATGCATGTGTGTGTGCACATGTGTTCGTGCTTGTGTGTAGGCTAGAGGTCTTTTAGACATCGTCCACTTTTTTTCCACCTTTGTTTTTGAACAAGGTCTCCGGTTCTCTGGAACTCACCAAGTCAGACTGGTTGGATTGAACCTCAGGGATCCACCTGTTTTTGTTTCCCCAGCACTGAGATCACCGGCATGAGCCGACACCTGACTTTTTAGTGGATTGCTTGCACAGCAAGGACTTTATAAGAAGCCACTTCCCAGCCCCTTGTTTCACTTTAGAGATTAGAAAAGGAGTAATTAGAGAGGTTAATGCATCAGACCATTACCAGAGACTCTATTGAGACCTATGGTGTAAGACCATCCATTTCCCTTGTGGTTTAGAAGTATTTAGCTCTTTGAAGACCTTTCTCTGTTCTCTTTAGCTCTGGCTTCAGATCCCTTGTCCTCTTTCAATTTCCCACCATCTCTGATGTGTCTGGTCCTCCTGATGTTCTCCATATAGGACATGGAGGCTTTGACAAGCTGATCCAAATGCCTTTATTGGTATAGCTTGAACAAGCCAGACAGCAAGCTATCTGGCCGACTAGTCAGTCGGCCAACACCTGGTGCAGGATGGTCTAGTGCTCGTTTCCTGTCCTGTGTCAGCATCTTTGCTACAGACTTCGTGTGGATTGCTTAGTTCTCATCTCACATATGTGAGAGAAATGTGCTGTGTTATTGCCTGAACAGCTCAATACCCTGGATTTGCAAGAAAGCTATGTTCACTTTTTAAATTTGTTTTTTATCTTCCCTTTACCTCCTGTTCTTGTCATTTTCTGTACCAGACATCAAATGCTCCATAAATAAATGATTTATGTACTACATAATATGAGAGAGAGAGAGAGAGAGAGAGAGAGAGAGAGAGAGAGAGAGAGAGAGAGAATTTGGAGCATCCCAAATATCTATATTGCTAAATCAAGGCATTAATCCCTGTGCAGTTTGCTTTGAGCAAAGTCTGACTTAAGGTAAAGTAAAGCACCTTAAGTGTTACCTGTTCCAAAGCAGGTATCTGGGAAACTGTCTCCTTCTCTTCCTCTCCTGTAAGAACTAAGTTTCATGTTAGAAGCTAGGGCTGGGGAGAGAAAGAAGAGAACGGACATATTCCTGATCTCAGAGAGGTATGGAGAAAGAGCTGTCAGGTGAGTAATGAAGAAAGCAGACTCCTGCATTGAATTATACTCTGCCCCAATTCATATGCAGAAAGAAGTTTGTAGTTTCTAATGTCAATGAATGTGCCCTTATTTGGGAACAAGGTCACTGCAGACATGAGTTGACATGACTCTATACTGGAGCACAGTGGGTCACATTCAACTAGACTTGTGCCTTCACGAAAATGAGGATTTCGGCTAAAGCAGTTTGCAGGTGGACAGCATGTGAAGTAAGAACTGACCACTGTAAGCCAAGGAATAGCAGGATGCCAGCTGCCCAGGCTCTCCCTCACCGTCTTAGAAAGTAGTACATCTGCTCACATCTTAATCTTGGACTCCTAGCTCCCAGACTTGGAGGTCAACACACTTCCGTTAACACCACCAAGGTTTGTAGGACTTTGTCACGTAGCTGTAGCAAGTTCATCAAAGGACCTACAAGAATACAGTCACATATTACTCAACAACGGAGATATATGTACTAGAATGTATGTTGTCGAGCTATTTTGCCAATGTGCAAATATCATTGTGTGTACTTATACCGGCTGAGATGTCTGCAGCATTGCTGAGTGACATTTTATAAGATCAGCAACATTTGTAAATATTAATGTTGTATAAAACTGTCTTTCCTGATGCTGTGGAAGTGAGGCCGGTCTCTTAGAGGATGTGACACCTAAGCCGAGAAGTAAAAGATAGACTGAAATGACATTTAAAAACATGGCTAATTGTCACATTGTAATTTGTTCTACCTTGCTGTGTACCTGCTTTGTAGTAACAAATTACTCAAGGGAGCAAATATGGAGACAAAGTGTGGGACAGAAACTGAAGGAGGAGCTGTCTGGAGACCATTCCACCTGGGTATCCATCCCATATGCAGTCACCAAAGGTAGACGCTGATGCGGATGTCAGGAAGTGCATGCTGACAAGAGCCTGATATAGCTGTCTCCATAGAGGTCTGCCAGAGTCTGATGTATTCAGAGGCAGATGCTCACAGCTAACCACTGATCTGATCAAAGGATTCCCAATGGAGAAGTTAGAGAGAAGACTGAAGGAGCTGAAAGGGTTTGTGGCCCCATGAGGAGAGCAACAATACCAACCAACCAGAGCCCTCCAGGGTCTAAACCACCAGCCTGGGAGCACATAGGGAGGGATCCATGACTCCATCTGTACATGTAGAGGAAGATGGCCTTGTCGGGCATAGGTGGGAGAGGAGATCCTTGGTCCCATGAAGGCTGAATACCAATGGTGGGGGGAATTCGAGGGTGGGGAGGTGGGAGTGGGGAGTAGGTGGGGGCACATCCTCATAGAAGTATGAGGAGGGGGGATGGGATAGGAGGATCCTGGGTGGTGGGGGGAATAGGGTAAGGGGGCAAAATCTGAAATGTAAATATAATATCCAATAAAAAAAATAATGTTAAGACTTGAAATAAAGGTGGCCAAAATGGATGACTGCCCGGTCTGTGGCTGATAGAGAATGCCCATGCCAGGACAAATGGAGACCACAGAATATGAGGAGTCAGAGGGGAGGTGCAGGGAGAAGAGATAAAGGATCAAAACCACAGCTCTCTGAAGTGGATGAGCAAAGGCCCAAGTGTCCAACGGTAGAACTTGCTCATGACATTGACCAAAATGGGTGATGTGGGCATTGAACAATCCTTTGTATTTATAGTGATTGTCCTGAGTTGTCATTGGTAAGTTAAATACCTGTCTTAGTCCATTTCCTTTTGCTATAACAAAATACCTGAGACAGGGCAATTTATAAAGGAAAGATGATAATTTATCTCAGGTTGTAGAGGCTGACAACCCAGGATTGGGCAGCTCTGTCTGGCAAAGCCATCATGCTGTACCTGTTCATGGCACAAAACGGAGGGGCAAGTGGGTGTGCTCAGAGACAAGCACTGCAAAGCACAGGGGAGATGCACTCTTTCAAGGTACCTGACACAGTCCCATTAAACTTCATTAAGCCATCCCAAAGTCTTCTAGAGGTTTCATGAACTCTCTGTGCTGTTATCCCGAGGCATCAATTCCAACATCAGTTTCAGAGGATGTGTGTGTTCAGAGGATACACACATTCCCATGACAGCACTGTAGAGATCACCTGTTTTAGAAGTGATGATAACATACTGCAGCAAGAAATTTTGAGCTTCTTAAGCATATACACAATGGTACTTCAGATTAAAATTAAACATCCCTTCATTCTTGCTGTCTTTGTGGGTTTTTTGGTTTTGTTTTTGGAATATAGACAAAGCAGATCCTCTATCTTGTGGAGCCAAACTAGACTTAAAACATATTTACTTATTTTACTTATATGTATGTGTGTTCTCTTTTATCTGTTTGCTTGTATGAGTTTATGTGCAGCGTGTGCATGCAGGAGCATGTAAGGGCCAGAAGAGGGCGCTGGGTATCCTAGAACAGGATAGTTGTGAGCCACCATGTGGGTGCTGGGAGTTTAGTTGCACCCAGGTTCTCTGTAAGAGTGGTAAGCACTCCTAACCACTGAGCCACCTCTCCAGCTCCTCTCCTGTACTGTCATGGACAGCCTTGTCTGGCTCCTTCACAGCTTTAACTGTATAAATGTTAATGTTTTTGTCTTATCTCTCAGGTCACCTGTGTGCCTCCTACTCTGTGCTCTCTTTACTTGAAGTACAAACCCAGACAGTGAACCGCATGTCTGTTCTCTTGAGATGACATAAAACTGGCCATAAGTGAACATAAGTAAATACTTCACAACTCGAGTTTTAAAATATTCCCACACTAAATGGTCAAAATAAAAAGAAAAGCTGGCACACTCTGGAGACCTAAACCTGCAGAGGCAGGAGCTGCTCTTACCAAAGGTTTTATTCTTAAGCGCTTGGGCTTGGTCCTCCATTGTGAATTGTCCTCTCTGCTGAGATTCAATGAGATGGATTTAATTCTCTTTTTGCATGAATGTTTCCTGGGGGGGGGGGGGGGGGGAGGGCTAGCTTACTATGTCCTCACATCCTCTTTTGACAAATTTATGATAATTTTTGACTACCTTTTTTCTTTGCTTTCTTGCTTGCTTGCTTATTGCCAAAGACAGATCTAGATGATATTTTATATGATATAAATTTCAGGGTTTCCCCTTTAAAGGATGCTGGGCATAAAGCTTTGGGAAGATTACATGGGGGTGGGGTGGGGGGAACAGAGTTAAAAGCCAGAGTTCTGTTCTGACATTGAATGCCCATTCACATTGTTGTTATGATAATTACTTGAGCAATGGCTGCCTGCAGGTACCTACTTCTCCTGACTTTTCTCTCTCTCAAAGGTCCTGTTTTGATACATCTGGAGAAAAAAACCTGGTTAGTGTCCAAGTATTCTGTAACTTAACACTCTTCTTTTCATAGCCACATTATGTTGCTTTGATTTCCTGGGTAATTGGAGGCAATAAAGCTTCGGCTGCTGTGGCGGGATGCCTGTAATGATTCACCTGTAATACTGAAGGTGTTCTGCTGCATGTCAGTAAAGTCTATAGCAAGCTTAAGCTGTTATAGGCCTAATTTAGAAAGGCCCTAATTTAGCTGAGGCCCATGAAGACTTTATGATACACCAAAGGTGCTCTAGGAAGATGATGTCAGAATTCTAATTCCAAATTGACTCCCAAACCTCATTCCTGTGTCATTCATTATGCCAGCCCCCAAGATGCTGCATGCAAAGACAGAAGTCTTGTGAAAACTTTGTTGGAAAGGGTGGCGATGAAGGAACCATGGACAGGACCAACATGGCCTCCAGAGTCAGATAAAAACACTGTCCTTCTCAATTGTTGAAAGGTCTGAAATATACTCTTTATGAGATTCTTTAGTATAAAAGCTAAAACTACCACAAAGCATGTGTTGAGGCCCACTCTGACCCACAATTTGGAGATACTGTGTTGCAGACCGTTCTCTGCTCGACGCTTTGGGGCCAAAATGTCTCGGCCTGCTCTGTTGCTCTGGTCCTCGGATCAGGGCCTAGCAAGAGATGCAAAGAATGGAGACAAGACAGAGGTTCTGATCAAGTCTTGTTTCTCATTTATTGTCTCTCTTATTGTCTCCCAATTGTCTCTCCTTTTTTCTCTCTTTTTGTCTCTTGTTGTTATCTCTGAAGGGAAGTTCAGGGTATTATACACTTTGTCATGTGCCTTGCAGGTGGGGATATGACGTAAGCCTTACAGGCCAAGCGTGTATAGTGTGGATAGCACATGCACCACAGGCCTTGCAAGCGTGGATAGCATGTGTGCCTTGCAGCTGGGGGCACTAAACAGCAAAACAAGATATGTAGGATATCAGAGTGTGCTCAGCTGTTGTAAGCTGTTGAAAACCAAGTGTCATGACAGGGTATGTGGCTCAAGATGGTTACAAAGCTGATAGCCGCTTTCTGCTACAAGTCGGCTCCCAACAAGCATGGATTCTAGAAGATTAGAAATACTGAAATTGATGCAAATGAATAGACTGCAATGAAGGGCCCAGAGGGACCACACAAGGAAGCAAGCAGGGCTGTGTGGAATGGGAGGGCTCGTTCATTCTGTGAATACAACTTAAACCCCACTCTCTTGATCAAAGAAGAAACAAGCAAGCCCGGATCTGGACCAGGCATTCCTCCTTTGAGTGGGACACTACAAGAAGAAGGAGAGGGCTGGAGGCAGGAGACTGTCTCTGCACACAGCAGGCTCAGTGCCAAGTCTGCACAAGCAGCCTGGCTCAGTGGAGGAAACACTGCAGGAGAGCCACCTTGAAGGAAATCCTGCTGCTGTCATGACACACTGTTTGTCTTTGGGCATATCACTGAGTATGTCTAGGCTGGGCTTTCTTTGTTTTTTCTCCCTCTCCCTCTCCCTCTCCCTCTCCCTCTCCCTCTCCCTCTCCCTCTCCCTCTCCCTCTCCCTCTCCCTCTCCCTCTCCCTCTCCCTCTCCCTCTCCTCCCTCTCCCTCTCCCTCTCCCTCTCCCTCTCCCTCTCCCTCTCCCTCTCCCTCTCCCTCTCCCTCTCCCTCTCCCTCTCCCTCTCCCTCTCCCTCTCCCTCTCCCTCTCCCTCTCCCTCTCCCTCTCCCTCTCCCTCTCCCTCTCCCTCTCCCTCTCCCTCTCCCTCTCCCTCTCCCTCTCCCTCTTCTCCTTCTCCCCCTCCCCCCTCTGTCTCCTCCCTCTCCCTCTCCTCCCCCTCCCCTCTCCCCTCCCTCTCTCCCCCCCCCCCTCTCCCTCTCTCCTTCCCTCTCTCCCTCCCTCCCCCTACACCTCTCTCTCTCTCTCTCTCTCTCTCTCTCTCTCTCTCTCTCTCTCTCTCTCTCTCTCTCTCTCTGTGTGTGTGTGTGTGTGTATACATGCATGTTTGTGAGTATGGAGGCCAAAGTGCCAAAGTACATGTTTGGTATTGTTTCCTAGTGACTGTTCATAATTTGATTGAGATAGGGTCTCTTGCTGGCTTGAAACTTGCCCAATAGATTAGATTTGCCAGCCAGCAGGCCCCTGCATCTGCCTTGCATTCTCCAGCACTGGGAATCACACCTGGCTCTTTAATGTGGATTCCAGGGATTGAATTTAGGTCGTTATGGTTGTAGGTGGGTACTTCATGATTGCACTATTTCCCCAAGGCTCTCTCTGAGCTTTGATTTCCTTACCTATAAAAGGATATTATTAAATAATATAAAGAAGGGCTTTTACACACTTAGTGGGCCTTCTATTAGCCTTTTTAGCATTTGTCTGAGTGGACTATGTACTTAGGGAAGGAAGAAAAGTAGAATGAAATTCATTCCATCCTCCTGGGTGTCAGGTTCAATGGCCAGTTCTGAGGTAATACCTGAGCTCTCAGGCTATGCACTGTCTCAGAATTACTGAACCAACCAGGGAGTCATTTGGTCAGATTACACTGCTGTTTTATTTTCTTTCTTTGTACATGTGTTCCTCGTGGTGTGTGTGTGTGTGTGTGTGTGTGTGTGTACATGTGAGACCCAGAAGTTAATGTCAAGTAACTTTCTCATTCACATTTTCTCAGCACTCACTGATTCTGCAGTTGTCTGGCCAGCAAGAACAAGGGATTGTACTCAGCACATTCCCAGCACTGGGACGGAAGGTGCATGTGACTATGCCTAGCCTTGTGTGTGGGCTCTGGCACAATGAACTCAAGCCCCCATTGCTAATACCACTAGCATTTCGCTGGGCCATCTTTCCAGTCCCACACCCCTGTTTCTCACATTAATTATCTGGAGCTCAGTGCTTTTATTCTGTAGACTCTAGCTAGACTCCCAAGCAGGAACAATACTGGTGATGTCCTTCTGCTGTTTCCTTTGAGTCTTCCTCTTTCCTTCCCTTACCTGGGGTTGAAAGTTCAAGGAGGGGAAGTCATGTGACAGTGTCAGTCTTCCTTGTCTCTCTGTTTCTATCCTCAGACCCTCCAGGAGGCAATGCACCCCAGCTTTTAGAGTCTTTTCTTTTCTGGTCTGTCTTTATCAAAATTCTTGCCAATGGTGTCTTTAATATGCTAGTGAATAGAGATGAAGAAATTTAGGGGAAAATGCCTTCCAAAGATAATAGCTTGACTTAAAAACTGATTATTATCTGGCCTTAAAATGACTTTTGAATGTCAGAAATTTGACTGTTACCTTCCAGATAGACAGTAAGGAAATGCCCAACACCATAGATTTTTATTTAGAGTCAGAATGAAATCAAGATTCAGTACGGCTCCACCACTCTCACGGGATATAATGTGGAGCAAAACCTCTCTGTCCCTTGATTTCATCCTCTCTCAAATGGGGTTGAATATACAGATACATGAGATTTCTGGGGAAAATGGATAAATTCATATATAAAGAATGTCGCATGTCTCACTAAACTTCTGTATTTGTTATGTATAGATGGTGTTTTCGCTTTCTTGATCTTTCCCACCACCACCATCATTATTGTCATTGTCGTTGTTGTCTTCTCCCTTGCCTGTATACCTCCTCATAAACCCTAAATTCCTAGCACTACCCAGCATCTGCCAAGCATAGGTTCCCCAGAGCAAATAGTAATTTGTTCCCTCCCTCCTCTCTCTCTCTCTCTCTCTCTCTCTCTCTCTCTCTCTCTCTCTCTCTCTCTCTCTCTGTGTGTGTGTGTGTGTGTGTGTGTCTGTCTGTCTATTTCTCTCCGCTGATTCTTTTTTTTTTTTTTTTTTTTTTTTTTTTTTTTTTTTGGTTTTTCGAGACAGGGTTTCTCTGTGTAGCCCTGGCTGTCCTGGAGCTCACTCTGTAGACCAGGCTGGCCTTGAACTCAGAAATCTGCCTGCCTCTGCCTCCCAAGTGCTGGGATTAAAGGCGTGTGCCACCACCGCCCGGCTCTCTCTCTCTCTCTCTCTCTCTCTCTCTCTGTATCTGTCTCTGTCTATTTCTCTCTGTCTCTCTGTGTCTCTTTCTCTCTCTCTTAATAAAGGGAAGGTGATGCAGACTAGGAAAATTACTTTACCAAATGGCCAAGGCAAGAAGTATTTATTCATGTGTAGAAGTTTAGATATCTGTTCCTCATCCAGTACAAAAGTTCATTTCAAAATGAATCAAAGGCTTTCATGCACAATGGGAAACTTTAAAACTGGTAGAGCAAAACAGAGGAAATACTTCAAGATACAGGCACAGGCAAGGATTTGTGCAAAAAGATTTCAATAGCTCAATAATAAAACATGACAAATTGGATTGCTTCCATACAAAGCTCCCATGCAGCACAGAAGATGGTCAGTAAGGAGGAAACCTGAAGGAGGGGGAGTTTCTGCTTTCTTTCCAGCTCACAAGCCCTAATGTGTAGAGCATGTGATGAACTAAAATAAAAACAAATACCAAAACAAGAATAATTTGATCTAGAAATCAGAAAATTAATTACATAGTTCTCAAAAAAACAAAAACAAAAATGTGTCACCCATAGGATTGCTCAAATGTGAGCTGAACAAGAAAGACCCCAAGGTGCATGCGTACACATACACATACACAGGCTAATACTGGTATATATATATATATATATATATATATATATATATATATATATATGCATGCTATGTATGTCGGTATTTACAGATATGTTCATATGGCTATGTCCTCACACATGGAAATGTCCTTTTTATATCATCTGAGGGATATGAGAAGTAGCCACACTTCCCTTACATACAAATTTTGGTGTCTAATGCTTTTCTCCAGTAAAATGAACCAGCTCTTCAGAAAGATGGATGATCTTTGGGCCAGGATGGGATATATATAATATGATCCTGGAGATAGATTATATTACCAAGAAGCAAACAATGCCACTTTCCAGACATAAAAAAATGAAAGTATGAAAAAGCAGATAATTGGAGAACATAAGACACATATTCATGGAACAGTGGAACAGGGAATGAAAATGAATGCCAAGTGGCCCATGTACTACATCTCCACTGAGGGGCCACAGCATCCATTGCTTCTCTGTAGGTGTGGATGATACACACCTGCTCCCTTGATGATGGATCAAGATGAGGATGGGAGGTGAAAAAGAGGAGCGAGTGGAGAAGTTCACTGGTGGAGTAACCCAGCGACCACTGGCACCTCAGCTGGTCCAGCAAGAAGTCATCATTGCGTGCATCCTTGACGTGTTATGATGACAGTGTCTGCCTCTGTGCTTTTCTACCAATCAGCCAAATTGGCTATTGGGAGCAATAGCCTATAAATGATTGAATCACAAGAAACACTTGAGTTATACTTCTTTTAATTAACATTCAACAAGGTACCCACCAAACCATGATCCTAAAAACCAAAGACAGCAAAATTGCACAGTCTGAGAAACTGTCATGACCAAAGTAGGTGATGGAGATATGATTCAATGTAATGTGGTACTGGAATGGGATTCTGGGACAGGAGAAAAGGGTGTTGGTAAGAGTGAAGGGAACCTTAATGAGGTGTGAGCATTTGTTAGTTAATTTCTTAGTTATTGGCTCATGGATTGTAGCATCCCTGAAGAGCATGTTCTTAAGAGAGAAACTGGGTTGAGGACAATACTGGATGTTTCTGTACCATTCTGTTAGTATTTTAGTAGATTTAAAACTAGGAGCAATGGCTCAGCAGTTAGGACCAGTTGTTCTTTCAGGGGACCAAAGTTGATTTGCAGCACCCACATGGCAGCTTACAACTGCCTGTAATTCCAGTTTCATGGTATCTGACACCTATTCTGGCATCCTTAAGTACTAGGAACATACATGTTACACATATACACATGAAGGCAGAACATTCAATGACAGAAAAATTAAAAAAAAAAAATCTATCCTTCAACAAAAACTAACAGAGGCTGGGGTCAGTCAACGAAGTGCTTGTCATGCAAGCACAAAGACCCTCATCTGATCCTCGACTCTAAGTCGGAAGGATGGACTGGGTTGTCCTGGTACAGGGAAGCTGGAGACAAGAGAATCCCTGGTCAGCCAGTCTAGCCAAATCAATGAGCTTCAGATTCAGTGAGAAACCTTGACTCAACAAATACAGTAGAGAGTAGTAGAGGAAGACCTTGCCCTCCCGCTTCCCCATGCACACCTACAGCTGCACGTCATCATGAACTTGTATGCACACACACACAACCCTTGTTGACGGTGCTGATGGCATGTAAGTAAAGGAGACTGCATTTGGGAAGACAGCTCCTGAGTATCATCAAAGCAGCACTTTTGAGCTTCCCTGTACTTCTGTGCTGTTCTCCCTCATGAAATGTTCTGGGGTTCTTCATGTTGTTACTCCTTCCAAAAGAGTCAGTGGCCATTTGTCTTCTCTGCACAGAAACCCAGAGCACCACCCTCTCTGTGTTGGTAACTGACCAGTTTTTTTTTTTTTTTACCCTAACTGACACAATCTGAATCGCATCCACTTTATTTCTGTTGAGTGATGAAGGTATATCTCACGATAATGGCATGTCTAAGGTGGTTACCTTGGTGTAAGAATACTAGATGCCTCCAATTAGAATAATTATGCCTTGACTTCCTTTGAGAATGTTTGTCAGATACATGAGGCCCCTTTCTATCTTCGAAGACAAGTGCAGGATGTCAGTGGCTTCTTGCTTGCTAATGGAGGCTGTTGATGGACCGTGGCTAGCATCATAGAACAGCAAAAGCTCTGGAGTCTTTCTAAGGCCGTAGTGAACTGTAAACTTATAAGGACACAGGCTATTTTCTTGTTGTGTTGGATAGTTTCTAGGCAGGTACATGAGATCTCTCTAGAACTGAGGTGTGTATCTAGAAGGGAAATCACTCTTCCAAGAGAAAGATATTGCTAGTGCCAGTGGATTTCTCTATGGCCATAGCTATGCAAAAAAATTATGTATGAATTTAATATAGATATTCAGATAAACATGTATGTCTTTTCTTTTCTTGGTCACAGCATTTCAGAGCATAACCTAAATCTCACCTGCTTTGCATTGTTCATCCACGCTGATGTTCTGTTTTCCTTACCTAGCAACTTGGACTTTCCTCTTCTCTACCTATTTTGTGTCTTCTTTGCTGGGTACGTTGTGCAGGAGGACTTAAGCTGAGCAGTAGGCTATGAGGTCTAACCTTTCTTTTTGCCTAGGAAAACAAAAATAACGTTTCAAAGTCCAGCCACAAATGTCTGTTTAACAGTTCTTGATGGTTTCCTTGAGGGTGAGAATTTTAATATTTCTGAATATCCCATGCCTGGAAGCTAATACAACGTGGCTATCTAAGTCTGCCAGCAAGTCACTTCATGTGGTTCTGAATGTGAAGCAGGAACATGACTTGGGGCAGCCTCGTTTCTTCTTTTGGGAGAATTCATTTTGGTGGGTCCTTTCTGTCATACCTACTTATGCTCAATAAGCACTCAGTGCCCTTGAGGTAGCACGGAACTTAGCAGAAATACTCTAAAAGCAAGTACTCTGTAATGGAATGTTAAGTATTCTGTTTAATAATATAAAAACTGTTCCATGATGCCCTGTGAAGAACATCTCTACAAGGCTTTCTCCTCTTTAATGAAGTGGTTAGCATTTCCTTGGTGAACTTAGAAATAGGATTTGAGTATAGTGGTGAGGGTCCAGGATGTAGGGACACAGAGAGTGAAGGACCAGCCTCACCCTGGAGGATTGACTTGGAGGCTATCAGTTCTAACTACAGAAGCTAGTGGTTGATATCTCTTCCTGGGGGGACAAAAAGACCTGGCATTGAGTCATTAGATAATTAGTTTACTAATGTCTTTGGGCTTTTTAAAATTCACCACTCAGTCAATTTTTAAAGCTTTATTTCATCTTATTTTTAATTGACACACACTGATTGTACATACCGAGGGGTGTGGTACCCTGATACATGTAATGATTAAATTACGATGATCAACCTATTTGTAACCACAAATCATTTATCATATCTTTGTGATGAGAACATAAAATTTTTTTTTTGGTTTTGTAGCTAGACAATACATTATTGTTAATAGTCACTGTTGTGTTAGATCTTACTGCCACAGCCTGGGTTTGATTCCCGGTCAGGGAGCCAATGTGTTAGAATTGTACTTGCATTTGGAAAAACCATACCAGGCCAACACAGTTCCATGTGGGGTTTATTGTGGGAAAGGGGGCAAAGGTAGTGACAGAAATGAAAGGGAAACAGAGAAGGAGGGGTCAGAGGAGTTTGCCTTTTATTTGGATTATGACGTAAAGGTGGTAAGTGAGCAAAGTGGATTCTGGGAATGTGTGGCAGTTGCCATGGCAACAGGTGTGCAGGTCTCTGTTGCTTATGTGTGATGTCACTGGATTCAGAGACAATCTGCCATGCTGGTTCCTGATACCAACAGTCACCCTATTATGAGAAAAGAACTATAAAAGAACTAAGTTCTATTCACTGTAAAACTTTATCTTTGTACCTGTTAACTAATCTCTCACTTGCCCCGCCCCCAGGTTTCTATCTTTGAGTTTCCACAGCAGCTTGTTATCAAGCCAGGAAGCAAGAGAATTGTCATGTTCAGACAGACAGACACACACACACACACACACACACACACACACACACACACACACACGCAGAAACACAAAGGGAAGATAAAGTGCCATACAAGGATGAAGATGTTATCGGAAGTGGAGACAGGGGTGACCAAACAAAAGCCCTTGAGCCAAACTTGGTGTTAGCTGGTTTTGTAAATAAATATTACTGAAATAGACATGGATAGTTCTCTGTATCCAGGGTCATGCCACCCTACAATGGCAACAGAGGCTTGCAAAGTCCAAACCTTTGGCTTTGATTGGGAAAACCTGTCTCAATCCAGGGTGAGCTCTGGAGCACCACCCATTGATCTCTCCACAGTCACTCCACCTTGAAGCAAGCGCCTGTACATTGTGCCTTAATGTCAGTGAGGCACTGGTTGCAGAGCAGTGTTGGAGAGATGTCTGAAATGCAGCAAGCCCTGCATGGTGTCTCCATCAGCTGAGAGCCAGGCTCTGCATACTAGCTGCTGTGAAGGCTGTCAGCAACTAAGAGTTGCAGAAGCTGGGAAGTGAGTGTGAAAGCCAGGTAATGGGGTCTCACGAGGTAGCTGCGGCATTGAGAAGTGTGCATCTTGACAAACACTGGTGCTTCCTGAAGCTGGAGACATCCCACCAGATTCCCTGGCTGAGACTA
Organism: Arvicanthis niloticus; assembly: GCF_011762505.2. Lineage (NCBI taxonomy): Eukaryota > Metazoa > Chordata > Mammalia > Rodentia > Muridae > Arvicanthis > Arvicanthis niloticus. The sequence continues at coordinate 101,601,257 of NC_047663.1, forward strand.
GGTCCTGATTACCCTGACTGGATTGACCATCTTTGTAGCCCAGACCCCATTTCACTGCTTTCAGGATGGGGTCTTTGAACTGGCTGGCTGGGCTCTGCCAGCCTCTGCTGCCTCATCTTGTTCTGTTTTCTTTATACTGTACTTTCCAGCCATGCATGCCTAGAGACCAGGGACCATTCTCCAGGCACTGAGCTTGAACCTGGACCTACCATTTTTCTCCAGTGGCAACCTACCAGCTCTTTCCTTAGCCCATAACATGCCTCTAGAGCATTCCTTGATGGCCACACCTGACTGATATTCTATTTTTCCTTCAGATCTCATCTCAAAATGCATTTATATGATGAACCTTCTGGAAATTTCCCGTGGTAATTTGCCCCCACACAGAGCCAATACTCAGTATGTGCTTTATAATCTTTTGTTTAGCTTATACAAACCTTGCTGTACAGAAATAGGCACATTTCCTTTTGTAAGATAAACACTATAGCATTTGTATAGCCTCTCATGCTTCCTGTGCAGTCTCTGGAAACTCCCTAGACAGGTAGTGTGGATTTACTTTGAAACCTCCTTTTTCCTCCTAAGAGTTGCATGATTTCCTAGCACATGCATGCATAACCTATGCACAGAATGCATATGTAAAATTGTAAAACAAATTTCCATATAGAATTTCATTTTTTTCCCACTTTATAATAAAAACTAAATACAATAGACTAGTGCAAAAAGCATTTGTGATCAAAAGTCTATACATTTTGGCACTTACAAATTTCTGTAGGTTTGGTCACGTGACATGACACTGTCTGCTTTGCATATATGTGTGCTATAAATTTCCGTGTTGTGTGCTAGGTTCATTCCTGCAGGTACAGTGGACGGAGCAGGCTGCATCGACCAGAAGCTCATGCGGCCTCTCTGTTCCCAGTACCTTTGCCATTGCTGGTGACCTCCAGTCCTAACATTTGTCAGCTTCTTGGCAGAGGAGTAGGCTCTAAGGACTCTTCTGAGAGATAGTTCTTTAAATGTTACTGAAGTGGAACATCTTGCTACCCAAATTTTGTTTGTTGTTAAATTTGTGTGTGTGTGTGTGTGTGTGTGTGTGTGTGTGTGTGAATTTGCACACATGTAGAAGCCAGATGTGGGTGTCACCTCTGTGTTCTCCACCTTATTCCTTTGAGACAAGGTCTCTCATTGAATGAGATGTTTGGTCCTGTTGCCAGGCTGGCTGGCAAGCTCCCAGTGTTGGCCTGTCTAGAGCTAGTAGTTCAGGCAGACATATGCATGCCTGCCTTCTTGACACGGGGGCTGGGATTTGAACTGATGCCACTCAGCCACTTTTCCAGGTCACAAATTTTCTTTTAAAATATTTCTTATAATTTTAATCCTGGGTCCCCGTGTGTGTCTGTGTGTGGGTGTGTGGGTGTGCACATATGAGTACAAGTTCCCAAGTGGGCCAGAGATGTTGGATGCCACTGGAGTTGGAGTTACAGTTATTTGTGAGCTGCTAAATTTGGGTGCTGAGATTCAAAGGAGCTTATCTCAGGTCATGGCTTTGCCCAGAACCAGCTGGTTGTTTGGAAGTATGCAACCATGGCCAAAGTGGCTGAGCTCAAAGGTCACACAGCCTGGGTTCTGAGTCTTACCATGAGTCCAGATGGTATAGGCGCTGAGTTCTCTACAAAAGCTTAATGGAATGTTAACCACTGAGCCATTTTTTCTAGTGCCCTCACATATTGTTTTAATGCACAAGGTCCTACACAGTGATGGGAACTTGAAACATTATCATTCTATCTGATGCTCAAGGACCTGCACAATAATGGGAACTTGACTTGTTATTGTTCTATCTGATGCTCAAGATCCTAAGGACCTGCACGATGATGGGAACTTGACACGTTATCATTCTATCTGACGCACACGGACCTGCATGACGCTAGGAACACATTATCGTTCTATCTGATGCTCTGCCACTCATGTCAACAGTGTGGGGAGAGTTTTAGGATGGAGGTATATGATGATGGTAGGGTGGTTGGAAGGTCTTGCTTTTTTATGACTATCTCTGTCTCCTCATTTTCAGATACCACCCAGATGAACAACGCAGTGCCCACTTCTCCTCTGCTCCAGCAGATGGGACACCCACATTCATACCCCAACCTGGGCCAGATTTCTAATCCATATGAACAGCAGCCTCCAGGCAAAGAGCTCAACAAGTATGCCTCCTTAAAGGCTGTAGGTAAGGGGATGCTACATGAGTCTGTTTTCTTTCCTCCTCTCTCCTTTACTCAGCTTCTCCATATGAATTCATTTCATTTTTTATTTTTATTTCCTTATTATACCTATTTTCTCTACATATCTATCATCTGTCAATCATTTTTTGATTTACTTATTATCTATTTATCATATATGTATGTATATGTCTATGAACCAATTTATGTATGTATCTACATATATGCCTATGTATGTATAAATCTATAATGCATGTATGTATGTGTCTGCCTATCTACCTATCTATTTCTATGTGTCTGTTTATAAATCTATCATTTATTTATTATCTGTCTGCCTATCTATCATATATTGTGAATCTGTTATCTATCATCTATATGTATCATCTATCATTTTCTATCTACTATCTACCTATTATTTATCATTTATATCTATCATCTATCCTATCTATCTATCTATCTATCTATCTATCTATCTATCTATCTATCTATCTATCTGTCATCAGGACTCCCACAGCTATTTCCTTGAACCTAATTAAGTCCTGCCTTGCTGTGTGGGGCAAGGTGATCACCTGGGGCACCTATTTAGTGAAGACTCTTTCCTGGAGAGAAACTGGATACTCGTGTGATCCCACGTATGTTTAACCTCTGTCAGCACTCCCCATCTTTCCTAGGTAATCCTTAAGAGCCTCAGATGTGGAATCTAGTGTATGAGTCTTAGCAATACCTTGACTTTTAACAAGACCCCCCCCCATCACCTACAAATTCCCTGCTATCTCTGATAAGCTTTTGGATAGTGAACAATCTGAGCCTAGATAGTCTAGACACTAGACTGCAGAGCTATCATAAATTTTGTTCTTACCAAGTGTACAACACTATATTTGACTTCTTATGCATACTGTCTTAGTGACTCATGGAAGAACTCAGTAGCCCAGTGATTAGAATAAGGAATTGAGAGGTCATTCTACAGACCCAACAGCATCGGTAATAGAGTGGAGAACTGACCAGGTGCTTCTGTCACCCAGTACCATTCTCCCTCCCATGTTTCCCCAGTTTCTTCCACTAGAGCATGGCAATTTGCCCTCAGACACTTTCCACTGGATGAAGCTCCAGCCAGAGCAAAGTTGTCAGTTCCTGATTAGTGTCTGGTTATGAAAACTCGGGTTCTCAATGATGGATGCAGACTACCAGAATCACTTGAGTGATTCTATGGTGACTCTAATAGTGGTGGTAAGTAGCACCAAAGCCGCAGGCCACCTTGGAGATTTTAACTGAGCAGGTTAAGGATGTAGTTCGTCAAATGTCTATGGACATTTGAAAAATAAACAGGGCTGGAGAGATGGCTCAGTGCTTAAGGGTACTAGCTGCTCTTCCAGAAAACCATGATTGGCTCCCCAGCACCAACATGGTGGCTCATAAACATCTGTAACTCCATTTCCAGGGAATGACCTCCACAAGCAAGAAATGCACCAAGATTTATGACTAAACACCCATGTATGTAAAATTAAAAATCTAGATATCTTTAATATGAAGCCCAAGCTGAGGGCTACTGATTTAGACCATCCCATAAGCCTGACATTCAGGAGAACTAGAGCCTTTCTCAACTGCTTGCTTTTAACATCCTCTCCCAAATCCTGTGCCTGTTTTCCACATCCTTGTTCATTCTAGATAAAGGAAGTTTGCTTCCTTCTTGCTATATCCTGTGAGTTCTATTTTCTTGTCCTTATCTTGAGAAGAGGTTTTTAAGCTTGCCTTTCCACATCATCTGCTACTTCTCTGAGTTTATCTTTTGATGAACTGATTTAGACCATCAGTTTATCTTTTGATGAACTGATTTAGACCATCATTTAGCCAGACAGATATAAACTCAAGTCCTTGTTTTGACACTACTTTTGCCTGACACTATCAGTTGCCTAACCTTCAGTAGTCCTCAGTTTTCCAGTTTATAAAATGGGCATACAGAGGCCTTTCAAGTGAAGCAAGCAAAGTCCCATCATTCGTGCCATCCATCTTTTCCAGAGCCTCACTGTCTTGTAAGCAGCCATGCTGACTCCTTTCGTGGTTCTATCTTATCTCAGGCTCAGCTTGGATCCCCTTGAGAGGTCTTTGGCATTATCTTTAAATATTCTCCTATGGAGAATTCTTCTCCTTCACAAAAGAATTGACTACCAGAAGTCTTTGACACAGAACAACTCCCCTTGGGTGGAATTTCACTGCATTTATTGGTGGGGGTCTTTCTGCCCTTCTGGCTATTTACAAGACTTACTCATTTATTTTTACATAGTTTTGGTTCCAGGAAATGTGGGTCAGGTAGAGGATGCCACAGATACACTGCCTTTTCTGATCAATTGTTTATCTTCCAGCTCCTCAATAGAGATAATAGATACTCTTGGCAGATTCAACTATGAAATACCCTAACCCCAGAACCAAGATACAGACATTATGATGTGGCTCTGATGTTTGTGGTATCTAAGGTTGATGCTGATAAATATTCATAAAACAAGTGTATTGGGACCTCACATTGGGACAGAAACAGGCTAGGTAATTAGGTAATTGTACCAGAAATCTGAGAGCTTCTCTTTCCCAATTCCTTAGGCCTTCAGGATGGAATAATTAGAAGAGACTGGGCTAAGTGTATATTCCAAGGTTACATGGATAATAAAGACATAGGCTTTTCTAAATTTTCAGCCTGGTAAACCTTTCCCTTTCTGTTACACTTGTCTCCTAATTTCTTTATTTGCCTCCCCGAACTCTAGAAAACACCATATCTTATGTTCTATAGCTATCAAACTTTCTTGATTTCACACTGTATTCTTGGGTAACATGTGCATCCCAAGCATCCCGTATTACAAGAAAGGGAGGCTTACCGTTGCCCAGGAGAGCAGGGGTGAGATTCACTGCTCACATAGCTGCAGCAAACCTGCAAACATTGTTCTGACCCCACCTCTCTTTCTGAACCCCGCAGTTCGAAAACAAATAACATCTGTCGTTATATGTGATTCTTGTTTTGGCATTAAGAATAATCAGCCCAGATGTGTTTTATTTCTTTGAGAACTGGTTGTATTATCCCATGCAGCTCACTTCCTTTCACTCAGAGCTCTCCCCCACCGGATACTTAGTAGCTCTTAGTGTAAATAATAGATGAGTGTTCCAACACAGCTCCTTGATCCTTCCCAGGATTTCTTCAGGGTTGCTGTAGACAAGAAATATCTGCAGAGCATTTGGAATGAAATTTGTAATATGAAAATATGTTTGGCACTTCTTACGTAACCATTTCTTCTGCAACCAGCAACCTCTGGAATCTTTGTTGCTTGAATGACTGAGCTTACCTTTGACAAGAATCAAAGATGAGATGGATTTTAAGGAGTCATCTTTGTACCTTGTAGCAAGTGGAAGGATTTCTCTTGGGATTTTGTCCCAATCTAGTAAGTGGCTAACGGGGTCCCCTTCTGAGGGCTCCTTTGACAGCTGTAGAGTTCTTGGGTTTTAACTGTGTGGTGGGTGACCTGGTTCTTCTCTGAGTGGAGGAGTTTGTGGCTGAGGAACTGCCTGACCCAATGGCTCCCAGGACTCTGACATCAGCCTGCATCAGTGAACTCAAATCCCATAATAAATGTTCTTTCAAGGGTTCTTTATTACGGTGTAATGCAAACTGGCGTGAACGGGAAATGCATTTCATTAGAGGATCATTACCACCCAGGAGCAAGGCTGTTTAAAAGTGGTTTGCCACCTAAAACTCTGCAGCCTCCCAGGGCCAGACTCCCTGTGTAAAATCTCCCAATCCAGTAGATATGAGAAGCCTAACCAGACTATACTGTTAACTTCAAAACACATCCTAGGAAATAAATCTACTTTGAAGGCTTCACTATCCATGACATCAGGTGCTTATCAGAGGCTCCAGCCTAGATGGGTCTCTGCCCTTACTTAGCTGTATGCCATTGAGCAGTCACCGAAATGCCTAGACTTCTACATCATCTGATAAACAACAAAACAGAGTGGATGGTCCCCTAACATCACCCCGATTTAAAAATTGTCGTAGGAAACCATCCCACCTTGTCTAGTCTCAGAACAACTGTGGGACTTTAAACACCCAGTTCATTTGCTGCCAGTGCTGGTTGAAGGCAAGATTTAACGAAAGGGTTATAAGCCTTTTATTCCCGATTTTGATCCTCACCCTGCCTGCCTTTGTCTCTCATACTGCTTTTGCTGTTTCACTGAAACCACCTCATTTGTACTTAGTGAGAACTTCTTCTTATGGACTTTAGGATCTTGACACATACCACTTGGGCATGTCAGGCATGTGGTTATAAAATGATGTCTATTGCCAGGGGGCTTACAGCTCGGCTGTTGGCAAAAGACTAGCACACAAGAGGGAAATGTCAGGAGCTGAGCCACACAGGACTCTGTGGGGGAAACTATGCTGAGGTGAGATATTATTCATCCATTCATTTGTTTGTTTATTCTCCAGGTACTGAGTTTGGTGTCCCTTGACTATAGAAGACACTGAGGCACGAACCTGGCCAGCCCTATCCACATTGTCTCTCTAGTACCCAGCACTGTATATAGCATTTTGAACCACCTGTGCCCTTTGTAAAGGCAGTGAATTGACATGTGATAGTCATTGTGTCAAGGCAGAACCTGGGGTGACTAGCAAGAATGAAGAAGAATGTACAGGAAACTAAACTTGGTCAGGACTGAGTTGTATGTCCCGACTCAAAGTTTACTAAGTGATTTCAGACCCTACTGGCTTCACTGGGCCTCAGTTTCTCCTGTGTATCGGAATCACAACCACATACAGTGAATGGCTTAGCTTGGATGTGGTGATCCAGTCTTGGAAAGAGTTCTCCACATGTAGTAAGCACTTCAGCCCATTACAGTCCCCTTCCAGTTACTAGTCGTAACTTTCTTCTAGACTCCCAGATACACCAGGACCTTGATTTGGCATGAATTTCCAGTTGACAGAGAGAGCAGAATCCATATTCTTACCATCTGTTTCTTAGTTCACATCAGGAGCTGGTTAAAAAAACAAACAAGTAAGGAAACAAACAACACATTACTTTTCTGTGAACCCTAAGAATCAGCAAAGCCAGCCCAAGCCACTTACCCAGATGTGAGTGCCACCATCCACCAAAGAGCCTGTTCCACACACCTGGCCCTCTTTACTGAGACTGTAATAGAGGTTTAAACAATTTGGAGATAATTCCAATCGAGGTGGATGCTGAGAAATGTTTCTTATAGATTGACATTGTTAACACCCCCCTTCCCTGACCCATGTGCTGGGCAGGTGGAGGATAAGGACAGATGTACCTCTTCATAGGACAATGTGAGCAAGGCAGAAGTGTCCCTGAAGATATCCCTAAAGATCACCTGGTGTTTCAGAGAGGGAGGGCTCCTATGTCTTGGTCAGGGGAAACTCCATCTTATTACATAATCTTCAATGTACATGACAGACATTCCTGAAGAAGTCACCTACAGTCAGCATTTATCTCCCACCTGTCCTGATCCAGTGGTCCTAGGTTTCTGAGGTAGAACTCTTAGATTGTGTGAGGTTCCTCCCCACAGGCCCTTTATGTGGCTCAGTTCAACCTTGGGCACCCAGTCTAAGAAAGAAGGAATTCCCCAGCATGGTGATTCAATGCTGCATGGCTTCATCTTAACCAAACAATTAGTTTTATATTAAGAAAACTATTTCCCTTTTGCCCTTTGATAGGTGATCTTTTCCCGGAGTATGTTACATCTTCTAATAAAAATGTAAAACATCAAGAAGAGAGCAGGGATCCGTCCTCATCCTCTCTGTGGTTACATTGTGCCAAAGACCAAGGAAAGACATGAGGCCACTCCAGCTATGAACTGATTTCAGCTAGTTTAATTTTTTAAAGCTGGTTATTAGCCTCAGCTAATACCAATTATTTCCAAAGCAATATGTTTCCAAGGGAGGTTCTAGACCTACTGTACTGTGTCTATAATACTGTAATATGATTGATGGGGAAGCCAAGGCTCAGCATGGTCACTTGAGTTCACATTCAAGATTAAGATTGCTTGACTTGGAAATCCTGTTGTTTGCACAAAATGATGCTTCTTCTGAGCCACTTCTAACAGTCAAAGTATACCACAAGGTATAAGAAAAGTTGTGGAGGACCATTCCCTATTCCCCCTCCTGTGGGCCCATTGTCAACTTTGCTCCCTCCTCTGAGAGGTCTACTCTTTACTTCCACTTCCTTCTCTGGGGCCAGGCTCAATAAGATGTCAGTTGTTTCTCCTCTGAAGGTAAATGCTTTCCCTTGACGCTGAGCATAACTGAGGTATAATATATTTGAAATAGATCATATTTGAGATAAATTTTCAAGCATCAAAACGCACAACTCCTAATTTTACAAGAGCAGTTACTGAAATATCCTTATGGTTGAGTAACCGCATCCTAGTCAAGGTAATAAGCAGGTCGGCACACCTGACCTTCCCTTGTCCCCTTTCCGTCCTACAGCTCTTGTTCTGTCTAAAACAGTTCATCCCCTTTAAAGGAGCATTTTCTTCATCCTCAAATAGTCAGTCCCCTCATGTCAACTTGTGCTACCAGGTACAGTGAGAACCTTAGTGCCCGCTTGGTAGCCTACTCACCTGTCATCTTATTAAGTGTGCATATGGTCAACGGATTCATAGAAGAGGCTTTGTTACTATCCTGTCAGGCTCACTCTGACTTGAAAGCTAGAGCAAAGGTGGCAAAGACTGGATCTTGCCTGTGAGGCAAACTGAGAAATTTCATTCAGGGGAGGATGACTCTTTCTTGAGACTGTGACTTGGGGATTGGTCTGCTGCCCATGGGTACAGGAAGATCTGGGGCGGGCCCTATGACTATCTAGATGACCACAGGCTAGGGGGAGAGGACATGGCCAAACACTGCAGGCAGGACCTGCTTAGCTCTAACTTCATGCCCTGTCATGCCAAGCTCCTCTCTGAGTGATGGGGGTGTAGAACTCACATCCCCAGGGGGCAGATGGCAATTTGAAAGTCCTTTGGCATGGCTGGGGAGCCAACTGGAAATGGTTAAATGACCAGATCTGTGCTCTATAATCATTCTGGTTACAGGCTGTTTCCCTAATCCCCTCTCAGTTGGCAGCCCGTTAGGTCTTTGGAAATCGTGCAAAAAGTGTTCCAACCCAGTCTGCCCAAGTGGGTTCCTAGGAAAGAACAGGAGAGCCAATAGCACTCACTGACTGATTGGTCAGGCCTCCAGCCAATGGAATGAAGCCTATATAGGCAGAGGCTGTCCTTTAAATTTTAAACTCAACTTTAGAGAATACTAGTAATGAAGGAGTGGGGTGCATTTTGAGCTCTTCTCATATTTGTTTATTTAATGAGAAGTTACTTGAAATTCTGTTAATAACATGGGACTACTCCCCCAGGGGCTACTGGGTAAATCTGGAAGAGAATTAGATTTGGAATACCTCTTCTGTAACTCGAATTCCAGCCACATAGCTGTTCTGTAAAGCAATGCGTTAGTCATTCAGGGTTCTCAGCTAACAAGCACGATCCCTGTAGCTTTGGAGGGTGGGATTTCCCTACTTAGGAAAGAGTGGCTTTGGAGAAGGGTGAATTCACTTGCAGCAATATCTTTTACAGTTAGGCACTGTGGTAAGGCAAGTTGTGCTCAATGGAGCTTTTAAAACTACCAGCAGGTGAGCATGCTCCAATCTCGGGCTCGGAGCTTGCCTTAACAATGATGTAACCTCTTTCAGAAGAATGTCTGTAGCAAATGGGAAGCAAATTCCATCTTTAGTCGTCTTGTGTACATATTAGTGAAACCAACTTTCCATAAGCCAATATGTCTTGTCTTTTGTAGTGAGTTGAGACTTAGAGCCAAACTTCAGTTTGGTGCTGCTTGCTCTACTGCTGTACCTTGGCATGATTAGGGCACTTCTCTTGATATCCTGTTAGGCCTTGTCAAAACAGGTACATACCTAGTGCAAGGCCATACTGGCTCCTTTCCTTGTTCCCTGGGTCTCCTGAGTCCAGATTCCTTGGAGGCTGCAGCTGAGGCACCAAGCACAATCTGGGTATGAGGGTACCACAAACATGGGTTTCCTGGTAACCAGATCAGCATCTCTCAATTGTTATTTTTTTAGGAAATTCTGATGGTGACTGGGCAGTGTCTACACTTAAGTCACCAAAAGGTACCGTATCCCTTTTTCTGGCTCTTTTGTACAGCTGTTGTCAAACTCAACATTATATAACAAAGGAACAAAGAGTCCCAGTGTTTGTATGTGATCCAGTCATATGTGTGTCTGCTCTGATTGGTATCTATAAGTCTGTGCAATCTTCAGTGCTGAGGTGTGTCTTATAGTATGTGTGTGCATATGTGCATGCACTTGGGTGCAGTGTCTGTGTTTAGGGCTGTTTCTGGACAATGTGTTACCCCTCTGCTCACCTCCCATTATTAGTTGCTTTAAGGAAATGCCTCTATCAGAAATGTCTCAGAGAGGCAAGTTCCCCAAAGAGTGGCCAAAACAAATCACAAGACAGACTAATTCTCGAAGTTTCACTAGTGCTGCATGGAATGTACTTGGTTCTTATAAGCAGAACCACGTTGTCAACTGTATGTCTGGGGAATTAGACTTTAGGGAACAGAACTTTTTTTTTTTTTTTTTTTTTTTTTTTTTTTTTTTTTTTTAATTTTCCTAGTAGAGTGATCAGTGGAACTAAGAGAATTTTTTGCATTGAGTATTTTAATGAGCTAGTTGGGTGACTAGGCCAAGTTATTATATGTAAGCAATGTTAATATTAATTCCCTACTGTGTGCCAGAACACCAGTCCGTCACACTTATTGTGCTGCTTAATTCTCCAATCACTTTGCTGAAGATAAACACTAAGAACTATGTCATGGATGTCCAAGTGAGGAGGAGTTGCACTCACTTAAAGGGACTCAGTCACTAAAGGTGGAACTGCAGTTTGAGCGTATGTCCCTCTGGTGCTAATGGATAAGTTGTTTCCCATAGGGGTGGAGGATGGAAAAGGCTGCTTTCAGAGCCAGCCACGGGCACTGCTCTCCTTGTTCTTCAGTCCTTCTACATTGCTGGATCCCACAATAGGAACGGAGCATCTGACACAAGGAGGTGGAGGTAGAGCTCTTCCAAAACCTTAAACAGAATAAGAGTAGGAGGCAGACAATGCAAATTCTAGACAAGGTACCTGGGTATAACTTTTGCCTTCTTCAAAGATCATTGTGACTGCTCAATAGGAACTAGACAACAGAAAGTTGGATTGGAGCTGGGGACATCAACTAGGATGTTCTTGAAGGCAGATGGTGTTCAACTGGATAGAGACAAGAGAACAGAGTGGAAGGACAATGGGGAAGCTGCAGGAGATATAAGCAAGTAGCTATGATGGGGATAAGGACCACCAGGCAAATGTTTTTGCATGAGAGGCCTGTGAACACTCAGTTGCTCGGGAGCTCCTGATTGACTAGGTCTTGGATGGAGCTCCAGGAGTTGAATTGCTGATCATTTCTGGGGTGCTGCTCTGCTGATTTGGGTACTTCACAGCACTGCCAGAGGAACATCTTGCTGGGTGACTAATATCCTTGAATGAGTACATGGAGCATCTTCCCAAGGCTTAAGAAAGAGAAGAAGAAGAAATTGGACAAAGGCTCCAGAGCTCAAAAACAAATTGTGTTGGAAAATGTGGACACAATAGTCCCACACTGGAAAAGCGCTTTGTGTTTAATAAGAATCCCCTGACTACCAGGTTGTTGACTTGAGAGAGACAGATTTTTGGGTCTTGCATTAGATAATAATTGTTCACACGTCAAATCCCATTTTTAGAAACGCAAACAATTTGGAACATGACAGATCTAACTAATCCGAGAGACATACCCCACCCCCACTCCCTGTGAAAACAAAGTTATTAGGGTTCTGTGACAGTCCTGGGGAAGCAGTCTGCATTCTTGCCTTTGTCAGCCTGCTGTGGTCTGATGGCTTTAGACAATATTTCAGGCCCATGTCAAAAGCAAAGGCTGGAAAGCTATTTCCTACTCAAACCAGAGCCCCTTCCCAATCTTTTCTGCTAAGTGCACTTTTATTTATTTTGTCTCTTATGGGGAAGAGAAAAAGAAAGCCAAGGACAAGTTCCTTTGAGGTCACTGGTTTTTCTCAAATGTCATCCATTCAACTTATAGAGGAAGCATGAAATAAGGCTGGAGGTTTACACAGTCAGGCCACCTTCTTTTAAGGAAGAAAAGAGCTGAGTGTGTTGGGTTTAGACTCAGACACACCTGAGTCCCAGTTCGCCCCTTAACTTGCTACTCTTGGTGCCTTCAGCCAGACATTCAACTCCTCAGTCTGTATTTTCTTCCATTCAGGTACTAACCAGACCTGACCCTGCTTAGCTTCTGAAATGAGACTTGATCAGGCGCATTCAAGTAGCATGGTTATAAACTCTAAACTCTGACTTTCTGACCTGCAAAATGGAGATAATCACACCAGATACTTTCTAGATGGCTGCAGAAATGGAATAATGCTTTAAACACATGTCATGGCCCCGGTAAATAGAAAGTGGTAAATGTCTGCAGGTGATTACTGGTGTTATTTTGCTATTATTATCAAGTGAGAAAAAGCCTGAGACCCTGGAGAATTTTATTTTATGCCAATGAAAAGCTGTTAAACTTTAACTCATTATTTCCCAAACACCTTTGACATCAGATCTTTTTTTTATTTTAAGGCAGAGCAGTTGACATCTTAACAGCTAGTTGTTTAGAAGCTGTTGGGAGCCCAACTTTAGAATAAAGGAAAATATGTTGGAGAAGGGAGGGGATGGGTCCTTCCCAGAGAGCTTGGGTAAGAAAGTGTAACTGTGATGACAAAGTCCCTATAGGCACATGATGACAAAGTCCTTATATATGCATGCTTTCTTCCTGAGTAGCTTAAAAGTAAATGAGACTTGGACCATGGTTATTTTATCTGGTTTTGACAATTACTGGGGGTAACCCCTAATCTATTTTTTTTTAACTGCTGGGCTGGCTGCATCCTCAGTGTGTATCCCAAATACCTGCTGTTTCTCCTGGCCATTTGCTCTAGGTCCATCTCCTTTCATGGCGTCTTCTTCTCTTTCCTCTTCCTTCTGTGCTTTTTCCCCCCTCTTTCCACACTGCTCAACCAGGTAACTAAAAGTCCTGCCTGCTCCTAATCCCTCCAGTAATTGGCTGTAACCATTTTAATTTAACCAATAGTCTTAAATTAAGAAACAAGGTTTGTACAACAAAAGCTGGTAAATGTGAGAATTCACTCATAGGCCTAGACCTTCTGGTACAGAATTTAGCATTACAATATATAATAACAGATTAAACCTCAACACGTGGACATCACCGGAAGCAGTCACCGATGTTGGACAGCTCACGCTGAACCCTGAGAATTCCAGATACATTTGTAGAAAGACCACAAAAAGAGCTTCGAGCCCACAATCAAGTTGAAGCCAGCTTTTGGAAAACTGTTCTCCTTAATGAATGTGGATCTTCCAGGGCTACATTTGAGCACCTGATATGAAGGAAATGACTGTTGTGCAGTTGTTTTGACTGGAGTCAACCTTTCTGTTCTTACCCAAGCCATTTATGTGCTCTGAACTCCTATTTCTGCCATTGCTAAACTGGAGGCAATCAGAGTAACCATTCTGCATGGGGTTGGTGGGAGTAACTGTATGAGGCCATGTGAGTCTTAGCACTGGGTTTGGTGGACAGTAGGTTCAGAGAACTCACAGAAAAGCCCAGTGCTCCAGAGTCACTCAACTCTTCAGAGAGAATTCTTAGTAACAGTAAAGGAGACTTTTAGAAGGCAATACACAGGTAAGGACACTGGGACACCATCCTTATTCCTCTTGAGATAACCTGGGGTTGATGAAGGTTACAGAAGAAAATTTCATCTCAGCAGGATCGGGGCTGAGACCCAGAGCATCACTCTGAATCACTGCAGATGTCAGTTGCAAAAGTAGGTCATAGGTCCACTCACCCCTAAGGACCTGGGCCTATAAATATGTGTGCTATAGGGGGATCCCAACACATTATTTCTTTAATATACCCACTGGATATTCTTATGCATACTGTAGTTTATCCCACATTGCCTAATTAAACCCTGAATGCAAACACAAATATATAACAGGTGTCCTAGAGCACCAATTTTCATAGGCCATCATTCTTCCCATGATGCACCTCCCCTCATGATTCAACAACTTTTACTACATATTCTCAGAGATGCAACTATTACTACAGTCAATTTTAGATCATTTTCATTAGCTGAAGAAAACAAAATAGCCTCCTTAGCTGTGCCTCTTCAAACTTTGTACCTAGGCAACCAACACATGGGTTTTTTGATGTTTGCTAAAAAGTATAATCCTTGTGGCAGTTAAAGCTACACCATAGTTGGAAGAACATGGGTTGGGGGGGGGCATTCTTACATATCATTTCCTGCACCGCAACTTAGGAGCCACAAAAGAATGACTTGACAACCAAGATGCCCAGCATCTCTGGGTCTTAATTCCTTTACCCATCATGCAGAAGGAACAATGGTTCCTTGTCTGTCTTATTTCTTTAAGATGCTTTAAATGTGATTATGAAATTGAAAGGCTAAAAATTATCTAGCCCATAGTAGATACTAAAAAATTTCTAGTCATTTCTGTTTCCTAAGACAATAGCTATATCGCGTGTACTGCACACATATGATCTCAGCACTCTGGAGGATGAGGAAGAAGGATCATGAGTGTTGGGCTAGCCTGAGCTACACAGTGAGACACTCTTTTAATGAAAACATAGAAATGAATAAGGAAGGAATGGACAAAAGAAGGAAGAAAACAAATGTCTTCTGGGGAGAATTGTTCTTCCAAGAGTGCTATAGGGAGCAGAGGAAAAAAAAAACACTTTTGATTTAGTTCCATCCTCATTGGTGTGTACACAGCCTGCAGTCCATGCTGGTGAAACTCCCACTCAGAGGCAGCAGATATTCCTTTGTGATATTCGAGCCTCTGCAATTTCCTGATTCTGGTCATTGGTTTGGTAGCAAGCAGTAAGATATAAAGTAGAAGGAGGAATGCAGGTGATGAGAGGTGATTTTTTTAAAAATAAAAATCAAATCCCACCCTATCCTCCATTCAGCTACTTTAAAAGCACAGGGCAGCAGTGGAGCCTTGATGAACCTGCTTGAGAACCCACAGGCCATAAAATGAGCCCATACAGAGAGATCCCTGGCCTTCGTAAAACACCATCACATCAATATTGCAAATTTTGCAATTTAAAATGTGTTGCTCTGAGCATGCGCCGGGGCAGACCCATACAGTGCAGAGCCATCTTGCATGATGCTCACAACATGCAGTAGACAGCATAATTGTTGTTGAAAGAGCTAAGAATTCCAGGACAAGCCTGTCCTGGTCTTAAAATGAGTGTCAAACAAAAACAGCATTGAGAAGAAGAAATGCAAGGGCTGCCCCTCCTGGAAACCCAGGGCTCCTCTTAGAAGTGAAGAAAAGACTGGCTGGTACTTTTACCTATTATCTCTCACCGTGTCACAGTGTAACAAAGGAGCTCAGGAGTCACTGGGCTGAGGACTACTGGAAGGAACTCTTTGTATGGTATTTATGTGAGGTGGAAGGTTATTCTGATCTAAGCTGAGTTTACCCACAAACTGAGGTAGCTAGACATTGGCTGGTATAGGCTTTTTTTTCTTGGAATAATAGAAGAAGCTCAGTTTTACAAGTCCTAAGTCTTATCCTCTCTGAGTAAGCTGAGACCAGTTCCAGTCATGAATGCACCAGAAAGCAACCAAACCACCTTCATGTGCACACAGCACCTTTCCAGCCTTCATCTTTGTCCTGTTTGTGAATATTGTTAATCATGGGGATGAACTTAGAGCCCAGTGGTAGAGAAGAAAATAATTTTTTTTCTTTTGCTTTGCCTGCCTTTTCTCTTCTCTTCTCTTCTCTTCTCTTCTCTTCTCTTCTCTTCTCTTCTCTTCTCTTCTCTTCTCTTCTCTTCTCTTCTCTTCTCTTCTCCTCTCCCCTCCCCTCCCCTCCCCTCCCCTCCCCTCCCCTCCCCTTCCCTTCCCTTCTCTTCTTTTTTCTTTCTTCCTTACCCCTACCCACCCCAGAGGAGTTTCAAAGTCGCATGGAGAATAGGGAAAAGTCACTAATAGAAGAGCAAAAGTTCCCTAATTCCTTCAACTACCGAAGCACCCCAAATCTCACCATTGTGGACTTTAGATCATCGTAGGAAGATGGGAAGTGGCAGGCAGTGTGTGCAGGGTATAGGATCGAAGACCTTTCCTCCTCAGCCACTTTAGTTAACCCACACCTGAACATTTAAGCAGCATGGAGGTAGACCAGAAGGCAAACCACACCATGGAGGTTTCTGAGAAAAACTATGTCTATGTAGCAGCAATACCAGACACACGAGGAGGTAGTGAACAGACACAGTTCACTCCAGGCTGGATTGAGTCAGAGACTCTGTGGTCAGCTCAGGCTGGAGCAGAGCCCCAAACACCTTTGTTCAGCAACCTTGCAGAAAATGCAGACTGCACAGCCAGACCAGCCTAAGGGAAGAGACAAAGGGCCCATCGTTTCAGAAGACCCTCAACAACAATAAAGCAGCTCCTGCTACAGACTGGAGAGCTTTGATGCAAAGCCTACTAGGCCAGGCAGCTCCAGGGTCTTCTCTAGCAAAGGCAGCAAGACCTCCTGCCAGGGGCCTTCAGGGTTAAGACAGAAAAAGAACACTCTCCAGAATGGCACTTTCTGCTTTCGTTTTTGTTCTTTTTCCTCTCTTAGAGAGAGGCTTGCTGCAAGAAAGATACGGTGTTCCATGATGAAAAACAAGATACCTTAAGAGTTATTAGGGCCTGGCTTAAATGCAATCCCTGCTCCTTTCAAGGCCCAGAACCAAGTAAATGGGACTAATTTGCCATGAAGATACATCTTATCTCCTCTGTGTCCCTGCTTAGCAGCCCTCAGACAGATCAGCTCTCCTCAGCCTTTCTTATTCCTGCCTGCTGAGACAGCCTTGGGGAACCTGGATAGCTTTACAGCATGCATTTCAAAGGCTAGAGGATGCAGTGAAAAACTTGAACTATCCGCCTTTTACCTTTTAGTTTAGCTTGTGAAGGGGGAGGAAAAAAGGCAGAGACCCAGAAATCATTTTTATAGAAGTTAAAGCAAATATTGCCTAACATGATGGAGAAGCTCTACAAATACAGTGGCTTAGGTGAAAGATGTGTGTTTCTCTGCACATCATTGTCCCAGTAGATGGGGCAGCTTTTGGCTCTAGTGGTCAACTGGGAGCCAGGCGCCACTTGCAGCTCTGGCCTTCTGCTGTGTTACCATGATTTGCATAGCCAGAGCTGGTTAGTTTGCAGAGCAATGGTATTCAGCTTTCCCTCACTGTGACAAAACACCTGAGGGAACAACTTAAGGGGGAGAAAGGGTTTATTTTTGTGTTGGATGTTTCTTTCAGGCCAAGGCCTTGTTGCTTTGAACCTATGCAAAGGCTGACTGTTGGGGGAGGAGGAATGAGGTAGAGGAACACTGTTTATAGCCTGGTGGGTGGGAGGGTTCTAATTCTACTTCCTAAGGTTCCCACATCTCTCAATGGTGCCATCAGCTGGTTAGAATTTTCATCTCTATGAGAAAATACCTGAATTCACAGTTTCAGTCCATTTTGGCAGGGGGAGAGGGGCAAAGCTGAGCAGTTCACATTATGGTAGCCCGGAAGGAGGGAGGGATGGAAATTCATATTTCATTTCAATGTCCCTAAATTCACTACTGCAGTTCTGGTGTGGCTTTCAGGAGCTTCATGTGGGATTCAGAAACTACAGTTTGACTCTTCCGTGCCTTGGAAAGTGGCTGCTGATAATGGAACAGAGGCCACAGCGGAGGACTGCTTGCTTGCTTGCTTCTTGCTTGCTTGCTCTTCACGACTTGCTCAGCCGACATTTTTATACAGCCCAGGACCACCTGCTGTAGTTGGTATCATACATGGTGGCCCTCTAATATTAATCATTATTAAGACAGTTCCTTCAGACTTCCCTATAGGTCATCTGATGGAGGCGTTTTCTTAATTGAGGTTCCGATTCTTACATAACTCTAGCTTGTGTAAAGCTGACAAAAAAGAATTCAATTGAGACGATGAGTAAATAAAAGGAAGAGAAGGCAAAAAGGTGTGTGGAGGAGATCACGCACACACAGTAAGGGCATAAAGGAGAGCTATCACTCAGTACCACTGATGGGGCAGTGAGGAGGCAGAAGGAGATCACACACACAGTAGAGGTGAGCTGTCACTAGGTACCACTGATAAGAGCTGGGCAGTGAGGAGCAGACTATGGCAACACTCAGCAATCTACTAGATCTAGTCTACTTACCTCCTCCTGCATCCATTTAACCCGATTCTACTTTCCCTGTAATGTGTCTGCTAATGAATGCCTAAGCCTCTGCAGACTTTCAGGCAGACACTTTACCTTAGCAGCCTGAGGCATACATGCTTAACTGGACCTTCAGTCCTTCAATCTCTGGAAAGAACAAGCCCCTCAGTCTTTTGTGCCATGGATTGGATGACCAGGTAATGAAACAGCCTGCCTATGGGCCTTGGGCCAGCAGGAAGGCTGTTAGGAGGAAGTAGGCTTTGGTTAGAGGGGCAAAAGATGAAGAGCATCAAAGGGCACCAGCTAGAAATTTAGTGATGCACTTCTGTGTTCAAGAATAGAAAAGAATCCATGTATCCTGGGTAGAATGGTGCCCTTAGATCATGCCTACAAAGAAGCTCGAGTGGTGAGCACATATACAAATAAGGATTTTTTTAAATGTCACCAGATTAAAATAAGAATCCAGTGGATTAATGTGGGAAACTAATATATTAGCTGAGGCCATACAAGAAGAGATACACCTAAACACACACACACACACACACATGCACGCATGCACACACAGAGACGGACAGACAGACAGAGACAGAGAGAGACAGAAAGAAACAGAGACAGAAACAGAGACAGAGAGGAGACAATGATTGCCCCCAACTGCCAGCAACCAACAAAAGGTGGAAAGGGCAGAGCTTTGAGAGGAAACATGGCTCTGCCACCATGGTAACTACAAATTTCACTTCTGTTGTTTAAAGTCAGTCAGTTTGTGGTACCCTGTTGCAGCAGCCTTGGGAGAAGATGCATCCGGTAATGAGTCTCCATAAGTATGGCATAAAGGAGTGTGCACAAAGATCAAGAGTCCAGTCATGCACACTTTGGGGCCGCTGCAAGGAACGCAGACCCTGTGCTGTAGTGGAGAGTTTTGGCTATACTGCTTTGTGCTCTCAGAGGATCACACGCCTGCCCAGGAGCTATCTTTGGATCTGTGAATAAAAGAGACACGCATTAGCTTATTTTTAAAATGTCTACTTCAAAGGCTGGGCACTCCCAAACCTTCTTCTGCTACCCCAGTTGGGGAAGTGGCCAGTGGCCACTTACCTGAAATCTCACATTCCTGGTTGGCTTTATCTCCTGCTGCTCCTGCATCCCATCCTTCTACCCTGAGTCATGGAAATTCACTCCTGTTCCTCTCTGAGTCCTTGTGCACAACTCTAAGGGTCCCACCCCATGCCCAGCCATCTTTATTGGCATCTTTATTGATCAACCAACCAAAGACCAATTGGGGACAAGGACCTTTAGTGTTTGGACACACAGATTGAATTAAAGCATTAGAACCAATCTCCAGCACTGTGTTTAAGTGTTATGGAAAGATTAGTTGTTATATTTCATCATACTACTGAACCAAGGTGGGGGGAGGGAGGGAAAGAGAGAGAGAGAGAGAGAGAGAGAGAGAGAGAGAGAGAGAGAGAGAGAAGGCATGGTGAAATGGTGAAAACTGGTGTGGAGCATCGCTCCCCAGGTGAATCTCATCTCATCACTGGAGAGGCTCATGAATATCACCAGGTGAAAGCAAGTTGTAAGAAGCCCTCCTGGGGATTCCTTTGGCCTATGGAAAGGAGGTAGGTGGGGGCCACCTGCTGAGTCTTCAGATGTGCAGCTTGTCTTGGAAGCTGGTTAGTGTGGTGACACAGTTTTCACAGATGCAGAGTTCCATCCTGCCCTGCACCTGTGCAAGTGTCTTCTGCTAATTAAGAAAGGGACAGATGGAGGAAGGTGCCGTTTTATTTTACTGCCCTGGCTCCTTCAAGGCAATCAGGCTCATTGGAAGAAAAGTACCTTTTTCTTTGTCCCTTCCTTCTTTTTCAGGTAAAGAGAAAATTCAAACCAGAGAGTCCTAGTGGTGCTGAATGGGCACAACATCTGTTTTCTTGGTTGACTTCTCAGCCATCTGCCCATGAGGTGGTGGGGCTGATTAGGGTAATGCATTTGCTAATGGAGCTTACAAGACTGCTCAGTGAATCTGTTATTTCCTTTACTAGATGCTTTGTGATATATTAAAACAGGGACCACACTGCATGTAGTGGTCCAGGTTTCTTCAGAAAGAAGAAACCAGAAATACTGTGTGTGTGTGTGTGTGTGTGTGTGTGTGTGTGTGTGTGTGTGTATGCGGGGTTGAGGTGGGGGTCTTCATGAAACCTGTACTATCAAATGAGGGTGGCTGAAATAATTGTAAACACATCCTCTGAGGTGTCTGTCCCATCCCTGGGTACTAAAGCTATGTCTGTACTTCACTTCTCTAAAAACATCCCAGAGTCCCATGGAGGGATGTGGTTAGACACACCAGGAGGCACAGATGAGACAATCTTGCCTATGGAGCACTGGATGACAATGGTATACTTTTGCTTTCTTCTCTGTGCCACCTGGATGTTTCAATTTCCCAAGGCAACCATGCTCCTTCCCACCTTAGGGTTTTGTGAAATGCTTCTGTATATCAACTATCAAGTGCTACCCTACAGATGGTTCCAACACTTCGTGGCTCAGCATAGCTACCATTTACTAGGCTCCTGCTTCTGAGCCTACTTCAGGTTTGATGGGATGCTCTAGGTAGCACTTACTCAGGCTGATTATTGCTGTATTTTCCAGGATGATGGTCTCACTAGTTATCTGTTCAGTGGACAGCTGTGGGATGTGTGGAGTGTGAGTAGGAGGCCTGAGGGTTTCTTATCCTCGAGGTTAAGAAGCTGGGATTCCCATGGAATGGGGTTCAAGCAGCTGCTCCCAGGAGCTGCTACTATCTAGTTAAAGCAAGCAACATAACAGACCTGGTTCAAGGTATGCAGTAGACTTTGCCTCCTGATGGCAAGAGCTTCTGAGGACCATGATCACTCTTTCAATATGGTGATGATTCTCTCATCTGGCTACTCACCACCACCTTTGGATCCCAACTCGAAGAAAATTTCTTCATGGAAGACTGCCCTGACACTACTCATCTCCTATATATTATCTCATGAAGTAACTGGGCACTCAACTAACATGGCGGGAAGGGTGAAGCAAAAAAGCCACAAAGAATGCAGATTGGTTTTGATGGATGCCTACTTCATGACTACTATGTTGCCTGGTACACAATTAGTACTCAAGTACTATATTAGTACTCAAGTGTATATTGATGGTAATTCTGTGCTACTTCAGCAAGGCAAGAGGTTGGTAATAGATATGTATTGAATAGTTATATTGTGCTATAGGAATTATTGTTCTGTAGCATCTGTATCCCATGTGCTTTATTCTTCATAATAAATCTGACTGTTTTTAATATTATCCTCATTTCATCCTAAGGAGACAGGTATGTTGTGTTAAGTGGCATCTCTGTATCTATCTAGTTTCAGAGTCCATGTACTTTTTGAGCTTCACTTCCCAAGGTGCTTCCAATACCAGGTTCACCAAGAGACCAACTGGGGTTGGGAATGGAGGAAGCTGTAGAAGCCACCCATCTTCCCTGACAACCAAGAGTCAAATGCTCCCATGCTGGCTTCTCTTTAGAATTTTCTGAGAAGCCATTGCCTCATTCATAATTAGTTTTCTCTACTTGTCAAAATGGAAACCTTTGAACCATGTTCTGAGCAGACTTTGGGCTTAGTCTAAGGTCTGAGAAGTTGGAGTATAAAATAATCCTGCTAGGTCATGGCCAGACACATAATGAGGGTAAGTGAGAGTTTTCAGTAAGAGATGTCTGGGAGGGAAGCAGAAAAGGCACTTCATCATCCTCGTGACCAGATGTGGTCCTCTGCGCTGAATAGCTGTAGCATGGGAGCAATGACAAGAACCTCTTGAGAAGGTATCTTACCACTGAGAGGTCCTAGAAAGGAGAGGCCTTTCAGGTAGGAGGCAGTTGAGGATACTATTGTGAGTTGGGAAGCCATTGCCCTTCAATTTTCTATAAAAACTATGTGTGCCACTGTGATAGAGGGCACGGATGCTCCTGGGGTTCTCAAACTCAGATGAGGATTAGGATTGATTGCCTAGACTTAAAGACAAATGGTGTCTGGGCTTGCCTTTTGGAGATTCTGATTAAACATGTTTAGGGATGGTTCTGGGTACCTGACTACTTGGCTCCTCAAGCCCATGTAGCTGTTTTTATTACCAGGATTTTGCTAAGTAGAACATTAACATAGCTTAACTTTTCATAAATAAGGGGGCCAATTAATTTTGAAGGTTGATGAACTATTTTGTAGTTACTAAGCTGTTGTTAGTTACTTCCGGCAAGTTCCGTATTAGGAGTTAATGCTGTTTTGATAATAATGGTGGTTTAAGGTAGGTGCACAGAGTGTTTACTACACATCAGATCACTTAGCCTTCCACACACACCACATCGTGGAATATACTTTTTTTGTTTTGAGTACGTTCCTTATGCAGAAGTGGGTGGTGGAGGAACCTAAGCAAGGCAAAGTTATGCAGGTAGCCAGCAGTCGAACTGGGATCTGAGCATGATACTAAGTAAAGCTTAAAGTCAAAGTAGAAGCAATCATTGAAACTAGTAAAAATCCAGGAGAGGGGTAGGGAAATGGCTCAGTTGGTAAGTGGTCTAAACAAGCACAGAGACCTGAGTGCGAGCCCTAGAAACCACATAAAAAGGTCAGGTATAGAGCATCCCCCTCCCCCCATACTTTCAGCGTTGGGGAAATGGAGACAGGGAAATCACTAAAGTTCCGTGGCTGGCCATCTGGCAGAATCTATGAGTTCTGGTGAAAAGTGAGAGATCCTGCCTCAAAGAACAAGATGAAGAGTAACTGAGAAAGACATCTGAAGCTGACGTCTGCCTTCACGTGTCCTCTCTAACATATACACATAAAAGTCAGGAGAGGCTACACGAGGATCTATCCATCAGCTGATACTGCAGTTCTTGAGTGTTAGAGTGCTTTCTAGTGAGGATTATTATTGTAGTAATTAAGAAACAACACTTGAATGTTAGAAAAGCCAGGGTTAGCGGCAAATGAGGTGGAGCTTTGGTGAGAGAAGTGTTGAGTTGGGGTAGTCTAGGCATGTTTAACGGGGGGTACCTTTAAACCTCTTGTTCCTGCTCTGCTCTGAACTGTGAGAAGGCCATGGTGTCACGCTTGCCTCTGTCTCGTTCCAGGTGGAGTCCCAATTGTGTCTTGTTTGGATTGTCCCCCCATATTTTTGCAGAATTCTCAAGTTGACCTGCCTAACTCCCTAACTCTCTCTTTTTTTCTCCCCCGTCTCTGCTCTCTTCTTCTCCATCAACACATCCCACTGTGCAGCTGACACGGTCAATGATGAGTTCTACGCCAAGAGAAGGCACCTGGCAGAGCTGGCTGCCAAGGGAAATCTCCCTTTGCACCCTGTAAGAGTGGAAGATGAGCCTCGGGCCTTCAGCCCAGAGCATGGGCCTGCCCAGCAGAACGGACAGAAGTCTCGCACCAACAAGATGCCCCCGCATCCCCTGGCCTACAACTCTACTGCCAACTTTAAGACCTGGGACCCCAGTGACCAGTCTCTCCGGCGGCAGGCTTATGGCAACAAGGGCAAGCTTGGCATAGCCGAGTCAGGCTCTTGCGACCCCTTGGGGACTCGCACCCAGCACTTCCCACCCACACAGCCATACTTCATTACTAACAGCAAAACAGAAGTGACTGTCTGAGCTTTTACTTCAGGGAGCACCCTGGAGACCACACTCAACTGAGAGAGGCAAAAAAATACCATCCCACCTACACCTTTCTGGTCCTGTACACCTCCACCCCCAACCCCTCAGCAAACACACATACTCCGTTCTACAGGAACCAACCACAGACCTACTCGTGATAAGGAATCATGCTTTTCCTGGGTCATGCCTAATACGCTCCCGCAGGCAGCTGAGCGAGACCGAAGCATGGACATTCAGCAATACAGAGGGGAAACTTTCAGCTTCAGGCCCAAATTGTGGGGGCTCATTTTCCTTTTCCCCACAGAAAACTGAAATCCATGATAACAGATGTATAAGTAGCACAATATAGACAAACTGCCCATGGAGCGCACTGGGTCCCCCCTCTTCCGTCTTTCCTGGTAGAAGGAAGAGGGTGGTTGAGAGTGCTTGGGAAGGAATTTGCTCATGTCGCAAGCATTTCCTAGTCTCAAGAAGTGATGCAAATGCAGAATAGTGAGGAGTGTGAGGCAGTCATAGACCCTGAGCAGTACACAAATGAAACACTGCATATCATCGAAGCTGAAAGCAAACCCCACCAAGTAGATCTTCTCTAAGCCGATGATGGGAAAGGGAAGAACATTCTAAAGAAGTCCCTGAAGGACCACAGTGTTGGCAGTGATAGGATTTTATGATGACCAGAGGGCCCAGAGAATAATAAAGAATGAACTTCTAAAGTGACACATTAAATGAACACACAGAATATTAATTTTGCCCGGGGCTTAGAGAACTTGCAGTTGGAGAGTTAACTGCAGGTGAGATGGGCACCAAGGAGCCTTCACTTCCCGGGTCATCTCCAAGAACTGGAACAAAGACAAGAACCGTCCTATGAACTGTCTGTCCCCACTACCCTTTCCCCTTCAGCGTGCTGCTGACACTGCTGCCAAACTTCAACTGCTTTGGAGTGAAAAATGTCACAAGTGTGGGTGGTGCCTTCACTGTGTCGCTGTTGTTCAAGTGATGGTCTCGTTTCCCAAGTGCATCCTCTGTTCCTTTACCCTTCCTGCCTCCTGTTTCTCCTGCAGTAGTGATGTTCTGCCTTTCCTTTGTAGGTGAGCCCAGCCAATTAACACCCTTTGAAGGAGTTGCTACAATGTCAGAGGTACCTAAGAATACCCCGATTCCCACCCTCCCACCAGATTACCTCCAGGGGCACCTTCATGCCATCCTTTCTTACCTGGACTCTCCCAAAGTTGCTTTAAAGATTGGTTCCTAGAACCAACAGTCATTGGGTCCTCCTGAAAGTCCCTCATTTAGTGGAAGCAGAGACAGGTGCATGGAGAGGCAAGAGAGTTTTGTTTAGAGAGAAAAGTCTGCAACTATCCCCTGAAGCTCTTAGCTAATTAACAGGAATCTTCTAAAAACTCACAGCTTCTTTGGTGTAAAAATCTAGTGAAATAGAATTGGAGCATCCCATGTGACGTTCTGCTGCCTAGACTCTCTGGTATCACAGCCTCAGCACACCAGATGGTTTCCACATTCCAAGCAAGTAAAAAGAGCCTGGCAATATCTCTGCTCTCTCTGGGGCTGTCTCCCATCTGAAGCATGGGGAATCTGGCCTAAGTCAAGCCTTTTCAGTTTTTTAAAAACAGTACTCTGTTCTTATTTACAGAGGAAATTCTGCAAATATCAAACTCTATAAATTCCCAAATAAGAAGAGGTGCAGAAAAGGATAACACAGAGGTCAGGTCAGAGTGAATGTTGAGACCCTGGCACTCTCCGTAGGGAAGAATGAGCGGCTTTCTTGCACATCTCTCTTTGACGTGAGTTAGTTATGCCCTTAGCACACATCAGCATCTAAGGATTATCATCACAGTATAGGTACCTAAATGCATTTGCTTTTAACCCATGTTGTTTTAAGAGGGAAGCATCCTGTCTTTATCACATATAGAACACTAGCATCCATTGCCATGAACAGACAGTAAACATTATAGAAAACATATTGGCCTCAAAGACAAAACTCAAATGAAGGTCTGGTCTGCTCTCTTCTCCCTCAAAAAGACATTAGTGTAGTTGAAGATACCAGTACCCAATAAAGAGCTTGTCCTTGGAATAATTCAGTAAAGGAGAAAGCAGATGAAGAGAAACTCCTCTTTTTTTAAAGTTGATGTTAAATCATGCCCTGTATCCATATGCTGCCTTCGTGACATACAGTTTGCATGTACTAGTGGCATACAGCCCTACTTCAAGAAATACTGGGGTGATTTAGCCGAGAGGTTCTTTTCAGGTCAAGTTCTGCAATCGTTTCCTCCCTTCTAGCTCACTTTTCCCTCTCCAGTCCCTTCACCTCCCCTTCATCTAACTCCAATTTAAAGGTCTTTCTTGATCCCTAGTCATTATTAGTATACCTCTTACTCATCCTTTCTGAAGTAGACTTCATCCAAGTAGACTTGGATCCTTGGTCTGCAATTGTAATTTTGACTTCCAACATACAGTCTGGACACTAGCATGTAGCGTATGCTTCCCAAGTAATGCGGCCATAGACAGCTCACATAGTGCTTGCCTCATTGCTTTCTGTTTGACTTTGGGAACTGGACTGAGGAGTGACAATCAGCAGGGAATATCTGTTTATTCTTTGCCTTCCTCTTGGGAAGGTACATAAACATTACGATACTGAAAGACAGCATGACCTATACAATAATTGAAGAGAAAGAGTAAGATTATACAACTGTTCTCCTCTCCTTCCATGTGACCCCCAATTTTTAACTCTATGGGACCAGATCATGGCTTCCCTCACTTTCCTGGAGTCTCAGCCTCCATCTGCCTTGGGCTCTGCCTGGAATTCCCATCTAACCTCCCCCAGTTTTTTTTGTGTAAATGGAGCATATTTTATGTGCAAATATTTTAGTAACCATATGTTCTGCAAGTAAACCTGTGTTAACACTTGTCACACTGCAGAGTTTATGATACAATAACACTTCCTACAATGAAGAAAAAAAACATTTGTTTGTTTTCTAAGAATGTTTATTTGTAAACATATGTATTCACTATATTAATATGAATTTCTTACCTGGCAATAAACTGATTCTATGTGATGCTCAGGGTGTCTTCTCATGCTTCTGGAGCCCCTCAGGCTGGTGGGAGTTTCTCCTGGGAACGTAATGTAACTGCCCAGCACTGACTCTCCCAGGCTCACAGTACCAGTCCTCTCAGGGATGGAAGCTCCTGGTTTTCAGCAACGTGTACGAGATTTCCAGACGTATTGTTTAGTCATTTTGGTAAGTATGCACATGTCAGAACTAACTGGGTCTTTACATATGACATCGCTGCGTCTCCTCACCAGCACTAAATCCATATCAATAATGAAGAACCTGGCTGAGTCTCAGGCATTTGCTTCTACTAGTAACCAGGGTAGTGGGCATGGCTACTGACAAGAAGGAAGAAGGCTTTTCTACTTACTCAGCTGTATTTCCTGGCTGGCTTCCATTATTTCACCAGCATAAGATAGAGACTTGTTTAAAAAAAAAATGGCTCTTCCTGAAAGAGGTGAAAAATCTGAAACACCAAGGAGAAGAAATTCACCTCAGAAGTGAAGGGGGGCGGGTGGCTAGATGGCTCAGCAGGTAAAGGAACCTGCCAAGCTTGTAACTTGCCTTTGATCCCAGGAACCCACAAGGTAGAAGGAGAGGACTGACTCCTGCAAGCTGTTTGCTGATGTCCACAAATACTCTATGGTATGTATGTAACCCTCCAAATAATAATAAACAAACCAATTAATTAATTAAAGTTGAAAAGTGACGACAGTATCCTGGGAAGGGATGAGGAATAAGACAGGAAATCTAGCAAACTGGGGACCTTATCACGGAGGTTGTCACCACGGATGGTTGAGGCGTAAGGTTGGAGGTAAACTTTTTTTCCCCTCTTTTCTTGATTTTATTTGTATATTTTAAAAATCAGCAAATAATGCACTGCTGATTGGTAAATAGATACAATTATGCCATTTGGGGATCAAGTGTGTTCCTTGTGGTTCCCTTAACCCCATCTCCTGCCCCCACTCTTCGTGTGGTTCCCAGCCTCCCACCTTCTTCCTTGTATTTGTCCTGTGTGTTTTCCTCGAATCCTTCCTCACCACCCACTATTACCCTCACACATGCGTCCATTACAGGCTAGCATCCTGTATGGAAGAGGGCGTGTTGCTCTTGTTTTCTTTTGTCTGCATCCCCTTGCTTAACGGTATACTCTCAAGATCCCTGTGTTGTCCTGCAAATCCATGATTTCATATTTATTTACAGCCGAGAAATAGTCCATCAGTTTTATGTCACACATTTTTATTATCAATTTATCTTCCAATGGGTACTTAGGCTGGCTCCATTTCCTTGCTCTCAAGAATATAAACTCTGTAAGGAGGTGTTGCCAGGTGCGTTTTAAAACCAGCACTCAGGAGTTCGATGGTGCAGATTCTGTGAGCTTGAGGCCAGGCGAGTCTATATAGTAAGTTCTCGGGGAGACAAGATTAGATAGTGAGCGTCTGTTCCAAAAGGAAGAAAAGTGTTAAGTACACACTCTCAAATTAAGCTGTCCATGTCTGATCTGTATCATTCACGAACTGATTCCGGGGACTTCCATGAGGAAACAGTCCTAGGTTGGCAAGTGTGAACATTTTTAGTGTGAGGGAAAGCTGCTGAAAGCCCAGAGATGCACCAATTAACAACCAGAAATCAGCTGCTGTGCATGAGATTCAACATGTGCAAAGATGTCAGAGCTGGGGCAGGAAAGCGCAGTGGTTCCTCACATCCAGAGGCCCAAGGTCCTCCAGGAATGACACTTCTAAGCTGGGGATATTCAGAAAGTCTTTCCATATCAAGCAATGGGAAATGTGGATCACAAGCAGCCTTTGGAGAATCCCCCCACTGGTAAGAGGGTTACTTAGTGTCACACAGAGCAATCTACTGTGGTAGATTCTATGGTGTGTAGCCCGGCAGTCAGAGTCATATGCAAGAAGAGTGCTCTTCTGGCAACTGAGCGTGTACAAAGGTCAAGCCACCAACCAGTACATATCAGAGCCCTATTGAAGGAGTACAAAGTATGCCTTTGTGGGGAGAGACACACATCTGTGCCAATTAAGCCACCTGAGTTAATAAGTCACGATTCATGAGTGACAAGCAAGCGAGATACTTCTGCAGAGACAGATACAACTAAACACAATGTCTTGGTGCATTTAATCCTCACAAGTATTTGCTTCAGAGCTTCAGTATAGAGACGAATCTAAGACTGAAATCATTCAAATCACTTCATCTGGTAAGTGGTGGAATGGGGATTTGAAGTTGAAAGCTCATCTTCACCTGCCCTGCCAGCGGTTCTCACTGGCATGAGTGTGTGGACCAGTGAGGGAGCTGGAGAAACAGGCTGATTTCTAAGGTCCCCTGCAGAGCATGGATGAAGCCAGGGTGAGTTAGGGCAGCCAGTGCTTAGAACAAGCTTCCTACCGTCTCAAGGAAGCTGCTGGTGGGGCTTACGACTCTTTCTAAGATTTCAGGATTTGGAGAAAATGGAATGGAGCTATGTATGTCTGTTCAGAGAGAGAGAGCCTTTGTAGGTGCATCCTTTGGCTTTGTGTCCAGTGCTGGAAGGTCCCATCATCCTGCAAACAGTAGATTTGATGAGCAACGCTATTGGCTCCAACCCTCTTACATTGTGTTCCCGGGTCCAAGAAGTAGCTTTCTTTGTGACTCTATTAGGATGTTTGAGTTAATCTTCAGTCCTGTTCTCTCAATGGATGAAGCCTCCTGTCCACATTGTGGGTGTGGCCACAGGCTGAAGCCCTTATCTCTCTGATTGTGTCCCTGCAACACCAGCATGCTGCTGCATGGCCTAGTAACCTGCAGAGTTTGAGTGCTGTTTGGTACTTGGTGGCAGTGCACAGACCCTTCTTCCTACCCTTCCCTCCTCTCTGCCCTTCCCTCCTTCCCACCCTCCTCTCCCCTCCCTTCTTTCTTCAGAGTCTCTCTGGCTTTAAACTCGGAATCTGCCTACATTTGTTTTTCCAGCACTAGAATTTCAGGTGTGTACCATAATGTCTGGTTGAAGACCTAACTTTTGGCGCTTTTGGTGCCTTGGGTTGTCCTGCAAATTTTGTGGATTCCTTGCTCAGAATGGTGTTTTGCAACACATAAGACCCTTAGAACTCAAAAGATCATTATCTTACAATATAGTCGTGGAAATACTAAAAACTCCACCTTTTGTGAAATAGAAATATTTGCACTTTTAGAAAATACGCTAAAACAGAAAGGCCCTGTGGCCAGTTCCTAAGTCATGACAGCACAATCTTTTTTTTTTTTTTCAATGTTTATTTCATGCATATGGATGTTTTGTCTGCAAATATGTAAATGCACCATGTATGTGCCTAGTACCCACAAAGGCCAGAAGAGGGTGTCAGATCCCTTGAAACTGGAGTTATTTGTATGTGAGCTGCTACCATGTGGGTGCTGGAACTGAATCCAAATCCTGTGCAGGAAGATCAGGCGCTCTTAAACGCTGAGTCACGTCTCCAAGGCCTGTGCACAACGTTCTTTAAGCTTTCTGCTGCAGCTATGACATTTTCCCTCAGTGACACATCCCACTGATGTTGGTGTCTTTATGTTTTGTTGCTTTGTTTATCATTTGAGAAACAGGCTAAACTTTAATGACATCCATGTAAAAGCAAAGCTTTGCCCATTCAAGTTCACAAGGCCACTGAGTTCTAGCTACAGATCTCTGCAAGGGCCATGGTGAGAGTCAAATGCTCTTGGACTGGCACATCCAGGAGACACAGAGCTATCCCAGACTCCGTGCTTCCATAGTCTTACCTTTAGAATAAAGATAGCAATATAGCTACTACTGGCTGTTGTAGAGAAGAAAAATAACAGTAATATTAGTTTAGGCTTGATACTTGGCAAATAAGCATTTTTGTTATCATAATAATTATTTTTTATGTGTTTATGTTACCCTGTGAAGTGGTATTTTATTATCTTCCCCTCATAGAAGAAAACACAAAGGACTAGAAATGTTAAACTTGCTCAAGTAACATTAGGGGCAGAGCTATTGACACCTGGTTCTTTCTGGTTCATCCTCAATTTCTTGACCACATACTAAGCTGGGTCAATTTTATATATATGTATATACATATATATATATACACACATATTATTACTAACTATATATATTTTATATATATAATAGATATTATATATACAATAATATATTATATAATATATTATATAATATATTAATAGTAATATATTATATATTATTATATATAATATATAAATATATTATATATTAATAGTAATATATTACATATTATTATATATTATATATAATATATATATATATATATATATATATATATATATATATATATTAAGTAATTCACTCCCTAGAACGAGGTTAGCTAGATTATGGAGTAGACAACAAAATAAATTCCCAGTTTATCACTCCTCCTGAGAAGATAGATTTAGGTGTCAGAGCCTGGTAGTTCCCTATTTGTTTAAAAGAATACTGAGTAAGCTCTGTTCAATCTAGTGCTTAGAAGACCTCAATTACAAGACCTCACTGTTTCCAAAATGGAAAAACTCTGTTTGTAAAACCCAATCATATCAGTAATACTTCAGGCAAAACTGTAACTTTTATTGTAGACCCAGCCACAGACTGGATAGCCATAATCTCAATATTAAAAATAGTAACAATGCTTATCACCAATTGACTATTTATTGTATGTAAGGCTCTGGATTATCCATTATACATGCATTGCTTCATTTCTGCATCTTGACAGCACTCCAAACGAAAGTTTTACACCATGTTAAAGATGGAGAAAATTAAGGCTCAATGAAGTCAAATGATTCATTCATGACCACACATCTAGTGGATATCAGGTTTGGAAGTCAATACTGGGCTAAGTCTGATTTCAAAACAATTCTATTGCCACAGCCAATTAATTCTTACATAATCATTACCTATGTTTGCTTCCTCTCCTGTACAACTGTAAAACAATTCCAAGAAAATAAAAGTTTAGAGAAGAGAGTAATCCTCTAGACAAGGCTGTGTCCACAGATCGGTGTCTCTTCTTCCCTTGTCACTGATATGGAGGTGCTGAGTGATCATTGTCCATTGGTGTCTCTGTTCATCTTCTTCATGTCCATTCTCCATATTTCACAGATGACCAACAAAAAAAGAACCAATATTTACAATTCCTGAGTGTCTGAGTAGGGAAGGAAAGCAAGACAAGAGGAGGATTCTGGGACAAATAGACAGGAAACTAAGAATCCTAAGTTTCTTTCAGATTCAGCCTCAAGCTCTTGATCAAATACCATGCTGGGTCATTAAGAAAATTATACCACCCAGGGAGGCCCAAAGAAAGACACTCAACTGCCTGTCCTGGTTCTGCCAGACTGGAGTAACCAGAAAAAAGATACCCAAACACCTGCTGTGGATAACACTATAATGAACAAATGTGTTATAAAGAGATGGAAAATGGAGTACACAGTGGAGAGATGGACAAGAAAGTGAAGATGAGGGGTTCATATACTATGAGGAAAGGTAGGACTGGAGACACAACAGCAGTGAGCACAGGCAGCTATGAGGCTATGCAGTGGTCACGCTGCAGTTGGGGTCTGTGTCGATATCTGTGGCCTGAGTTGCCACCAAAGGCCATGCAGATGTCTCTGGTCTAGCCTGCCCTCTGAGGCACTAAGCTGAGCTGGCCCCACTCCTCACCCACCACCACACACTATAGAGCTATCTCTGCCCCTCACCTGTGCAGCACAGTAGAGATGGCCCTGATGGTGGGGGTGGGAGGTGAGGAAGGGTGGGTGGAGGGGGCAGGTGAGCTGGCCCTCTGAGTATGAGCATGGGAGAGCTGACCCCACTCCTGGTCTGCACTGGATGGCTTGAGAGATGCCCCACTGGATGCCTGTGGCAGGTCGGGGAGATAACCCTGAGGTCATGAGAGTGGGAGAGCAGGAGAATGGGCCTGGGCAGCACAGTGGAGCTGACCCTGGTGGAAAGGCACGGGTGAGCTGGCCTCAGCACATGAAAAGCAGGAGAGTTGTTAGCTAGGACAGTGCTGGAAAGTTCCTCCTGGTGGTGTAGAGGGCAGGAAAACTGGTCAGCTGACTCTCTCAGCTACCTCCCAGGCCAGGTTCATGGCTTTGAGTTGGCCAACCTCAACACCTACCCCGACTATGATCTGCTGGAGTTCATAAAAGGACTGGCCCTGCAGACACAAAGCTGTAGGACCTCCACAACTCAGGGCAACAACAGGATATCTGAGAGAAGTCCCAGTGAGGTTCCCATACTGATAGTGTAGCAGAAGCCAGAGGCCTAGAACCAGACCACTTACTCATTGCAATGAACATTTGCAAGTACAGATGTGTAGACAAAAGGGCATACTGCGGGATATGCTGTGACATGCTACAGCTTCCATGACAAGGTGTTTTGGGGGCTTTGTTTTGTTTTTATTCTATCTTATTTTTTCTCTCTCTCTCTCTGTCTTTGAGGGGGAGGTTGCAAGGGTGGAGGGCGGATACAAAGGGATCTAGAAATGAGTAATATTCTGGTACATGATGAAATTCACAAAGAATCAATAAAAGTTATATATCCACATACACGTACACATACACATATACATGTACATCTCTGGAATGTGACTAGAAAGATGCTGTTGTCCAAAGAGAGCTGTTCTCTGGCTCTCTGTGAAGGATGAAAATATGCATTCATCAGACTTTTTGTTGATGTAACAAAGTTTCTGAGCATGATTTTAGTGAAGAAAAAAGGAAAAAAATATTTTGGTTCATGGTTCCAGAGACTTCAGTTTATCATGTCAAGGAAGGCGTAGTAGGGAAGACCAGCTCATATCAGAGCCACCAGGAAGAAAGGAAAAGGGGAGGAGGAGGTGAGGGAGGAGGTGGAGGAAAAAAGGAGAAAGAGTACAGGAAGAGGAGAAGAGGAAGAAGAGGAGAAAGAGGAAGAAGAACAGGAAAAGGAGGGGGGAGGAGAGGGCGGAGTTAAGGGAAATCGAGAAGGAGGGAGGAGGAGGAAGAAAGAGGCCTGTGCTATCAGACTTCCTCTCTTCCTTTGGTTCAGTCTGAGTCCCTAGACTACCAGATGGTACCATCTATATGAAGATGGTCTTGACTCTTTCATCAGTTTGAATTGAAACTACCCAGTGTATGCCTTGCTAATCTCATAGGTGCATCTTAATCTAATCAAGTTGATCTGCAAGACTAATGAATGCTAAGGAGGAACCTGGGAGCCTCAGAAATTATTTGAACTCCAATCAGCAGAAAAGCAAACCACCGAAGGGTTGCTATGAGAGTGAAGGAAGAGAGTCTACACACACATGCCAGCTTAGAGAACACAACATTCACTACTTAAAGTTTTCATTCAGAGATCATTGTTCCCAGGCCATGGGTTTAAGAAACCATTTGGATTGACTTTGAGTGAGATATGAGTGAACTTGGTGTGGTGTTTTTTGCTCGAATTTTTTTTTTTGCTAGCAATATTATGAGAAAGACCAGGATATTGTGTGTGTGTGTGTGTGTGTGTGTGTGTGTGTATGTGTGTGTAACCTATTAGATATAATTTAATACAATGTTTTAAGAAAACAGAAAAAAAATCAATTATTCCTTAGTAAATGTGGCTTGTTTGGTAGAAAAGATTTTTTTTTAAATCTAGAAGTCTGTAGAGCATAAAATAATAATTACTGAGGTACACTGGTAGTAATAAGAATCTAAGAACTCCTGGATTTATGTGATATATTAGTTCACATAAATATTATCATTTTGTACATCATATAATTCTCCCCATACTTGTCAATTAAAAGATAGTATATTTGCATCGCCCTGCCATCTCTTTTCACCTTCATGTATTTTTTGTTTTTTATTTATTTCTAGTTATTTTAATTTTTTAATTTTTGCTTGTTTGTTTTTTTCCCATGGACTCTGCCTACATGGGCATGGGTGTGAATCTATCCACTGGAGCATGAATAACTAAGTAGTGGCTACAAGAGTGAAGGTAGCAACCTCCTCTCTGTCAGGAGTCCTCTGTTCCTGGGCAGGGCTGGGCTCTGTGTGAGCCCCTCTTCTATTTGTCATTAAATGTTTAAGGATTCAGTCCTGTGCAAACCATGTGAGCTCCCAGTGCCATGGCCACGCCATGCCCATGTGACAGAGCTTCATGGCCCTCCTCTCTAGTGTCAAGCTCTTCCATTCTTTCTGATCCCTCTTTAGTGGTGTTCCTTGAGCCCTGCAGAGGGTGATATGATGTCCTCCTCAAGGCTGAGCACACAGCTATCATTTATTCTCAGTACCTCAGCATTTGTGATTTTCTGTGTTGACCACCATTCACTGAAAAACAAAAAGCTTCTTTGATTATGGCTGAAGATAGCACTAGGTTTTGGGTCTAAACAAAATTAGTAGGAGTCATTTTGACAACATGTCTACTCACTACTGCAAAAGTACTGGAATCACCCCTCATGCCTATGGTATCTCCTGGTCTGAGCCTTTGACCACGTCTACAGTATTGAACATGAACTCCCTCTTGTGGAATGAACTTCGGATCCAATCAGAAATTAGCTGGTTACTCTCACCACAGTTGTGCCCCTACAGTACCAGTAGGCACACTTTGCCCAGCAATTTGGTATTATAGCATTCAAGGTTCAGAACTGAGAAAGACCACTGATGGTTTTTCTTCCCTAGCTGCCTACAAAACAACTTCCCTCATGATGAAAGCCAGCATGGAGGATGCTTCCAGCTCATTCACAGTACAGTTTCTCTCTGTTTGGCAACCAAAGAATGTTGTCTTTAGCAATAAGGTCTTACCACCTTGTTCTGGTAGGCAACCAAGGCCAATACAAGGACCTCAACATAAGAGCTTATTCTGAACCTCCTGGAGGGAAAAATAGAAAAAGCATAGTCCAACTCAGGCATAAGAGAGCATTTCCTGGATATGACTCTGGTAGAACAGAAAATAAAAGCAACTGAAAATGGCATCTTATAAAAGTAAAAGGTTTTTATACAGCAAAGGAAACCATCAATCAATTGAAACATCAGCCTACAGAAAGAGAAAATCTTTGTCATCTATACCTCTGTTAGAGGATTAGTTTCTAGAACATACAGAGAACTTAAAACAAACAAACAGACCAGGAAAACAAGATACCAACTAAATATATGCTAGAGAATTGAACATCCTTAAGGAAACAAATAAAAATGCCCAGTAGACACTCCAGAAATGGTTCAACATCTGTCACTATCAGAAAAATAAGATTCCCCCTTACTCAAGTCAAAATGGCTTTCATGAAGAATACAAATGTCAACAAACGCTGGAATGTAGGTAGGGAAACAGGAACTCTTTTGTTAGTGGGAGTGTGAATTAATGCAGCCTCCATGGAAATCTGTCTGAAAGTTTCTCAAAGAACAAAAAATAGAGCTGCTATATGACCCAATTATACCACTCTTGGGTATATACCCAAGGGTTTCATATCCTGCCACAGAGATAATTGCAGAGCCACATTCATTGCTGCTCTATTCACAGTAGCTAAAAACTAGAAACAGCCTAGATGTCATTTTACTGGTGAGCGAGTAGTGGAAACGAGGCATATAAACACTGTGAAATTCTATTCAGCACTAAAGAAAACTGAAAATTATGAAGCTTGCAGGAAGATGGATGGAGCTAGA
This sequence comes from Arvicanthis niloticus, assembly GCF_011762505.2. NCBI lineage: Eukaryota > Metazoa > Chordata > Mammalia > Rodentia > Muridae > Arvicanthis > Arvicanthis niloticus. The sequence goes on from NC_047663.1 coordinate 101,638,182, forward strand.
AATATTATACCGAACTATGTAACCCGCACCTGGAGAGTGGAGTACCACATGCTCTCCTATGTAGACCATGGCCTCAAATTCTTAGTTTGAGTCGCTTGGAATGTCTGTAGAGACTTGAAAGTGAGAAGAGGAGCCATGGGTTGATTTAATTAAACATCAGCAAAAAGTACTTTTAATGTCCTAAACATTCTTAATACAATCTTAACAGGTATCCTTATTTGATTATTAAAATGGAAATTTGGAGATATAGAGCCTGAAGTGTATAAAACAAAAGGGAGAAGAAAATATTTTGTGTTAAGGTGTGGGATATTTCCCTAGGAACCACTAGCTAGGAAGGCCCCAGAAGCTCACAAAACTGTACTTTTGTAAAAATAACACATATTTTTATAGTATCTGGGGTCAGAAGTCTGAACCAGTCTTTAATGAGGTCCTAAATCAATGTGAGCAGGGTCTGGGTTTCACCTGGGAGTTCACTCTAAACTTTAGAGTATACTCTAAACTCAGAGTTGGTGCTAGGTTTCAGTTCTCAAGGGAAACAAGTCTTGGGCTGACTGTCTTAGTTCTTAGCTGGTTGTTAGACAAAGACTAATGTCAATTTCTTGCCATGTTGCTATCTCCAGTATAGTGGCTTGGTTCATCAGAGTGGGAGAATATATTTAACACAGAATAGATTCAGAATCAAGTGTCTACTGATGAAACAGAAGTTACCATTTGTGGTGGTTTGAGTAAGTTTAACCCCCATAGACTCATGTATCTGAATGCTTGGCCCACAGGGAGTGGCATTATTAGGAGGTATGGCCTTGTTGAAGAAAGTGGATCACTGTGGGGGCAGACTTTGAGGTCTCATATGTTCAAGCTACACCCAGTGTGGTGTGCACTCTCTTACTGCCTGTGGATCAAGATGTAGAACTCTCAGCTCCTTGTCTGCCTGCATGCATGCTGCCATGTTTACTTCCATGGCTATAATGTATTAAACTTCTGAAAATGTTAAGCTAGTCCCAATGAAATGTTTTCCTTTATAAGTGTTGCTGTGGTCATGGTGTCTCTTCACAGCAATAAAACCCTAACTAAGATAACCATCGTTTCAAGCCTAATGCCAGAAGTGACACCCTTTCAATGTTGTCACAATCTATTGATTAGACACAAATTGATGAAGGAGAAAAGATCACAGAAGGCTCTAAAGAACAGAAGCAAGAGCTACTGGTGTGATCTTGGAGGTTGCCTGCCACAGATGTTACCTAAGACCCCTTCTCTACAAAGCATGAACAGCTGGATAGGGTTAGAACAGCAGCCAGCCAGCCAGACAACCTGGGACCAGACTTTAGTCTTTCATTTGCTCAGTCCTTCATATGCCTCAGGTTCTGTGTCACTGAAAGATAGTAGAACTGTGCTTCTTGTTCCTTCTGCCTTCATGAGAATGAGGCCTATTTGTCTTATTTTAGACACTTTGAGATGTAGCACATTAAAAAAAAAAAAAATCCAGTACGGTCTATCCAACGTTTTTTTCCAGACTGCTGGTTTAATGCCAATACTCAGGCCATCTTGGTAAGCACATGTAAAGATAACAGAGCTTCAGTCAAGCACTCTGAATGACTTTGTTGAAATGCAACTTCCATTACTGCCATTCTTACCACCCTCTGAGCTTGTGTGTGACACATGTTCTTCTACTGCGTTAGGACCTAAGATTTTAGGGATAGTTAGAGTAGCCAGAATTTTCTTAGAAAAGACAAAATTGTACCTGGCACATAAATGTCCCTCAGTAAACAGTATACTACCTCCATTAAAATCACCATCATCCTAGCTAAGTATTTCATCCGTGCTAAGAACTTTAATGCATTCTCTTTAACCCTCCCAGCAAAATAATAGCTTTGTTTTATGGATAAGGGAACCAAGAGGTTAAATGACTTAGTCAAGGTCACAGGACAAGTCCAGAGTGATCATTTGACTTGGGAATTGACTGATTCTGCCACTTACAGGCACTCCACTTAACCCTCTCAATATTGTTGGCTATACTTGGATTCAGTCACTGTGGGAAAAAATAGTAGGAGAAGAATGTCTTCATCGTCAAGCCTGGCATCTCGCTTATTTTCCTGTCAGATTTCAAATTCTTACTCACACTGTGTTGTACAGTTCAAAGAAAGTGTTTCACATCAAGAAATGTCATGGTTGCTGAAATAATTTTGTCACATCCTCTTGAAGTTTTCCTCTTTGCCAGTTCAGAGGTTTCACTTAGATTCAAATTGTATAATGCCTCTTTGAAAAGCAGTAGAAAAAGGGTGCTTCATTTTTTCAAAAGTCCCAACATCTAAACAGAGCACTCATTGTCTCCATCTTAAAAGACAGAAATTAGGAAGACTCTGGAGATGCAATTTTCTGAGTCTGTTACTTTGTTTTTGTGGTTTGAAGACCCTTTATCAAAAGCAGTTGAACTGAATGTACAGTAATTCTTTAAGCTAGGAGTCTGAAGAATTCTCGGTTTCAGCACACCAAAAGTCAACATGCCATAGGTTGTGTAGGGAAAGCCTTTATCCTCACTTTCATTACTTGACATAGACTTCAGCTTTAGAGGAAATGGATGCTGTTTCATGAGGAGTTGTTGAAAGTTCTTTGACTTTTATTGAATGTAGAGAACATGTTACTGCTCAGATTTTCTTGTTTAGCTATTTACTCCACAGTTACTTAGGATTTTCTAGGGAGTGTACAAGGCAGGGAACTCTCAGCTACCTTCTTCTTTTTCTCCTAAAGATGGAGAATTGGACATTGAATAACTATATGCCATCATGGGAACAGGAAACAAGAGATAGATAGCCATGGACTAGAATCCCGCCTTAAATTTCTAGGTATGTAAACTGAGGAAACCTACTGAGCTTTTTAGTGCCTGTGTTCTGCTCATCTGGAAGACAAGTACAGTCACACCAATCTTGTGTTCTTTGAAGACTAGAAAGAAGACATAGAACAACATCCAATCATGGTGAGTGTTCAACAATTCGGGGCTGTTATTAACATGAAGCATTTGCGTACCATTGATTTGGACTCACTGGTAGACAAGCTAATGGGGTAGGTTGGGTTTTGAATATTCTTTGGTGTCATCAGAAAAATGCAGAGACAAAGGTGCAGACTCAAGGGAGGAAGCTCTTAGAAGAAAAATGATGGGAACGGCAGCAGCCCAATAGGAGAGAAGTAATCCAATGGGTCAGATCTCAGGCAACACCGCACAGTGGTCATCAGCAGGCCATTACTCCTCCCAGTTGGCACCCATGGTCCTGAGCTTTCAATCTTCAGCATTTGCCATCCATTAGTCAAAGAGATGGGAAAGTCAAAAGTATCCAAAGAGCCTCAGCTCTTGAACTGAAAACCACAGGTCAGTCTCTTTAAGGGAAGAGCTTTGCATGGAATGGGAAAACATGAAGACATCTAGGTGAAGCATGGGCTGGACGTTTTGAAGAACATTAGTCTTGATTCAGTCTCAGAAGGATAAGTTTTCATGGCCCAGAAATTCAAGAAATTTGGAGAATTTATTACTGAGAACTATGTTTAGGAACAAGCATTAGGGCATAGTCTTAGGGGGTCTGTATGATTTAAGGTGCAATCTCAGCTCACTTACTGATTTATTTGTTAGTCAGTATTAGGGATCAAACCCGGAGCCTCATGCATGCTAGGCAGGTGCTTTAGGAAGTAAGTTACATCCACAGTCCATATTTTAGAACCTATGTGTCTTAGTCAGTTTCCTGCGGGTGTAATTGAAAACCACAGTTTGGCAGAGCATAGATACTGGAGCTTTATGTGGCTTATGATTCTGGAGTCTGGGAATTTCAAAGTAATGGCCTCTATGTTGAGTTATAATGTGGCTAATAGATGTGCCAGCATGTGGGTGACAGACAAAAGAATCAGAAACATGGCCTGTTATCTGCAAACCAGTCCTGTGATAATTCCCATGAGCCCTTTTCCTTAGAGCCCTCACAATGGAAACCTAATTCCAAGTCCCATTTTTTAGAGGGGTCACCCAAACAATAGCAGTGTACCACTTTGGGTAATTTTTTTTTTTAATTTAGCATTTTTTTTGTATATAAAATAAGTATAACAACACACTTTTTAGAAGTTTGTCCATAGGTAGGGATGTCTCTATGTTGACTGATTTACTTGATTAAACATGTAGAGAGAATTCGCTCTAGGTCAGACTTAGGACCCATTATTGGTGGGCTGTAGAGAGTCAGACACATGCCCTGCCTTGTAAGATCTCGGTAAGTTATAGAGGGAGAGGGGCTGGAGAGATGGCTCAGTGGTTAAGAGCACTGACTGCTCTTCCAGAGGTCCTGAGTTCAATTCCCAGCAACCACATGGTGGCTCACAACCATCTGCAATGGGATCTGATGCCCTCTTCTAGTGTCTCTGAAGACAGCTATATTGTACTCATACACATAAAATAAATAATTTTAAAAAAAGTTACAGAGGGAGAGAGGGACAGATTGTGTTCTTCCTTCACATTTGCTCTCACACACACCCATGCCTTGGTTGTGTCTTCTTTCCTTCCTTCCACACTACTTCATCTGTACATTTCTGGTTTGTATCCTCCCGTCCCTACCACATACACGACTAGTTTTGAGTAAATAGAAGAACATCTTGTAGTGTAAAGTCCCTGCCTCTTCCTGAAGCCCCCTAAGCTCTCCTCTGAAGGTTACACAGTCTACACAGTTCTGGCGGGGTTGCGAATATGGGGTGCAGATAGCAATCCTGGGAGAGCAGCCCTGGGAAATGGCAAATCAAGTTTATGTTATAATAACATTAGCAGTGGGGAGTGGAGGGTCTAGGCAACAGAGGTGTAGAGGTGAATTGCCTGCTATTTTGCAGATAAGTGGAGTTAGTTCCAAGAGCATCCAGCTAGAGCCAGATATTCTTGGTTTTAATTCCAGCTCTGGTGGGGTCACCTGCACAAGCTTAGACATTAGTTCTCCTCGCTTATATACGTTAGAGGTGATTTTCATGGATAGTTTAGGACAGATCCGGTCTTCTTTCCCAGTCACCCAGCCTCTATGCATCTCTTATTCCTTCTTCCATCTCCTCTTACTCTAGTTATGACACCGATTAAATGGAATGCAACTTCATATTTTTCATCCCAGAATGTTGGGTCATGGTTAGATTCATGGTTGGGGAGAAAAATCTAAATCCAGAAAGCTGGAATCAGACTCATTTGGCTAGACCATTGAACCACTATTGGGAATCACAGACAGTTCCTGCAGATGGAAAGGTGAACTCTGCCAACTTGTACATGTAATCTGGAAGCACCAGGCATTTGTAGAGTCCAGTATAAGTTGTTAGAGACAGCTTTGGAGAAACACTGGTAGAGACTTGAGCTTGGCTCTGCCACTAGCACTTGCCAGCTTCTCAATACTCTGTTAGGGCCACATGAGGTACTCTGTTAGGCCACATGAGGTGCTCTGTTAGGGCACATGAACACTGCTCTTTTCTGCACAGTGAGCCTCTTCAACCATGCCCTGCATCTTTGCAGGACTTCGTTGAGTAACAGATGAGATGAATGATGTGAAAAACCTAAGAGATTTTAGAAGAAACAAACACAATTGTCCTTGTGTATTGTAGTCTAACTTTTCTTGGAGAAACATGATTACTGTGTTTTCACCCCAGACAGGACACCAATGGCAAACAAGGGAAGGAAACTCTCAAGTCCAGTATGATGAAGCAGTCAGTAGTCTATTGAGGGTTTGTGTGTGGCAGCATGGGTGAAAGGGAGAAGCATGTTGATTCTCAGGCAGCTATATCATAAAAACAACAAACACTCCTTCCTCACAAAACAAATTCCATCACAATAGAGGGGCAAGTTACAAAAGCTAGGCCTCCTCCCCCACCCCTCTCTCTCCTACTGTGCAACTTGCAGTCAGCTTCTGAGAAAATTTTCCTCTGCTCAACCATTGTATACTATGCATATAACCTCGGGAAGGGAACCTATGCTCCTGTAAATTCCACGAATTTTATGGGCCTCCTAAGTCTCAGGAGCTTGAGTCTTACAAGTTTTCTGCTTTCCTCTGGGAAGGAGTGTTTTCTATTTAGAGAAAAAAGCTCAGAAATATGCCATCTCTTCTTCCTGACCTCATACATTTCTCCCCCTCCTTTATGATTTTTTTTTTAACTTTGGAAGAGGAGATACAGGCTTCTGAATTTTTTTCATTCATGGCTAAGTTGCTACTAAGCCACAGTGACAGTCATTTATTTCTAGCTTGAACAGTTATGAGCCTCCAAAGAAACCATTGCCCATTACAAGTATGAATTTTTTCCTCTGTGACTGAGGTTGACAGCATAAGTAACCTTTGAGTGTAATCACAAATGTCTAGAAGCTAATTCATCAGATTTTACTCTTTAAGAAAACAATAGCAGTAGCCTTCTCACTGGTACCCATGACCTCACCAACCACAGGCCCTAGATTAGTGTACCAAACATTGGTTTCTGCCTGTGAAGCAGGTCACAAATGCAATTGGAAAGCAGTTGGTAACATCCATAACAGCCATGCCACAATTGAACCAGTGAGAACATCTTATTTGACAGGTGGCACTCAGCATCTGCAGCTGAGTATGACTACTGATAACCACTGACCTTCCTGAACTATGAAAGTTAGCCAGTAGGGTAAGAGCTTCTAGCTCAGTTCCAGTTTGATTTCTTCTTATCTTGTAGCCAAATAGTTTAGTCTCCTTACAGTCTAGTTTTGACATGCAAACAACAACAGTAACAATAGTCTTTACTGTTTATGGAGCTTCAAGAGCTTCCATGGTCAACTCCTCATAGGCAGGTGGCTTAACCCTGGCACTGGATCTTGGGAGTGCTTTTCCTACACATGTCATACAAGGGATCTTCATTCACACTCTATGCGTGCTGTCTGTATTATTCTTTCAGATGCTTCTCCTGGCTCATGAAATGCTCAAGGGACTCCAAACTTACAGGTCACTAAACAAACAAACCTTTTCACAGAATCTCTGAGGGCTAACTAATATCTATTTTAAAGAAATGCCAATTGGTCTTTAGCAGCTAATGGAGTACTTTAAAATGTGAGAAAGTTTCAATAGAGCGGGAGAAGATCTCATTATCCATATCAATTATTGATTGCTTCACTGAAATAGCAGTGTTGCCTATAGGGGTGAGAATAAGAGACACTGCCTTCCTCCACAGTCTGCATCTTCCCCATGGTGCTCACCTCCCTGCCCTGATGAGCACATCCAGAGTGGCTTATAGCACTTGTCCTGACCAAAGCCTACAGGGTAGCAAGGCTACCTTCTCACATGCTGTATCTACTACTGGAGCTGGGACACCAGTTTTCATGGGTTCTGGGGTAGTCTAGTATTTCTCCAATGGCTATGCACGACTACTTAAAGGGCTCCAGGCTAGCTGAACAATCTCTTCCCCACAAACTTTCTTGCAGGGAAGATTATGTACAACGTGCATTGGGAGGCTAATTTCCCTTTTCTATGACAATATTAGTATTTTATTTTACCTGTGCTGTGGTCATTCACTATTTTTTTTCAGCCTTTTGATGAATTGTTTTACAGACTCTATGGCCTCCCAGATGTTGTCTATTTGGCTTTCTGTCAACTTATTTTTCTGTAAGAACTTCAGTTCAACACAAATCATGCCACATTTGCTTAAGAGTGATCAGTTTCATCTGATTTCCTGTTCCTTTTTTCCTCTTGACTTCTTTAAGACCTTACAATATCCCACCATGGTACTTAGCAAAGCTGCTAGGGCCCTATATACCAGCCCTGAGGTCCCGGCTGAATGAATCATATTTAATTCCCCTGTGAACAAAACCCTATTAGAGCCAATGAACTCGGCATCACACATGGCTTTCCATATGCCCTATTTATTCAGTGACTCCTGATTTTCTGTTGTTTTTAGTTTCTATATTTATGGAGACCTCAGTCAGCAATAACTTAATGTCCCATAAGAGCCAGTTCAGTAGGAGATTGGTTTCCTTCACATTGTCTTAAATTATACAACCCAGTTCTCAAGGAGGGGTGGGTGGTTTTAGTACTCCACTTTCTCTGCTTCCGGGGCACTTACACCTGTCACATTTGCATTCTCTGTATGTCCCACAGCCTCCCAAGCCAGGTTGTGTGGTACTATTTCATTTCTCATTTAAAAGGTTTCCTCAGTTCAAGCAGTTCAGAGACAGAGTATTCCCTATTAGAATTTTTCTTTCACTGTATCTCTTACTAGTCAGTTGTGAGAGGTGTGCTTTACCACTTCCATTCTACTTGCTGTGTGCTACTGGCTAACACTCTGCCCCCAATATCCCAAGTCTTTGGATCTCAGGAAGGGCTTTTTGTCATAGGCCTAACCTTTAGTCTCTGTCCTTACCCTTACTATGTCTTCACCCCATTGATTAAGAAGGCACGCAGAGGTTGATGACTGGCATGAGATTCCTTTCAAGAACAATCTACCCACAAACAATTCAACTTTGGTTATATGTTTTATAATACTCATATGACTATCACTACATCAAGGAGTTTCACCATTCTATTGATTATGGAGGAAAGGTAGTTTGAGTTCAGTGTTAACTGTCCTTTTGACAAAATGTAGGTTCATCTGGGAGTCAGACCTCTGGGCATGCCTGATTATGTTGAGTACTCTAATTGGTGTGGAAAGACCATCTTACGTGTGGGCAGAACATTCTCTGGGAAGGAGATCCCTGACTCCATGAGGTAAAGAACGATCACCAGCAGACATACATTTGTTGCTCTCTTCTTCACACTGATGTAATATGTAGAGCTACTTCAAGCCTTTGCTAGTGACTTCCCTACCATTATAGGCTATAACCTGGAACTGTGAAATAAATAAGCCCTTTCCTCCTTATGCTCAGAGGCAGAGAATTAACTAATACAGAATATTACAATAAACAGCTCCTCACTCCATCTCTTCTGTCAGACACCTCCTGAGCCCACTTTGCTAACTCTTGACTGACTAATTTTCAGGCCTTGCCATGGCTATGGCAAATAGCATACAGTACTTGTCCCATTTTTCTGACTCTTTTGTCTTTCTGCTTCCAACATCTGAAAAGTATGTGAGGTGAAATGGGTTAATTACCATGGTCCTAATCTTAAGCAATGGAAGATGAGAACTTGTTGTCTGTAACCAGACTTTCAGGCCATTTTATTGGGGATTTTTCCTACTTCCCTACTTCACCCTTGTCCCTTCCAACCCCCCAACACCAGGTAGGAGAGAAAGAAGGATAGAGGAGAAAGAGAGGCATCAGTCTCATTAGACTACTTCCTGCTGGTTATGGGTGTCCAGTTTTTTGGGACGAGTCCAATTTTCATTAGGGATATCTCCAACCAGCAATCCAGCAACTGACCGGCAGCCAGCAGCCAGCAACCAGAAATCAGAAATCAGCAGCAGAGGAAACAGCAGCTGCTGCAGCATCTAGGGACTGCAACATTTTTATACCCTCTGAAGAGTACCTCAGAATTGCAAATGTGAATTATCTTCAGCTGGAAAAATCACACCCTCACCTGCCATAGCACAAGACAAATCATAGCTGCTGTGGAGAATTGAAGCAGCTCTGCATCCCATACCTGGGATTAAAACAAGAACATATTCCTGCATTATATCTGTATTTTTAAAGAAATCAAAATTCTCACTGTATGTGTCCACTTCTGATTGGGGGCTGCCTTTAACCTGCTCTGTTCTCTGAGGTCACCCACTACTTAGCTTCTTACTGTATTATTTTATTATTTGTGTCTAGTCATACTCTCTTTTCATTGGAGTGGAGCTTCATCTGAGAGCGCCAGCTTTTGATTGTCACCATAATGACTAGCATCCACCATAGTGCCCACGACAGAGTAAGTGTTCAACAGTCTTTCTGGGCATTATGAAAGCATAAACGAATGACTGAAGGAAGGGTCTTAGGGGTTTGATGATAAAGATGCTTCCCTTCTACTACAGTAGTCCCATCATCATTGTTTATGGGAAGAGATGTCCAAAGAAACAGGAGAGACGGCTTTATGAGGACCTCAAAGATTTCTCAAAACCATTGAATATCCACTGATGGATGACCGACCCAGCTCTGTGTGTGGCCTCATCATGTTCTTTAAAGAGAGGCCACCAGCATTTCCAGTGAAGCCAGCACCAAAATGTGTGGTTCTAACTCACACTGCTCGACCTGGGATGGTCTTTTCAAGCTTCTTTTCTCTCCTGTCACGTGGTGGGTCGTTGTGTCACCTGAAGGATAGTGCTGCTCTAGAGCATAGCTTCATACACCTTCCTTATTTGGGGGCCCTTTCCCTCAAGAATCTGTTGCCTGACCCCAGGTATACGACTATATACAATATACACCTAAATTTAATATTTTATAAAAAATATATCACACAAAGCTACTTAGACGTAAGTCTTTAATACACATGTAATCTTTTCATTTATCACAAATGAAAATAAGTTTGCATTTCAATAAGAGGGATGTGCTCGCTTGGTTTTGTATAAAGAACTAAATCTTGGCTGAATATTTGATATATATATATATATTTAATGATTTTCAGAGTTGAGACATAGTTTGAATTTATAGCTGTCAGTGCTATGGACATAATGACATAGCATACAGAGGCTGGAGGATGTTTAGACCTATTTTAGAAATTATTATAAATTCTTTTCTAACCTCAAGCCAAAATTCATTTAGTGATTAAAAAAAATGAAACCCAAGTGATCTACTTAAATAGAAATCTTTAAAATTAAATATTCCAACAAAATACAACCTAAAGATACACTAATTTAATACCATTACGATGAGGAATGGTGGTAGGAAAATATTAAAATCTTTGTTTTCCATAATTAGAGCATTGTGTTTCTGTAAGAGCAGAAAAATCTGTACGTACCACAAAAACCCTGCAACTGATAGCATATAGAAGTCTCTTGTGAGCAGATGTGTTTGGGATAGCACTCGGCAGCACACATACTGCCAAGTGCACAGGCTGTGTGTTCAGAACAAAGCTGCAGTGGATGAACACTGCTGCAAACATTTTGGCATCATTAAACACTTGATTTTCTGAATTAAGCTTCTATTTTTGCTTTCTTAAAAACCTTGTACTGTTGTCACTTTTTTAATGACCCCCCTTTCAGTTTCGTGACCCCCTATGGTGTTGTGGCTACACCTTAGAGCAAGTCCACCGATTACAATCTTGTTCTGATCCTCTTTTTCTGAAATTTACACACACCATAGCCCGTGCTCACGTACTATGTCTGCTCCTTCTTGAGCTTGGAGAAAAACAATGTGGGGGCCATCCTTTGATAAGACAATTATGAAACACCCTGTAAGGTCAAAAGGGAGCACAAGAACATCTCATCTAACTCCCCACATCACTCAGAGAGCTTGAGAGACCAAGTGAGATCGTGTGGAAAGTTACTTTTCTTTACTTCACTTAAAAAATAATCCTCTCACTTCTTTTCTCCTGGGAGACTGAAAAGTGTCCTCACATTTCTCATTATCAGGACTTAATGAGAATTCTAATTAGGGCTACTGCACACTTGGGTGATAGTTTTCTAAATGTAGTTCTGGAGTTTTATTTGTCAGGCTGCCAGTCTTTAGCATTCTGGCCAAAGATGCCAATGATAATAATAATAATAATAATAATAATAATAATAATAATAATAATAATAATAATATGATTATTTATAGAAAAACTACTATATGCCAGTCAATTTGCATACATTAGCAATGGTCGCCACACTCACACATAAAAAAAAAAAAATCATATAAAGTGAGAACTGTTAATCCTAGCTTTAGAAAGAAAGTGAGCTTCAGAGTGCAAGCTAAGCAATGGGGAATTGGGAGAGCCAGGATGCTATTCAAGTCTGTTCTTTGATAGAGAATGTTCCTTGTCTAATCACCACAAATCTTGGGGAGAAGGGAAATAAGACAATGGCATTTGTTCTTGCTTCCAAAGTGGCTACTGATTGCAATCAGAATATTTGATGAGTAACTATGTTTCAGCTTTGGTCACTGGGTCTTCTGAGAGTCATGCCATGGTTTAGGGAACCCCAGGAGACTCAGACACCCAATTAGAAGGTCAGTAATAGCAAGTAATCCAAGAATAGACTGATTGCTTATTCATTATTCATGATATTCCCAGCTTTTCCCATTCGTCACACAGAGGACTGTCAGCAATTACCATGACATTCTTTCCAGAAAGAAGTTCTTGGCCCAGATAACCACCTCATCTGGATCCTAACAGTCTCAAAGGTGTAGCCTCCTGCTATAACATCAAAATTCTTCTGTCTCGGTGTATCAAGTACGTCCCCACTGGATAACCTGGGGGCAAAGTGAAAGACCTGGGCTTTTGCAAATGAAGTCTCAATCCCTTCTAGGCTTGGTAAATGCCAGTTTTGTTTAGTAGGTGTATACAAAAGAATGTAGTCTTGTGAAGGATCTGTTGACTAGAGCCAGGTTAGGAGGATCAGACTGCAGCAGTGCAGACTGAGCACTGCAGGCTGAGCATTGGGCTTCCCACCCTCTTCATCCAGCAAGGGCCTCTTGCATATGCATCTGGGCTTCTTTCTGTCTTCCTCCTCTGTACTTCTTGCTTTCAAAACCTGCCACGCTATGTGTTTGTGTGTGTGTGTGTGTGTGTGTGTGTGTGTGTCTGCTGCCTGCTTTTGGATCCCTTTCCTCTAGCTGGGCTGCCTCATCTGGCCTCAGTGAGAGAGGATGCACTTAGTCCTGCTGCAATTCGATGTACCAGGGTGGGTTGGTACATGAGGCTTCTCCTTGTCTGAGGAACAGGGGATAGGGAGTGGGGGAGGGGGTGTGAGGGTGGGACTGGGAAGAGAGTAGAGAGCGAGGCTGCAGTCAGGCTGTAAAGTGAAGAAATTAATTAATGAGGGGAAAAACCTACCCTCTTCCAAATCAAATGATTTTGTTTTGACTTTCTTTTTTTGTCTTTCCATTTTAGGAACTCTGCCTCTCTTCTTTATCTCGAAAATTCCTTTCTTCATTCCTTCTTTTTCATATGCAATGAAAGAATGTGATTATGTCTCTAGGTCCCTTCACATTAGACCACCCACCACCATCTTCCATTCTGTTTGTTGTGTAGCATTCAAATTCAGAAGCCAGAAGGTGAACTCTTCTTATGCTACAAGTGGCTTCAATTTCCCTCTCCTTTTCACATCTCATCTCTTCCCAATTCTCAAACGTTAATCCCACCTCCCTAGCTCTACTTCTAACTTATTCATCAAAAATATTAATACATGAGATTGTTTGTCTGCAGAGACAAATACGAAAATGCACAGTGAAGCCAGCGGTGGTGCAGCTGCTAAGGTAGCCCCCTGCAGAGGGCGAGCCCGTACCCTTTGCTCACTCTCTCTCCCGGTTCGAATCCCGCTTTCCCTGTGTGACTCTGCCCGAGTTTCATGGGGGGAAAAAAAAGTAGGGCCAGGTGGTGGTGGCACATGCCTTTAATCCCAGCACTTGCAGAGGCAGGCGGATTTCTGAGTTCTAGGCCAGCCTGGTCTACAGAGTGAGTTCCAGGACAGCCAGGACTACACAGAACAAAAAACAAAAAACAAACAAACAAACAAACAAAAAAAAATGGACAGTGTGAGATGATCCCAGATGCCTGACAAGAGATGGTCTTTGTCTTTGTTTAAGTTTGCATCTTATGAAGCCTGGGTTGTTATTGAAGTCCTAAAAACTCTTTAAAGGTTCTTTTACGTCAAGTTGACACAAACTATATTCATTTTAGAAGAGGGAACTTCAACTGAGGAAACATCCCCACCAGATTGGCCTATGGGTAAGCCTGAGATGTATTGTCTTGATTGATGTGGGATGGCCCATCTCACCGATGGTGGTGTCATTCCTGGGCAGGTGGTCCTGGATGGAAGAAGAAAGCAGGTTGTGCAAGCCATAGGAGCAACCAAGTAAGCAGTGTTCCTCCATGGCCTCTGTGTCAACTCCGGCTTGAGTGTTGATTTCTGTCCGGCTTGAGTTTCTGCTGTGACTCCTTTGATCCTTGACTGTAATGGAACGTTGCAGGCTCACATAAGCTCTTTCCTCTACAAGATGCTTTTGCTCATGGTGTTTATCACAGTGATATAAATGTTATGCCAGACCACCTCCCTGCAGTAGATAGGAGCATGCCGGACAGTCTCCTCAACCTGCCCAGCCACCTGCCTGAAGAGTCCTTTGCCATTATTGACCATTTTATGTTCTGGGGAAATTCATGTTGGATTTCCTACATTCATCCACCTGGATTTTCTACCATTTTGGGTTAGTTCTTGTCTCAGCCCAGAATGAACTCTATTCTACACATAGTAAATTCTCCCCATTATCCAAGACATGGCTGAGAACTTCCTACACCCTGTCCCGACTGGCTCAGATGCTTTCCATTATGCCTGAAATGATAGCATATATTTTGTAATCACCTGCTTAGGAATTTTCCCATGCAGGGTACTTGGTGTAGAATGCTGTCCTCTGAGCATGACAGCCATCACCATCTTAATCAGAGCAGTTGAGATTATAACACAACAGCCTCAAGATCTGCTGATGTTTCCTCAGAGAAAGAAGATGAAGAAGGTTATAAGAACCTCACCTGAAGTTTTAGCCACTCCCTCCTGTATCTTCATCCTGGTAGTATATAATTCTGTCTCAGCTACACATAGTCTCAGGGGGATGTTCCCGAATATAGAATGTGGGCAGTCAGCTGAGTAGAGCCGGCAAAGAGTTAATCTCCACAACTTTTGGGAGGCACCCATCTGTGGTGAGTTAGTGACAACAGTTTTAGGGTCACCCATTCTCCCATAAATAAGTTTAACAAAGACTTGAGTAGAGAAATAAAGACATCAAAGACTTCTCAATTTAGACTTGGGTGAAATCATAACCTTGTTCTATTGTTGACACCCTATTCTGAGCAGACATTTGCTCATGTCTCACCAGGAACTGGTCAAGCAACAAATCTCCTTAAAGGTGAATTTTTCTCTGAATCCATACTGCCTGGAACACAGCAACAAGTAAAGGAATTTCAAAAGACTTGAATGAGAGAACACGTGAACACATGGAGGAATACTGTCTTTACTGTATCATGACACCTTCTTGAACATGTGTAAAAAGGGCTTACTGAGCTCGAAGGACAATTTGTAGTTGAAAGTCCTATAGATAGAAGCCCAGCCAAATCATTCAGTTCCAGATTCAGTGAGAGATCCTTTCTCAAAAGATAAGGTGGAAGTGATACCAGTAAGATACCAGACTTGTACTTGGGACTCCATTCACATGTGCACATGCATCTGCTCACATACATGCAGATACTTGCATGCACATGCACTTGTGCACATACACACGTGAATAGCTACATATACATGCATATGCACAGAACTCAAACTCTAAAATTGCTTTTAATATATAAATAACTGAATATAGAATATAGAATGGGTATAGGAAGTCTATACCCATTTAGAAAATTTTGTAGGAATTAAGATAGGATTAGACTCCTCTGTCATCTCTATCTTCATTTCCCCATGGAAAACATACTCCTGTTTGGCTGGATAGTTTGGCCATTGGCATGAAAACCTTCCAAGAGAAAGTTTCCTTTTTAGCACTATTGATACTGATATACGATGCTTTGTTATAACCCTGGAGACAGACTTGGGTAGGCTACGCATAGGGTAATGAATGCAATTAAGCTGGTCTAAGTAGCATCTGGCTTACTTCTTATTAATTACATGCAAGTTACTTAACCTCTGGGACACACATTTCAGATCAGTGAGATTGGGCTAACAATAGCAATCTTACAAGGTATTGAATAGAAACCCCTAAGGGTGGTAACTAGGGGTATTTCTGGTTATGTTTCATACTCAGCAATCATCCAGTTACAACCGCCACCACCATGATTCTCCCTAGAACTCAGATTTCTTGATCAGTGTGATAGTAAACTCTCTCTCTCTCTCTCTCTCTCTCTCTCTCTCTCTCTCTCTCTCTCTCTCTGTGTGTGTGTGTGTGTGTGTGTTTAGCTTTACATATATGGGGATGCATTTATAAGCTAGTAGTTGACTTTGGATGTCATTCCTCACAATGTCACCCACCTTAATGTTTATTGAGGTTTATCTATTTTTATTTTATATGTGTGAGTGTCTGGGCTGCATGTGTGTCTGGGCACCAAGTGCATGCAATACCTGAAGAGGCCATATGCAGGTACTAAATTCCCTGAAACTGGAGTTAACAAACAGTTGTAAAGTACTGCATAGGTGCTGAGAATCAAATGCCAGTCCTCTAGGAAGAGCAGCCGGTGCTGTTAACTGCTGAGCCATTTCTCCAGCCACCCCACTGGGCACTCTCTCCACCTCCTACCTTACCACTTTGTTTCTGAGATAGTGTGTGTTAATGACTAGGACTCACCAATTTAGCTAGGCTGTTTGCTGAGTGTTGAGTGAACCCCAAAGATACCCCAGCTTCTGTCTCCCCAGCACTGGGATTGCAAGTACAGGCCACAACACCTAGCTTCTTTTTACATGGGTCCTGGGATGGAACGTGGATCATCAGGTGGCCACAGCAAGCACTTTATCAATTGCACCTTCTCCCTAGACCCAGTGTGGTATTTACCTATTGCTCCACCTCCCCAAACCTGATGTGGTGTCCTTACAACAGTATTTTGATTGCTTTTCATGGAGTGGAGGATTATCAGCTGGCATTTTCTGGAGATCTTATTATAACTCAGGTGTCATTTGCAGAAATTGCCATACCCATATGGCACCTCTTAGTGCCCCCATAAGCACTTATGTAAAAGTCCTATAACTTGGCCTTTGGAGTTGAAAACCTCTCTCTTCCCTTACTGAATTCTGCTCATTATGCTGGAAGAAAACCCAGCTTAAATACTTCATTTTATTGGTGACTTGAGTCTGTGTTTGTCATTTTCTTTGAAGAGCTTTTAAAAACAGCCTGTTCAAATAACAACATCATGACCAGACTTCTCAGCATGCCCTGTTTGGATGGATAGTTTTGCAAATGGAAAAAAATATGACTATCTTAATTATAAGTGGCTGGAATCTGACTAGAAAATCTTAGCAGCCTGAAGGCCAGGTAATTTAGTGTTGATGACATTGTCGGGCCATCTGCCATTCACTCCCCAATCCTAGTTCCTTTCCCCTATTTGGAGGCAGTAAATGTTTGATTACCCTGATTACACAGAGCAAAGGCGATTTTTCTGTATAAGAACACTTGCTGGTTCATTAGGGAGCTATCTTGGTATGAAATGACCACTGGGCCGATCTATGTTTGAATGCCATTGTCACATCCTAATGATCGGTCTTTTGTGAAGTTACTTAACTTTGCAGGATCTTTATAATGATAGCCTAGAGATAGAAGTGGAAATATTCTAAGGAGGCTTTGATGGTTAAAAACCAGGCTATAAGGTGTATGGCTTATACCACTGCTTAGTAAGTGCTAAGTTCCATCTAGCTGTTAATATGCAGCACATGCTTTGGAAACTAGGGTGCGATGAAAGAAGACTATGCTGTCCTGAGGGATCTAGCTATAGAATGTGACAGTCTTGTGAGTGTTTAGGATAGTCCATAAAGTAATATTATTTTATCTTTAATCTGCAAGGTTATTGGTGATGATATAAGTTGAGGATAATAATGATAATGATGGTTATGTTATTATAATGATTTCTATGGTAAGGCTAGTGAAGGTGGTGATGTTACTTATGATTTCAGTGGTGATGCTGCTGATTGTGGAAACTGTGATACTGAGGTTGGTGAGTACAAAATTACAGATTTTTTTATTTTTTATTTTTTATTTTTTGCTAGACAGTCTAGCAAAGAGGCTGATCCGAGGACACATGGATGGTACATATCAGAGCCCAATTCATACTAGATTCATCTACTTCAGATCTGGAGACTCCCAACAGTTCTCACCCAGCTAATAGGCCTGCTTGAGGACTTTTTTTTTTTTTTTTTTTTTTTTTTAATTTGAGCAAGAATGAATCCTGTGTACCCGAACCTTGTGGTATGTTTATGTTCATCATAGGCCTCCTTATAATCCAGTGCGCTGTTTTAAGTGTCCTCTGTCATGATTTGAAAACAAAATGTTCCACATAAGCACATCTTTGAAAGATTAGTCTCAGTATGTGCTGATACTTTGGGAGGTTGTAGAAACTTCATAAGGTGGGGACTACTTAGAGGAAGTGGAGGGCTAGAGGTTATGCAAGGTCTCCAGTCTCTTTTGTTCTCTTTGCTTCTTATCCACCAATAAATAAAGCACAGACTCAGCTCTACTCTCCCACCACAATGATGCTTTGCCCAAACTCATAAGATGAAGCAGCCATGTACCAACCCTACTGAAGCCACAAGCTCAGAATAACCCTTTGGTCCTAGGCTTTCATCTCAGGCAATTTCATGCTTATAGCAGTAATTCTTTCTAAGCATTCATGTGGCTCACAACAATAGCAAGAATGGCAGAGGCATTTTGTACCTTCATATCGGAAGAAACTGACGGAGTAACAATATACATGTCCAACAGATGAGGGCTGTGATCATAATAGCTTTCTGTGCCCTAGTGACCATGGCTTTCATGAGCCTCAGAGGATTGTGACAAAGAGAATGAGAATACTGATGCAGAATTGCTGAGATTAGAATGCATCTGTGGCCAAATTTCGTAGGAGAAGAAATTATTCCCCCAAATCAGAATACTTCTTGCCTCCTTTCTCTGTTCTGTTGCTGAGGATGTCAGTGGGTGGAGGTCTGCTGGCAAAGTTAGCCTTCGGGCACACCCCAGTGCAGCTTTAATATCAGCAACATGACAACAGCTTCAAAGGCAGCAGATAGATAATGTAGACATTAATTAAATCAGCCAGCCCAGGTGGGCCCCCTTGACAGAGTCTTGGAAAATGGAGATAAGAGACAGGAGTTCCCTTTGAGGTTTAGACAAAGAGAAAAACAGTGTTTCTGCCACCCTCAAATGCCTCCAAACAGTCTAGCGAAAACAACAGACTGTCAATCACCAAAGAAAGAAAACCAGGTCTGATATGCTCCGTGCCTAAAAAGAATGGGGAAGACACCAACAGTTTCCCTAAAAGTCAAAGTACCAGCTGCTGCCCTTCGCACGGCCCTCTAGTGAATTCTTAATTCCATCTTTTCCCAAATACCATGGTACCGCCTGGCTAGCTCTTCCTCCACTCCATCCATACTGGAGTTCTTATCTTCCATAATGCCTCTCAGACTTGTCCAGTAGGCCAGAAGATTCTTAAATGCTAGACTCTCTAGCCCCACCCCCCCTTACTTTCAATTTGCCATGTGGTGGGAACCATAGAACTTCTGTAGCTTGTTCTAGGATGTAGAGACTCCAGCCACACCTGCACTAGCTGGTCACTCCAGCATAAACGGAATGCTAAGTTTGTGTGGCTGCCTGTTGAGGAATATAAAGCCAAGCTTTGCTCCATTAGCCAAGGTCATGGAAAGCACATTGGCTTTCTCTCTATTCTCTTCCAATTCACCTTCTCTGAACATAGTGCCTTGACCACCCACAGCTGTCAGTTAAACATCTACTTTATTCTCCGTCGCATCCATGCTTAGATGCCCATCTTAGTTCTCTTAAGCTGCCTTTCAACATAACCATTTTCTCTCTAGGGCCCTGTTTTCTTTGCCTCTTAAACTCATGTCTAGAGCCTTCCTGTCAGTTCCCAAGACCTGACACACCCATGCCATCCTTCCTCACAAACACCTCCCTCAGTCATTTCCCCTGGGGATTGGAGCTGGCAATGACTGGTTTTGGAAGATTACAGTCACAGTGTTTGTGGCTAGTACCCACAAACTCTGTTATCAGGAACCCATAATTCCTTGTGGCTCTGTATAACTGACTATGTGCAAGCGCTTGTTTGAGACTGCGTCATTCTGTCTCCTGGGTTTGATCATGAACTAGAGTTACATAAGATGCCATTTTCAGGAGATGCTGAGTGACAGGTACATGAGATCTGTCTGTATGACTGCAGAATTTATGGCAAGTCTATAAATAATTCAAAATAAAAAAGTCTGGGATATGTAAATAAAAATATGAAAGAATAAAAAAATCTTGAGTATATACTTAGTATTTTCTAAGAAAATAACCCCTTCTCACCTACTCTCTAAATTATTTTTTGGAGACAGTGTGGTGCTATATCGCTCAACCTGGTCTTGAATTCATGATCCTCTTGCCTCTGCCTCCTGACTGCTGGGATTACATATGTGTGCCACTAAATAGCATAAAAATTCCCTAAAAGTGGGTTATTATGTGTATAATTTTACAAACACCAAAGATACAATCTTGTATCTCAGGGCCTTTCCCCCTCCTGGTCTGTTTTGTTTCCTGATCTAGTCTTCATCATTTACATAAACTCCCACCACTCAGCGGGAGGGGGGATAAGGGGCAGGGTTCCTTAAATCTTGAGTCCAGAGGAAGACCCCTTGGTTTTCTGACCAAGGTTGTCTGAAGCATCCAGAAGCCAGCACAGCCTTGCTGCAGCAAAGGCTGATTTCAGGCTGCTATTTCTCTCCTGCTGCATTGTGCTGAAGAGCCGCCTGGCCTCTCTTTTGTCTCTGGCATTGAGTGATGCTGCTTCTCATATCATGGGTTTAAATGGATGAACACTGGTTTAAGGAATAAGGTACTTACTTTTGGCACCAGTCACAAAAACTTTACTTTAGTCCAAGACTGGGTAAAGAATTTACCCTCTATGTGAAAACTAAATTATGTTCCTAGAGACCATCTGAGACCAATCAATAGGCATCCGAGAAAAAGAGGAGTAACATTTTTTCCATATCTGTTCCACTCTTCTCTTTCCTCCCCTTCCCTACTTCCCTTTTCTTCCTTCTTTTCTCCTCCCCTCCCTTCAAATTTCAACAAATATATGCAAACATCAGAGTATGTTCTAATGATTTGGCATAGTGATCCATGTCTGTAATCACGACATGGAGCCAAGAGAATTTTGAGTTCAAGGCTCCCTGTGATGCATGGCAAGACCTTGTCTCAAAACTAAAGCAAATAGAAAAGCAGCACAGAGGGTGTGACAGATATTAGAGCCAAGGAAATGAAGAAGACATTGGTCCCTCCCCTGAAGGGTGAGTAGTTAGTGTGGGAAAGAGAACCTTCTGGGTTCAGAGGCAAAAGGGAAGGCAAACAAAGGGAAGGGTTTGGGAGGATTTTTTTTTCATTAGAACAATGTACCCACATGCAGAGACAGCACAGGGTGTGTGTGTGCTCCCAGTCCTTTCCCTTCCCTCTCCTCTCCTCTCCATATTGGCTTGGGTGGTGAGAATTTATTGCATTTTTAATTTTCAAAAAAATTTCCCCCAAATAGATTTTTTTTTCATAAAATAGACCTCTATTATGGTTTCCCCTCCCTCTATTCCCCCCAGTTCCTCCCAACCTCCCCTTCATCTGAATCCCCTTCCTGCCATTAGAGAATGAACAGGCATCTAAAGGATAGCAATGAAATAAGATATATTTAGGTAAAACAAAAAACAAACTAATAGAAACAGGGCAAAACAAACAAACAGAACAAGAGCCCAAGAAAAGACATAAGAGGCAGAAACAGATGCAGATACCAACTCAAGTGCACACCCAGGAGTCTGACAAAAAACACAGAACTGGAAGCCATAATACATATATACAAAGGGCTAGTAGCATAAAAAGTAATTCTTTTTCAAAAAGAGGACATTAAAACAAAGAAGAAAAAGAAATGGGAAAGACCCTGATATGACATTGTGAGACAAAAATCTTCCGAAGATGCCGTTGGGTTCATTTTCTGTTGGTCATCTACTGCTGGGCTCCCTTGGAGAAAATGGAATTTTCATTTGCAAGTAGTTATCAAGAGATAGCTTCTGAGTTAGGTGTGGAGAACGGGTCCACTTCTTTCAGCTCTAGGACCCCAACTGAAGCAAACCACTGCAGGCCCTGTGCATGCTGCCTCAGTCTCTTGAGTTCAAATGTGTGCTGATCCAGCTGTATTTAGAAAGCTTTTGTTTCCTAGTGTCCTCCATCCCTCTGGCTCTTATATGCTATGGCCTCCTCTTCCATAGGCTTCTCTGAGCTCAGAGGGGACAGATTTGATGGAGACAAGGTTCGAGTGTTTCAAGGTCTCTCATTCTCTCATTCTGAGTACTGTGTAATATCTGGCAGTGGGTCTCTGTATTTGTTACCATCTTCTGCAGGGGGAAGCTTTCCTGAGAATGGCTGAGTGAGATGCTGATTTATGAGTACAGCAGAATGTCACCAGGAGTCATTTCCTTGCTAGGTTCCTTTAGTAGAACAGCAGTATTTGGATTTCCCCTAGGTCTCTGAGCTATCTAATCTCGGGTTCTTGATCACCTAAGCAGTGTCAGCTATGGGTTCATCTTGTGGAGTGGGCCGTAGATCAAATCAGATGTAGGTTGGCTATTCCTACAAGCTTTGTGCCACCATTGTTCTAGCAATAGCATATCTTGCATGTAGGAAACCTGTAAGAAGGAAGACAAAAATCCCATCTGGCCTTCTCTTGCAACCAAATAAATCTTCTAGTACCAGGAATGGGCTACATCTAATTGAGAAAGGGGTCCCATGGAACCCCTAAATAGCCCAGGCTATTGACACAGCTACAGGATGCTCTCTACAAACTGACAGCAAGGTCCTGTTGGTGAAGACAACACCTACACAACACGTTGAACATAAACATAAAAGAAATTGAACTGCCTTCACCCCTACAGGTTAGTGTTCTTGGTACCAGAGGCATGCTGTATGCTACCAAAGGAGAAATGTAAACACAAGTTACGTTCTTATGTTATGGGATCAGAGTAAGATCTGGTTCTGCACACCAGACATCAGGTAAGAAAATGAGTGTGCTGTGTTTTCGTGCATCTTGTTTATGTTGTCGGTGATTGGTCTCTAAGATGTGGTATGTTTTTGTAGCAAAGCAATTGTTTGCCTACCTTAGACGTGTCAGATTCCTAGGTCTGAGTAGCAGCCCTTACTCCTCTATCTCCTTGTCTCCCTGCTTGGGCAGATCCTTAGAATGAGGGCTTTTTGTTTATCACCAGCACTTTCTTTTTGAAAATTGGTCTTATACTTTTAAGGATGGATGTGTTCTTGTTTTCTATGTGTAATTTATTGATTTCCTTTTTCAGGACGATGGCTGAGCTCCTCCAGTCTTGGACTAAAATCAGGGTTCTGTGGTTCTCAGAGTCTGCAGCGCCTCTCTGGAACCCTGTTCAGGCTGAGACTGGCTCAGGCGCTAGAGAAGCATACCTTTGTTGTGGGCACATAGCAGCTTCCCACAGGCACAGGAATTGCTCACAACCCCCCCCCCCAGACCTCCCAGAGTGCGGGTTGCCACTGCTAATGCAAAATAAATAGATACAAACAAAACCTTTCCAGATGCATCAGTCTTTGGTCTGAAGTCCTGGGCTGTGTCTGGGGTTTCTGCTGGAAGAGAAACTCAGTAGGTGGTGGTGGGTGGAACAGAGAGAAAAAGGAACATCTGTAGAGCCTTTGTCCAGCTCCAAAAGGGAAGGACCAGAAACAGCCACTTTGAGAAACAAGGCTTTAAGGAGGTTAAGGAACCATGGGAACAGCAAGGGATTATTACAATGAATACTGCTGAGACAAGTGTTGGTTTGCAATTTAGCAAAAACCCAGGTAAATCCTACATTAGAGTCAATCCTGATAATAGAGAAAAGGAAGCCCCCAAACTTCCATAAGAAAAAGCTGATCATTTTAAAATACAAATAAGCAAAAGAATAAAATAAAACTGAACATTTATCAAGGTACTGAGTCAGAAAATACTAAGTTGGCAACGTCACAAAATGTTAGATTTGTGGATTAAATTGTATTTTAGAAAGTCTTTGGCTTCACAAATCTTAAATGGATGTAGAATAGAATCATATTGTAAGCAATAATGACAATCCATGATTTAATAGTTTTAACATAAAGAGCTTAGAAAATCAGTAAGATTCTGAAAGCTAAAACAGACAAAAAAAAAAAAAGTCACAAAAAGGAAAAAGAATAGCTTTAAAACAACAACTACAACAACAAACCTGAGAGAAAGTGTTCAAATCTTGCTTGGTAATCAAAGAAATAAAGAAAATGGTGATGTTATTTGTAGTTGGAAAGTGAGGAGAAGGAGGGATGGAGGGAAGGAATGAGGGGGGATGGAGAGAGAGAGAGAGAGAGAGAGAGAGAGAGAGAGAGAGAGAGAGAGAGAGAGAGAGAGAGATTGAGGAAAAGAGAGTCAAGTCCATAACTGACCGGGATGTAGTAAAATCGATCCACTCATTCACAGCTGGAGGCAATATGAGCTGCTGCTGGCCCTTGGAAAGCAATTTGCCAATGCATATCAACAGCCTTAAAGATATCCACTATCCACGCTTCTTAATTCAACAAGTTTACCTCTAGCAATTCTAAAGGCAGGCAGAGATTTTTGGTATTGCAAGAAACAAAAAAAAAAATCCAGCCCACTTGACTGTGGTGTTATTTACAGTGGTGAAAAGAACAATGTATTCTAACTGTATAACAAGAGGGGAGCAGTTAAGAAAATGATACAATCCATTTTGACTTGTGATAAGCCATTAGGAGTGAGTCAGAGCAACTTGGGTCTGTTTCCTGCTCTATTCTCTCCACATCTCCAAGAATACTGCTTACATTTCTGCTCAATTGAATTAATGGGACTCTGGAGGTTGGTGGTGAGAATCTGCTGTGTTGTTATTTAATACATGGCCCCAGGGGTCTTTTCTTGCCCCATACTTTGAGATAGCTCCTGGCAATGTCTTTTTGGAGTATACACCCTTGTTTCTCAAAGCATCCCTATTGCCAAAAACTCTATGTAGGAGGGATGAAGGAGTCCCCCATTATTCCCAGTCAGTGGGACCTGCCTGGCTGTTTTTGTGGTGGGTAAGGACCAGGAAGATACTTGCATGCTGAAATGAGTAAGCCATGCCTTATGTTCAAGGAAACCCCCCTTTGAGAAACGCATGCTGTGCAAACTGCTATGTGCACATAATGTTCTCTCTATATGTGAGGGAATGAAGAGGCTCCCTCAGCAGTGATAATGATCTCCTCTCCATCCTTAATGTCAACATATCTTCCCTTGTAGTATGGTGGGCACAGTTCCTTGCGATATTTCTTTTCTAATGAGCCAAAATGTCTTTATATCTATCCTAGAGATCCTTTAATTAAAAAAAAAAAAGCCAACTCACAGCTAGAAAAAGTTATAATTGTGGAAACCACTGTCCCTAATTTTTCCACACAGGAAGTCTTTGCTAAGTCCCTATTATGTATGTGAACAGACATATCCTACTGGTTATTCCCACATGCCTGCCATTATACATTTAGCTGTTAGCGCTCCAGAGTGGGTCCCAAACAAACAATGACAAAGGGAGCACTTCTGCAAGATTTGCTTTATGAAAATTATGTACCCACATCTACAAAGGGCTCAGGGTATATGTTCATAGTGAGAGCACAACCCACAGCTCCAGCTCCCTCCCTCTGATGGCTTGAATGGTGAGACTTTGTGTTTTGGTTACAGGTTCAGAGCAGAGCCTGGCTCTGTGCATCACTCTGTTTCTTCATGGGTATTGGAAGATTCCTAAAATATGTTATGGTTTTCATCTCAAAGCAGTTTAACTTTAATTGTTCCTCTTGTCTTCAGGTCTCCCCTCTTGGTGGGTCCTTAGAGATATGGGCTAGCTTTGTCTTTCAGAAGGCTGTTTCTGTACTTCTAAACATCAAAACATGAATATTCTGTATTTGTTTTCCCCATGTATTATTTATTGATTTCACTTTTGAGAATAAAAGGTTTCCATTCTCCTATAGGTGCTTATGAATGGTCTCAGTCCTCAGCAATCACTGACAGAGTGATAGAGTTTGAGAGATCGTGGATGGATATGATTAAAATACATTGTAGATGTGTGTGAAATTACAAAGAATAAATACATAATATTATTGTAAAAATCTCATAGGTTAAAACCAAAATCTATATGCTGGAGTCAGAGGACATACAAGAATGTGCATGCAAAGGGCCATGGTTAGCGGAAATACAAGAGCGTTGCCTTTCAAGAGATGTTGAGCCTGAGCTGACTCTAGAGAGATATAGACCCTAGTGTTCCATATGAAGCACTGCAGTGCTTTTGCAGTAATCTACATCCCTTTAGAATACACAGCATGCCTTTGAAGTCAAATATCCCTGGACTAAATCCCAGCTGAAAGGCTTGAGAGAGGGCCCCATTGATAAATCTGCTAGCCATGGGTGAAGGAGGATCCCAATTCTGTCCCCAGGATTCATGTCAGAAAGGTAATTATGTTCGTATGTGCTCACAATCTCGATTTTTGGGGTGAGAGGCGGTTAGAGACAAGGTGACCCCTAGCTGGTAGCCTGCCAGGCTAGTGAATCTGTGAGTCCCAGGTTCCAGAGAAAGACCTCTTCTCAAAACTTTGGTAGGCAGTTCCTGAGAAAAAAAATCTAAGGTAGCTCTTTGGCTCTTACACATATTTATCCTGCTTACAAATAAACATGCACACTGTCCCACAATGATTTAAATAACTAAACATTTAAAGGTTAAAAAAAAAATACCAGCTAGGTAAACTACCAGCTGAATATGGGGGAGATACTACTGTGTCTCTCAGAACTTTACTTTCTGTCTATGAGAAGTTGACAGGGCAGAGCTTCCTCCACATATCCAAGGATGCTCAAACTTTTACTGGTCATCCCCAGGCCAAGTGTTTCCTTAGATGGTCGTGTCTGGTCTCATTCCTTTCTATGCCTGCCTGTTCTTTCTCTCTCAAGAGTGAGCTTTGGCCAAGCCCTCTATTCTACTGTTGACTCTTTACCTTAAATCTTACCCCCTCTCCACACTTTAGTTTCCTATGTAAAAGACAGAGACAGACAAAAATGGCTTCCTTCATCTGTAGTTCTCAATACTGTTCTAATCAGAAGAATCTATGCATAAGTTCTGGGTAAATGCATGAAGCAATGGCAGAAGCAACACAGCAAAAATGGTGGCCAACTGTCATCCAAAGCAGTGCTATAATCTGACTAAGGCCATAAACCTTGTACATAGGGGTCTTAGATTTAACTCACAGTTGGGAGTTAAAAGCCATACACATGCAAGCACCAAAGACTGGGTGAAACTCTGGA
This sequence comes from Arvicanthis niloticus, assembly GCF_011762505.2. Taxonomy (NCBI): domain Eukaryota; kingdom Metazoa; phylum Chordata; class Mammalia; order Rodentia; family Muridae; genus Arvicanthis; species Arvicanthis niloticus. The sequence goes on from NC_047663.1 coordinate 101,665,292, forward strand.
AAGTTCCTCAGCAGCCAGACTGACACTTGTCCAAAGAAAGCTTTTATACAAACGCTTTGGATAAGACCCCGAGAAGCTGACTCCATTATCACCCCTCCACCTGCAGCAATAAATTTAAACCCAGTCACACATCGGGAGGAAGTGTTTGTCAGGCTCTGATAAGGGCTTAAAATGGAGCAATGCCCTGCTTCGCTCACCAGACTCCAACAGAATCCAACTGTTTATTTGATGAAAAATTCAGCTTGCCTTTCATTTACATTTCCCCCGGAGGCGAGGGTCTGCAGGCTGTAGGCTGGCTGAAGCAAGCTGGAGAATGGTATAGCATCAGTATACTGCTTTTCTCTGTCTCCACAGACCCACTGGGAGGGTATAAGATGCTGCTGCAACTCTCCAGGGCACCTCCACTGGGTTCTTTGGAAGGGGACCTCTGGTATGAGGCAAAGAGGACTTAAAGACAGAATGTACCTTCCTAATGACTCTCTCTTAGGAGAGAGTGGGGAAGGAAAAGAAAATGAGGGAGACTGAATGAGCTTTGCAAGAATGTATTTACAATTAAATTGCACTTTAAAGGGAAAGTGGAAACTTCTTTGCAAAGAAGTAAGGTGGAGAGAAGCCAGCAGACTGTAGTACAAAGTATGCAGGCTCTGGAGTTAAGACTTGAAGTACTGGAGCTGCAATTAGCAGCTGTTATGACCTTGGCCAATTAACCTATCTGAGGATATGTGTCTGAAATAAAGACAATAATATGCTTCTGTGACGGGGGTGACTGGGCAGGCGCCACAGTGCCGCTGAATCTCTCTTCTCTCTCATTAACCCAGCGAAACAGGCAGTAAACAGAGAATGAAAGTGGGCAGAGCACCTTGAGTTAGGAAAACCCAAAGAATACATCCTCGGAGTCATTGAAGGTCACATTTCCCGCAGAAGGAGTTGGTTTAGGAGTCTCACTGAGGAAGCAGATGAAGGGGTCCTGTCTTGGGTTTGGATGGGCAGAAGAATGAGAGTTGACCTTGAAGAGGGTTATGAACTTGTGGAGCATCTCAGATGGCAGAAGCCTGGTCCCAGGCAGATGTCCACCTGAAGTGCTGACTCACATTTGCAAACGTGGAACTCACCCTTGGGGAGACCTTGGCCAAGCCCAACTAAGACATAATAAGACCAAAGCCCCACAGTGCTGATCCAGAGACTGGGTTGGGAATGCTGGACTAGGAGGCAAATGACCTTTGTTGGATTCTGCAAACACAGTGCCTCAGGTAGCGTTGCCAACCAATGAATGTCCAGAGACCTCCTCCAAGCCCATTAAAAAGTCACTGTATTTGGTCTTGAGGACCATGATGAACATCTGTTTAAAAGAGCATTTAATTGGTTCCAGCCTGATGCTGTGCTCAAAGCTGCTGCTGGAGTTTTTCTGTGCACAGCTCTGTGTGCTCTTAGAGGAGCTGCTCACTCTAGGAGACACTTCGTCATAGCAGGAAGGAGCAAACTCCCAGCACACGAGCTCACCAACGAGCCCCAGATATATCGTGTGGAATAAACTAGAGCGAAAAAGAAGAAATAGACCCCAACCACAAGCATGCCATTGTATTTATAGGATATAGCCTTTTAAAAATGGAAGAAGGAGGGGTCTCAGGAGATAAATGTCTCAATGGTTAAAAGCACTTGCTGAAAGACCAGGAGTCTGAGTCCTCAAAGCCTACATAAAAGTGTAGAGTCATCAGATATGGTTCACAGTGCTTTTCTCTGGCCTCCATGAGCTTGCATAGGCATGCTTATTTATACATATACATGTTTATATACCACCACCCCCCACACACACACTATACTCTCCCATGTACACATCAAAGGGAAGAAAGGAAGGTAGAAAAGAAGGAAGGAAGAGAGGGAGGAGGGAGGCAGGAAGGAAGGGGGAGTTGGATAGAGTGAGGGATAGAGGGGAGGTAAATGGGAAAGAGTCAAGATTAAGTCATCCGTGCACGTGTGTGTGTGTGTGTGTGTGTGTGTGTGTGTGCCTGTATGATTGTCAGTCTGTCTGTCTGCAAATGTTCTCAATAAATTTATAATGGTGGTTGTAACATTTGTTTAATTTATTCACAGGACTATAATCAAAACAAATGAGTTTCATGGAATATAAAATACCACACTAGAGTCTCTTCTCAAAGCAGTGTGAGTAGAGCCAAGGTTTAGTGGCACACAGAGGTGGGAATTGGAGGACTAGAAGTTCAAAGTCATTCTTGGTGACACAGGGAGTTTGAGATTAGCCTAACTCAAAAAATCAAACAAGCAAAAGCTGTACCCCAGCAACCGTTTTTCTGATGCCATGTGACATTGTATACCTACCTGTTCTCTACTGTCTATCCTAAGGAGAATGTAGAAAATCTAGTGTTTTTCTGGTTGTAAGTAGAGTCAGTAGGGAAGGGAAGTGAGGTATCTTTGGTCACTCTCATAGAGCTGGTAGAGCCAACTGTTATTGGACAAATGCCAGCAATGGCACTGTGGCTACACAACGAATTGATAGCTATATAAGGGCCGAGTGTACTTGGCAGAATGCCTCATGGTTGGTAAGCACTGAATTTCACTGTCTCTCTTCTTGCTGATGGTGTGCTGCCATGTCATTGTCTCTCACCAGGCTACACATGTGTTGAAAGGGGTCTGCATGTTTCCCTCTGCCTTTCTTATCACCTATGCCCTTTGACAGTTCAGCAGAGTTTCTGTGCTGAGTCACAATGCCTTCCTCTGTCTCTCTCTGTGCAGATTTAAACTCTTGAGGAAACCAAGGTATTTTTTTGCTCTCTTTGTCTGAACTTGTCAAGCTACAAAATAATAGCTACAAAATAATGGAGATACTGTGCCTGAGCTTCTAGCTGATTGGTCAGAATTTCTACTATATTCCTTTGGACTTGGTTGTTCTCAGCTGTGGGACAGCAGTATTAGTAGGGACCTAAGTTTCACTCTGTGTTCTCTGCATGTCAACACAAAACACCATCACTCTACAGTTTCAATGATGCTGGGATATTACATCCCAGTCTGCACCTGGGTACCTATGTTGATGGGTAAGTCTCTTAATGTTCCATGCCTTTGTCTGCTAAATGTAGAGGCACTTAGGAAAATTCAACCAGATTTTTCTTTTTCTTTTTTTCTAAATTTATTTATTTATGTATTCACTTTACAACCTAATATCAGCCCTCCCTCTCCTCCCAACATCCAGGTGTCTCCATGAGTTGGGTGCTTAGCAGTTCAGCTAGGCTAGCTGGTCACTGAGCTCCTGTGGTCCTGCATCTCTACTTCCCCAGTGCTGAGACTACACACTCACACCATCACATCCTGATTTTCACACTGGCTCCTCAGGCTTTAGAGGCAAGGGCTTCTGCAGCTTAACCATCTTCCCAGGCTCCCTTTGCAGTTGTTTTTAGGAAAGACATAACTTGCCATGTATCCTGCCTCTCTCCATTTTGACAAAAGTAAGGGCTTTGGCTACACAGACACCCATAACACATGTCATTAGCTTGCTTATTTCTCACTTGAAGCCTCATAGATGAAAATGTTAAACTGTGTCCCTGCACCTCCAAAGTTGTCTTGGCACCTGGTGAAAGAAGACAGTGCTGGAGCGTTACCTTAAAGTGTCAAATTGTCTCTTTTTACTCCTCAGTGGGTTTCTCTTCTTCTTCTTCTTTAATTTGATATCCTGGCTCTTACTTTCCCCATATGAATCCATTTTAATGTTCTGGGGAAATTTCCAAGTGCTATATACAGCAAGATTGTTCTGCCTTAATGTCTGTGTTTATGGTTTGATTACTGATATATACGCTTAGGGAATGGACTTTATGTAGCTAATGTCGTGGGGGGGGGAGTTTTCTTCAAAGAGTAAATATAAACACTATTTTTAGAAAGTTTTGTTTCCCTTGATAAGCAGTTGAAATCTCTTGAAGAGGTTATACAGTCCTATGTTTTCTGATGTAAAGGGTGATCAATCAAGGCACCCAAAATGGTCTTTCCTTTAAATTTTAATTAATAAGTCCAGCCTCTAGCAGCTGTGCAGTGAAGTGGTTGTTAAACCCCCAGGGAGGAGATAATGGGGCAAACAGAGGGGAGCCAAATTACCGCTGGCTGACCCTGAAAGGAGGGAGGAGACCGTTCCCGATTGCGATTGCGTCAAGTGGCCCAAATTCCATGGCAAGCAGGCTGTCAGAGAAATCTCAACGGCTGAAGAAGTCAGAAGGGCCTCAGCAGCAATCACCGTCCTTCTGAGAAATCTGGCAGAGGACGTCTTGATTCCTTCCAGCCAAGGACATCAGCTAATAATGATAATTCATGCAGGAGCTCTCTTGTCAAGATTCCCAAGGTACCCTAGTTGTGCAGCCCAGGGTGCTGGTCAGTATACCCTCCCCGAGTTGTGATCATGGCTATTGAATGTTGCAGTGGCACATACCAGTCACTGTCTGGTCTACATTCCCCACCAATGGCAAGGCATAAAATCAGATGTCTCAGGCAGCCTGACCTTGAGTCTGTCTCTAACTTCTACTATTTGTCTATGACTGCATAATAAAGAAAAGAATAGCATACCTCACCAGATCATTCTGAAGGTCAAGTGTGACATTTCCAAACCAGGGCCTGTGACTGGAAAGGAGTTTGCTGAGGGTACATACATCTTCTCAGGATCTCTGTGATTTTGGTGTCTGAATAAGAAATGTCCTTGTGTAGTGAATACTTGGTCCTCCGGGAGATACTGTTTGGGGAAGTTATGAAACCTTTGGAAGATGGAGCCTTGCTGGGGGACATATTTCACTTGGGATAGCTGGCAGTGGTTCTCAACCTTCCTTATGCTATGATCTCTTAATACAGTTCTTCATGTTGCAGTGACCCCCCCAACTGTAAAATTATTTTCATTGCTACTTTATAACTGTAATTTTACTACTAGTGTCATGAGGCATAATATAAATGTCTGATATGCAGAATATGATATGTGACCCTAAAAGGGTGGTGACCTGGGCTGAGGTTTTATAGCCTTGCCCTATGTAGCTTTGGCTTTCTGCTGCCTGGTGTAGCTGAGATGTGCTCTCTCAGCTTCATGCTGTGCCTTCCCTCCTCTGACAGTATGAGTTGCTTTTGGTCACATTAACAGAAAAGCAATTAAGGTATTAATAAAGCATGTGTCTCAAAGACAGATAGATACCATACCATCTTCACAGCTTACATGCTGAGGCTGTTTGCAAGTTGTATAACTGCTGGTGTGATTTGAACCATTGGAATGTTTATTTTTACCAGCTGTGTGTGTGTGTGTGTGTGTGTGCGCGCGCGCATGTGCATCTGAATGCACGTGCATGTCCATTTTGCTTTCTTGACTTGTACTGGTTGAACATAGTATTACATTCAATTTCTTTCAAAGGAGTATGCCTGTATTTTAAATTGAGCACACACAAACTAATGTTTCAGAATGGCATTTTCACACATTTGCCTTTGCTGACCCTTGACCCTTCCTTCTCCTCCACTCCCTATTGAAAGAGCCAGCTTTCAACTTCTGTGATATGCATGCCCTACCACTATCCCTATTTCTCAACCCCCCCCATTGTGTAAATAAACTTTCTTACGTCTGAGAAGCTGGAATTTATAGAATTATTCTGTACACAGTATATAAAGGTCCTCACTCTGTTCTGTATGTCCTCCATTACTTGTGTCTTACATTTGTCTGACAGTTTGTCACACAGCACACGTCATTATAGTGCAGATGTTAACACACTATAGTACTAACAGAAGTTCATGCTTTATTTGAGTGCCCTTTGTTTTACCCCAATGTCCTATAAAAGTAAAATCTTTGTGTACATTGTAGATTCCATTACGTAAGTTTGTGTTGAGGAGTTACGTGGTGTTTGTGCTCACGACGATGTGGCTTTACTAACGCCCTGTTCCTACCAACCAGTCGAAGGTGCCTGTCTTTACAGCAGCTCTTGATTGCTTCTCTTGGTTATAGTTTTTCTAATTGGGGTTAGCTTTTAAATCCCATTGGCTCTGGAAATTGGATCTTAATTTAACTTAGTTCCAACTGGATCTTAAGCACTCTTTTAGTTCTGATATTAATGATTCATATCTTTCCTTTGTTTGTGGTTAGCTTGGATAGTTTATCAGTTATACTCAGCCTTTCAGAACTGAACTTTGCTGTTCCCTTGCGTTCCATTGACTTCAAGCTTTATTAGTTTTCCCTTTGCTTGCTGTAAGCTTAAGCTGCTCCTTTTTCTATAGTTTCCTAAAGGCAAAAACCTTAGCCTATGTTATATCTTTTTTCCAATGTTTACATTTATTATTATAAAAAATCTTCTACATAATACTTTCTCAGAAGCATACAAACTTTAAAATAGATTTTTATTTTCATTTAGTTCAAAGTATTTAATATTTTTCTTGACTTCAAGTCCCCTATTATTTAAAAATATGTTCTTTATTTTCCATTTTTCTCAGAAATCCCCTTCTCTTCTCCTCTTCCCTCCTCTTCCTTACTCCTCCCCCATCCTCCTCTAACAGAAACCCTAGTCGAGATTGGCCTCAAATCTGTTTATAATCACACATGACCTTGAAAATTTTACTCTCCAACTTCCACCTTCTGAGTGCTGGGTTACGGGTACACACCACCATGCCCAGGCTATTTAATGTCTTTAATAAAATCAGATTCAGTCAAATGTGTACTCTCTGTGTGTGTTGAAACATTGCACTGAGTTTTATTAATATACATACTTGGTAAATATTCATCAAAAGTAAAATATTCAATGTTCTAAAGATGGATGGTGGTGACGGCTTCTCAGCACCATGAGTGTGTGTTCTGCTACTGAGATGTGCATTGAAAGTGACAAAAGGAGGGAATTAAATGTCACCAAGCACACCTAGTAATATTATTTCCTTTGAAATATAAAAATAAGTTTACCAGTTGGAAATTTATTGAAATTTTAGTGCACAGTATACATCCTACCTCGGTGAATGTTTCATAAGCCCTTGAAAAGAATGTGTGTTTTGCAGTTTTGAGTGTGCTGTTATGCAAATATCAGCTGGGTCACATTGGTTTACATTATTGTTTTGAAGTTTTGTACCCTTGTTAAGAATTTCTCACTTCCTCAATCAGCTGGTGAAAGGGGCTTTTCACACCTCCCAATATGATTTAAGATGTTTATTTCTTTATTTCTGTCACTTAGGTTTCATGAATTTTAATATTCTGGTATATTCTTGGTGAATTTTACTATTGTTATCCTTACTTTTCATTTCTTTAAAACTCCTTGTCATAAAATCTGGTATTGGTAATGGCTTTTCTATTGCTATGCTGGGAATTGAACCCTTTGCACATGTGAGACAAATGCTATACTATACTAGTACTATAGTGGTAGCCCATAATACTCTCTTTAAATATGGTTTTATGCTTTTCTATGCTCAGTTTGCCTAGCAAGAACTCCCCATTGTTCTAACATCAGCGTTGAATACATATATGTGCGTGTATATATATATATGTATGTTTGTGTGTGTGTGTGTGTATGTGTGTGTGTGTGTGTGTGTGTGTGTGTGTATGCATGTGTGGTAGTTTGAATATGCTTGGCCCAGGCAGTGGCACTATTTCAATATGTGACCTTGTTGGAGGTTGTGTGTTACTGTGGGCATAGGCTTTAAGACCTTCATTTTAGCTTCCTGGAAGCCAGTCTTCTAGTGGCCTTCATATGAAGAATGTATGAGAATATGTAGTACTCTCAACCCCTCCTGCAGCATGCCTGCCTATATGCTGCTATACTCCCACCTTGAACCTCTGAGCCTGTAAGCTAGCCCCAATTAAATGTCCTTATAAGAGTTTCCTTGGTCATGGTATCTGTTTACAGCAGTAAAACCCTAAGTGAGACAACATGCACGCATACATTTACACATTTATTTAGGCATTGGGGTTTGACCCCAGGGTCTAAGCATGGGAGGCAAGCACTCTACCTATGAGCTATAACCTCATGCCAAACACTTACGTTCTAAAATGTGTTTCTTTAAGACAACATGCAGTGGCGTATCTATGATACTTTTCACTACCTTCTTAATCAGATAGCTCCTATATGGTAGTGAAATTGTCAACTTGGCAAGATCTAGACTCACTTAGAAGAGGGATTCTGGGAATGCCTGTGGAGAATTATCTTGTTTACATTATTTGAGGAGGAAAGACTTGTCCGCTCTGGGCATGTCCATTCCCTACGCAGAAGAATCTGGACTATATAAATGGAGAAATGGAGCTGAGCTCCAGCAAGTACTCATCCCCATCCCACATCCTGTGGATGTGGTGTGGTCATCTGCTTTAAGTTCCTCCAGTCTTAACTTCTCTACCATGGAAGACGCATCTTGAACTCTAAGTGAAACAAACCCTTTCTCCCTTAAGTTGCTCATGTCAGAGTATTTTATCACAATAGGATAGAAACTAAGGCACCCTTGGTTTCCAGTGGTTCTCTAGGTCTATGACAATATCTTCTTAAATTATATAAATGAACATACAGTGAGCTTAGACTCTTAACACTGGATAACTTTTGTCTGTTCCTTAGCCTATTACATTTGTCCCTGGATCACTTCCCACATTCTACTCCTAATGTCTGCTTCAGAGTCTATATTTCATATTCCATAAACATTACCTTAGAGAGTGTGGTTTCATTACACAGACTCCCTCTGCTTTATGTGCTGGTCTGTGTAATTTTATTTCTATGTCTGCTTTTAATCCCACTTCACAAGGCTGCTTTGGCTTAGTCAGTGTTGTTTTATGATAATTATGAGAAAAAGAAACCATGGCATTATATTTTCATTTTTTTTTTTTACTGTTTCTGGTGCTCATGGTTTTTTGTTGGTTTGTTTTTAACCGGATTTTTTTTTTTTAAATCTGTATCAGTTCCTTTTAACTTGAAGGGTAACCTTTTTATGTCTTTCAACACACCTGTTTACAATGTATTCTCCCAGGCTGTGTTTATCCAAAATGCCTATATCATTTCCTATTTTAAAGATTATTTTTGTTGTATTTAGATTTCTGGTCATCTTTTAAAATTCTGTTTTCTTTGTCTTCCATTGGTTCAGTGAGAAGTTCCTGACCACCTCTCTGTGTGTGTGTTGCCTTTGTTTTCAGGCTTTATTATTATTATTTTTTTTATTTCTTTTCCATAATTGTGTTTGTGTGACAGCAGAGTTGGAGTTGGCAAAGAGAGTCCAGGAGACATTATTGGTGAAAGTACAACTCAGTTATGACAGAATATGCACATTGCAGATGCCAGTACCATGGGATGACCACGAAGAACAGCAGCAACATGAAGTAAAGCCAGCTGGAGCCTAGAAAACAAGCTATGTGTGCTCCAGAGGGCAGAGCCAGAGAAGTGATCTGAGCCCCTTGAAGGAGCACAGAAGATCATTAATCATTGTTTTAGTTTAGGTTACTGTACTCCACTAGGTCGTCTGATCTCTAAATATGCTGAGAGCATTTTCTCTAAGCAGGGAGCTGGACAATTATGGGGCCACTGGAGAAGGACCCTTCTTATAGGGATCATAGTCTTCATCTGCCTGTCTCCCATCATCTAAGACATGTGTGGGCTTCCATATTATACTACCCTGGACCAAATCAGCAAAGTTCAGCACCATCCCATAATACATGGAATTCAAATGAAGTCATTAGTATATCTTCTTATGTAATGATTTTGTGGTTGCATTTTAAATGGTGCCCAATACATATGTGTTCAGTAAAACTACACTTAAAAAACGAAATCTTAGCCACTGAAGTGAGATGGTTCAAAAGATAAAAGGCACTTGCTATGCAGGCTTGATTATCTGAGCTTGATTTCCAGAAACCATACAAATGTCAAAAGAGGACCTTATGGTTTCCACCTGTGCTGGGAGCGGAGCCTCAGCTCTGGATTCTAACCCACACAGCCCACACCCCAGTTGCAGATCAACTCCCCAGGTATTCTGACATATCCAGGATCACAGGCTTACAGGAATGACAGGCTCCAGTCAGAGACAGGGAGGCCAGATAACACCAGAGATAACCAGATGGTGAGAGGCACCCATAAGAACATAAGCAACGGGACCCAGAATTTTGCTACACACATGAAACACATCTCAGTGATAAAGACAGTGTAAAAGGCTGGAAAACAATTTTACAAGCAAATGGTCCCAAGAAACAAGCTGGAGTAGCCATTCTAATATCAAATAAAATTGACTTTCAACTAAAAGTTATCAAAAAAGATAAGGAAGGACACTTCCTTGTCAAAAGAAAAATCTATCAAGACGAACTCTCAATTCTGAACATCTGTGCTCCAAATGCAAGGGCACCCACATTCATAAAAGAAACTTTACTAAAGCTCAAAGCATACATTGCACCCCACACAATAATAGTGGGGGAATTCAATACCCCATTCTCAGCAATGGACAGATCATGGAAACAGAAACTAAACAGAGACACAGTGAAACTAACAGAAGTTATGAACCAAATGGATTTAACAGATATCTATAGAACATTTCACCCTAAAACAAAAGAATATACCTTTTTTTTTTTTTTCAGCACCTCATGGTGCTGAAAATAGACCATACAATTGATCACAAAACAGGCCTCAACAGATACAAAAAGATTGAAATAATCACTTGCATTCTTTCAGATCACCAAATGACTAAGGCTGATCTTCAATAACAACAAAAACAATGGAAAGGCCACATACACGTGGAAGCTGAACAATGCTCTACTCAATGATAACTTGGTCAAGGAAGAAATAAAGAAAGAAATTAAAGACTTTTTACAATTTAATGAAAATGAAGGCTCGCCATACCAAAACTTATGGGACACAATGAAAGCAGTGCTGAGAGGAAAACTCATAGCTTGAAGTGCCTACAAAAAAGAAACCAGAGAGAGCATACACTAGCAACTTGACAGCACACCTGAAAGCTCTAGAACAAAAAGAAGCAAATACACCCAAGAGGGGTAGAAGGCAGGAAATAATCAAACTCAGGGCTGAAATCAACCAAGTAGAAACAAAAAGAATTATACAAAGTATCAGCAAAACCAAGAGCTGGTTCTTTGAGAAAATCAACAAGATAGATAAACTCTTAGCCAGACTCACCAGAGGGCAGACAGAGAGACAGTATCCAAATTAATAAAATCAGAACTGAAAAAGGAGACATAACAGAAACTGAGGAAATTCAGAAAATCATTAGATTTTACTACAAAAGCCTATACTCAACAAAATTGGAAAATCTGGATGAAAATGGACAATTTCCTAGACAGATTCCAGGTACCAAAATTAAAGCAGGAGCAGATAAACCATCTAAACAGTCCCATAACCCCTAAAGAAATAACAGCAGTCATTAAAAGTCTTCCCACCAAAAAAAGGCTAGGACCAGATGGTTTTAGTGAAGAATTCTATCAGACCTTCTAAGGAATATCTAATACCAATTCTCTTCAAACTATTCCACAAAGTAGAAACAGAAGAAACACTACCCAATTCATTCTATGAAGCTACAATTATATTCATACATAAACCACACAAAGACACAACAAGAAAGAGAACTTCAGACCAATATCCCTTATGAATATCACTGCAAAAATACTCAATAAAATTTTCACAAACTGAATCCAAAAACACATCAAAACAATCATCCATCATGATCAAATAGGCTTTATTCCAGTAATGCAGGGGTGGTTCAATATACAGAAATCAATGATCGACAAATGGGACCTCATAAAATCTCTGTAAGGCAAAGTACACTATTAATAGGACGAAATGGCAACCCATAGATTGGGAAAAGATCTTTATCAATGCTACATCTGGTAGAGGGCTAATATCCAAAATATACAAAGAAATCAAGAAGTTAGACTCCAGAGAACCAAATAACCCTATTAAAAGGTGGAGTACAGAGCTAAGTAGAGAATTCTCAGCTGAGGAATTTCAAATGGCTGAGAAGCACTTAAAGAAATGTTCAACATCCTTTGTTATCAAGGAAATGAAAATCAAAAAGACCCCAAGATTCTATTTCACACCAATCAGAATGGCTAAGATCAAAAACGCAGGTGACAGCAAATGTTGATAAGGATGTGGAGAAAGAGGAACACTCCTCCATTGCTGGTAGACTGCAAGATGGTCAAACCAATTTGGAAATCAGTCTGGTGGTTCTTGAGAAAATTGGAAATAGTTCTACTTGAAGACCCAGCTATACCACTACTGGGCATATACCCAAAAATTACTCCAACATATAACAAGGACACATGTTCCACTATGTTCATAGTAGCCTTATTTATAATAGGCAGAAGCTGAAAACAACCCAGATGTTCCTCAACAAAAGAATGGATACTGAAAATGTAGTACATTCACACAATGGAGTAGTACTCAGTGATTAAAAACAATGACTTCATGAAATTTGCAGGTTAATGGATGGAACTAGAGAATATCATCCTGAGCGAGGTAATGCAGACACAAAAGAACACACATTGTATGTACTCACTGATGAGTGGCTATTAGTCCAAAAGCTCACAATGCCCACGATACAACCCACAGACCATATGGAGCTTAGAAGGAAGAAGAACAGGGTGTGGATGTTTCAGTCCTGCATTGAGGAGGGAACAGGATGATTGTGGGAGGAGTAGGAAGAGGGGAACCTGGGAGGGGGATTGGGAGGGGCAGTTTCAAGAACTAGAGGAGATGTGAGAGAGGTACAGAGGGTCATGAAATTGAATAAAAATAGGTAACAGAGTGGATGGAGGTACTGGGGGTAGCCGAGGGTTTCAGACACCAGAAAAACATGAAGCTCCTAGGGCCCAATGGAGATGACTTTAGCTGAAATGTGCAGAGAAGTGGGAGTTAGAACCTGTAGAGAACACCTCCAGTAGATAGGCATGGCCCCTGGTTGAGGGATGGGGCTACCACCACCTCAAAGTTTTTAACCCCGAAATGTTCCTGTGCAAAGCAAGAACAGGAACAAAAAATGGGAGGGTGGATGGGGTTGGTGGCAGGGCAACTTGAAAGTGAGATATCATTTGAGAAGTAAACAAATGGAATGATTAATTAAAAAAAATGTCAAGAGGGCTGACTCTACAAATGTCAAAGGGCTGACTTTGATCGCCACTCAAGTGCCAAGGTACATGGCTTACTATGCATGCATACACACAATAATAAATACATGGAGTACTACCACTGACTACATGAGACATCTAAAATTCCTTTCAGGAGGCTGGCAAGATGACTCAGCAGATAAGAACATGTATTGCCTTTTCAGAAGCTCATGTAGGAGAGCCCAGAAGCACCTGTAGCTTCAGTTGCAGAGGATCCAATGTCTTTGGACTCTGCACATACCTGCACTCACATGCACATAGTCAGACACAGCCACACATAATTAAAACTAAAATAAATTCTAAAAGACTTCTTCCATGTTTGATAATTTCTCTTGTTCTTTGGAAGGCTTACTAAGTAAATACTGAATCTACCAAGCATATGCATTCTTTTCCTTGGCAAGGCCCTATTATATTTGACCTGCTTTTTTTTTTTTTTTTTTTTTTTTTTTTTTTTTTTTTTTAATTAGCCGTTATGAAAGAATTTTTCAACTAAGTATTCTAGTCAAGATTTTTAATATTCACTGTTATCCATGCTTCCATACAGAGCATCCATCTCATAGTTCTTAGCTTGGCCATCTTTGTTGTCCTAGTTTCATTTCTGTTGCTATGATAAATACCCAGGCTAAAGCAACTTTAAGAAAGACAGGGTTTATTTGGTTTACAATTCCAGATTACACTTTATCACCATGAAGAAACTGAAAGAGAAGCTGGAAACAATGACTCAAATCCACAATCAAGAGCAGAGAGATGCTCCTTGTGTTCAGTCCCCTGTCTATTCTTACACAGTTCAGGGCCCAAACCTGGGAGAATGTTGCTGCCCTTGCAGGTCCTCTCACATCATCCATTTTGAGAAAATCTCCCAGGCATACCCACAGGCGAACCTGATCTACATAATCTCTTAGTAAAAGGGTCTTCTTGGAGAGCGAATGGTGTTCTGGATTGTGTCTTGTTGACATTTAAAACCATCACACTAGATTTTGTTTTTGAGAGTTATTATTTCTTTTCCCCAGCAGCCTGTTCTTTCCTGCTGGTGTGACAGTACAGTAAATTTCTTTGGGTTTAATTTGTTAACTCTTCTTTACACATTAATATGCTTATTGTCTTTTGAATGTTCTTCGACACTGTTGGATTTCTACAGATGAGTGGTATTTATTCGTTGGTGTTTATAATTATTGATGAAAATTAAATTGAATGATGTTGCCAGCCGGGGAGCAATTCTTTAGCCCAGTAAGTATTCAGAAATTTCAAGAACATTGTCTGTTCCCTTGGCAATGGCTGCAGATTTAGATCATGATGGATTTACATTCTGTTTCTTTACTTTCGTTTATCTAACAAGATAATCTTATTTTGCATATTCTTACATGTCCTTTCAGGAAGCTAGGAGTTATCTGGGTTACACCCTATGTCTCTAGCCATAGATTCCACTTTGAGAATCTTTGGGTCTAAGTTCTACATGCAAGACATTTTCTTAAGTATGAACATGTCAGATACAACAATTTTGAAATGCAGGCTCTAGCTTAATTGCTCCATCTTTTTATTTTGTTAGTTTATTTATTTATTTTTTTACTTTCTTGATTCAATATTTTATTTATTTACATTTCAGATGTTATCCCCTTTTCCCACCCCCCCTCGAATCAATCCCCATCCCATCCCTCCTCCTCCTCTTCTTTTGCTTTTATGCCATTTAAATTACATGCAAATATTAGGGTCAGTTCTAGGTTGAGGAACTAGCAATACAATAGATGCAAATAGTCAAGGAACAAGTAAGACAAACCCAGATAGTCAAAGAACAGGCAGGACAATAAAGAAAGTCCCATGATCACTCCCATGATCACTATTTCTAAGGGCCCATCAGGATGACCAAAACATCTGAGCTTACTTCCCTATCCTAGCCCAAAGTCATTTTCATACCTGAAGCCTACTTCCTTGTTCTAACTTAAGATTTAGATTCTTGCCTGTAATTACTTGTTTGTTCTAGCCTAGGATTTAGATTCCTGCCTAAAATTACTTCTTTGTTCTAGCCTAATGTCAGATTCCTGCCTACAATTTATTTCCTTGTTTTTGGTCAATGTCAGATTACTTCCAAGCAGCCCATTTCCTTGTCATTGGCCAATGACAAATTCCTGCCAGGCAGCGCTGAAAGCTTTCCACATCTCCCCCCCTCCTTTTTTTTGCATAAACCAGACTGAGTCTGTCTTAGGTGGTTCTGACAAGAATGCTTGCCTTACCTGTAATGGAATATGCATTATCAAAAGCAATACACTGCTGTCTTAGGTTGGTAAGGCTCTGTGCAGAATCTTACCTGTCCTTGGTTTGCCAGCCTGTTAAATTAATAACTCTGTCTGGGGGTCCATTTTCAGTTTCAAGTCATGTACTTTGACTGCCAACATGTTGATGTTGTTAGAAACAAGCTTTAACACAATGGGCAGGAATAAATGTATTCCCAGGACAAAAAGGTCTAGCATGATCAAGCTATGTATGCCATTCTTGAGGTTTGACAAAAATTGAAATATTGACCTCAAGCTATGGATAATTTTATCAGCATTATCTGCAGCATTAAAGCTCAGCAGAGCAGCATTCTTTAAATTCATAATCTCACTATGCAAAGTTAAAACATTCAGAGAGGTGTTAGAATTATGCCAAATACCCTACATGTGTCTTTAAACTTTGTTTCTAAATATAATGACTATCATTATAAATTTTAGAAGTAACACAATTCCAGTGGTATTTGACATGACACTCGAGATGGCTCATAAACCTCCATCCAATAATTTGAATAGGATATAGAGCATTAATCCATTGTTCCAACCACACACACACACACACACACACACACACACACACAGACAGACACACACAGACAGATACACACACAGACACACACACAGACACACACACGTGATATATATATATACATATATATGTATATATATGTATATATATATATCTGTCTTAACTTCTTGTGTCAAAGCTATTGCAGAAGCAGTTATACTAGCAATTAATGTAATTAAAGCTGTTATACTAGCAACAATCAAGCTCACTACCTTCTTGCTTCTGTTTAAAGCATAACTTCTTCCGCATTTGCAAGCTTTTTTTAGAAAATCAAAAGCTGGTTGATAGACCCTTGTAATAGTCATGCCAGGTTTCAACACACTAATACAATTAGAAAGTATACAGTCAATGCAAAGTGTAAGTCAATGCAACTTATAGTAAATACTGTAGAAGAGACAAAGTAATTTTTACTTGACAATTAAAAGAACCTTACAACATGCACTAACCCTTGTTTGAAATCCAAATCCTGTCCCAACTTTATCTCTTGCTATCATAACATTATAGAGAACTGCAGCTAACTTTCCATTATGTCTCTAAAAGTATCCAGGTCTAGTCTTCCAAATGAATACTGTTATTTCCAATATTGGACTGATTTCTAGACCAGTACATTGTGGGGAGCTGACAGAAGGCGGATATCATCCTTGCAGCCATCTTGAGCCATATACCCTGACAAGAGACTTGTTTTCAACAGCCTACAACAGCTGAGCACACTCTGATAAAATCTTGTTTTATATACCCAGGATTTTCCCTTGGGTGTGTGTGACTTAAAGGTGTGACTTAAAGGCATGACTTAAGAAGTGAGACTTATAAAAGGCAAGAGGCAGAAAGAAGGGTTTGGAAACTTGGAACTTGGAGGCACTAGGGACTAGGAACTCAAGACTTGGGACTTGGACTAGGAACAAGGAACTTGGAAAGAGAGGAGGAGAGACCTGAGAATAAATGAGACTGAATCACACTCTGTCTGGTCTCCATTCTTTGCGTCTGCCCTCACTCTTTCTCTTGCTGAACCCTGACCCACAGACCGGAGCAGCAGTATGAGCTGGGACAACTTAGCCCCCAAAGCTTGGGGCAGTGCGGGCTTTAACAATTTTGGCCCCCAAGCTTTTGGCAGTGTGGGTTCCATCATTTGGCAGAGTGGTCCCTGACACTTTGGCACCCAATGTGAGGCAGCAAGAAAGAGAGACCCAGTGCTATGGAGCTGGAGAGATGATTAAGAAGAACCTTTGCCACTCTTCAACAGGAACCAAGTCAGTTCCCAGCACCTGTAACCATGGCTCCAGGGTTCCAATGCAATCTTTGGCCATAGTGGGCACTGAACTCACATGGCATACACTTCACACACACACACACACACACACACACACACACACACACACACACACGCATTGCTCTGTATGTGCAAACACAAGCTTCAGCTTGCAAGTCTCATGTCGGTTATGCCAGCAGAGGGCAAATGAAAACACTGAGCCCATACTGAACAACCCTTTGCCCTCTTTATTTTTAAATTTGTTTCCCCATTTAATTGTTTTTTATTTTAGCATACCTTTAAACTATTTAAAAAGTTACAGAAATAATACCAAAGCTGTGCCCTTCCCCCAGGCCTGAGCAGGCCTGCAAGTAATTTACCAAAATAGACTAAGCAGTAGTAGGACCTGAGATGCATTGCATTACCAGCCTTGGCACCTTGGAGCCTGCTACCTGAGCTAAGAAGAATGGACTGCCGGCTGAGCTAGCCTTGACACCTTCCAGACTGCTATCTCCTTGCCCAACCCCTGGGCTGAACCGAGAAGAGACTCTGGGGGGTGGGGCTTCCCCTTTATGTGTGAAAGCAAATTATTAAACTTGGGGCCTTGATCACAATACTTTGTCTTGGCCCCACCTTTCTCTCGCCCTCCATTCCCAGGCTTCGTCTCAGGAGAACCCTGTAACTGTAGTTGTAGGCAACTAAACAAAGCTTTGACCCAGGACCCCCAATTTTTAAAGTTTTGCTACTCTCACAGAGTTTTTCAGACTTTTGTGAGACATGTATTTCTCTCACCAGAGTATGCCTGAGGAAACTGAACCCCAGAGAGGGTAGTAACTGACATAAGATCACACAACAGTCCAGAGACAGAGCCAAGATTCAAACTCAGGCCTGGCAGTCCTTAAAGCATCTGTGTGGGCAAAGAGGCTGTGTGAATCCATAGATTCCTCTTCTGCCCTTAGTTTCTTTTCCTTCTTTTTCATTGGATATTTTATTTACATTTCAGATGTATATCCCCTTTCCCCATTTCCCCTCCCCAGAAAGCCCCATCCCATCCCCCCCTCCTGCTTCTATGAGGATGTGCCCCCAAACACTCACCCACTCCCACCTTGGGAAACCCTTTGACCTCTTTCAGAGAATGATTCTTGGTCCTTTTGCCTCAATTCAAGTTCCTGAACTATAAAAATCATCACCAGTTGAGGATGATTTCCCAGGCTGGTCCTCTGGCATGTAGAGTTTGTTCAGCATTCAGAAGGTATAAACATATTATAAGATTTCATGGAGTCTACAGATGAACTGAAGGCCCAAGACACTGGTTAGGTTTGTGACAGAATGAATATTAGTACTTGGATCTTTTCTCTCCATGAGGCCTTGCTTCTCTCCACTGGATGAAGCTCTCTCTCTCTCTCTCTCTCTCTCTCTCTCTCTCTCTCTCTCTCTCTCTCTCTCTCTCTCTCTGTAAGTTCCAGGGAACCACCCCTCAGCCACCTAGCATGAGAGTTACAGGTGTACATCAGAGTACTCAGCTTTAACATGGGTGCTGGGGAATCAAATCTTGTGTCCTAATGCTTACAAACTACCTTGCCAGCCCCTTCTGTTGTTATTGCTGCTGCTGCTGCTGTTGATGCTGCTATTGCTGTTTCTAGACATTCAATAGCTGATATTTTGTACCTAGTATGTCACCAGTATGTGTTCTGGGAGCACAAGGTGGCTCCCAGAAGTCTCCAACTTACTATGGTTTAAGGTTTCTCAATTTCACAGCTCATAATGGAGCAAAAGCAATCTAGATTCAGGAGAAACATTCTATTTCTTCTGTTTTTTTCTCCATCCTAATATCATGATCATCTTTTACTGTGCTGGATGGTGGCTGTGCAAAATAACTGGGGATGTAGCTATATTGAAGAGTGGCTGACTGGCATGCATGAATGCCTGAGTTCTAAAACAAACAAGGCAGCAGGTCTAGAAGTCCCGTGTCATCCTCAGCTACATAAAGAGTTCAATGCAAACTTGGGATACATTGGCATCCTGTATAAAAAAAAAAAAAAAAAAAAAAAAAAGAGGGGGGCAATGTGGTGGCTCAGAAAAAAATGCTGTCCTAGAGCAATAACCTGAGTGCAAACCCCCAGAATCCATTTGACAGTGGGAACAATAGCATGCACATCTGTACACCCATAGCTCCTTGCTGAAGTGGACAGCAGAAGCAAGAAGGGCCCTCAAAGAAAAGGCCACCTAGCCTGACTTACACAGCACAGAAAACAGAGACATTGTCTCAACTAAGGTAGAAAGTGAGTCCTCCCACTTGAAGGCACCTTCAAATGCAGGCATTGAAGACATATACTAGGGGTGGTGGTGGTGGGGGGGTGAGGGGTGAAAGGTGGAGATGGAGGGATGCACTCTGACTTTTTTAACTTACAGGTTTACTGGACCATAACCCACAAAAACCAAGGATCATCTGTATTTCACAATGAGAGTAGTAGTTTTAAAAAATGTATTAACCATACACAATCTTTACTGAATATGGGTTTAACAGAAACACAAGGCGTGATGGACAGACAAGGCACAGCCACTTTAATGCATAGTCTCCCTTTGTTCTGCCCCTTCCTTCTGCATGAAACTTGGGGAGCTGGTTGGATCCTGAGCATTCCTATGAGCCTCAATGCTCCCCAAAGCCACATCAACTCAGTCCCCATGCCTCACTCATGTGGGGTGTTTCATATGTAGATGTTCAACCTCCTGCCATCCATCCTGTGGGTGTTAAAAGTAAGACAGGTGGGACCCTGGATCCACAGAGAAATTAACAGGTCTCCTAAGTGCTTCTGTGGGTTAAGACAATGTGATCAATTTAAGCAAATTCAGTATGGTGAGTAAAAATACAACACAACCCACAGGTAGCATGTTACTGGATGCTGGAGTTCCCTCTTCTGTACACTATGATGAGAGAAATGATTTGAAAACAACTCAACAACTCAGAAGCTTAAGGACTTTTTTTTTTTTTTTTTTTTTTTTTTTCAGTTTGAAAGAAAAATGAGATAGGGAAGCTAAAACTAAGCACCTTGGTGAGAGGAGAAACAACTGTGCCCTCTTGACTTTACATCCAAAACAGCAATGGATCAGTGCAAGCATGCTTAGGACTTTGGACTGCATTCAGAGAACATATAGAAAGGGTCCGATGCCTCCCAGCCTGGAGTGGGTTGAATTAGGACACAGGGTAGGACTCTGGTGTGGCTTTAAACACTGATGGTCTTGGGATATTCTAGCTCTCTAACTATATTGAATGCTGATAACTTCTAACTAAAATCTTCCTTGTACATTCTGAGGGTTAAAGGCCACTGGCTTGGGTGATGAACACCTGTAGCCTAATAGTGGAGGATTAAGTAAAGTAGCCTTTGATCTATCACTGCAGGAATTGTGCACCTCTAACTTTCAGCTTGCTAGTTCAAGTCGCAGGAAGAAAAAGAACACTTTGAACAGTGATTTGAGCATTTATTTCTAAGTTGTAAAAGTTTCCATGAAAACTCTCCAAGAAAAAGGGGAAAAGCATAATGATCATGACAATCCTAAGTGGGACAGGGAAATTCTAAAAAGAGGGGAATAAAGGGGATAATGCTAAGCAAGGCCTGGACAAGGAGAATGAGTGTGTGTGTGTGTGTGTGTGTGTGTGTGTGTGTGTGTGTGTGTGTGTGAGAGAGAGAGAGAGAGAGAAAGAGAGAGAGAGAGAGAGCTCTTCTCCTTGTCCTCAGCAATTATCTTCCAGAATACATGATCATATGGTAAAAATTTCATCACAAGTTTATACATATATTCAAATCATAAATCAAATAAGTTTACAACAGTGAAAGTTTACATGCATATCCATTAGAAGTAATCTGGCTAAACATTCAGCACCTGTCATAGCTCCATAGATACATGGAGGGTCAAAAACATAACTAAAGGTTATTAGTGAAGTTTTGCATAGATAAACAATATTGTATCTTCTGTCCTAGCACCCATAACAAATCATTAGTTCTCCTTTTATGACCTTAGGTTAGTGGTTTTAGAACCTCTTAGAATGTGCTCTGAGTAATAGAATGACTGGATATTACCTAGAAGCAATTAACTGGTGACACCTGGAAGATTGGCAGAGTTCTCATCGCAGTTTTGACTATTATAAAGGATCTAATAGCAGTCCCACTATAAAAGAATTCAGTAAATACTGATATAATTTTAGGAATTCTTATAGGATCATCATTAAAAATTAAGAAGTCATCTTTTGTCAATACAGCATCACTAAAAGACAGTACATCACTGTTCTACAGAGAGCTGCTCAAAAGGGTGGGCTAATACCTAGCGATTATGATATATGTTTAATAACAGGAAGGCATATCAAGCAGAATCTTTCCTAAAATAATTTTCTCATGGGCCTTGCCTATAGGAGAAAATCTGTTGTGGATTATTCCTAATTCTAGGGAGACGATCTCAGGAAGATCACCTGAGTTAGTTATTAGCTTGTCCTATGATGGCTCCTGACAATGACTTCAGGCTTTGGGCAGCTTAGAATGTTACGTCTTTGCCCAGGGCCAGAGGTAGAACTCAGGTTCTATTCCTGTCCACAAAGAGATCACTTTCCCATAATGATCCTCTGAGTGACTCTGCTCTCTTCACTCACTTTCATATGGTATTTTAAATTTTGATTTGAGAGGGCCATTATGCTTCTTTTTCTTAAAATTAGAGTTAGCAGAGAAATGGGTAATGAAGTTTAAAGCTGGTTCCCCATGAGGATAGAAGGTAACAAGAAAAAGACAGTGCCATATTTACTGGCTCTATGGGGGAATTTCTTTGTCTTTCTTTCAGGTTCTGGTGGTTATCAGCAAACTTTGGCTTATCAACACATCCCTTATCCATATCTCTATCATTCAATGATATTCTGCCTCTATAGACTTTATTCTAAGATTAGTGTGCAGTCTTTATGATAAATTTGATTGTAAAAGAGTGATTTGACAACCACTGTAATCTACCCCATCAAGAGGAGCAGCACAGGGACATGCCCCAGTCCAACAAGATACTTGGCAGGCAGAAGAGCATCTGTCTTCAAGCTCACGTTCAGTCTGTTACCCGGGATCCTCCGGAAGGCCGCTGTCTTGCCTATATCCCTGAGGAATGGAATCCACACCAAGACTCCTGAGCCATTTGGTGTGGATCTTTGGATCTTTCCAGGCCTCTAGAGTTTCTGCATGGATCCCTCCCAGCAGCTCCTTGAGTCTGTTCATGAATGATCCCCAACACCATGACCTCATAATCCACAGGACTCAGCACCTTTAGCTGGCCTCTGGCTTCCTGTCGTTTCTGCTATGCCTCCCTTTGGGGCACCACTCTTCTCTTCCTGCGTGGCACACAGCAGCAGCAGAGTTGTAATAAACTTTCCCCAATCCTCCTTGTCCACTTCTTCCAGCTCCTGTATGCACCTCGGATTGAGTTCACACTCAGATTGCGCTGTGTCCCTGTGGAGACACTGTCCTCATAAGAAGTGATCATCCTTTTCTGTGGGCAGTGGGACAGCATTACAGGTTCAGTGGCAGTTCTTCTTAGCCTCTGCCTCGCTTGCTCTTTGTTCTCAGAAGGGTCAGTTTTTGAAGATAATGAAAGAAAGACTCGAATGGCTGGTGGATTGGTCATCCTCTTTTGGTAACAAGGGAAGGTGGTAGGATCTGTGAGAGTGGGGAAAGGTGTTACTCCTGGTTTCACTGGCTCAGGCTGGCTGGTGTAATCATCCTGCTGGCGTGCCTGGCATTGTAGTAGGCTGTAAGTTGCCATAGGTTCATTATACAGCTTATCAGTGAAAGATTTCTGAACCTCACGTGGGTCGAACCCCATATCTGCCATGACTGTCATGATTTCAGGGTCCAGGTGGCTAGGGTCCATCTTATCAGAGTGACTTGATGAACTTGGCTCTTCTTTCTTAAGCCACGGGTGTGCCATGATGTCCTTCAGTGCTGGTCTTTCTGAAGGATCTACAGTTAGAAGTAACCGGATAATCTCTCGTAGCTCTTTTGAGAGGTGGCAGTGGCGGGGAATAGCATACCGTCCTAGTAAAACCTGCCTTTCAAGTGCTTTATAGGTAGCACCTTCAAATGGCAGGGCTCCAGTCACCATAAAATACAGAATGATGCCTAAGTTCCATGCGTCAACTTTGGTGCCATCGTATGGTTCTGCCAGGAAGAATTCTGGTGCAGAAAATTGTAAGGCACCACAAAACCTAGACAGCTTCTTTCCAGGCTTGACGAAGGCACCCAGCCCAAAGTCTACAATTTTGACTTTGCCTGTAGAATCAACCATAATATTGTCTGGCTTGAGATCTCGGTGAACTACACAGATGTCGTGGCAGTAGCACATGGCATGAACGATTTGCCTGAATATTTTCCGGGCTAGGCCCTCAGGCAGGAAGCCAGATTGCTTAATCCAGTTAAGTAGCTCATGTCCATCAGCCAGTTCCAGGATCAGAAAGACATTCTTCTCGGTTTCAATGATTTGGTGCAGAGAAACGATGTTGGGATGGTTCATCCTCTTCATTATCTCCACTTCCGTACTAATTAGGTAGTAGTGTATTTTCTCCTTTAGCAGGACTTTTATCGCCACGGCTGTGCCCGTGAGCCGGTGGTTGGCCAGTTTCACTTGGGCGTAGCTTCCCTCGCCTATGGTCCTTAAAATGTCGTACTGGGCCCCGAGGGGCTCAGATGCAGGGGTGGGCTCTGCTGTCAACTCATCCTTTAGACCACACATTACTGGTAGCAAGGTTACCCAGACAAACAGATAAACAAACTAGGTAGGTAGGTAGGTAGGTAGGTTGGTAGAGGACAGGTAGGTATGGGTAGGTAGGTAGATGATAGGTAGGTAGATGATAGGTAGATATAAAAAATTAATGGGTAGAATGAAAATAAATTAAAAAATAAATCAAAACAAAACAAAATACACCCTCTCTCTAAAGTACGCACACCAAGCAAAAGCCAAAAACCCAAACACCCAGGTAAACACGCACAAACACATACACATACAAAGGTACACACACACACACACTCACAGACTCACACAAGTTCACTATAAATCAGTCAAATTACAGAGAACACTGCACCGATCAGACGCCTCTCCAAACACCAACAGAAAGCCAACCTTGTTCATCCTCCCGTATATCTGCTGGTTCAGACACCCTCACAATGGTCCTCCTGATGAAGTCATACAGACCAGTTACCATGGATACAGCTAATACTAAGGGAAAGTAGTCCAGAGTCTTAGGTGTGTCTTAGGTGTGCTTTAGAGACTGACATTTGAGCTTTTAAAATGAAAGTTTCAATATCCTTCGGTTTTTGGTTTGAAAGTCTAGAATGCCTTCTGTTTTCAAGACCTCTTGCCCCCTCCATTCACTATTACACAGGTTTTTTTCAATTATGATTAGTTGGTTACAAACCATTGTTACCACTTACTAATATAATATTGTTTTTAATATGTAATAAAACTACCTGTGAAGCTATTTGTAAGAAACCTTTATAGATTCTTAAATACATGTAATAACATCATGACTCCTTCACACTCAGTGAAGTAATTTGACATGATTTCAATTGCCTGTGTACTATCAACATGGCAATAGCTACCTTGATCATCACCACAAGTTGCTGGGTGATTCTAGTGAGAATAGCATCTGAAGCCCTAGAGTACAGTATCAGAGAGGCAGAGAAGCATGATATCTTGATATTCAATACCCAGGCTCCTCTTTAACTGACCTTTGACCATGTTGAGAAGGGTGTGTTCTCCACCTGGGATACAAGGCATTGTCTTGAAGCTGTTCTCTGTGTTGCTTCTGCCTGTGAATCCTTACTGAATTTCTCAAACAGCCCTAGATCTGCCTGTTTGGTCTCATGGCTGCCTCTGCCATTGGTAGCTGGATTTTATATAATGGAACAGAGCTGCTACATTCTACCCATGATTTTACCCTTTTTTTTTTTTCTGAGACAGGGTTTTTCTGTGTAGTCCTGGCTGTCCTGGAACTCACTCTGTAGACCAGGCTGGCCTCGAACTCAGAAATCCGCCTGCCTCTGCCTCCCAAGTGCTGGGATTAAAGGCGTGCGCCACCACCGCCCGGCTGATTTTACCCTTTTTGACAATTGTACTTCAGCAGTCTTCTCTGATGCCTAGGACAAGGGCTGCTGCAGGGTGGCTTGTAATAAATGTTGTAGCATGAATGAATGAACTGTCTTATTCATTAATTGATGCAGGATGACCTAGACCTACTGTGGGTAGCACCATCCCTAAGCTGGTGGGATTGGGCTATATAAGAAAGCTAGTAGAGTGTAAGTTGTAAAGAAAGCCAGCAAGTAGCATTCCTCCATTCCTTCTGCTTTGAGTTCTTACCCTCTTCCTCCTCAATGACAGACAGTGAGCTAGAATCGTAACATGAAATAGATCCTTGGTTCCTAAAATTGCTTTTGCTGGAAGTGTTCTTATCAGCAACAGACGAAACTCTGACATTTTGTGAGGCAAGTAGCAGATTGCTACCACCTCAAATGAATGGGCAGACTAGATATATGTATCAATAGATGTGAGGTGATTCTGCTGAAGGCAAAGCTGGCTTCTTCCACAGCCAAGAAGCACCATTGCACAGAACTAAACCTCTGCTAAGCAATTTCAGCATGTAGGTAAACAGTAATTTATTTCAATTGCTACCAGTCATTTAGAGTTAGAAGAGTTTTCAGATAACTCAATACAGTGAGAGACAAGAGACTAATTAGTAATAAACTAGAGGAGTGAACTCAAAACAATGAGTGTGTTGTGGACCATAACTTTTCCATACATAGAAAAAAATACTTAAGACACACTTTCTTGCTTCTCATAAGTGGTTAGAAAACCTGAATCCACAATAACCTGTTTTGCTCTGGGTAGGAGGGGTGTATGTCCTTGTCCTTTCCTATGTATGAGGCCACTGTGGGAAAACAAACAAATACTTATGTATTGAATCCTTTCCAAGAGACTCAGGAGAAGATGTAATGTGTTTCTAAAAAGCACCTGAACATCTTTGCTTTAATAAATATATGACCGACAAATACAGAAATGCACACTTATAAAAAAATAAATGCAAAGCATTTTCCACGACAATGAAGGAAATTCTGTCCTGGATTGTCCGCCTTCTACAAGTCTTATTTCTCAACTAGCAACCAGCAGTAGCGTGCACCAGCCGGATGAACAGAAAGAAGTAGACCAGAGGTTAACTGGTGAGGGGCAAAAATGGAGAGCTAAAAGGCTCCTCACCTAAAACACATGAGAACATCGGGAACTGCCAGATGACAGATGAAAGAGGGTGTTCAGAGGGAAACAGAGAAGGCTGTGCCCTCAGTAAAGATAGAACAGGGACAAATAAATAAATACTGCTAAAATGTCAGGACTGGGACTTCTAATTCTTCATCTTAAGTTACTGTTCATCTTGTTTCATGTTGTAACTTTCCTCTACTAGCAAAAAAAAAGGGGGGGACCCAAAAATCCCAAAACCCTTCAGTCAATGAACTGTCTGCTATGGGGCTGGAGAGATGATTAAGAAGAACCCTTGCCACTCTTCAACAGGAACCAAGTCAGTTCCCAGCACCTGTATCCAATGCAATCTTTGGCCATAGTGGGCACTGAACTCACATGGCATACACTTACACACACACACACACACACACACACACACACACACACACACACACATCCCTCTGTATGTGCAAACATGAGCTTCAACTTGCAAGTCTCATGTCAGTTATGCCAGCAGAGGGCAAATGAGAACACTGAGCCAATACTGGACAACCCTTTGCCCTCTTTATTTTTAAATTTGTTTCCCCATTTAATTGTTTTTTTATTTTAGCATACCTTTAAGCTTATTTAAAAAGTTACAGAAATAATACCAAAGCTTTGACCCAGGACCCCCAATTTTTAAATTTTTGCTACTCTCACAGTATTTTTCAGACTTTTGTGAGACAGGCATTTCCCCAGTATATGTCTGAGGAAACTGAACCCCAGAGAGGGTAGTAACTGACATAAGATCACACAACAGTCCAGAGACAGAGCCAAGATTCAAACTCAGGCCTGGCAGTCCTTAAAGCATCTGTGTGGGCAAAGAGGCTGTGTGAATTCATAGATTCCTCTTCTGCCCTTAGTTTCTTTTCCTTCATCATCACCAATTGAGGATGATTTCCCAGGCTGGTCCTCCGGCATGTAGAGTTTGTTCAGCATTCAGAAGGTATAAACATATTATAAGATTTCATGGAGTCTACAGATGAACTGAAGGACCAAGACACTGGTTAGGTTTGTGACAGAATGAATATTAGTACTTGGATCTTTTCTCTCCATGAGGCCTTGCTTCTCTCCACTGGATGAAGCTTTCTCTCTCTCTCTCTCTCTCTCTCTCTCTCTCTCTCTCTCTCTCTCTCTCTCTCTCTCTCTCTCTCTGTAAGCTCCAGGGAACCACCCCTCAGCCACCTAGCATGAGAGTTACAGGTGTACATCAGAGTACTCAGCTTTAACATGGGTGCTGGGGAATCAAATCTTGGGTCCTAATGCTTATAAACTACCTTGCCAGCCCCTTCTGTTGTTGTTGTTGTTGTTGTTGTTGTTGTTGCTGCTGCTGCTACTATTACTGTTTCTAGACATTCAGTAGCTGATATTTTGTACCTAGTATGTCAAAGGAGGCACAAGTTGCCTCCCAGCAGTCTCCAACTTACTATGGTTTAAGGTTTCTCAATTTCACAGCTCATAATGGAGCAAAAGCAATCTAGTTTCAGGAGAAACATTCTATTTCTTCTGGATTTTTCTCCATTCTAATATCATGATCGTCTTTTACCGTGCTGAATGGTGGCTTGTAAGGAGCTGACAGAAGGCGGCTATCATCCTTGCAGCCATCTTGAGCCATATACCCTGACAATAGACTTGTTTTCAACAGCCTACAACAGCTGAGCACACTCTGATAAAATCTTGTTTTATGTACCCAGGATTTTCCCTTAGAAGTGTGTGACTTAAATGTGTGACTTAAAGGCATGACTTAAGAGGTGAGACTTATAAAAGGGGAGAGGCAGACAGAAGAGGGGGCTACAAACTTGGAACTTGGAGGCACTAGGGACTAGGAACTAGGGACTAGGAACTGAAAACTTGGAACTTGGAGGCACCAGAGACTAGGACCTAGGGACAAGGAACTTGAGTCTTGGGACTTGGACTAGGAACAAGAAACTTGGAAATAGAGAAGAAGAGAGAATTGAGAATAAACAGGACTGAATCACACTCTGTCTGGTCTCCATTCTTCTTGTCTGCCCTAACTCTCTCTCTTGCTGAACCCTGACTCACAGACAGGAGCAGTAGTATGCGCTGGGACAATTTAGCCCCCAAAGCTTGGGGCAGTGGGGGCTCTAACAATTTTGGCCCCCAAGCTCTTGGCAGTGTGGGTTCCAACATTTGGCAGAGTGGTCCCTGACACTTTGGTGCCTAACATGGGGGCAGCAAGAATGAGAGACCCAGTGAGGGATGTTACTGGAAGAAAGATCTGCTGAAAATTCAGTAGTGTAACAAAGGTGATCACTTCGGGAGTCTGCTGCGTCAAGAAAGGTAAGTCATGATAATGAAAATGGGGCAAGAAATAAGTCAAACTGAACTCAACTCTCTGTTTTTATTTTGCTGTTTACTGCTCATGTGTGTTAATTGTCTGCTTTTGCTTCATTCCTTAAATGCTATCCTTCATGTTCAAAATAAAAAGAAATATATTTATCCGAAATTAAAATCTAAAATACAACCAAAGGTTGATGATTATTTGTCAGAGCCAGATTGTGCTGACCTAGAGGAAGAGGTAGCTGAACATTACAACCCTGAATGGTCCTTTTCCCGAAGATGCCCTCCCTATGTGCCTCTGCCTCCAAATGCTCCCGCAATGGAGATGGTGGTTACACATCCCAGAAGGGAGTTA
Source organism: Arvicanthis niloticus (assembly GCF_011762505.2). Lineage (NCBI taxonomy): Eukaryota > Metazoa > Chordata > Mammalia > Rodentia > Muridae > Arvicanthis > Arvicanthis niloticus. The sequence continues at coordinate 101,694,380 of NC_047663.1, forward strand.
CAGGAAAAATATCTTTTCTTAAACAACAAATAGAGTTGGAAAAGAGTATTAGGACTTAATTAATCAGCTACAAAAATTAAAGATAGGGAAGATGTCTTGAGAGGTAAACTGCGGAAATCACCCGGCTCCTTGTGTTCCTCAACTCAGAGTCCAAAGGCAGCCCCTATCATCTAGCTTTAGATCAGCACAGATCATCCAGAGAAGGGAGACATGGGGGCTTTCCCTGTATCCAAGAGCAGAGATGATCAAGGGGTTGCTTGGAGATATCACGCAAGGTTTAATTTTCAAATTATTAAGGAATTAAAAAAATGCAGCATCACAATATGGTACCACTGCTCCCTTTACTCTTACAATTTTAGAGTTTGCTGCAGAGAAGTGGCTGACTCCTGGCAATTGGAATATGTTAGTGAGAGCAGTTCTTAGTGGTGGTGACTATCTTATTTGGAAATCAGAATATCATGAGAATTGTGAAGAAACAGCTAGGAGAAACATTCAGGTAGGCAATGGTTGGTCCTTTGATGATTTAGTAGGAGAAGGGCAATTTGCTTCTAGTGATAACCAGATGCAATATGACCCAGGCTTATTTGCTCAAATTCAGAATGCAGCCATAAAGGCTTGATGCAAACTCCCAGCAAAGAAAGACCCTGCTGCATCCTTAACAGCAGTCAGACAAGGACCTGATGAATGATTTTCTGATTTTGTTCATTGATTAATGACAACAGCAGGGAGGATTTTTGGTAGTGTAGAAGCAAGAGTAGGTTATGTGAAACAACTTACACGTGAAAATGCCAATCCTGCCTGCCAAGAGGCCATTAGACCCTACAGGAAAAAGACAGAACTTATGGGGTATATCATACTCTGTTCTGACATAGGTTCCTCCTACCAACAGGGCATAGCTATGGCAGCTGCCATGCAAGGACAATCAGTAAGATAATTTTTGGCTAGTAAAACCCAAAAGGCCTGTTTTAAATGTGGCAAGCCTAGACACTTTGCAAGAGATTGTGAGGCAGAAAATGAGTTAACCCAGAGACAGCCCAGAAAACAACCTGGGCTCAGCCCACTTTGCAAATGTGGAAGTCATTAGGCTAGTGAATGTAGGTCCAAAAGTGATGGACAAAGAAACACCCTTTCCCTTAATCAGGGAAATGGGAACAGGGGCCAGCTCTAGGCCCGGAACTAACACAAGCCAAAACAGGCTTATGGAGCAATCAGTTTTATATCAGAAAACAACAATCCCTTTCAGAACTTACTAGAGCAACACCAGGAAGTGCAGGACAAGACCTCACTTCTGCCACCCACACAGTATTAACCCCAGAAATAGGACCTCAGGCCTTACCCCCTGGAGTGTTTGGACTGCTCTATCCAAATGTGTTTGGCCTGATAGTGGGAAGAAGCAGTACTACTATGCAGGGACTACAAATGTTTCCTGGAGTTATAGACAATGATTATTAAGGTGAGATTAAGATAATGGCACAGGCAATTCAGAATATAGTCACCATTCCTTCAGGAAGGAGGATAACTCAACTATTGTTACTTCCATTGTTCCCTACTAATCACAAATATGAGTCCTAAGAGAGGGGATCAAGGCTTTTGTTCCTCTGATGCATACTGAGTACAGCCTATAGTTAAACAAAAACCTATGATGACACTATGGCTGGATGGAAAGGCATTCCAAGGCTTGGTTGACACAGGAGCTGATGTGACTATCCTAAAACAAAGTGATTGGCCTGCCACCTGGCCTCTGACCCCAACCTTAACCAATCTCAGGGGTATTGGCCAAAGTCAAAATCCACAACAACAACAAAGCTCTAAGGTACTGATGTGGAAAGAAAAAGAAGGCAATACAGGGAATATACAACCCTATGTCATCCTGGGCCTCCCCATTAATCTCTGGGGTAGAGATCTGTTATCCCAGTTGGGATTGATTATGTGCAGCCCTAATGAAGTAATCATGGCTCCAATGGTAAACTCTGAATTTTCCCCAGGGAAAGGATTAGGAAAAAGTGAAGACGGGATCACTCACCCTGTTGAGGTCCATGGTAACACTGGAAGAAGAGGCTTGGGTATTTTTGATGGGGGCTACTGATTCAGCTGCACCCCTTGGAAGTTGTGCAGATCCCATCACCTGGAAGGGGGACTCGCCCATCTGGGTGGATCAGTGGTCCTTAACCACCGAAAAATTACAAGCTGCTCAATTGCTAGTGCAGGAGCAATTACAGGCAGGACATTTAGAGGAGAGTAACTCTCCCTAGAATACCCCAATATTTGTCATTTGGAAAAAGTCAGGAAAATGGAGACTGTTGCAAGACCTGAGGGTTGTTAACGAAACTATGATTAGAATGGGAGCCTTACAACCTGGGCTGCCCACACTGGTGGCCATACCTCTAGGCTATTATAAAATACTTATAGATTTAAAAGACTGGCTTTTTTTTCTATCCCATTGCATCCTCATGACAGAAAGTGCTTCACTTTCAATGTTACTGCTATAAATTTTACAGAACCTATGAAGCGATATCAATGGAAGGTCTTGCCTCAGGGTATGGCTAACAGTCTTACCTTGTGCCAAAAGTTTGTGGCTTCCACCACAGAGGGTGTTAGAACCATGTGGAAGCAAATCTATATGATTCATTTCATGGATGATATTTTAATAGCAGGAAAAGATGGAAAACAGGTACTCCAGGGCTTTGATGATCTTAGAACAGCTTTACAGACTGCAGAATTACAAATAGCACTAGAAAAGGTACAATTACAATATACTTATTTAGGATTTCAGATTAATGGCTCACGTATTTTTAATAGTAAGGCCACCTTGAGGACTGATTCCCTTAAGACACTTAATGATTTTCAAAAATTATTGGGAGGCATTAATTGTCTATGACCATATTCTAAACTCATGACAGGAGAATTGAAGCCTCTATTTGAGATTCTCAAAGGAGATCCTGACCCTAAGTCTGACAGGGCTCTAACAGAGGAGGGTAGAAACACCTTACAGAAGGTGGAGAGTGCTATTTCATTCCAATTTGTAACTCATATTAATTATTCTAAGCCTTTATATTTTCTTATTTTTAACACTAAACTAACTCATACTGCAGTTTTTTTTTTTTTTTGGCAAAATGCACTCATATTATGAGTTCATCTTTCCTCATCCTCTAAGAAGGTTCTTTAACCATACTATGTTGCTGTAGCTGATATAATTATGTTGGGCAGAGACAATAGTCAAAAATATTTTGGAAAGGATCCTGATATAATAGTACAACCCTATATAAGGTATCAGGTTGATTGGCTTATGCAGAGTTCTGAAGTCTGGCCTATTGCATGTGCCTCATTTGCTGGTCCGATAGATAATCATTATCCACCAGATAAATTGATTCAGTTTTGTAATCGCCATACATTCGTTTTTCCAACTTGTACTGCACATGCACCTATCAAGGAAGAATTGCTAGTTTTCACTGATGGTTCCTCATCAGGAACAGCTGCTTATGCCTTTCAAGATCAAGTAATCTCCTTTGCTACATCATCTGTGTCAGCTCAGTTGGTTGAATTACATGCTGTTATTGCTGTGTTTCAAGCATTTCCGAATCAAACCATAAATATTTATATACATAGCTCATATATAGCTCAATCTATCCCTCTGTGAGAAACTGTTGCAGAAATAAAGTATTCCTCAGAAGCAGCTGATTTGTTTTTACAGTGCCAACAATTAATTTTTAGGAGAAAGTGTAAATTCCTTATAGGACACCTGAGATCCCACACTGGGCTCACAGGTCCTCTCTCTGAGGGAAACACTAAGTCAGATCTATCTACTCGTGTAGCTGTAGTGACTTTATCAGATCCGCCATCTAACTTGGATCAGGCCATAAAGGCTCATGAGTTACATCACCTTAATTCTAAAAGTTTAAAAAATTATGTTTAAAATTACCAGAGAACAAGCTAGACAAATTGTTAAATAATGTCAATCATGTGTTACATTTTTACAAGTTCCTCATTTGGGTGTAAATCCAAAGGGGCTGATACCAAATCGTCTCTGGCAAATGGATATTACTCATTATAATGAATTTGGTAACCAAAAATATATACATGTATGTGTAGATACATACAGTGGTTTCATTTATGTGACATTACAATCTGGAGAAACAAGCAAGCATGTGATCACTCATATGCTTGCTACAATTGCTGTATTGGGTGTGCCTAAACACATAAAGACTGACAATGGCCCAGGTTATACAAGCTCCAGTTTCCACCAATTCTGTGAAAAATTGGGAATACTACATAAAACAGGTATTCCATATAATCCACAGGGCCAAGGTATGGTAGAAAGGGCACATCGAACCATTAAATGTCAATTTGAAAAAATTAAAAAGGGGGAATGGTATCCTACCAAGGTCATCCAGAAATATCCTTCATCACATGCTCTTTATTTTAAAATTTTAAACTTTGAATTCTGAAGGATAATCTGCTGCAGATAGATTCTGGCATCTTGATACCCAAAAGAATTTTGCAATAGTCCTCTGGAAAGACCCATTAACTGGAACCTGGAATGGGCCAGATCCAGTGCTTATCTGGGGAAGAGGTTCTGTCTGCATATATTCCCAAACTGCAGAAGCTGCAAGCTGGCTGCCAGCGAGACTGATTAAACAAATAGATAACAATAACAAACCCAGGGAGGAGAGATCCCCTAAGAATCGTATTTTTTCTTTTCAGGAAACATGAAGATGCTTCTCAATTGTCTTCAAACTGGAACAGATTAACCAGCAAACCTGACTTGGGAAGTCCTCAATGTGGAAGGAGACATCACCACCTGCATCTCCGGGGTGCCTCTATTGGACTCTTGGTTCCGCAACTTATGATTTAGTGGGGAACATTGTTTAGACCCAGGAGAAAACCCACTACCACAGTTACTATAGTTGTTTTTTGAGTTTGAGATTGACTGGAGCAGGAATGGGGATTTCCCTACTTGTTTTGTTAAGATCAAGCTATCATCAGTTCTGTATTTCTATAGATTTAGATTCTGCTATAACACATTTGCAAACAGAATAGAAGAGGCTTATACTTTTTACTCCTGGGACAGAGGGAGTTATGTGTTGCCCTTAAAAAAGAGTGTTGCTGTTATACTGACTACTCAGGCATTGTTAAGTCTCTTGTCTCTCAGATCCATGCTGTTCAACAAACTGATGGCTTTTGTATGACAACAGATAGATGCTATTTAAATGAAACCCATACAGGTCCATCATTACAGGCTGGAAGTAGGGGATTCTAAAACCTCTGTCATCAAGACTAATGAGGAATAACACCTAACTTACACACTAAGCTGGACAGTCAATGACGGGTAAGAGAACACTTCAAGACCCTCCCCCTAAAAAGGGAGGCCTCAGCATCCTATGACAGGAACTCAACCAATGGCTGTAGAGTATCCAAAGATGGGAAAGGGAGGCAGGGATTCTTTGTTTTGACCTAAGGCAGCCACAGTTTCTGTAAGTTTTCCCAGTCTTCCCTTTTGAAAAAAATTTAAAAAGAGGGACCTGTGGGGAGCCGACAGAAGGTGACTATCATCCTTGCAGCCATCTTGAGCCATATACCCTGACAAGAGACTTGTTTTCAACAGCCTACAACAGCTGAGCACACTCTGATAACATCTTGTTTTATATACCCAGGATTTTCCCTTGTGTGTGTGTGACTTAAAGGCACGACTTAAAGGCATGACTTAAGAAGTGAGACTTATAAAAGGCGAGAGGTGGACAGAAGGGACTGGAAACTTGGAACTTGGAGGCACTAGGGACTAGGAACTTGAGACTTGGGACTTGAACTAGGAACAAGGGACTTGGAAAGAAAGAAGAAGAGAGAGTTGAGAATAAACGGGACTAAATCACACTCTGTCTGGTCTCCATTCTTCTTGGCTGCCCTCATTCTCTCTCTTGTTGAACCCTGACCCTCGGACCAGAGCAGTAGTATGCGCTGGGACAACTTAGCCCCCAAATCGTGGGGCAGTGTGGACTCTAACAATTTTGGCCCCCAAGCTTTTGGCAGTTTGAGTTCTAACATTTGGCAGAGTGGTCCTCAACAGTACATAAGACAGTAGATAATTGAGTCCGAATAACTGGTCCCCTTAAAAAAATACAAGAGTCATTATAACTTCTTTTTTTGATTCTCTGTCCCACAAGGTCCAAAAACTTGAGGCAAGGTATCTTGTCCCATCTGGGGTATAAGCAAGCAAAGGTGGGTCAAGAACATATATCCAATATAGGTTCCCAGTCACCCTTGTCAGGGCACTCAACAAGCTCACGGGTCAGTATCATTCTTTGTCTCAGCAACAGCATGTCTCACCAATCATTCTGGCAGCCACCATGTTCTTTCAGCATCCTGCAGAAAAAATTACAAACCTGCTCTCTTCCTCACATTAGATACCTGGTTGGGATCATACCATATGCCAGTAAGTGGGTCCTTCCTTTTCACCTAGGCATAAGTATGCCTAGTTGTAGGGTACCATAGACACTCAGCAGAAAGTTCCTTGGCATCCAAATTTTTTTTAAAAAATTAAAATTAAAAGAGATTGATTTAAATAAATTTGTGGTGTGTGGGGATATACCTCCCCCTTTTTCATTTTATGCAGATATTGTTTTAAAGTTTCATGGGCTCCTTCCATAATAACTTGTCCTTGAGGATTATAAGGAATCCCCATAATAAATTGTTGACAAAATATCTCAACTGCTTGACTATAATTGCTATTATCTGTTTTTTTTATTGGATATTTTATTCATTTACCTTTCAGATGTTATTCCCTTTTCCCATTCCCAGTCAAACCCCTTATCCCATCCCCCCTCCTACTTCTATGAGGGTGTGCCCCTACCCATCTACACATTCCTGCCTCAATGCTCTCAAATTCCCCCAACACTAGGGCATCCAGCTTTCCAGGGACCAAGGCCCTCCTCTTCCACTGATGACTGACAAGGCCATTCTCAACCTATACAGGTGGAGCCATGGGTCCCTCCCTTTGTGTTCCCAGGCTGGCTGCTCCATCTTTTAGTCAACTATCCTTCTGATGAACAATGACCCCTTGTTCTTTAACTCACCTATTATTTTAATCGTTTTCCCTACTTTTCTTTCTCATTGTGGTGCCTCAGTATTCTTACCAATTATCACATCAATTGCTTTTTAAAGTGTGTGTGTGTGAGCATGCATGTGTGTATGCTTTGGTTTATACATTTATGTACACATGTATATGAGGGTCTGCTCATCTGTACATACACATGTAGAGGCTAAAGAATTAATGGATTTATTTCTCTATTGATCTCCACTTTGTTTGGAGACGGTGCAGCTCGCTGAATCTAGAGTTATGTTTTTCAGCTTGACTGTTTCTCCTCTTCCAGTACCAAAGCTCATGCTACAAAGCTACAAAGCCATAAAAAATCCCGTGTGGTTCTGAGTGTGAACTTCAGTTTTTATGCTTGTGTAACAATCACTTGGCTGCCCTCTGAGTTTTGTCCTCAGCCTCTATGGATGGCTTTACTATGTGTCTGATTGTCTTCCTTCAACCTAGTCACACACTTTCAACCAGAAATGGCTGCTGGCAACTGTATGTTCTGTTCTCAGCAGCCAGTATATCCAAACATTTTCTTTTTGGTTACAGGTATTTGCCAGTTTAAAACTGCAGAGCCTACATAAAATAAGCATCTAGGTGTGAATCATTTTCCTAGGTAAAACATAACACCCAATGTTTACTTATTCCATAGTGATTAGTAGGAAAAAAAACACCTTAAATCTACATGAGGGAGAAGGGTAACAACAAAGGATCATGTCATCTGCAAAATTCATCAGAAAGCTTCAACGTGTATCTATTTATCACTTGAGGATAATCAATAACACAACAGACCTTCATCTGTAGATCAAAGTATCCCAGAATGACAGACATTGACAAGTGGAATGGATTTTCAAGACGGTAATGAGGTTAACATAAAGCCCAAATCAACTTGACCTTGTATCTAAAGCTTTGGAAATGACATTTCAAAGACATTTTGAAAGCAGACTTCAGTCAATCATGATGTGCTGTGTCTGGGGTAGGTTGTATTTTTATTTTATTTAGAAAATGCAACATTCTTTAATTAAATTAAAAGTATATGACTTTCCCCTTTACCTTTTCTCTCTCCAGGCCTTCTCTATCACCCTCCTTTTAACCTCTCCTATGTATCCCCACTCTCATATTGATAGCCCCCTTTGTTGGTTGTTGTTGTCACATATATATTATATGTACACACACATATACAAGTATGATAGTCTGGACTGCTGAGTTCATTCCTACTGTTTCTGTACACATAGTTTCAGGGCTGACCACTTTGTATTATATAACCATTAAAGAGGCTCACCCTGGGAGAGTCCAATTCTTCCTTGCCTGGCAGTCAGTAGTTGTATGTAGTTCTTTGTATATATCTAGAATCACAGGGCATTTACTCCTTCCACATTTTTATGTTTACTGATATTGTCACTGTTTCAGTCCCATTTATGCAGCCTAATTATATATATATATATAATCTAATATATATATATATGTAACTTTAACTTTCAGGGACTCTGTTCTCTCCTTCCATTATGTATGTCCCAGTGATTGAGCTTAGGTTGTCATGTTTGGGAGCCAATACTTTTACATGATGAGCCACCTTACAGGATTTTTTGTTTTTCTTTTTGTTTTTTTTTTGTTTGTTTTTCTTTTTGTTTTTTGTTTGTTTTTCTTTTTGTTTCTTCTTCTTCTCCTCTTCTTCCTCCTCTTCTTCCTTCTCCTTCTCCTCTTTCTTTTTACAAAACTAAGAGATAAACTGAATGAGTTCTGTCCACTGTGAAGCTGGAGATGGTCATGGGTCTGTATGCTTTTGGTATATGTTTTTCTTAGTACTCATTGTCACATTGATTGTACACATATTAATAAAGTATTCAAAGTAGACTCAAGATTCTCCCACCAGTAAGGTACTCATAGGATAGAAGAAAAGAATAAAAGAACATCTCCCCAATTTGTAACAACATAATGTGCTACTACAAGAAAGTTAATATTCTGGCCTAACAGAATCCATGAAAACTCAATTAAATTGAAATGTGTGTGTATGATGGTCCTCAGAGAAAGAAATATATGGAAATTAGAAGGAATAATATGAACTAGCTTAGTTAGCTGAGATGAGATGAACAAAGTGAGGTAGGGACTTTAACCTATTTAGAGACATGACAGTATGTGATGCAGTCCAGGAAATGGTATAAGTTAGCATTGCTAATGGAAAAAACATGAATGGAAAATGGCAAGAAATAATGTTAGAAAGGTATATTAGTGTATTTTTGTAATTGTAATAAAATACCTGAACTGGGTTACTTTATAAAGAAAAGAGGTTTATTTACTTCAATTTTGAGGCTAGAAATGCAAATAACATATTATAGACTCTACTGACTATCATGCAGTGTGCCATGATGGGAGTGTCATGTCTCTCTGGGTGTTTGGTATCTCTCCCTCTTCTTATAAAGCCCCCAGGATTCCAACACAGGAACAACTTACTAAACATAGTTAGTTTACTTTGTAAACTCATCTAAACACAGTTACTTTGTAAAAATTTTAGTCTTGTTCACCATAGTTGATTAAAATTTATCGTACCCCTTTATGCTACTTACAAGTGACTTTGGGCATTAAACACTTGGGTGAATTTGGGGAGAGAGACTATATTTGATGGCAGCTGAGAGGACCCAGGAGTCAGACAATGCATAGGGTTTGATTGTGCTGTTTCAGGCATAGGAAGCATCATGATGATGTGGTTCACTATGTAGCATGTAGAAGACTATAGAGGAAGGCACAGATAACAGAAGACAAAATTGGAATTATTCGGACAAATTAGAAAAGCATGGCAAAATTTTATGGACATTGATAGGTACTTTTGTAAAGATATTGTCATCAAATGACAATAAAGAGAAAGAATTGAGAATGATCCACAACATGAGAATGATCTAGAGCTTGAGAATGACCTAGAGCTACTTGTTTTATATAATAAATGGAACCTGAGAGAAAGGGCACAAATGTTGGCATCTCTCAGCTACTCAGTGAATGCAGGACACTTCGTAGAAATCAGAATGTGATGAACACAAGAAGGAGGAAGCTTTGAGAGAAGGTTACATGCTCAGTTTTGAATTCTTCATTGTGTGTGTGTGTGTGTGTGTGTGTGTGTGTGTGTGTGTGTGTGTTACATTATGCAACTGTGTAGACACCTGGGAAAGCAAGAAGTCTTTATTGAAGTTGTTATTGAATGTCTTCCACAATTTCTCTCCACTTGAATCTTTTGAGGCAGTGATTATTTGAGACAGTGTCTGAACCTGGAGCTCACCAATTAGTTTGGTTAGTCAGCCGACATACTCCAGAAATTCCTCTGCCCCACTGCTAACACTGAGGTTCTAGACTCTTGCTATAGTGACTGGCCTTTAGATAGGCATTGTGCACATACACTCAGGGCCTCATGTTTGAGTAAAAGATACTTTAGCATGCATGCCATAGAGCCAGCCCCAGCTCTGGCTTCTGTATGTGAAAAATGATGGTGCTGTTGTGTCGTACACATGCATGTCCTTATTGTGTCATACACACACATGTCCCTCATGTGGTAGGTCTGAGTGCAGGATTTTATCTGGAGGCTAAAGTGATAACAGCTGAAAATAACAAACAGGTAAAAGCCAACTGAACAAAGAGCATCAAATCAGCACAGAGATAAGAAACTAAGCTTATAAACTGTGCTGTTTTTGTATCAGTTGGCTTAGGATCCTGCTAAACTGTCATAGATTTGGCTTAAATAATAGATTTCCCCTTCAGTTTGGAGGCTAGAATTTTAATCATGGTGAAGCTTTTGTGTGGTCTTCTTGTTCCTTACTTGGGAGGAAAAAGCAGAAAGAAAAGAAAGAGAGAGCTGGAGAGAAAGTGTGAGAGAGATAGAGACAGAGACAGAGACAGAGAGACAGACAGACAGACAGACAGAATAGATTAGAACAGGATAGTGGTTTCTGGGAGCAGTGAGTTTTAGCATTGAATCTATAAGCTAAAAATCTCTCAAATATTTAGCTGCTCAGTTGAGCTACTCTGATTTCATAGACACACAACACAAACACTGACCTCCTTCTAGGCTAATTTGAATTCGTTGGATTGTCTCCTAATGTCAGGAGAACTCTGACTAAGCTCGAGATTCCTGGTGTGGTGATGAGAGCAGTGCTGTTATTTGAGGACTTGCTCAAGGGTGAGAAAGTCGAGAAAACAAGTGTTTTAGAAGAAAGAAGATCTATTCATTCACGTAAAAAGCATTTCACTGTTCCATAGTTGGAGATTTGGAGTTGAACATGAGTTATGCTGCATGTGTAGCTGGGTGTGAATAACTCAATTTGAGAATAAAAGGCCTATTTTGTGGCCTGACTACGCTTTTATAGTATTGCTAATAATATTGGATTTTTGTTTACCATGATGAAAGGGCAAAGATGTTCATGTATAGAAGAAAGCACACTGGATTTGGAGGGAATAAAGTTGTAAACAGAATTGTATCTCCCAGAATTGAGTCTTCTCTGTCATCCTTTGCCATCATGGGCACTTATGCTTGCCATTAGCTAAGATGAAAACATCAGGATGGAAGTGGCACACCACTGTTAAGACCTATGAGGCTAACTTAGGAACTGACTTCCCACATGAGGGGACTTGGTACCTTGTGTCACTGATGGTTACTTAGTGATGAGTCCCTTTTTTTGTGGCCTGTTGCCCAGAATGATTAATCTGAGCTCAAACCCAAATAAACCATTAATGGGAGATCACAGAGGGACAACCCATGAGTGGCAATTCTCACAGTGGGACAAGCCATGACATACTTTAGAAGAAGGTATAGCATTCTGACAGCTACCCACTGGTCACAATAAAGTCTCCACATTCCTGAGACAGGATCTTATTGTATAGTCCAGACTGGCCTGGAACTCACCTTTATTGTTCAGAATGGCCTTGAATTTGGGACTCTTCTGCTTCAGTCTTTCAAGTACTAGGATGACAGATAGGTGCAAGCATGTCTGTCCCACAGAACTTGTTATTGCTTTCATCTTTGTAACTTGAATCTACTTGGCTTGATAATGTGAACTTGACATAAGAATAGCAAAATATAACCCAAACAAACACACTTTCTGTAGTTGGCTAGTTTCATGTTGCTCGTGTGGTCATATTGAGATTTTTATGCAAGTAGGGCATCCTTGTAGAGAAATTATAAGCCTGCGTGTGAACCATTCACGTATATGCACAATCAGTGTATATCTTAATATGATTTTTATAAGAATCACGATTTTGATATTAAAGAATATGTTGATCTCAACAGATAACATCTGGGTTCAAAAATTCAATGAAAAACTGAAAACAGGCACTACTATATCCTCAGCCAGTTGGGATAGGCAAATTACAAGCTGCCTTTGAGTTTCCTAGGAGACACCATAGGAGTCATAAGCACCACTGATTCTGCTAAGAGGGACAGAGAAGGCTGACCACAAAGTCATGGCTGGAATCTTGGAAGGTTTTCTGTTTCTGTCTCCATCTCCATCTCCGTCTCCTCTCCCTCTCTCTTCCTCCCGCTCTCCCTCCCCCCTCTCCCTCCCCCCTCTCCCTCCCCCCTTTCCCTCTCCCTCTCCTTCTCCCTTCCTCCCGCTCTCCCTCCCCCCTCTCTCTACACACACACACACACACACACACACACATATATACATATATGTATATATATTCCATACTTAGTTCCTTCTGCTTCAGATTGTGTATGTGTGTGTGTGTGTTTGAATTCACATGTATTTGTATGTGTGTATTTGTGGAGAGATGTTTGTGTGTATGTGCATGTGTGTGTTTGTGTGTGTCCATGTGTGCACATTTAGAAACCAGAGGTCAGTTTCAGGGATCTTCCTCCATTACTCTAGTGTTATCTTTTGAGATGGGTCTTTCACTGAACATAGAGCTCACTGATTGGCTACACTGACTGGCTTATGAGACCTAATATCTTCCTGTCTCTGCCTGCACATTTCTGGGATCATCAGCATGTACCACCATACATGACTCTTTTTGGTGAGTTCTAGGGAACTAAAGTCAGGTCCTGTGGTGATTTTTTTAATGTCAGACTGCTACAAACTAGAATCACCTGAACAGGAAGGCTCAACTGAAGAACTGTCCTGATTTCCTTAAATGACATGAGGGCAGCACTGGCCGGTAGCAGCCCAGACAAAAGAGACCATGGTAAAACGATGATTTGTTTTCTCACTTGGCCTTCTCTCTGTCTGCTGAGTTGATTTACTTGTTGTATAACTGCAAATTTTTTCACTGACATTAGATCTAGAGTTTTCACCACTGGATTAGGAACCAAACTCTTCAGGAGTCTTCTGGAGTCTGGTGCCGGAATGAGACTGTGGAGGCACACAGCCATGTGGACTGAGCTGTCAGCCTCTCTTGAGACAGTCACTGTTCATTTACATTAAGGGCTGAGGTACCCAGCTTAACGGATGGAGAAGCTATCGGGTTCTCAGACTCTCTGATGTGAAACAGCTATTATTAGTATTTCACTATAAACTTTTTAATATATAAACATATTCATGGTATTGACTCTATACCTATAGAAAACCCTGACTAATATAGCTACTCATGCTTCTATGGAAGTCACTTTTAAAATACTTATTTTATATTTTGATATTATAATATAATTGCATTATTTTCCCTGCCCCATTCTTCCCTCCAAACACTTCCATATAGCTTCAAACTCATATCATGTGTGTGTGTGTGTGTGCATGTTCGTGCCTGTGTATGTTTAATATGATATATAATTTATATAAACTTATGTAATATACATATATATATATATATATATATATATATATATATATATATATTCTTTGCTCAGTATATGGTTACCTCTATATGTTTGGAGGCTGACCATTTAATATTGGATAACTAACTGCCCTGGGGAAGACTATTCTTTCCTTAGTTGCCTATAGTTATTTGTATGAGATAGTGCCTCCTGAACATTCTCCACTCCATGTTAGCCTTGTCTATTGCTGTTATCCTTATTCAGGTCATGTTTAAGCTGTCATGTTGGTGAGACTTTATGTATGTAGCTTCTGACGTTCTGAAGAGACACAATCACACAGCAAACCCCGCTCCCCAACCCCAGTATCTCTGGTTCTTACAGTCCTTCTGCCTCCTCTCCTGAAAGGATCCCTGAGCCTTAGATACAGGAAGCAATAGACTCACTACACCGATGGTGATCTTCCAGCTCCTTAAAGGTTGTGTGCTGTCCGTGGTGCTGAAGTAGCTTGCTGCGGGTGGGCTCTGATCCATATTATAGAGACCGTTTAGATTGTGGTTGGCAAGAGCCAATTGGAATTTCACGTGTCTGTGTGTTGTCACCAAGTTAAATATGCGGACTGAGAGAGCTGGTAATCCTGGCCTACTTCTCTAGAAGAAGCTTGTGCCTCCCTTTTTGCTCCTATGTTTACTTTCTATTTTGTAGGCAGAGTGCACAAGTCCCTGGTTCTTTAAAAGCTTCTTTATTGGTTTTATTTTTATGTGTAAAGTGGGGCTTGTGTATGGTATTCTGATGTGTGGAGGTCAGAGGACAACTTGCAGGAGTCAGTTCTCTCCTCCCACTGTGTGGGTCTCAGTGATCGAGCACAGATCACGATTACATGACTGGCAGCTAATGCCTTCATCCAGCACACTGGCCTCCTGGCGCTTTCACTTAGAACAAAATGGAGTTCAGTGAAAATGTCTGTGGGTGTTTTTCATTTTTTCAGTTATTTCTCAGATTTCTAGTTAACAACAACAAAAAAAATTCACTGTTGTCATCGTCTTGGCTGAGATCTGTCACTCATTCCAGACTTGATCACCTGCATCCTACCACATATAATCAGCTTCAGGTAAGAGGAATTAACTTCAAAAAGTTTAATTTCAAATCAAGGGCAGGAAAGGGGGATGAGAGGCTTGTAGATGGGTGCTGTAAACTGTATCCTGAGGGTTGTCTACAAAGCAAACTCAATCAAAGTGCACTTTTAAGGTTTCCAGTAGCAAAAAATTAGCAAGGCATGGCTGCATAGTTTTGTACTCTTGGCACTCAGGAGGCTGAGACAGGAAAAGTATGAATTTTAGGCCAGCTTTGGTTCATGTCAAGACTCTGTCTTAAAAGCAATTGAGAGCAACAAGAGAGCAAATGCTCTAAGCTACCTGTTTTGAATGTAGGTATGTCATAAAAGCAAATTCTTGTTTAAATGAGAAGAAAAGTCAGTTTTGACTTTTGTTCCAGAGAGAAGAATCACTGTTCCCCAAGCAAAGGAGGTCAGAACAAAAGCAAGGCAGCACCAAGAATGACTGGGCATTTTTATCTTCAAACTACTATTTCCATTGTCAAGTACTTACTTCAGTTACAGGAGCAGCATCTGAGACACCTACAGTAAGTCCTCTGCTGCTTCTTATTGTAAAGGGAAACATGCATGCACACACCACCAACTCATACACATATGCATACATATCCACATGCTCACACATGTACACATGCACCTACACATGCATACACTCCACATATATGCATGCATTCATTCATGTACACATTGCATAAACATGTTCACATACACATGCACATATACATTCACATACAAAAACATCCAAACACATGCAATATGCAAACATGTGCACACCTACATATGCATCTAGTAATGCATATATATGCATATCCATATCCATCCATCCATAGACACATACACACAGGCACATACATGTATATACATGCACACATGTGTATATAAACTTATGTGTATATAAGTTTACACATGCACATATACACATGAACATACACACATGCATACATAAACTTGTACACACCTGCACAATGCACTTTCCTTGAGATGAGAAAGCTGAGCTGGTTGTGTTCTGTCTTCAGTTCTCCTTCTCACCTTCTTGAGCTATTCAGTCACAAGGTCATGTTCTCTGCTCCACCATAAATCTCCTAAGTGATGCAGTGGAAGAATTATGAAGATACTGCAAGCCTAGGCTTAGACTCTAAACCTCCTGAATTGAAATCTACTGCTCAAAGGCTTAGCTACCTTAGACAGATTTCTTAGCCAAAAAGTTATCTAAGTAGGCCTGTGATCTCAGCTACTTGAGAGGCTGTGGTAAGACCACAAGTTCAAGGCCTGCCTGAGCTTTAGGATCAGTTCAGTATCAGGCTGTGAAACAGCAAAGCCCTCAAAAGAAAAAGTCAAAAAAGGATTGGTGCCGCTCAGAGATAGAGCAACTATTAAAACACACACAATGCTCTGGGTTCAATTCCTAGCACCAACATGAATAAATACATAAATAAACATTACCAGCATTAAATGAGGAAGTTATGGTACCAGTTTATAAGACTGTTGGGGAAGGAGGTTTAGGTTGTTTCCATTTTCTAGCTACTTTTAACAGAGGAAGTGAACATGGCCGAAGTGTCTGTGGAGTAGGATGAAAGTCCTCTGAGCATATGTCAAGGAGTGCTATAGCTGAGTCATATGGTACATTTATTTTAATTTTTGAGGACCCTATACACTGACTTCTGCAGTGACTATACCAATCTGCCCTCTCACAAACAGCAAAGGAACTTTCTTTGCCTATAACCTCTCCAGCTTTTATTGTCAGGTGTTCTGTTGAAATGGCCATTCTTGCTGGAGTAAGATGAAATATTTCAGAGTTGCTTTAATTTCACTAATTGCTAATGATGCTTAACATTTTTAAAGGTATTTCTTAACCATTTTTATTTCTTTTATTGAGAAGTTTATTTTGATCCCTAGCCTATTATTAAGATCATTTGTTTCCTTGACTGTTGTTTGTTTTGTTTTTTGTTTTTTTTTTATATTCTAGATATGAATATTCTATCAGATGTGTAGCTGCAACAATTCTCTTTCACTCTATAGCTGTACAGAATCACTTATAATTTTATGAGGTTCCATTTGTCAATTGTTGAACTTGATTACACACACACACACACACACACACACAGTAGAATACTATTCAGCTATAAAGAAAAATGAAATCACGAAATTTGCAAATGAATAGATGGATCTACAAACAATTATAGTGAGTGAGGCCACCTAGACTCAGAAAGACAATCTATGTTTTTTTTTCATCTGCAGTTACTATCACTAAAACTTCAGATATTATTTTAAAATGGGGAGTTACCAAAGAAATGGACCATGGAGGTTGGATTGAGAGGGAAATAGCAGGATGCATATGATATGAACAGAATGGAAAAAAGGGGAGGGAGATTCTAACTTAGAATTGGGGAGGGAGGTCAGTACAGAAGAGCAAGGAAGGAGGGACAAACATGCAGGCTGTTTTATAAAGAGCCAAGGAATTATATTATTTTATATTTACTTAAAAGTTATATACAATAGATAAATACACATCATACATACATACATACATACATACATACATACATACATGAAGCTATGATACTTGGACTGACAACACTCCCCAGAAGAACCATAAACTAACAAAAATCCTAATACCAGTCATAAGAAGAGAGCCCCTTGAATCACCGGTGGGCCAGGGTAGTGTAAATAACTCTAGGGTATTATTGTTACCTTGGATGGTTCTCAGAGGGTGAAAGTGAGCTCCTATTGCTGAAGACACTGCATATTTAGGGCACAGGTCTGGAATGATTTGAACTGGAGCTAAACTGAACTCCACCTTCTTGTGGTCTAGCCTCCATAGTACCAGAAAGCACTATGTAAGGTGCCAAGGGCGGGAAACAATTAATAGTTCTTCCCAGCTGTGACACCTATGATACAAGGCTATGATCAGCATGGCAAAAGATTCATAAAGGTATAGTGGTGGCATTCACAGGCTGGTGACAACAACAGCTGTCTAAGTGAACTTAAGGCATCCCAAGAGGGAAATCATGCCTGTTACTAGAAACCTAGTGAATGTCCCAGGGCTAGAGAGGTCGTAATTCTTAGATGAGCATATACTAGCCTCACTTGGCTAGGTCAGCAGAATTCCTTAACTATATTCTAAACCTTATTCTTTTACCCACAGACAAGTGAAACTATCACCCCTTTAAAAAATCTTCTTTATATAGTAAGTCAAGATCATTACAAATGATCACAATTGATCACAATGCACAGATCAATGAGTCATGGAAGCCCAGCCCAATTGATTACATCTGTAGTCCAGATACAGCATCTATGATTTGGGGGTTCCAGCATGGCTCTAGGAATGGTGTAACATGGTTTCTTGCCCCTAGAGCAGAGCCAGCAGGGCATTGGCCTCCATGAGTGTTGACAGTTGTTGGGCATAAGTCTTATTTGTATGATAATGTACATATTTCCTCATTTCTCCTTTGAGGAATGTCCTTCCTGTTAACTTTAATGATTATAACCAGATTTAATGATTTAATGATTATAACCAGAGACCTGGAGGTGAAGGTGTGGCTAATGTCTTAGCAAAATGGTAAGTGCTGGGACCTTCAGGACAGCCCTTAAAGAAATGGGAAAGAACTCTAAAAACATGAGTCTGAAAATATATAATTTCTCAGCTATGCAAAATGTAAGAATGCAATATGAATTATATGAGGGGCCTCACAGACCTAAAAGAACAGAGGCAGCTACACTATGAGCCAGCTTGTCAGAAAGATACAAAGACAGGTAGATAACAAATGCAGGCAGATTCCTGAGGTCAGGGTCAGCCTAGGACAGAGCTGATTAAGGTGCAGATATGGTTAATGGTAATCTCAGGACAAGGTCCCACCCAGCTAAATTTATAAAGACAGCCAGATCTCTGATCTTTTTATAGTGTCAAAAAAAAAAAAAAAAAAAAAGAAAAGAAAAGAAAAAAAGAAAAGAGAAAGTACTTGCTATCCTTTTCCTAAGAGTCAAGGGGTCATGGAATGCTGATTTCTGGGATGGTCAACAGGGAAGCTGGAATAAATAACCAAATTGTTATATAAATAAAAACTGTACTTTTGGTCTGTGAGAAATGTTAGCAGAAAGTGATAACTAATCTTGTTTTTTTCTTCTAGTGAGAGCTGAGCTGTCTAGAGACCTCTGAAGAATGAACCCAGCTCTTCAAGATTTTTTTTTTTTCTTAACAGGATTTTTGATTTTAACTGGAAAGTCCATGGAGAGAAAACACAGCTCTTTTAAAAATTTTCATAGCTCTTTTGTAATTTTTGGTCAGAAATTCTAAGAATTACTTAGAGAGCAAACACAGCTCCTTTAGAATGTTTTCTAGCAGCTATCCAGAGAAGGTTTTCTGAAAAAAAAAAATGAACACTGCTCTTTTAGAATTTTTTATGGCTTTTTGATTTTGACCGGAAAACCCAAGGATTACTTTTAGAACTTTCCTAACAGAATTTATGACTTGGTTGGAAGATCCAAGATTTTTTTTTTATAGCAGCTTTTCTGACTTTGGTCAGAAAACTCATGATCTATCCAGAGAGCTTCTAGACTTTTAACTAGCAGAGAGAGTTGCCTCAACCAGAGGGAGCTGTCTTGAGCAGAAAGTTATGTCTCAACCAGAGAGTTGTTGTTTTTTTTTTTTTTTTTTTTAATGACAAGAAAAAGTTGTTGAGAGCAGAACAGAATACACTGAGAGAACAATCTGAAAAGCTGTCTCAAGCAGACTACAGAGCTAAGAGCTATCTACAGAGAGCTGCCTAAGGAGCCAGAACATAGGCCTTCAGCTTAGACTGCCAGACATTTGTTTTTGGTCCCAGACACTCATTCTCTCAGGAACCTGAACCTAGCCAAGACTGGTCCTTGGCAGCTAAGATCAAGGAAAGGGATGTGTCAAGATTGTAAGAGCCAGAAAGACTGCTGTGAAACAGTCTGTCCTAGAAATGGAAGCATAAACAAGACCTAAGTAGTGAGTGTATCAATAGATGTGATAACGCAAAAGGGAGAAGAATCTCACAGGACCCCACTCCTAAACAAAGCACTGTAGACAGCTAATGACTGCTGAGCTATGGAGAATTAGCTTCTTCAAGAGATGAGCCCCTGTTTCCCTATCTAATACAAAATAGTCAGCCCTGAAGCTGTATACATACAAACAGCAAGACTGTCCTCGGCGGGTTGTAATCACAATAATGATCAAAGAAAAAGAAGCTATCAGTTTGAGAGATAAACATGGGAGAAGGTTGAGTGAAGGCACTAGTGCTGGAAAGAAAAGGAAGAGAAAAATGGTGTAACTGTATTTTAATTTAAAATTATATTTTAAATAAAAATTAACAAATAAATAAATAAAACAAAACAATGAACATAGGGCCTCATAGAGTCTGAACTAGCAATCAAGAAACTTACACGGTTTATGCTAGGTTTTCTACATATTTCACTGTTTAGCTTGCTGTTTTTGTAGGATTCTTACTAACTCCTAACAGTGAGGACTGTCTCTGACTTTTTGCCTGCTCTTGGGCCCCTTTTCCTCCTACTGGGTACCCATGTATAGCCTTGATATGAGAATTTGTGCCTAGTCTTATTGTATCTTGTCATGCTGTGTTCAGTTGATATCACTGGGAGGCCTGCTCTTTCCTGAAGGGAAACAAAGGAGGGTCAGCTGCTGGGTG
Source organism: Arvicanthis niloticus (assembly GCF_011762505.2). NCBI lineage: Eukaryota > Metazoa > Chordata > Mammalia > Rodentia > Muridae > Arvicanthis > Arvicanthis niloticus. The sequence continues at coordinate 101,714,962 of NC_047663.1, forward strand.
AAATCTCTGATGACAATGGGACAAAGCAGGCACCAACAATACAACAGAATATTGTTTCACTGACTCTTTCTTGATAGTCATATTTGGTTATATATCCAACTTCTAGCTCCTGGCCATCCAGGCAATATTGGGCATGGGTTCCCTCTCCTGGTATAGGCCTCAAGTTAGACCAATCATTGGTTGGGCAATTTGCAAGTTCCAACCAGCACATCTTGCATGCAGGGCAGATATACATTGAAGGTTTTATGGGTTGGTGTGGCAGCCCACCACTGGAAGCCTTGTCTGGGGTCTTAGCTTTTCATTGCCATGAACAGACACTGTGACCAAGCAAGTCTACTACAGAAAAACATTTAATTAAGCTAGCTTACAGTTCAGAAGTGTAATCAATTATCATTACGGTATGAAGCATTTTAGCAGGTAGGCACACATGGTGCTGGGAAGGTAGCTTACAATCCTGTATTTGGATCCTTAGGCAGCAGGAACAGAGAAAGTGAGCTACTGGGCCTCACTTGAGTTTTTGAAACCTCAAAGCCTGTGACACACTTCCTCCAACAAGGCCACATCTCCAGTAATGCCACTCCACATGGGTATATAGGGGATGTTTTCATCCAAACCACCACACCTGCTTACAGAAGATGGCCGGTTCAAGTCCCATATCATTCTTTCCAAGAATGCACTCGAGCATCATTGTCAGAGGTTCCAGGAAGTTTCCACTGCATTAGGTTTCCACATTATCCCTCAGATGCCCCCAAATTCCAGTCCTATCTCCTCATGCTCTCTCCCTCTGTCCCTCCTTCCTGTACCCGATCACTCCTGCTCCTATCCCCATCTGTCCTCAGTCCGCCCACAAAAATCTATTCTATTTCCCCTTCCCAGGAAGGTCCATGTGCCCCCCTTAGTACCCCCGTTGTTACTTAGTTTCTCTGGGTCTGTGAATTGTAATGTGATTATTTCTTACTTAACAATTCATATTTACTTAGAAGTAAGTATCATCATGTTTTTTCTATGTCTGGGTTACCTCACTCAGGATGACTTTTTAACCATCTCAATCTATTTGCCTGCAAATTTCATGATTTTCTTATTTTAACAGATGAGTAATACTACATTGTGTAAATGTACCACCTGTTCTTTATCTATTCTTCAGTTGAGGGACATCTAGATAGTTTGTTTCTTTATTTGTTTGTTTGGTTAGTTTTTTTTAGGTAGGCACTTAGTCTTATGAAATTTTAGTTTAACACCACTTTCATCATGTCCTATAAGCTAAGTTATTTTATATATGCATTTTCATTACATTCCAGGCACTCTTTAGTTACTTTATTTCTGCCTCGACCCAGTAGCAATTCAATAGAGAGTTAATCAGTTTTCATAAGTAATAGGGTTTCTGTTGTTGAAATCTGGCTTTAATCTGTAGTGGTTTGGTAGGATGTAGAGGTTAATTCATTTTCCTTATATCTATTGTGTCTTGCTTTATGACCAAATATGTGGTCAAATTTGGAGAAAGTTCCTTTAGGTGTTGAGAAGGAGGTATATTCTTTTGTGTTTGGGTGAAATGTTTTGTAGATATCTGATAAGTCCATTTGGCATATACTGTCTGTTTGCTCTAGAATTTCTCTTTAGTTTTGGTCTGGATGACCTGTTCATTGGTGAGTATGTATGTGTATTGAAGTCTCCCACTATCAATGTGTGAGGGTTGATGTGTGATTTAAGCATTAGTAATGTTTCTTTTACAAATGTGGGTGGTAGTAGTGGTGGTGATATGTATGTGTCTGTATGACTAAGCATGTGCATACGTGTGTGTGTGTGTGTGTGTGTGTGTGTGTGTGTGTAATTTCCCTTTTGATTTTCCTATTCTGAGGTTATTTATTTGATGTGCTTCTATGGTTGTAGTTAACCTTGTTTTAGGTTGGAGTTTAGCTCGTAGCACCTTCTGCAATGATGGATAAATGTTGCTTACGTTTGGCTTTATTATGGAATGTCTTATTTTCTCTGTCTATGGTAATTGAAAGTTTTACTGTGTATAGTGTTCTGACTTGACATTTGTGGTCCCTTATATCCTGCAGGACATCTCTTTAACCCTTTTGCTTAGAGTCTCCATTGAGAAGTAGGGTGTAATTCTAATAGGTCTACCTTTATATGCTACTTGACACTTTCCCCTTTGAGCTTTTAATATTCTTTCTTTGTTCTGTATGTTTAGTGTTTTGATTATTATGTGGCAAGAGAACTTTCTTTTCTGGTCCAATCTATTTGGTGTTCTGTATGCTTCTTGTACCTGTATAGGCATCTCCTTCATTAGGTTAAAAATTTTTTTCTATGCTTTGGCTGAAAATATTTTCTGGGCCTTTGAGCCAGGGTTTTTCTGCTTCTGTTCTTACATTTTCTTACATTTCCCATTATTCTTACATTTGTTCTTTTCATGGTGTCCCAAATTTCCTGGATGTTTCTAGCTTTATCATTTTTTTGACTGATATGTCTATTTCATCTACAGAACCTTCAACACCTGAGATTTTCTTTTTCATTTCTTATATTCTATAGGTGATACTTGATTTTGTAGTTCCTGATTGCTTACCTAGATTTTCCCTTTCTGGAATTCCCATGGTTTGGTTTCTTTATTGCTTCTCTTTCCATTTCTAGGTCTTGAACAGCTTTATTTATTTCCTTCAGCTATTTTTTCTGTGGTTTCTTGGCTTTCTTTAAGGGAGTACCTCATTTCCTCCAATTTTTTAGTTTGTCTTTTACTCAATTTAAGGGATTTATTTACTTCTTTAAGGACCTCTATTATCTTCATAAGATTGATTTTAAGGTCATTTTCTTGTACTTTAGCTGTGTTGAAATATTCAGGGCTTGCTGTGGTGAGATATCGGGGCTCTGGTAGTGGCATGTTGCCCTGGCTATTGTTGATTATATCTTTATGCTGCCCTCTAGGCACCAGAGTTTGGGGTAATTATAGGTCTAGGTGCTGATTTCTGGGTTTGTCTTGTTGAATGGGTGTTTAGTTTCTTGGTTTCTATTTCCTCTCTGGTCTTCTGGACTATGTAGCCTGTTCTTGGGAAGTTGTAGGTCTCCACCCTATTTGGGGGCTGGACTTCTGTTTGCCAGCATGGTCTCTTGTCCATTCTTGTCTTCGCTCAGTTAGAGTTGGGGGCTATGACATGGTGATGAGGAGGGGACGGGGGATTAGGAATAGTGTCTGGGCTCTGTTTACCAAGCTAGTGAAGAATGTCTGTGGGCTGGTGGCCTTCCTGGAATTCTGGCATCCTGTGTGGCTTCTAATCCAGCAGGGAGTCTCTGGACCTGAGTTGGGGGCTGATACAGAGTGAAGAGGTGAGGAATAGGGATTGCGAATAGTGTTGTGGGGTGAGGGCAGTGTTTTTGTTACATCTCTTTGCTTGTTTCTTACCTTACTCTTAGGATATCCATTTGTCCAGATGCCTTCTGAAACTTCCTAATGACTGTCCCTGTCTCTGGTTTATTTCCCATATTCCAGTTTCTTCTCCCACTGTACAGCCAAAAGCAAAGTGTCATTCTTTATTCTCTTCTGATTTTACTTTGAAGTCTATTTTAATAGATATTATTAAGATAGCAATGTCTGTATTGTTTTTCCATCCTTTCACTATCAGGGGGCTCCACTGACAACAGACACATGGATTTTGTTTATTAATCTATCCAACTGAATTTCATCCTGTGCCTGGGGAATTAAGGCCACTTATTTATAAGTAAATAAATTAGAATAATACTGCCTTTGTAGGGCCTACAGCTGCTAATTTCTTGGCATCAGGTTTATGAATTCCACAGATGGGATATTATTTTCCTCTTCTGATTTTCCCATATGACTCAATTTGGGCAACTTAATGAAGCAGACTGATGATGTTTCTTCTCTCTCTCTCTCTCTCTCTCTCTCTCTCTCTCTCTCTCTCTCTCTCCATCTCTCTTTCTTTTCCCTGGCCTTCCTAGAACTCATTATGTAGACCAGGCTGACCTTGAACTACAGAGATCTGCCTGCCTCTGCCTCCCTAGTACTGAGATTAAAGTCATGTGCCCTCATGCCTGTATATGTGTTGCTTTTTAACTGAGGCCTTAAAAGGCTTCATGTTATTTTGTTAAATCCCTTATATCTTTTTCACCAGACTCGGAAAGGGAACTTTTACTACATATGTAATGTTAGAAGAAGGGGAGTGGTAGGTAAAGTAGCACTCCATGTTAAGTCAGAATGGCTAAAACAACTCACCACAAATGCTGCCAAGGATGTCATTAAAGAGAAACCATCATTCACTGTTGGTGGAATGGTGAACTGATGTAGCCACTATTTAAATAATTATGATGAATTCTCAAAAATCTAAAAAGAAACCTACCATATGGCCTAGCTATACCACTATCCCAGTCCGTGGCATATTCTCAAAGCTATGTCCTACTTTGTAGGTGATAGCTCATATATAGTCATTGCTGCTAGGTTCACAATAGCTAGGTGTCTTAGTTAGGGTTACTACTGCTGTCATGAAACACCATGACAAAAGCAATTTGACAGGAAAGAGTTTATTTGACTTATGCTTCTACATCATTGTTCATCACAGAAGGTAGTCAGGACAGGAACTTTTACTGGCTAGCTCACTATGGCTTGCTCAGCCTTCATTCTCATAGAACCTAGAACTAGAAGCCCAGGGGTGGCCCCACCCACAATGGGCTGGGTCCTCCCCCATCAATCACTAATTAAAAAAATGCCTTGCAAGCTTGCCTGATCTTATGGAAACATTTTCTGAATTGGTTTCTCTCCTTTCAGATTACTTTAGCTTTTGTCAAATTGGCATAAAGCTAGCCAGCATACCAGGAAATAGAAACAAATGTTCTTCAACTATTTATTAGATTATAAAAATGTGGCAACTACATAAAATAAAATATTATACTATTGTAAAGGAAAACGAAGTTGTAGGCAAATGAGTAAAACTCTAAAACTCTATAGTGAGTGAGGAAAACCAAACTCATAGAAAACACCAAATGTTATCTCTTATTTGAGGATTGTGATGGTTAGAATAAGAATGGGCCCCACAGGCTCATACAGTAGAATGCTTACTCATCAGGGAGTGGAAGGCTTTGACAGGATTAGGAGGATTAGGAGACATAGCCTTGTTGAATGAAGTGTGTCACTTGGGGTGGGCTTTGAGGTTACAAAAGCTCATATCAGGCACAAAGTCTTTCTCTCTGCCCACAGCTCAGGATGTAAAGCTGTCAACTATGCTTCAGCATCTGCCTGCATGCCCCCATGCTCCCTGCCATGAAGAAAATGGACTAACCTCTGAAACAGTTAGCAAGGCCACAGTTAAAAGCTTTCTTTGGTAAGTTGCCTTGGTCGTGATATCTCTTCGCAGCAATAGAACAGTAATACAAGGATTCTAGATCCAAATCTTCAGATATCAATATAACCTCCAGATACAACCTGAAATAGCTGCCTCTGAACCAGGACAGTAGAAAAGTCCCATGGATGGGGAGGGTGAAAATGAAGCTCTAGAGAGGGGAATGTAAAAGACAGGCAACATCACCTGATAAATACAGCCAGGGTTTACCTCTGGAGTGCTCTCTCTCTATCTCTGAAAAACGTATTTTTTCTTCTACCCAAAATTCTTCTCAAGTTGTATAAACAGAATCACAAGCCATGTCTTGTTGGCATGGGCTGGGACCCCTTGAGCCCATGTCAGCCCACTATGTGTGAGGTAGGAAGCTGAGGATTTGTCCTCACACCATGCTTGGTAACTTGAGAAGTGCCTCTGGGGGCTGGAGAGATGGCTCAGTGGTGAAGAGCACTGGCTGTTCTTCCAAAGGTCCTGAGTTCAATTCCCAGCAACCACATGGTGGCTCATAACCATCTGCAAAGTGATCTGATGCCCTCTTCTGGTGTGTCTGAAGACAGCTACAGTGTACTCATATACATTAAATAAATAAATAAATAAATAAATCTTAAAAAAAAAAAAAAAAAAAAAAAAGAGAGAAGTGAGAGAAGTGCCTCTGGTCCTTGCCTGGTTTGTAACTGCCAGATTCATACTATGAAATCCAGTGTACCTGTTCTCATGCTTTCACCAGAGACACTAATGAAGCCTTTATTTGATTGAAAGCCTTGCCTTTCTTCCCCACCATTGCCAAACTTGAAAAAAAGGAGACATCATTTTCCCCTCTGTAAAATTCTCCACTCTTCATCTTATTTGGAAGAAACAGATGCTAGGATTTCTGAAGGTGGAAAATAAGTGGTTACATCCTAAAGTTATAAATTTTTAGCATTTTATGTAACAAATCCTGGCATTATTTACCCATTTATATTATCTAGAGGGTTGTTGTTTGGTGAGCCTTCTGCTTCCTGAAGAGTGAGTATACACACACACACACACACACACACACACACACACACACACACACACACAGGGAGAGAGAGAGAGAGAGAGAGAGAGAGAGAGAGAGAGAGAGAGAGAGAGAGAGAGAGAGGTGGGATGTAGCATATTGGGTAAAACACTGGGAATGTGGCATATGACCCTGAATAAGAAGGACATACATTCTGTCTGTTGAACTAAACATCATATCCATGGCCATAAGGCACACTGCTTATTAAAACCTTCATGTAACTTACAATATTATTTCCTTATGACCCCCATAGGCTCACATGAAATGTCTCTAGTAGGTGATATAGACTTATTAGAGGAAGTGTGTCACTGGGGGTGCAATGAGCTTTGAGATTTCAGAAGTTCAAGCCAGGCCCAGTGTTAATCTCCCTTCTTGTTGCTTGTGAGTCCAGATGTAGGATTCTCAGCTAACTTTCAGGCACCATGTTTGCTGACATGATGTCATGCTTCATGGCAAAATGGACTAAACCTCTGAACTATAAGGCAGTCCCAATTAAATGCTTTCCTTTTAAAGAATTGTCTAATCATGGTATTTTTTTCACAGCAATAAAAACCTTAACTAAGCCATTTATGTTTAACACATGATCATTATTTTTAAAATCACCTGAAAAAGTACAAAAGAAATAATAATTTAAAAACCAGAGGCATTTTCATTTCTCTCTGATAGTTATGCTCTTACCAGCTTGACATACAGACCTCCATGCACCATGTAGACTTACTTACGCTCTTTATAAATACTACTACCCCTGTGTTTGTTTTCTGTTGATGCGACAAATGCCATGACCAAAAGCTACTTGGGCAGCAAAGGATTCATTTCGTCTGGTGATAGTCCATCAGTGAGTATAGCAAGGGTGGGAGCTCAAGTACACACTGAAGCAGAAATTCTGCAGGAATGCAGATTACTGGCTCACTCCCAAACAGCCTTTTAATGCAGCCCAACAATGGGTACAACTCTTAATCAATGCATCAATTAATGATTAAGACAGTTCCCTTCAGAGAAAGATCACAGGACAATCTGATTTAGGTGTTTTTAAATTGAGGGTAAGCTCTTCCAGCTTGTGTCAAGTTGAAGATAAAAACTTAACAGCATCCTCAAAGAATTAAAAGTGAAATGCCATGTGCCTCTTTAACACACAAGTGTTTTCCAATAGTTTCATCCATTTCCTGTGGATGGAGCCTGGGCAACTGCTACCTTCTCCCCTGCAAAGGGTGATCTTAACTGCTTTCTTTCCATTCTCTAAGTCTCATGTTATTACCTGAGATTAGTCCTATGAGTCAAAATTTTGAGCCAAGGAAATGGATAATTTAAGACTCTTGATAGTTTTACCATATCATTTTAGGATATTAATATAAATTGCATTGCAGAGATTTGGGGACCAATTTAACAAGGGCATGCAGTTGGAATTTCCCAATTTCTTTGGAAACCATAAAACAGATGAGGGGCCAAGGGTGCCTGGAATGCCATGGGCATCTGAAACACAGCAGTTGGAGACAGTGTTCCCAGATAGGTACATGAATACAGTGATACATAGTCATACTTACATTTAAAGGATGTAATGGACATAAAATTCTTAGTCAATAAAGGACTAGCTTCAGGAAAAACAGTAAGGCAGTTGCAATGACTGTTGGCTTCAGCTTCCTGGAAGTCAGAGCAAGACAAGGAAGCAGAGCTTTAAGTGCTGTCCAGCTCAAGGAGAAAGCTGGCAATACTTTTGAATGTGTTCCATGAAATGAACCTGTGCAAATATCAGAAAGTGAATTTAGTGGACCTGTTCAACCCAATGGCTTGCTGTTCTTCACTCACAGAGATGTTACTTTCTATGTAGAAACACATCAGCTTCCTGGGACATAACTTTGCAGATGCCCTAGAAGCTGAGGTGATGGAGACTGTAATGGATCCTACTGATCAGGAAGAGACTAACCAGTGTCCCCAGCATTGAATCCCCTTGTAAACTCCAATATTCTGTTCATAAGGATTCATGACTATATCAATTATCAGTGGTCGAATTGTTAACAGTAAAAAAAATAGTATCTCAAAAATACTGAGTGTATCCCAGGAAATGTGCTAAAAGCTTTCGTTAGATGCTCATCTTGTGATCACCAAGACAATCTGGAAGCTGTATTATCACTGTGGAAAACAAAACAGACAAGGGAGCCAGGAGTGCCCAGAAAACAGAGCAGAATCAGGGCTCAGTACTCTAAGTTCTCATAAGTAACTTCCCCTGGATTCCAGCATTCAAAAGTGGCAAATGTGGGATTTGAATCCATTTTTGTCTAAACATAGGGCTTAAGCTCTTGACTGACACATTGTGTGCTCTCTAGCACTGCTGGAGCCCCACAGGTCAGAGAAAGCGTGTACTTTATCTGGCGTGACAGTGATTTGTAGGCTTTGGAAGAGTTTTTCAGTTCAGTAGACTCCTGGAAAGAAGAGTCCCAAACTTCCATGTAGCATATCCTGTCTACCATGCTGAGGTCTGGCCTAATTATGGCTTTTAGAACAATGGGAAGTTGGTGAGAAGTGCACGTGCATCTTCCTTCTACACATCACTGGGTTCTGGTTACAGGCAGAGTGGGAAGCTGTCTGCATGGGTTACCTGGATGCCTGTCTCCAGTCCACTCAGCTTAAATGAGTAGTCTTGCTGGTTCCTTTTGGAGCCGACATAACAAGGCAAAGACAGTTGTGCATGGGGACTGGAAGGGAGCTACTCAGGGCAGGCTAGTGACTTCCTGACCAGCCACCAGTGGCCAGCCCAGCTCTGCCTCTCCATCTGCAAATACACTGATACCACTCCTTTGATTGCACTGAACTGCTTTGTGGCCAAAGGTCTAAAGATCCCCTTGCCTAGAGCCCTCTAGTATTTATCTCACAAATGTAGCTGTTCTTCTAAAGGAACATTTAGATCATAGGAAACTTAGCAACTCACGGTCTCTTGACAACCTCCTGAAGTGGCTATGAACTTTCTCTCCCCTTTATGGATGAAGAAGCTGAGGCCTTGAGGTATTACATAACTTACCCAAACTCATACAGCTGGTAGGCACCAGAGCTGGAGCTCCACCACTGATCGGGGCTGTGGAACTACATGTCATAGAAATGAATATGCATGCCCAATCCCCAAGTGTTATTCTTCTGTAAAATCATGCCTCAGTGTCCTCATCTGCACCCTGCAGATGCTACTCCAGAAAGGGGTGTGGTTTTCCTGAAGTTACATCTCCCCTAATCACACCTTCCATCTGCACCTGTATCCAGCTCCCCGTACTTCAAAGCCATCCAGCTCTTCTCCTCCCCCAGGATGTGAAATTGCACCTTGATCCAAGTAAAATGAGATGTAAGGTGCTGGCTGGAGTAAGAACAGAGCTCAACAGCAGGCTTGCTCACTTTTCTCCCTGGTACTCCTGCATGCCAAGATGGGCTGCCTTCCTGGACCAGACTGGGTGGATCTGCTCCACCCCCAGATTCCGTTTGAGTGGGATGCCATGATGCAAGGAGCTGCAAGGGGAAGCCAGCTCCTCTTCAGCCCTTTGGGGAGTTCCTCTGCAAATATAATTGTCTTTTCCTGTCTTTACCCTCAAACTAGTTAGTGCATCTTGGGCCCCCTAGGAGAAGTCAGAAAGGACATGGCTCACATCCTGTCCTACCTGTCCTGTGGCCTATGAGCCCCATAAGCAGGATGTGGAGTCAATCTTTGAAATTTTCATTGTTGAACTAGGCATCAGAACCCCATTAGGACAAACCCAGTGGTGGCTGAGAAGCAGCTATAACAAAGGGGTTTAATTTGAAGGGATCAATTCAACTGGATCCTGGGGAGTCTGTTTGGAATCAATAAATGTGCCATATCACTGTCTCTTGTCTCTACGATCTCCCTTGCTGCCTCTAGTCAAGGGGAAACTATCCAAAGGGACTAAGCTTCAGTACAGAGAAGTGTAGATCCTGCCAATTGCAAAGAACAGGGTGCATCTCAGTCCTGAAATTAACATTTTTCCATGTGCCTCTGTTTCTTACTTCTCTTCCCTCCCCTCCCCTCTTGGTCCTCTGGTCTCCCATGATCCCCTTTCCTCTTAACAACCAGATACTCATTTCCCTTTAAGAATCCCTTGATATTTCTTGAGAATCTATATACATGCACGAGTCAGTCTACCGCTGCTATGCCTTATAGGCCTATGCTTTCCATGCTTGGAAACAGCGCTGGTGATACTTTGAAGGTTATGACATTTGTAGGAGGCAAGGACTCTCTGGTAGAAGGAAGTAGGTCACTAGGGCCTTTGTAGGTGAGTAGCTTGGCTCTGAAGCCCACTATTCTCTGACTCTTGGTCCTCCAGGATGTGAAGAATTTCTACTGTAACCTTCTACTGGCTGGAGTTCTACCACGCCTTCCCTGCCATGAAGGATTTGAACTCCTGAAACTGTGAGCCTTTAAGTTGTTTCCAACATGTATTTCATCACAGTGATGAAAAGGAACAGGACACATGGGAGTCTGTCAGTGCTCCAAGCCTGAGTTTACTGTAGAAATGACTATGAGAATTGACGATGCTAGTTGTCTTAGTAGAGCCTAGATGGCATTGACGTTGGATCTGTTGAGGCTCAAAATGGTATCTGGTTCTAACATCTAACAACCAAATACCCAGGAAGAATAACTGAGGCCCTCTGGGCCATGTTCTATCCAAGCAGGACCTTAGCCTGAGTGAGACAGAGCTGCCTCCTTCTTCCCCATCACGACAGTATGGTTTTCTCCTCCACCAGGAGGCTCAAGGATGAGGGTCCCAATTGAACTATTTCCTTCTTGAGCATCATGCATTGAACATTCCCCAGGGTGAATCTACTCCTCCAAAGGTGATCTCATCTTCTCCAAGTGGCCCTCCCTAAGGGACAATGACTGTGAAATGGAAAAAAGTGTTCTGTTTTTCCATGTGTGCAGAGGAAATATCAGTAAGTTCCTTGGGAGGTAAAACATAGAGACAGGATCACTTCTACTTTGGCATATACTCTCCTGATTTCAGAGTGTTCATTCATCATGGTGTGAAGGGTGTGATGGAGCATCACACTTGTACCACCGCAGTCAGTAAGCAGAGGGCTGCGATGCCTATGTACACTGACTTCCTCTTCTTTTCTTTGCTGTACCTTCTGAGCCAGCCTTTGAGGGTGCTGCTGCCTAATTTCACGTGAGGTTTTTCCTCAGTTAAACCTCTCTGAGAGTCCCCTTAAAGATACCTGGGAGCGTAGTTCATTAATGTTTCAGGTTATCCTAAAGTAAATTAAGTGGGTGCTGATGATCACCAGATATGGGAATGGACCACTGGGCAAGATGGTTCTGTTGGTGAAATACTTGCCACATGCACAGTCATAAGCACTTGAATTTGGCTCCACAGAACCTATAGAAAATTCATGTGTAGAAGTGTACACCCGTGCTCCCAGTAATGGAGACCGGTGGATCCTTAGAGCTGGCTGATCACACAGGCTAGCCAAATCTGCAAGCTTCAGGTTCAGCAAGAGACCTTGTCTAAAGGGATATGGTGGAGAGAGACTGAGGAAGATATCTGATATCGTCGTTAGGACTCTACACACACATACACATGTATCACCTGCACTCACCTACCACATGTTCACACTGACACATGCACGCACCATTCTGTACAAAACTGGGTTCATCAACACTTTTTATGGATGAGAGAGAGGTAAGACTGTGGGGCCCTTAAGGCCCTACATCTCCCCTATTGGCAGTAATGTTTGCTGTGAGAATGGGCTGTCATTAGTGGTGTATTATCTGCTTCATACTTCCATCAGTAACCCTATGCCCATGCCCTTGCAAGAAGCCCTAAATAAATCAGAGGCATCCACATAGGAAGGCATGAAAACTGAAAAGGAGGAAGGTATTGGGGGGGGGATAGGAAGCTAATGGGGGTGAACATGACTAAAACCTATTACATATGTGTGTGAAACAATCAAAAATAAAAGAAAGGTTAAAAATGTGGTTGAGCCTCAAAAACAATTATGCAAAGATATTAAATGAAAGAAGCCAAATAATAAACTCTGACATGGAAAGGGCAGTGAGCACACGGGATGGGTAGTGTGAACATGGAATAATAGTGAGAACACAGAATGGGTAGTATGAACATGGAATGGGTAGTGAGCACACGTAATGTGTAGATTTGAGGTTTTCATTAGTATAATTTTTTTCTATTGATACAAAAGTTTAAGTATACAAATCTTAGACTAAGTCCTTCTATAACTGCCTTTACAAACTATTTCTAGGTGATTAAATATACAAATTAAAAGCCAAATAACAAACTCATGGTTCTGAGTTAATTGTAAGGGTGTTTTCAAGATATTTCCATTAAAAATAACTGAGAGTAATTAAAGGACAACAGTCCAGACTACTTTGGATAGATAGACAGCCTTCAAAGACATCAGAAGTCTACAAAATGTGACATTTATGGCCATTTCTTTATTAAAGATCATTTGACTAGACACATGTCTGCTCCTGATAGCACCCCTTTCTAGGATTCAAACAAAAAACTGAACATCTATGACTCCAGGTGTGGTTGTACATCATGGCAAGGTAGCCACTGGGAAGGAATTGCCTATTTCATCTACAGACCAATACTGTCTAGGAAAAGACCTTTTATACAGAATAGTGGACTGTTAACCTTGCTAAGACAGGGTGAGCAGTCCTTTAAATTTTTTCAGGTCTTTAATATAGGTGTTCTGGGCCAGAAGGCTGAAGACAGATGCTCCAAGATCTGAGCAATCAGGGGCTGTCCAGGTATACAGCTGTCTCGATATTTTGTTTCAATTTTGGAAGCTATGTTAATGCTTCCTATATTTTTCAAGTAAAATTTGAGTCACTCTCAGATTTCTGGTGGGGTTAAAGACTGACCATAGTCTTTTAACCAACCCAAGCTGTTAAACATTAAAAGATGACATATATTTGAGAAGATGATTTTCAGATACTTAGAAGCTAAAACCAGGACATAACCTGCATAGAATTATAAGCCTTTTAAGTTAGGATAGATGGCAGAGTGCTTTATTTAATTGACAAAATGATGGACTGGGTATTAAGTGTATTTTTTTTTGTTTGTTTGGTTTTTTTTTTTTTTTTTTTTTTTTTTTTCCGAGAGAGACAGGGTTTCTCTGTGTAGCCCTGGCTGTCCTGGACCTCACTCTGTAGACCAGGCTGGCCTCGAACTCAGAAATCCGCCTGCCTCTGCCTCCCAAGTGCTGGGATTAAAGGTGTGTGCCACCACTGCCCAGCTTAAGTGTATCTTATACTTTATAAATTACAGAATGGTAATAGTTGAACTCAATTTATATCTGAGAGAAAAGAGCCTTTTAATTGGACAACAAGGGGGAAATGTTGTGAATTGCTGTTGTATTTTCTACTTCTTCAAGAGGGGAGCCCTGACAAGGAATAAAACATACACTCAGGTGATGACAGATGAAATTTTATTTGGTCAGATAAGGCTAGAGCTCGTGATTGGGCAGTGGAAGGAAAAGGCAGAGGTGAAAATTTTAGAGAAGGAGAGAAGGAAGAGAAGAGAAGGGAGATGGAGGGTGGAGGAAGAAGAAGATGAACCAGCACCACATGGCCTGGAGGCAAGTAGCTAGGGATTTCATAGCTGGGCAATAGAGTAGTGAGGTGGTATATTTGTCTAATCTACGTGTGCAGCTTGTAATTATATTATTGAGTTGTGTGTTCTTTGCACAGGCATTTTGGTGTTGGAGATTTAACATTGTAAATCTGGCTGGTGTAATATAAGTCTCTAGTGTTTTCATTTCACAGTGCTAAAGGAAACTGAGTGAGCAGTAGCTGGTGCTCTGAGGGCTAGCCACAGGGGTGGACAGCCTGAGACATATGAGTGACAGCTCCAGATGTTTCAGGAAAAACTGGTTTGGTTAGCTTAGCAAGCTAGCTGAGAAACAAGGGCAAGATGGCCACATAGAGCTAGCCATGAGTGAAATTGCCAATGTCTGCAAATGGCTGGATTTAATGTGGGTTCTTTTTAAAACTACACACAACAGGCAATGTGAGTATGGAATGGGTAGTGAGCACATGGAATGGGTAGTGTGAACATAGAATAGGTAGTGTAAACATGGAATGGGTAGTGAGCACATGGAACTGGTAGTGTGAACATGGAATGGGTAGTGAGCACATGGAATTGGTAGTGTGAACATGGAATGGGTAGTGAGCACATGGAATTGGTAGTGTGAACATGGAATGGGTAGTGAGCACATGGAACTGGTAGTGTGAACATGGAATGGGTAGTGAGCACATGGAATGGGTAGTGTGAACATGGAATGGGTAGTGTGAACATGGAATGGGTAGTGAGCACATGGAATTGGTAGTGTGAACATGGAATTGGTAGTGAGCACATGGAATGGGCAGTGAGCACAAGGGATGGGTAATGAGCACATGGAATGGGTAGTGTGAACATGGAATGGGTAGTGTGAACATGGAATGGGTAGTGTGAATATGGAATGGGTAGTGTGAACATGGAATGGGTAGTGTGAATATGGAATGGGTAGTGTGAACATGGAATGGGTAGTGTGAACATGGAATGAGTAGTATACTCATCAAATGTGCAATGGCATTTCCAGGGTCTTAGTGAGAGAAGACAGTGACAACCACACTGAAGAGGGAGGCCATTCCTTGCCATTCCATGCTGACCAAGGAGGGTGTTAGAATAATAGAAAACCTTCCAGCCAGAACAGTACACACTTCTCAATGCTGCTGTCTGGCTCACTTTAAAGTGGTTCATATTTTGTCTTTGAATTTTAGAATGATTCCCTGTTTGATATGGTTGCACGAGAGTCCTGAGATAGCACAAGCCAGCTGCACTCATGCCTGAATGACAGTCACCCAGGAAGTAACATTCCTCTTTCTCCTCCAGGCTTCTCCTTGTACAACAGGGATGGACAAAATCCTGGGTCACAGGAGTGTTTAAGTTGCTCTTAAAAAAAAAAAAAAAACCAACAAGAAGAAAGAGAAGAGAAGAGGTGTGTGCACATGTGTGGTAAAGGTGTGTGTGAGTGAGTGAGTGATACATGCATGTTCACACATTTGAGTACAGCATGCAGTTGCTATGGTATATGTGTAATGGTCAGATTATATTTTGCATGAGACGTGTAGCAGGAAGGTGGGAAAATAAAACAGGCAAAGGACATTGCAGACTGGACTTATTCTCAAAGAGAAGTCCAAGGTGACTTTCTAAAATATCTTCAATGAGCTGATCCTCCAGGTCCTCAGGCTCTTGTGTAACCACCTCTCTGGACCAGTCTCTGATGCACACAGTACTGCAGAGGTGATGAGCTACGGCTGCTGATATGAGGCCCCGGCATGCGATGTCTGTTTTACTCAACTCTTCCTTCTCCCTTCCTTCTTCCATCTCCTCCTACTGATTCCTCCTTCTCCCTTCCATCCTTCATTCCTCTTTCTGCCCACTGTCTATCCTTCCCTCTCTCTGATGAGACCAAGTTTCTGTGTTGTAGGTTCTCCACAGAAAAGCTCATAAGGTGAAGGACCTATGCCCTGCAAATAGCCTGTAAGAAGATTTTAACTTCAAGATGAACTTTGTGTGAAGACTGAATACTTGGGAAGGACTTAGAATTAAACAATCGATTTATATCACTCCAGTTATTGACCCACTGAAATGTGAGATAATAAATATTTGTTGCTTTAAGCGATTACATTGTGGGATAATTTGTTACCAGAGAACAGACAACCAGTACAGTAATATCTTCATATTACTGCCTTTGCCAGACCCTTGCATGACAAAGGAGAAATTAAGAGGAATGGAGCACAGTTCCTGCTCCTAGAAGTGCAAGAGCTACTAAAAGCCTGAGATGATTATATAAGTAAAGCTACAAGTATGAGCAAAGCCCAGAGGTGGTAGAAAGAATTCATAGCTAATGAAGGGTTCCAGGACTTTGACATATAGGTAAGAGTTAGCTAAGAAGATGCTGTAAACCTAGCTTTCCACTGGTGCATAGCCTGGTAAGGATGGTAACCGATGGAAAACAAGGCCCATTGGGGAACAGGAGTTAGATTTTCTGCTCCCACTCCCCTAACTAATCTATAGGAAGGGGGAGTCCTGGGCAGTCTGGGTTTGGTTTGATTTTACTTGGTTGGTTGAACTATAATTAGTTGTTTCATCAGCTAAGCTGGAGAGGAGCAGAGGGTGTCAGGCTAATGGCACATGGGTCACACCACACTGTCCTTCAGCTCTTTGTTTTAAAATTTGAAACACTATTAGATTATTCATGCATAAAAGTACATATTAATGCATGCCCAGTAATAGTTATTGCTATGTAATAAATTATCCTAAAACTTGGTGATTTCAAACAAAACCCTTAAAGGACCCACAGACTCTCATTTTATTTTAAGCCGAACACACCTGCTTAACATAATAAACACATTTAATAATCAAGTGAAAATAAACTGAGTAATAAAGAAAATGAAACTTAATTGCCTGAAGATTGCAGACTCTTAGAATGGCTCAGTGTCTCAGGAAATCTTAGTCAAGAAGGCGTCTGTGGTTTCAATCATCTGCAGACTTGAGATGAACCAAAGCCCCCACTTGCAAGATGTCCACCCATGCTGTAGCGCTTTCCAAATTCTTTCCATGGAGGATCTTCCAACAGCTGCTCCACGTGGTACCCAACCTCTCCCAGAACAAAGCAGTAGAGTCAGAGGGTGGTTATGAGGTGCTGGGGGTTTACTCTAGACGTCCAAGTTGCAAGTCACTTCTGCTTACTAGAAGTGAGGGATATCAATGAATGTAGCATAACAAATCCTTTTAAAATTAACACATACACACACAGATACCTCTGTATGTACATGTGGAAATCAATAGCATTCTGCCAGTGTGGTAGTTTCTGATTAAGTATTTATGAATGAAATAGTTACACACTGTGCAGAAGTTTTTATCATTCGATATATTACAAATAGGGTCTACAGTCTTAGTGAGTAAACAGAGACTTGCAGGCAGGCTGCCTTGGGTTCGAATCTCATATACAATCCAGACAAAGTCAAAGTAGTCATTTATCAAGTGCAAACACTTGTTTTCCCCATCTGTTCCATGAGGATTACAGCAGACCCCAGAGCTCACAGGGAAGTACTTATGTAATGCAGAACTCCCCACTGCTGGAACAGAAAAGGTGAGGAGTTTTTAAACATTCAGCATTCTTCCTTCTGCGTGTGTTGCCCCCATACTTTCTACTACTGCTTTACAGGCTCATGGTTGAAGCTTTAAGAATTCAAAAGCTCAGGGCTGGGTTTTGAGGGGCCCTCACCACCATGGGGTGCATTCTCCACTCTAGTGAAAGCAGGGGAAAGCAGTCTGCTTGTGTTTTCAGTATGGAAGTCTAGCAGCACAGAGGCTGCTTCTAGCCAGCAAGATGATAAGCAGATGTGATTAACTGCTTGTCTATTTCAACAGTTAGCACATATCCCCACAGACACCTGATTACAATGACTAATTAGATGAAACTTCTTCTCAAAGCCTTTGGAATCACAGTTCTTTTGCAATAAAGCCCTAAGTCTTCATTGAATACCACTTGGTTTTCTTCTAGCTGATTCTCTTTACAGAAATCAATGTGGAAGTCAATAGGCTATACAAACCTTTAATAGAAAGGAACAAAACCTTGTTTTGCATTTTAAAGGAGTGATTTAAATTATTCGTTTACATTTAAAAATGACCATCTCTTATCTACCCAGGGAGTTGAGTGGTTTTTGTTTTGGTGCGTGTTTGTTCGGTTTACTTTTAAGGTATGCATGCATTTGTGTGTTTGCATATATCTATATATCTATATATCTATATATCTATATATCTATATATCTATATATCTATATATCTATATATCTATATATCTATATATCTATATATCTATATATCTATATATCTATATATCTATATATCTATATATCTATATATCTATCTATATATCTATATATCTATATATCTATATATCTATATATCTATCTTTCTATCTTTCTATATTTCTATATTTCTATATTTCTATATTTCTATATTTCTATATTTCTATATATATCTATATTTCTATATAATCTACATATGTGTGTGTGTGTGTATGTGTGTTCGTGTGTGTGTTCATGTGTGTGCAGAAATGTGCATCATGTGTGTGAGGTCACAGACAAACTCAGCCTTAATTCTTCAGGCACTGCCCATCCTGTGTTGTGACAAGATTTTTCATTAGCCTGGATTTCTCATTAGCTAAGCAGACAAGGCTGGCTGGCCAGCAAGGTCCAGGGATCTCCCTGACTCTGAGTTTTTAGCACTGGGATTAAATGTGCCTTCCACCATGCTCAACATCCAACCTTTCCTTCACATGAGTTCTGGGAACTTGCACGTGAAGTTCACAGGAGTTCACAGAACTTCTGTGAGTGGAGTTGTTCTGATCAGCGTTTTCTTCCTTAATTTTTCTACATCACAGATAAGAACATGAGTTCTGATGGCCTCTACCAGGTGTAGTTTTATTCTGATGCCTACCAACATATGTAATTTTATTCTTGTTTTAAACATGACAAAGTAAAATCTAATAGGATAAAGCAAAAAAAGAAAAAAAAACAAAAACAAACAAACAAAAAAAAACTCCCCAAAACAAAAAAATCTACCCCCAAACCAAAAAACTAACCAGCCAACCAAACAAACAAGAAAAGAAACAAAACTGTAAAACAACCTATCACATCAAAATTGGACAGGTCAACCCAACAGGAGGTCAACCCAATGAGCAGAAGCAAGAGTCAGTGACCCATTTGTTCTCAAGGTTAAGAGTCCCATAAGCATACTAAGCTAATAGCTATAATAGCCACTTGGAGGACATGGTGTAGAACCATGTAGGTTCTGTGCTTGCTGCATCAGTCTCTGTAAGCTTATATGTTCTTTAGTTGATTCAGAGGGCCTTGTTCTCCTGCTGTCCTCCAGCCCCTCTGACTCTTACAGTCTTTCCACCTCCCCTTCCATGGGAATCCCTGAGCTCAGAGGGGAGGGATTTGATGGGATCCAACTCTCTAGACTCCCTCTCTCCAACTAATACCTGGCTGTGGGTCTTTGTACTTGTTCCTGTCTGCTGCTGGAGAAAGCCTCTCTGATGATGTCTGCATAAGGTATTGATCTATGAGTATAGCAGATTACCATTAGAAGTCATTTTATTGATATTTTTTTAACAAGTTGTGTTTGGTTTTACCTTACATCTCTGAGCTATCTGGTGTCTGGTTGTTGGTCGCCCAAGTAGTGTCAGGTATGGGCTCCTTCTCGTAGAGGAAAACACAGCAAACCAGAGATTGATTGACTAATTCCACAAGTTCTGTGCCACCATTTCCCTAGTATATTTTGCAAGCAGGACAGAATGTAGGTCAAAGTTTTTGTGGCTGGGTTGGTTTCCATGTTTCTCTCTTGTTAGCCTCCAATGCACCTTCCTGCACCAAAGGACTAGAACATAGGGGTGAAGGCACCATGTAGACACTAGCACAACTTCTCCATGTTCAATGAGTGTGGGTGTTGTCCTGAGCAATGGAACTTCATTGTTAGTGCTATCAATTTATGGAGAGCAACCCTCTGTCGTAGCATCAGCCTGGGTTGTTTGGGGATGTCCTTGGGGCCCACTGGCCAATAACTTAATTGATCATAACCAAGCCCTGCCACTGGAAGCCTAGCCTGGTGACAAGAGATGCCAACTGAGATTCCAGATACCCATTACTAGGAATCCTCACCAGGATCAGCTTCTAAGATTCTGAGAAGTTTTCACTGCACTAGGTTTCAACATTTTCCCCCAAATGCTCCCCAATTCTATCTGCCTCTCCATGCCCTTTCCTCCTCCACCCTAACCCCTTCCACCTGATTTACCCTACTCCTGAGTCCACTCACAAAATCAGTTCAATTTCCCCATCTCAGGGAGATCCATGTGTATCTATCCTCTTTGGATCTGTTGTAGCTTGATCATTATTTATTTAATGGTTAATATCTACATATAAAGAACTACATACCATATTTATCTTTCTGGGTTGGGTTACTTAACTCAGGATAATTTTTTTTCTGGTTACATTCACCTGCACATTTCATAATGTCATTGTTTTTAACCGCTGAATAACACTCCATTGTGTAAATGTACCACATTTTATTTATTTATTCTGTTGAATGACATCTAGGTGGTTTCCAGTTTCTGGCTATTACAAATAAAGCTGCAATGAACATGGTTGAACAAGTTTCCTTGTGGTAGTATGGAGTGTCCTTAGTGTATATGCCCAAGAAAGGTATAACTAAATCTTGAGGTAGATCAATTTCCAGCTTTTTGAGGAACTGCCATGTTCGTTTCCAAAGTGACTGTACATGCTTGCACTCCCACCAGCATTGAAGAAGTGATCTCTTGTTCCACATAGTTGCCAGCATGAGCTATCTCGTGTGTTATTCATCTTAGCTACTCAGACAGTTGTAAGATGAAATCTCAAAGCAGTTTTGATTTAGATTTCCCTGAGGCTAAGGATGTTGAACATATCTTTAAGTGTTTCTTGATCATTTGAGATTCCTCTATTGAGAATTCTTTGTTTATATCTGTACCCAATGTTTTAATTGGCTAATTTGTGTTTTTTTAAAAATATATCTTCTTTCTTGATTCTTTATATATTTTGAATAGCAGTCCTCTGTTGGATGTGGGGTTGCTGAAGAACTTTTGCCATTCTGTGGGCTTCGGGTTTTTTCCCATTGACAGTATCCTTTGATTTACAGAAACTTTTCAGTTTCATGCAGTCCTATTTATTCATTGTCATTCGTAGAGCCTGAGACATTGGTGTTCTGTTCAGGAAATTGTCTCCTGTACCAATGCATTCAATGCACCACCATCTCTTCTATTAGGTTCATTGCATCTGGTTTTATGTTGAGGTCTTTGATTCATTTGGACCTGAGTTTTGTGTGGGGTAATAAGTATGAATCTATCTGAATTTTCTACATATAGACATCCAGTTAAACCAAAACCAGTTGTTAAAGATGCTCTTTTATCCAATGTGTATTTCTGGCTTCTTTATAAAAAATCAGATGTCCATATGTGTAGGGTTTACATCCGGGTCTTCAATCAATTGCATTGATCAACCATGATCACCCATGTCCATGTCTGGCTTTTTTATGCTAATACCATGCAGTTCTTAGCACCACAGCTTTGAAGTAGAACTTGAAATCAGGAATGGTGATACCTCTAGTAGTTCCTTTGTTGTTCAAAATTGTTTTAGCCACCCTGGATTTTCTGTTTTTCCATATGAAGTTGAGAATTGTTGTTTCAAAATCTGTAAAGAATTATGTTGAAATTTTGATGGGGAATTGCATTGAATCTGTAGAATGCTTTTGGTAGGATGGCCATTTTACTGTGTTAATCCTACTGATCCATGCACATGAGAGGATCTTTCTATCTTCTGTTATCTTCTTCAGTTTTTTCCCCAAAGACTTAAAGTTTTATCATACAAGTCTTTTACTTTTTGGTTAATGTTACCCCCAATATATTTTGTATTATTTGAGGCTATTGTTTCCCTAATTTTTTTTTCTAGTCTGTTTGTTATTTGTATATAGGAAAGCTACTCAATTTTTGTGAGTTAATCTTGTATCCAGCTACTTTGAAGAATGTTTTTATCAGCTGTAGGGGTTTCCCTGGTTGAATTTTTAGAGTCACTTATATATACTATCATATAATTTGCAAATAGTAATACTTTGACTTTTTCCTTTAAGATTTGTAACCCCTTGATCTCTTTCAGTTGTCGTATTGCTCCAGCTAAAACTTCAAGTACTGTGTTGAATAGATATGAAGATGGTGGTCACCCTCATCTTGTTCCAGATTTTAGTGTAATTGCTTGGAATTTCTCTCCATTTAATTTGATGCTAGCTATAGGCTTATTGTAAATTGCCTTCATTATATTTATGTATGTCCCTCCCTTGTATCTCTAATCTCTGCAGTAACTTTTATCATAAAGAGGTATTGGATTTGGTCAAAGGTCTGACAAAATCTACCTAATGAGATGATCATGCGGGTTTTTTTCTTTTAGTTTGTCTATTTTGTGGATTACATTTACAGATCTTTGTGTACTGAACTATCCCTGAATCTCTGGGATGATCGTGGTGCTGGATGACTTTTTAATGTGGTATTGGTTTGCAAGTATTTTATCGAGGATTTTTATATCTATATTCAAAAGAGAAAATGATTTATAATTTTATTTCTTTGTTGAGTTTTTGTGTGGTTTGGGTATCAGAAAAACTGTGGCCTCATAAAATAAATTGGGCAGTGCTCCTTCTATTTCTGTTTTCTGGAATAATTTGAAGAATATTGATATTAACTCTTCTCTGAAAGTCTGGTAGAATTGTATTCTAAAATCATTTGGTCCTGGGATTTTCTGGTTGGGAGACTTTTAATGAATGCTTCCATTTCTTCAGGAGTTATAGGACTATTCAAAATTTTTTATTCTATCTCGATTAATTTTGGTATGTGGTACCTATTGAGAAAAGTATCTATTTCTTTTAGATTTTCTAATTTGGTGGAGTACAGCCTTTTAAACTATGCTCCCTTTCATTTCTGATTTTGTTAATTTAGATATTCTCTCTTTTTCTTTTTAGTTATTTTGCATAAGGGTTTGTCAATCTTGTTGATTTTCTCAAAGAACCAACTCTCTGTTTAATTGAGTCTTTGTTTCTATTTATTGATTTCAGATCTGAATTTATTTCTTGTTCCCTTTGGGTGTGATTGGTTTTTATTGCTCTTGAGCTTTTAACTGTGCTGTTAAGTTGCTAGCATAAGATCTCTCTCTCTCTCTCTCTCTCTCTCTCTCTCTCTCTCTCTCTCTCTCTCTCTCTCTCTCTCTTATGCAGGTAGTTAGTTAGTGCTATGAATTTCCCTCTCAGCACTGCTTTAGTTGTGTCCAGTAAATTTGGGAATATTCTATATTCATTTTCATTGAATTCTAGAAAGATTTGTATTTCTGTCTTTATTTCTGTCTTGACCCATTTTCATTCACTAAAGAGTTGTTTAGTTTCCATGAGTTTGTAAGCTTTGCATTGTTTCTATTGTTGCTGATATCCAGCTTTAATCTGTGGTGGTCTGATAGGATGCTAGAACTTACTTCAAGTTTCTTGTATCTTGTTGAAACTTGCTTTATGTTCGAGCATATGGTCAATTTTGGAGAAAGTTCTATGAGATGTAGAGAAAATATATTATTTTGTGTTTGGGTGAAATATTCTATAAATATCTATTAAGTTCATTTGGTTTATAATATCTGCTAGCTTCAGTATTTCACTCTGTAATTTGTCTACATAACTTGTCTACTGATGAGAGTGGGATATTGATGTTTTATGAACTATTATTAAAAAAGGCACCCACTCCAGTGCTGGTTAATACCTATTACCATAGTTTCCCCACCACCAGTGTCTCCATGGTCTCCAACTCACCATTCTCTTGCTGTGGATCCTGCTTACATTCCCAGCCATCTTCCCCCTGTGGCTAGCCATCACAAATTCCCATGAAAATAAAATCAAAACTCTTGAGGCTTGTAATTTATCAGTCAGATTTATATAGTAAATTCTTAACCCACAAAATGCTGTACAATAAACTCAAATCTCAATTGATATAAACACAAGCTACACACCTGTGTGGGGCAAACACACTCTACTTATTATTTAATACTTGAGGAAATCCCCAATAGTTATGGCTCCTAGGACTGTGTGGTTCTGGCTCCTTTTTCTCTCCTATAGGTTCCATCTTGTCTCCTCCTGTCTTCCCATCTGTCTCTCTGTCTCTTTGTACTTGTCTCTAAAACTTTCAGCCTGCCTTCTTTTTCCACTGCCCAATCACAAGCCCTAGCCTTGTCTCTCACCTGCCTTCACCTGCTTACAAACAGCAGTCTACATATTGAAGTTTCCCACTATCTGTATGTGAGGGTCAATCTGTGATTTAAGCTGTAGTAGTATTGCTTTTACAAACTTGGGTACTCTTGTATTTAGGCCATGAATGTTAAGATTTGAAATGTCATCCTGGTGGGTTTTTTTTCCATTTCCTTTGATTAGTTTCGGATTGAAGCCTATTTTTATTAGATATTAACGTGGCTATATCAGCTTGCTTTTCAAAGTTCATTTGCTTGGAGTATGTTTTCCTAATCCTTTACTCCACAGTAATATCTATCCTTGATGTTGAGGTGTGTTCCTTACATGCCACAGAAGGATGGGTCCTATTTTTGCATCCATTCTGTTAGTCTGTATCTTTCTATTGGGGAATTGAGACCACTGATCTTGAGAGATATTAATGACCAATGATTGCTGATTCCTGATATTTGGTTGTTGTTGTTGTTGTTGGTAGTGTTGTGTGTTTGTGTGTTCATGTGTGTGTCCCCCCCCCCTTTTTTGCTGGTGTGAGATTATGTATTTCCTGTGTTCTCATGGTTGCAGTTAACCTCTTTAGGTTGATATTTTTCTTCTAGTGCCTTCTGTAGGGCTGGATTTGTAGTTAAATGTTGTTTAAATCTGACTTTATTACTGAATCTCTTCTTTTCTCCATCTACAGTAACTGAGAGTTTTGCAGTGTATAGTAGACTGGACTGGTATCTCTGGTCTTTGAGAGTTTGCAGCACATCTATTCAGGCTCTTCTGGCTTTTAAAGTCTCCATTGAGAGGTCAGGTATAATTCTAATAAAATAGCCCTGCCTTTATATATTTCTTGCTTGGTATCTTTTTGCAGCTTTTAATATTCTTTCCTTGTTCTTTATGTTTAGTGTTTGGATTATTGTGTGGTGAGGGGACTTTCTTTTTTGAGCCATCCTTTTTTGGCATTCTGTATGCTTCTTGTACTTGTATAGGCATCTACTTTTTTGGATTAGAAAAATTCTCTTCTATCATTTTGTGAAAATATTTTCTGGGCCTTTGAGCTGGGAATTTTCTCCTTCATCTATTCCTATTATTCTTAGATTTGGTTTTTTCATGCTGTCCTAGATTTCCAGGATTTTTAAAAAAATATCTATACATTTTTTACTAATTAGTTATTTTATTAATTTATATCACAAATGTTCCCCCCTAAACCCCTTCATAGAGCTCTTCTCCCATCTCCCATCAACTTCAACTCTGAGAGGATGCCCCTCTCCCATCAGATATCTCCTCACCCTGGGGCATCAAGTCTCTACAGGATTAGGTGCATCCTCTCTCACAGAGGCCAGACAAAAATGTACTTACACTCTTGTGCTGGAGACCTTGGACCAGCCCTTGTATGCTCTTTGGTTGGTGGCATAATCTCTGAGAGCTCCCAGGGGTCCAGGTTAGTTGACACTGTTGGTCCTCCTGTGGAGTTCTCATTGACTTCAGTTCCTTTAATCCTTTCCCTAACTCTTCCATAGGAATCCCCACCCTCTGTCCATTGCTTGGCTGTGTCTACATCTGTCTCAGTCAGCTGCTGAGTAGAGCTTCTCAGAGGACAACCTTATTAGGTTCCCATTGCAAGCACAACATAGCATCAGTAATAGTGTCAGGGATTGGTGCCAACCCATGGGATGGATCCCAAGTTCGGCCAGTCACTGGTTGGCCATTCCTTCAGTCTCTGCCCCATTGTTGTCCCTGCATTTCTTTTACATAGGAGGGATTTTGGGTTTCAGTTTTCTTTCTGGATTTTAGGAGAGTCGGGTGATGGTGTGTTGCCTGGTTTTCTGGTCTGCTCAGCTGGTGTATTCACAGGGAATGCCACTTGTGTTGGAGGCTGGGATGCTGGGATGTGTTGGGGGAGCAAAGGTTGGAGCAGAAGATCTTTTTGTTCTCTTGGAGAGGATATCCGAGGGGAAAGGGAGATCACAGCAGGTTTCCTCCTACAGAGCCAGGGATAAGACTTAGGGGATTCTGCTGCAGAGCTGGAGGTGAGACTGGGGGATTGTATCTGGAAGAACACAGAGAGAAGAGAAGGTCTGCAGCCAGTTGTAGTAATAATAGTTTAATAAATTCCATCACAGGTTCTGTTGTGTTTACAAAAAGATTTGGAGAGAGGGAATATGTTTGGTGGATGTGCAGTCAGCTGTGGGGAAAGGGGGTTCCTCCTCAGAGCTGAGGCATCCCTTCCCCCTGAGTGACCAACCACACGATGCTATAATATAGAATCGACTTTATTCAGGGCATGGGGAGGGGAGCTGAGAAAGTAGTAGAGACAAATGCAGAGAGAGAGAGAGAGAGAGAGAGAGAGAGAGAGAGAGAAAGAGGGAGAGAGAGAGAGACCATGAACATGTGGATAGAGAGAGGAGAGGGGAATGGAGAGAGGAGGAAGGGGGTAAAAGGACAAAGCAAAAGCAAGAAGGTAAAAGAACAAGAGAGAAGGGGGGGCAAGCAGCCCCTTTTATAGTGAGTCAGGCACACCTGGCTGTTGCCAGGTAACTGTGGGGTGGAGCCTAGATCAGTTGCTAACACATTTCTTCTTGCCTTAGAACATTTATGTTCCCTGATGAAAGACACAGACACAGACACAGACACACACACACACACACACACACACACACACACACACACACACACACAGCCTTTATATTTTAATATGCCTTAAGCAGCACAGTAGCTGGGCAACTGCCTAACCTCCATGTTGTTAGAATTTCTGATAACTCCAAGCTATTACTTACTAATTTTTATGTTCCATCTTGGCTGCTCTTGACCCAACTGAGCCATGTTCTCTTGGCCCCTTTATATGGCAGGTCTGGTTCTTTGTCCTGTATGTTCTTCTATGATTAATCTCTTTTATCCTCTCCTGCACACCCTCCTAAGGCATGACAGCTATCGATTCCTCCCTCTTTCTTCCTCCTCGTGGTCCCAATCCCAAGAAAACTAAACCCCGCCTCTCTCTTTTCTACACAGATATTGGCTGCTGGCATCTTAATTTACCAGTTAGAATTAAATGAGTAAAGGTTCCCAGGAGTTATATGCAGGCCCTCTCATGCAAAGAATTTGGGGAGACCCAAATTAGTATTATAATACAAGCAGCTCTAGGCAGCCTGCCTGGTTTTCTGACAGGCAAGGCCTATGGGGTAGGGGGTACCTGCTGGAATAGAGGGATGGGATACAGCTACTGATGAGGAGAATGTAGGTTAAGAGGGAATGATGTATGGGATCCACAGAAGATGTGAGCAGGGGTGGGGAAAGGCGTTCCATTGCAGTGTTAGGGACCAGACTGGAGGATTGGATTTGGAGAGTTTAAGGGAGTCATGAGGGTCTTCAGTTAAGCTTACCTGTTACCTCTTAGCTGGTGTGTTCCCAGTGAAAGTCTACAGGTATTGGAGGATGGATTGGAGAATAGAAAATTGGGGGAGAAGATCTTTGTGCTTTATTGTGGATCGGTCAGCAAAGAAAGGGAGACTGCAGCCAGTTTCCTGCTACAGAACTGGAGATGAGACTTGGGTTAGGAAGCTGGATCTGAGGAGCAGTAGGAGAGCTGAGTCCACCTTCTACCAACTTGTTCTTCTGGGAGGAGTAGCCCTTGACTTAGCAGGAGGTACATGCAAACCTTGCCTGTTACAAAGTCAGTCACACAGCTCCTGTTCTTCTTGCAAGACAAGTGCATGCCCAAGGGCTTTGAAGAAGAATGCTCAGGAAGAGAGGCAAAGCCCTCTCCAGTGACTCACTCAGTGTCTAAGAACTGTCATAATAGCCTTAGGCATATTCTTCAAGACCTTCTAGACAAGAATTCTTCAAATCTTTCTATAAAGATCCCAACAGTAAAATTTTGTTTTGTTTTGGTTTTTGAGACAGGGTTTCTCTGTGTAGCCCTGGCTGTCCTGAAACTTGCTCTGTAGACCAGGCTGGCCTCGAACTCAGAGATCTGCCTGCCTTTGCCTCCTGAGTGCTGGGACTAATATATATGCCATGACAGTCCAGCTAAGCAGTAAGCATTTTAAGTTTACTATATTTTAGCATCTGAATATTAAAGTCTTTGTAAACAAGATCCACCTAGGTCACCATATGTGACTAGTAATTTATAAACAAATATATGTGGTTATGTGTTAAATAAAACTTTAATTACAAAAATTGGGTAATAGCAATGGCACATTGACTCAGGGAAACCAATCCAACACTCCTTTCAGCTTTTCAAATAAAGCTGATATGAGAATGATTCCTGCTATGTGGTCCTGGACTTTTCAGATACCCAAGACTTAGAAGAATTCTTGGGGAGTAAGTTTGTCAAGCATCCAAGGTCCTAGCGCTGTTCATATTTTCTGTGCTTGGTCCATTTAATTTAACAAATATTAATAAAGAGTATACAAGTGGAGTGAAAAGCCTGTCCAGTACTGAACAAAATAAAATTAGACTAGATGCAGGCACAGAAACTCAGCTCTATTATAGTATATTATATTCATAATTGCAAATAGTCAAAGAATTGTCATGCAATCCAACCTAAACATTCACATCATTGAGGTGGTACAGTCAAAATATGGACCATTATGCCGTTGTTGACAGATGCCTGCTCACAATACTGTAAATTTTGAAAATAATTTTCTAGTCTTAGCTTAAGACTATAAACATTATCAAAAGTGACTAATTGGAAAAATAACTATGACAAGAAATTGAGAAATGATGGAAGGAAAGCCTGAAGAGGTCTCTGAAAATCTCCTTATAAGACACATCTATAGGACAAGCAGTCAACAGGAAGGTAGACACGAGGCTTAGGAATGATTTCGAAATCATACTAGCACTCAGAGAATGAAGGGATAACCATTAGAGGAAGTGGCAGAAGAAAAGATTTTATGTAAAGGGTGGGCAAGGTCCCACCCACTTATGTAGATATTCAATAGATAATACCCATCATAGAAAGGAATCATCTGGAAAGCTCACTGTGGTAGTCTGAGTTAGATATGCCTCCAACAGGCTCATATATTTGAACACCGGGTCCTCAGTTAGTGGTCCTTTTTGGGAAGTTATGGGACTTGTAGGTGGAACAACCTTGCTGGAGGAAGTTATAACTGGGATTGGCTTTGATAGTTTATTGCTCCACCCCATTTCTAGCTACTTCTCCCAGCTGCCAGCTCCCAGCTGTTATAGAATTTTTGACCCCTGGGAAAAGACCACAGACTAAATCCAATTATAATGAAAAGATTTATTATCTTTGTGGTAGTTTGAATAAAAATGGTCTCCATAGGTCCATAAGGAGTGGCAATATTAGGACATGAGGCCTTGTGGGAGTAGGTCTGGCCTTGTTGGAGAAAGTGTATTTTGAGTCTTCCTTCTTACTGTCTGTTGATCCAGAATGTAGAACTCTTGGCTTCTCCTCCAGCACTGTGTCTGCCTGGACAATTCCATGCTTCCCACCATGATGATAATGGACTAAACCTCTGAAACTATAAGCCAGCCTCAATTAAATATTGTCCTTTTAAAGAGTTGTTGCAGTTATGTTGTCTCTTCATTGAAGTAGAGACTTAAGGGTTCTTAGAAAGTTGGTTGGATGGTGTTTTGCTGAGGCAAACACGTGGAGGAACATTTAGCTGAAGAGGACACAGGTGAAAGACTAAGGCAAACTCGTGAAGGAATGTTTAGCTGAAGGAGACACAGGAGAGAGCATGTTCTACTAAAGCAAGCATGTGAAAGAACATGAAGGATTCTTCGCTAAGGATGGATGTATTGGTCCACCTTATGTTGCATAGGACTCTATAGAGAGAAACACACCAAAAAACTTCTGGTGGTGTGCTGCAGTTTTCTGCTGCTTCTGTGAACTTGGGCTGATTGGCAGAGTGATGTCAACTGAGACAGGTGCACATGCTGCGGTAAGACCCATGAGGGAACGTGATGTTTGGAGAAGTATCAAAAGGACTCGATAGACAGTGACAGAGGCTGAGCCTGGCTTGCTTATTACTAACTGTGTAATACTTGCTGGTCTCGCTGATCTTTGCTTCCCTGAGAGAAGCACATCCAAGAAGTTCTCCTGGTGTTCCTCCTGGTCCCTCCAGCTGACTTGAGCTGAGACTGAGGCCTGGCTGTCTCTGCTAGGTCATGCCACTACTGCTGATTCATGATTTCTATCCCGACTCTACTGAAATGGACAGCTGCTGTATCCATGAAGTGTTTACATGGATGGAGCTGCCACTGCTGACCTATGAACTGAATTGGTGATTTCCAGACAACACAGATGGGAGTTTTTCCAAAAAAACCTTTCTAAACAGGTCCACTCCCCAACCCTGTATCCTTTCTTTCCCACGCAGAGGCTAAAGCATTTAAGAACAATTATTGAAAATAGATTTTGAAAAAATTAAAGTTATACATCACAGCTGTAGAAACCCTAAGACCAAGCTGATAGCAGGGCAATAATCTTAAATCCAAATCTTAGACATTTCATGATGGAGGGGTATAAGGAAGAGTTTTTTGTTTATTTGTTTGTTTGTTTTGTTTGTTTTTTGTTTGGTTGGTTTTTTTTGTAATGAGAAAAACTATAAGATGACCTTCAATATCTATGCAACCAAGCCCAAACTAGCCTGTTTTTCCAAGTTAAGGGGCTAAGGTAACACAAAATCTTTAGGTATCTGTGTAAACAAGTTACAGAAGCTCCCCCCCCCCAAAAAAAAACCACAGTTAGCCTCATCATAAGTAGATGGCCAGGGCTATACATTTCTGGGTAGGGTCACTGAAGCAGAGTTGTTTTCTAGAATTTCGAGTCTGGGGCAAACAGTCATTAAATAGTAAGTTGGAAACGCAGCATAAACTGAGGTTTCTCTGGCTTGGCCTTTACACCTGCTCCACTCTGGTTGCCTGCTCCCATGCTTCCTTTAGAGTAGACTCTCTTGGAGCTGGAAGCCAAAATAAACTCTGTACTCTGTAAGTCACTTTTGGCTTAGGAGTTTCATCACAGCAACAAATAACTAACACACCCATATCATTGAGATAACCATCAGAAAAGCTTCAAATGCAAATGGTTCAAAATGATTCCCCTAAGGGAGTAAATAGGCTAAGAGTAGCGGGGAGGTCAGGGATGCTCATTATTGTAAAGGAAGCAATGTTTACGAGCAATCTGTAATAACACAGAAATACTTCTAATTTAAGTGGGAAGTCTGGTAGCAAATTGTGTATACAAAGCATTCACAAGTGCATGAAGATGAAAGGGAAAACAAACACACACTGTGGAGGGAGAGTGCTGGGAGGATGCCCGCCAAATCATCCACAGCTCTCTGGAGGGTGGGAAATGGATTGTTTTATTTTTGTCACCACTTTCTTTATTTCGGCATTTTCCTAATTTTCTATACCAAACATGCACAGCTTTTCCTGTGCCGGGATACATGAAGCCTTGTTTGGAGGCCCTATATTCTCTGTGGTGGGGTCCAGGGAAAAGGGAAAGCTTGGCTGGGAGGCAGAGGGCATGCCAGGGAGCCATAAGCACCCACCCTGGATGTCTAAGTTCTGCTTTCCTTCTGGATGCTTAGGATTAATTCCAGGGAAACTCACCATGCACTGAGGAAATCCTTATTCTCTTTATTTTACTCCTAACAGTGTCACTGAAGGAAAAGTGACATAAATCCCACCTGCTTAAACCTACAAACTTTGATGAACATGGATACTTGCATATGCCCATGAAACCATCACCTCCTCTAAAACTTTCCTTCCTTCTCATTTCTATCTTTCTCTCCTCTGTTTTTCTTTTGCAGTAGAAATATTTTACATGAATTCAAAGTAGAAAGACTCATAAAAGTGTTGAGTAAGGAACTGGAGTTAATGTATCAGCACTTAAGATCATTTGCTGCTCTAGAAGAGGACCCAATACACACGTGCACTCAGACACACACAAACACATACACACACACACACACAAAGACACACACAGACACACAGACACATAGACACACAGATACACATACATATACGCATATATACACATGCACACACATATACTCACACATATATACACACATACTCACACATGGACACACATATACACATATACACACACTCACCTATAATCTGTATATGATAGAATAATATATTTCTCTTTCTGAGCCTAGCTTATTTCACTCATTATACTATTTTCCACTTCCATCCATTTTTACTGCAAATGTCATAATTCTATTTTGCAGCTAAATAAATTCTATTGTGTGAATGTACATTTCTTTCTTTAACCATTTAATTTTTCTGATGACTAAGGATGTTAAACATGTTTCAAATGTTTATTGACCACTTCTCTTTTTTCCTTTTCCTTTAAGAACTACCTTTGAATCCATTAGCCCCTTTATTGCTTGGAGTTTTCAATGTTTAGAATTTTTAATTCTCTATAGATTCTAGATATTAATCCCACGCTACCTGTATAGCTGACAGGGATTTTCTCCCAGTCTTCAGGCTGTCTGGTTATTTTGCTGTGCAGAAACTTAAATTTCATGAATTACCATTTGTCGATTCTTAGGATTATTTCCTGTGATGTTTGGGTCCTTTTCAGAATGATCTCGCCTGTGTCTACACCTTGAAGTAATTTGACTTTGTTTCCCTTTAGTGATTTCAGAGTTCTGGGTTCTATAGTGAGACATGTACTCCATTTCTAATGGATTTTAGTGCAGGGAGAGAGATATGGATCTGGTTTTGTCCTTTACATATGGATATCCAATTTTTTGAGCATGTTTGTTGAAGAGGCTTTGCCCCTTGATTCATGCCTTTGCTATTTGGTTTTTCAATAGGGACTACAGCTGTGTGAGTTTATTTCTGGGTACTGTATTGTTTTCCATCAGCCTGTACATCTATTTTGTGCCAGTGCCCTGCTGGTTTTGTCACTATGGATCTGTAGCATAATTTGAGGCACATACTCTATTCCCTGCTGTGCTGGTCTTGTCACTATGGATCTGTAGCATAATTTGAGGCACATATTCTATTCCCTGCTGTGCTGGTTTTGTCACTATGGATCTGTAGCATAATTTGAGGCACATCACATTTCCTGCAGCACTGCTCCTCTTTATTAGGATTTGATCTCAATAGCTAAGATTTTGTTTGTTTTGTCTTTTGTTTCTACATAAGTTTTAGGAGTTTTTCCTAGTTCTACAGTGAATGTAACTGGAATATTGATGGGGGATTGCATTGAAACTGTAGTCATCAGTCTTGATTATGCCCACCTATCAGCATAGAAGATATTTCCCAAGGTCTGCTGTGGTCTTTGGTGTTTTCATTGTGTAGCCTTTTGCCTTCTATTGTAGGTCTCTTAGGTCATTCACTGCTTTCAAGTCTTGTGAATGGGTCATTCCTCTCTTACTCCTTTATCAAAAGATATAGTGTGTGTATGGATGTGGGTATACACATGTGTGCATGGTGTATGCACACATATGTGCAATTGTGGAAACCTGAGGTTGATGCCAATTGTCTTCCTCTAGTACCCTTAACCTTATCCTTTGGATACATGGTCTTTCATTGGGATCTGAAACCTGCTGTTTCAGTACTACTGGCTGGCAACTGAAACCCTGGGACCTGCCTGTCTCCACACCCTCAGCTTTGAGGTTACAGGCACAGACTGAGATGTACAGCTTTTCTGTGGGGTCTAGAAATCTAAGCCAGGTCCTCATTCAACCATAGCAAGCACTTTACCAATTGTACTACTTCTCTAGCCCCCCCCAAGCTTGTTATATTGGTCTATAGAATGGGTACTAATTCTTATATGCTTATTCTGTATCCTGCTATTTTATTTATCCAGTGTAAGAGTTTTCTGGTGGAGCCTTTAGGGTCTTTTTAGTAAAGAAATATGTAATATTCAAATGGGGATAATTTAACTTTTCTTTCCTATTTGTATCCCTTTGACTTCTTTCACTTGTTACATTGCTACAGCTAACATTTGAACACTGTATTACTAGAGGAGGGTGATATAGCTTCATTTTGTCCTTGATTTTAGAAACAATGCTTTCCATCCTTTCCTTCTGTGGCTATATCAAAGGGTCCTGGATTGAATTCTACTTGTCTGGTAGCCTTGAGGTCCTTGGTCATTTTTATTAATGATATTATGAAATCTTCAGGTGACATTTTACCAATTCTCTCTTTCTGCCATACAACCACACAGCCAGTACTATACCACCCTGGCTTCCTTCTTTTCACTACCTGTCACATCTTTTTGGTTCGTTTTAAGCAAGGCTTCACTGTATAGCTCTGGATGACCTGAGACTCACTCTGTAGAATAGACTTGTCCTGATCTCACAGAGATCCCCCTGCCTATACCTCTCAGGTACTAGGGTTAAAGTATGTACATCATCCTGGCCATTGCATGTCTCTTTCTCTGCCTCTTTCATGTAACCATCACTATTTGGGGGATTTCTAAGAGCCCCCTCTCTTCCTATCTTTGGAATAGGTTTGTTCTTGGTTTTGTTTTATTTTAACTCTTCTCTTTCTTTGGGTGACATGGAAGCAGTTTCTTGTTTACCATCTTTCACAGAACATCATCATTATTATGATCACCATCATTACGGCCCACCATTATCATCTATTGCTTTCATTGTTCTACACAAACATAGGGAACTGGAAGTATTTGGGTGCCTTTTATGTGGATAAAGGTCACATACTTAGGACTAAATACAGGAAAACAATCCCTTGCTATCTTGATAAATATGACATTTTGCTTCTCCCAAGTCAGCTCTTCAGCTTAAGTAAATGTAGACAAAAAAAAAAAAAAAAAGTCCAAATGAACTTCATGTCTTATTTCATGAAGTTCATGTTATGAACAAATAAGCAGAATTTAGAAAAACAAATAGCAGGGGCTACTGGCCCCCTCCTCTCTCTCTCTCTTTCTTGCTCTCTTGTTCCTGCCCTGCCCTGTCCCCTTGCTCCTGCTCCCCCTTTCTTCCCATTCCACTCCCCCATCTCTCTCCATGTGCTCATGGCCAGCCTCTTCTCTCTCTCTCTCTCTCTCTCTCTCTCTCTCTCTCTCTCTCTCTCTCTCTCTCTCTCTCTCCCTCTAACTCCCCTCCCCATATCCTGAATAAACTCTATTCTATACTATAAAAAAGAAAGAAAAGTATACATTAGAAAGTGTCATTACAATAATGAAAATAACCATGGAGATTAAGGTGTGCTACTATGAGGCCAAAGTGATGCAGATGTGGCTTATCTGGTGGTGAGGAATGGCTTATGACTGGTACCACAGAGCATGAGCAAGCAATATCACATACACACTACTGGGCTCATAATCTGTATTGCTGCTGGGAGACTGGAAGATGCAGATGGAAGAGTTGATGGCTTTGTGTTGCAAATTTGTACAAGAGGAGGAATATGATTGTAAACATTGTCTGAAACCACAAAGAGCCTGTCCAGTGTGAGTTATTACTACTAGAGTTTCATCATTTCTTCTTGCCAAAGTGATTCTGGCTGTAGGTTTCTGATGACCTTTCCCCTGGGAAGATAGGAGAGTGACCTCTCTATGTGCTGAATTGACACAAAGTATTCATGTATATGTTCAGGTCAGATGCAAGCCCATGAGAAATTTATTCTGGGCTTACATTTACTGAGCCCTGAGGAAGTGCTAAGAGCAGATAATAAAACTAGAGGCAACGAGTCCTAATATTTTAAGCTTTTATAATATTCTGGACATACTGCATTATTGATTCTAAGATGAAATCAATAATTTACATTTTTATTTTATGCACCACTGAGAAAAAACCCACACATGAATCTGTGGTAATCTGTCAATTGTAAGCTGCATTCCAATTCCAGAGATGATAACATGCAGATGAGCATTTTAGGAGTGATGAAATGCACCGTTGGCTTACTTGGTTTTCCAGCCAACTCCATACAGCAAGTATTAATATATACCTCTTTCAGGAACAGGGAGTTAGAGGTATATTAAATGGCTTATTTGAAATCATGCAGTGAGTAGAGCCAAGAAACCTAGACAGATGGATCCAGGCTTGAAAACCTCTTGCAGTCTCTCTCCATCTTTAATCCCTAGGCTGAGCTGTAGTCTCATACACACACACACACACACACACACACAATCTTCTCCGCAGATTGACCCTCAACCTGCTTCCTTGGTTTAGAGGTTACTTCCTGGAGCCTTTCTGTATGAGGATTCACTAGTCACGAGTGTCTAAAACTTGTGATAGCTTATGTAAGCAGGAAGAGCACTTGATTGTCAAAGGAGACAGCTTGTAGAATGGTTCGGAAAGTGGAACCCAGGGCAACATCAGAGTCTAGAAGACAAATGCTATCAAACATCAGCTTGAAGGAATCTATATTAACCATTTCAGATTAGGTTTCTACATGTGTACTGTGGTTTGAGTCTACCTTCTAGGGCCATCTGGCTAGTCGGGGATACTGAATGGTAGTCCCCTAAACATTGATAAACACCCAAAGAGGAAATGTTGGCACTGTGCATATTCAGAGATCCACGTGCTTTCTTTCAAAGCTTGCCTCTACTAAGTTGGGTGGTCTTGCACAGATTACTTAAGCTCTCTGCTTTTGATCATTTATCTGTAAAGCCCGGATCACTGAAATTTTATTTCACAGGGAGGTTGGAATGATACAGTCAATGATGGTTGCATGCTTGTAGCTAGTATCTGATCAATGCCAGCTGCCACTGACCCTTTTGTGTGGTGAATTCCAAAGACTATGGCTGTTTGTCACAGACCCTTCTTGATACTTAGGGCCTCATTAATCATTTTCTCCAGAAGTCACCTGAAATCCACAATTGTGGACATCTCACATTGGATACCCTTGAACTTCTACTTGGAAGTAAAAACATCACCGATTTTCATTTTTTCCTGTAGCACTTAAAATTTGACATTGGTATATCCTTGGATCATTTCCAAAGCTATCCCATAAAACATCTTACTTTGTTTGATCTGCTATTTATACCCTGTGCACTTGGCACTCTTGTGCTGTCTGTGATTTATAGCAGGGAGACAGCTTGGAGTCATCCATGAGCTTATGACTTGGTAGGTCAGA
Source organism: Arvicanthis niloticus (assembly GCF_011762505.2). Classification (NCBI taxonomy): domain Eukaryota; kingdom Metazoa; phylum Chordata; class Mammalia; order Rodentia; family Muridae; genus Arvicanthis; species Arvicanthis niloticus. The sequence goes on from NC_047663.1 coordinate 101,752,209, forward strand.
GTTTGCACTACCTTCAGTACCAGCTGGCATCTTGCCATTTGTGCCCAGGCTGTTCTGCATATTGCAGGAAGGTTTGCAACATCCCTGGCCTCTGCCCCAGGATTCCAAAAGTATGTTCCATCTTCTCCCTGTTATGGAGATTAACAATACCTCCTGATAATTCCAAATGTCCCCAGTTGAAAATCACTGTGCTAGATAAATATAAGAGCCTGCCTGTGTCTCTCTGGTGCGTGATCCAGTTTGTAAGGCCTAAAGGAGTAGCTGGCACATACCAGGGACTTAATTTTTGCAAAATGATCAAATTAAACCCAGATTGTAGCAATTGTCTGCTGAAAGCAAATGAATTGAAAGATCTCATTTCTGAAATTCTTATGTTCTAAACCAAGTGGCAGTGCCTTAGCAGGTGCAGAGAACCCCTCTGTACTGTGGTTCTAAGTCACCTCCCCTGCCTCATATTCTCCTTTGAATTCGGGGGATCTCCAAAGACTCATTTCTCTATGTTTATTTTTGCAAAATAAACTCAACTAGTGGTGAGGAAGCTCGTTAGCCAGCTGCATCCCTCCTGTCCTAGGAGATCCACTGGGAGAACTCTCAAGCAAATACTTCAGTCCTCAAAGTGACAGAACAAGGTAAACCTACATGAATAAGAACCGATGGTGCCTTATCACACAAGAGTAAAGCCAGCTCTCCTTGCCTGACAGGAATTTGAAGTGGTTCAGCTGCAGCTGAGGTTGGAAGGGAGCCCAACTTCAAGGGAGTCTCTGTATTTGTCTCTCTCATTCATCCTGAGACAAAGGTGCCAGGAATCACTCAGAATCCAACATAATCCTCAGTGCATCTCGAGTCTCCAGATGCCTCACTCATGGCTCCTTCTGGCCCTTCCTGGACTCAGTCAGTTTCCAGGGGGTTCCAGGGCAGAGATGGGCAGAATTGCTGAAATCAGATAGGAAGGAGGAGAGCAGATGTGGCTTTCCCAGTAGGGAGAGTTCTTGTTTAAACTGTGGTTTTACATTTGTTTTGATTTTTTAATTTGAAGCACAGCCAGAAAAGAAGAAAATATGCAATTTTAATTGTTTCTCATCTCATAAAAATGAAGCTTTAAGATGAAATTAAAAAATAGAGAAACTATGGGTTCATAGATCAGATCCTAGGTTGAATTCATCTCTTTCTGTCTCTGTCTCTGTCTGTCTCTCTGTGTATCTCTGTCTCTGTCTCTGTCTGTCTGTCTCTCTCTCTCTCTCTCCCTCTCTCTCTCTCTATTATCTTCCCTTCTCCCTATCTTTTCTCCTCCTTATAACTGGGAAACCTTGAGCAAGTTACTTCACCTTTCTGATTCTTGGTTCCCTTTTCTGCTATAATAACTTCAGACTACTGAGCAGATATTACTTGCAGATATTACTCAGTCCTAGGAGCCATGCATACAGGACAGTTGCTGCTCTCCTCTTTCTTTTTGTCATTAGTGACACACACAATCTTCTGTAGAGATGATTGAGTCTGCTCTGGAGCCCACTTCCTCTGAAGACTATCTGGTATCCATAGACCATGTAAAAACATGTCAAATCTGAGGCTAATAAGCTCCTATCCTTGATTTGTGACGGGAAGCTGGCATGCTGGGTAGGACAAGGTTGAAAGTAGGGCAACTTCTCACCAGAGACATTGAGTTTTCACTTGAGCTTGAATAGACTCTGCACTCCTGTGCATCTACCTTTGTGCCTCCATCTCACCAAATACATAAGGAGAATAGAAGGTGGTTGTTTCTAAACTACACACACACACACACACACACACACACACACACACACACTGTTTGGTGCTCTGCAATGATCATCTATGGATTGCTGGACATGAGTCACTAAGTATGGAAGCCCTCGGCCAGGCTAAGGATTGAGCCTTGAGAAATGGCTGATGGAGCTTCTGAACACTAGAAATGTGCACTGGAGAGGGAGTACCTGAAGGTTAAGTTTTAATTTTAATACTTTCGAATATAAGTGTAATAAGCAAAAGTGGCTAGTGTTGTTATGTAAACAGAAGATCCCCAGAATCCAGAGCATACACAATAAAGATCCCGAATGGAGTCACTGTCCCGGGATTACAACCATCCATCTTGATCAAAGAGGTGGCATTTGCAAGTTTGTGCCAACAGCACTTGTAGCACCAGCAGGCTTTGATAGCCATAGACCCCAGCACTGTGTCATAGCACATAGGACATAGCTAATGTCCAACAATACATCACTGAGTGAATGAGTGAATAATTTTATCCTAGAATACTTTCTCTTGTCACCTGTCATAGGCCTCAAATTCCCCTATGAGAAAATAATTCTATCAGCCTTTGCATTTTGCTGTCCAAAATTTATCTACCTTGGGAATTGGCATTGATATAAATTTAAAAAAAAAACAAACCATCCTGACTGTAGAGGAGCAGTTAAATTCTATAAACCAACAGGAGTTTTTACGCTTACTTTCTTTTTCTATTTATCCTTTCTCTCTATATATATACATTTTTGAGACCCGGACTTTGTATGTAGCTAGATAACCTTGAACTCTTCTTCCTGTCTCTACATTTCCAGGGCTGCGATTACAGGTGTTTACCTGCACACCTGGCTGTGTATCACTCTATGATGTCTGCATGATGTATTCAGATCAATCTGTCTGATCTCACCAGTGTGTTTGTGCATTGATGTATGTGCAATGCCTTGTTAGAGTCTGGATCATATGATAGGACTACTAATAACAGTCACAATATCATCTCTACCAAGCAACATCCACGTAACCACTGAATAGCTATTCAATGTTTTAAAAGCTGTGTCTTTGAAATGTGCACCGTATAAGAACTGACTGCATCATAGTGGGAATTAACTAAAAATTTTAAAGTAACTCATACAATAGCTGACATATGATACATGTTCATTAAACACTTGCAGAATATCATAAAAGGGTTTCAGTTGCATAGTGTATATAATCATATATCCATGTATTGTACTTTCTGAATAAATGCATGGCAAATACTCTTCTTTTTTTTTAAAACTTTTAAAAATTGGATATTTTATTTATATTTCAGATGTGATCCCCTTTCCCCATTCCCTCCACCCACCCAGGAACCCCTATCCCATCACCTCTCCTCCTGCTTCTATGAGAACATGCCCCTAACCAATGGCCCACTCCCACCACCCCACCCATGAATTCTTCCACATTTAGCCTTCACTGGACCAAGGACTTCCTCCCCCACCTATGCCCGACAATGCCATCCTCCCCTACATATACAGCTGGAGCCATGGGTCCCTCCCTATGTGCTCCCAGGCTGGTGGTTTAGACCCTGGGAGCTCTGGTTGGTTGGTATTGTTGCTCTCCTCATAGGGTCACAAACCCTTTCAGCTCTTTCAGTCTTCTTCTCACTCCTCCATTGAGAACCCCTTGATCAGTTCAATGGTTAGCTGTGAGCATCTGCCTCTGCATATGTCAGGCTCTGGCAGACCTCTAGGAGACAGCTATATCAGGCTCCTGTGCGCATGCACTTCTTGGCATCCTTATCAGCATCTACCTGTGGTGACTGCACATGTGATGGATATCCAGGTGGAACAGTCTCCAGATGACCCTTCCTTCAGTTTCTGTCCCACACTTTGTCTCCATATTTTCTCCCTTGAGTATTTGTTCCCTTGTTACTCTTTCTAAGAAAGGCCGAAGCACCCACACTTTGGTCTTTCTTCTTCATGAGCTTCATGTGGTCTGTGAGTTGTATTGTGGGTACTGCAAGCTTTTGGGCTAATATCCACTAATCAGTGAGTGCATACCATGTGTGTTCTTTTGTGATTAGGTTACCACACTAAAGATGATATTTTATAGTTCCATCCATTTGTCTAAGAATTTCTTGAATTCATTGTTTTTAATAGCTGAATAATATTCCATCGTGTAAATGTACCACATTTTCTGTATCCATTCCTCTGTTGAAGGATATCGGGGTTCTTTCCAGCTTCTGGCTATTATAAGTAAGGCTGCTATGAACATAGTGGAGCATATGTCCTTGTTATATGTTGGAGCATCTTCTGGGTATATGCCCTTGAGTGGTATAGCTGGGTCCTCAGGTAATGCTATGTCCAATTTTCTGAGGAACTGTGCAGCTGATAGCTTGTGAGTGGGTATGCGTGTGGGTCCTGTTGGGCAGAGTTGTGGTTCCCGCAGGTCTGCTGCCCCAGTAGGCTAGAACCCCAGTTCTGGGCAGCAGAAGCATGGGATTTTGGGTAAGATCACTCCACGGTGCTGGGCAGACACTGCAGGGCTCTGCTGGTGTGCAGGAAATCTCAGTTGAAATTCCCGCAGGGGCATGGCTTTTCAGTGGTAGTCTTCGGGCAAGGCGGCCTGACCCTGGAGACCAGTGGTCTGTCCTTGGGCTCCCAGATGCTGCTGGTGGGCTGTGGAAAAACAGAGACATGGGGGCATGTGGGGCTGACCCACAGTCAAGAGATACGAGGGGGAGGGAAGCCCCAACAGCACCCTGCTGGAAAGAGATTCTTTGTTACTGTACTTGCTTGCTCCTTTGGCCTGATTATCGCTGACTCGGCACTTGCTTGGCTGGGTCACTGGGTTGGCAAGCTTGCTTAAGTTGGCAGTGCTCTGTGGCGGAAACACAGAGAGGTCTTCTGGCAGGAGATTAGGCAGTGGTGGTGGCAACAGCTCTTTAAAGGCCTTCTCCACGGTTCCCTGCTGCAGGAGCCCCAAAGACATGAGGAAGTCCATGGTTTTACAAGCTTTATTATCATGGCAGATGGTAGATGAATCTGGCTGCACCCCCGTTCCCCGTAAGTCAGGGTGGGTCTGACTTAAATAGGAAGACAGGAGGGAAGAGGGTCTGGAAGGAATATTTCATTGGCTATACCCCCTGGCCTTCAGGTGTCTCATTAGTATGTAGATCTCTCGAGGACCTGAGGCCTGTAGTCATGCCCTCTACCTGTGCTGGGTGACACAAACCTCTCTTTGGGAGGGCTGTGGAGGAACCAGGGGCCTAGGAACAAGGCTGAACACCTTCTGTCCCATTAGGGTCCAGTGTTCAAGGCCTGTGCTCAACCAGGTGCCCAGCTGCTTCCCGCAGCCCACCGCCCCACAAGGAACTGCCAAACTGATTTCTAGAGTGGTTGTACCAGCTTGCAATTGCACCAACAATGGAGGAGTGTGCATCTTTCTTCACATCCTTGCCAGCATCTGCTATCACCTGAGTTTTTGATCTTAGCTATTCTGACTCGTGTGAGACGGAATCTCAGGGTTGTTTTGATTTGCATTTCCCTGATGACTAAGGATGTTGAACATTTCTTTAGGTGCTTCTCTGCCATTCGAGTTTCCTCAGTTGAGAATTCTTTGTTTAGCTCTGTACCCCATCTTTTAATAGAGTTATTTGGTTGCTTGGAGTCTAATTTCTTCAATTCTTTGTATATATTGGATATTAGCCCTCTATCAGATGTGAGATTAATAAAGATCTTTTCCCAATCTGTTGGTTGCCGTTTTGTCCTATTGACAGTGTCCTTTGCCTTACAGAAGCTTTGCAATTTTATGAGGTCCCATTTGTCAATTTTTGATCTTAGAGCATAAGCCATTGGTGTTCTGTTCAGGAACTTTTCCCCTGTGCCCAGGTATTTGAGGGTCTTCCCCACCTTCTCTTCTATTAGTTTCAGTGTATCTGGTTTTATATGAAGGTCCTTTATCCACTTGGATTTCAGCTTTGTACAAGGAGATAAGAATACATCGATTTGCATTCTTCTACATTCTGACCTCTAGTTGAACCAGCACCATTTGTTGAAAATGCTGTCCTTTTTCCACTGGATGGTTTTAGCTCCTTTGTCAAAGATCAAGTGATCATAAGTGTGTGGGTTCATTTCTGGGTCTTCAATTCTATTCTATTGATTTTCCTGCCTGCCTCTGTACCAATACCATGCAGTTTTTATCACTGTTGCTCTGCGGTACAGCTTGAGATTGGGGATGGTGATTCCCCCAGAAGTTCTTTTATTGTTGAGAATAGTTCTCACTATCCTGGGTTTTTTGTTATTCCAAATCAATTTGCAAATTGCTCTTTCTATCTCTATGAAGAATTGAGTTGGATATTTGTTGGGGATTGCATTGAATCTGTGGATTACTTTTGGCAAGATGATGCTGGGTAACTTTGGTTTGTGTTGCTTATGTTCTTGCGCTTGCCTTTTGCCATCTGGTTAACTCTAGTGCTACCTGTACTCACTGTCACTGGCTGGAGCAGGTTATCTTGCTTGTGTCAGAACTCCTCAGAGTCCAGATGTCCCTGTGATCCTGTGATCCTGAGCTCCTGGGCAGAAGAACTCCTGGGACTCAGGCTGCCTCGGGGATCCTGAAATCCTGCTGCTCTGAGTGCAGTGGCTCCTCTAGGATGGCTCAGGATATGGTATCTTCACGGGAGCAGACCAGCTAGGTGTCTGCCCCAGCCAAAAGGACCAATTGAGGGCCAAATACTCTTTTTAATTCTCATGGCAATAGTGTCTGTGATATAGTCTATTATCTTCATTAAACAGATATAGAAATGGCCTTGAAAAAAAAAAGCTGAAAGCCTTAACTGAGTTCAGTCACCCACATCAGCATCTCCACTGGTGTTGAAGAATAATAGTAATGACAATATCGTGAAGTAATAGAAAAAGATAATTGAAAATGAGCACAGCCTAAATTTCAAATCCAGCCTCTATCCCACAGTGTCCCTAAGGCCCCTGGAGCCATAAAGTCCCAAAGTAGCCAGACATCTGCCTAATAGTTTCCCATTCTTTTCTCTCTTAGCAGCTAATTCTGCAGGCTTATTATGGCTCCAGGCTCAGAGCCAGCTAGAGTCCTGTGAATACAAGGCTGTGGGTAGGGGAGTAGGAAGTGTCTTCTCCCTTCTCCAACTCTCTATGTAAAATACATACTACAGATTGATGAAATTTAGCCCAAGAGCCTGGGAAGCTAGTTCAGTCTTATGGGGAATATCAAAGGCTAAATTGTTTACTTTCTATAAGTAAATAGGTAGCGACAGAAGAGGCTGGGCAGATGGCTCAGGTGGTAAAGTGTTTGCCATGCAACTATGAGAATATGAACCCACACAACAAAGTCAGATATATGGCATTGTGCACTTGTGATTCAGGTACAGTGGAGGTGGATACAGGTGGATTTCTGGGGCTCACAAGCTAGCTGGACTAGCTGAGTCTTCAAGTTCCTTATCAGTGAGAAAGACTTTGTCTCAATAAACGAGGAATGATAACTGAGGTTGACCTTTGGCTTCTGCACATATATGTGCATATATACACGCATGTCCACCTGCACACTTGGACATGCTCTTCTATATGTACACAGAAACAAACAACAACAAAGGAACAGCACCTCTGGGATGAGCTCCTCCTGACTTGTGCCTGATCTTCTCAGGGATATAGGTGGTTGCAAAGTTGGCTTCAAAGGGAACAAAATTGAATAGAATGATGGAATCTGGAGCTCTGTTGTGGTAAATCTCCAATCCAATAAGACTGGTCAAAGAAAACACAACTCAATAATTATGAATATATGCTGCATGCCTAGATTGGGCAGATTCACCCTACACTACACTACTCTATTCCCCAGCTATGAGGCCCTTATAACTTGCGGGTTTTCCAAGTCACTCGCTTGTCCTCTCCGTTGTCTTCCTCCATTGTCTTCCTCTCTCTCCTTGGTCATCTTCCTCCTCCATCGTCTTCCTCCAGTCCCTCCTCTGCTCTCTTCTGCCAACCTTTATTTCTCCACCTCCCCTTCTTCTGCCCAATCACTAGCTCCAGCCTTTATTTTACAAATTAAGATGGGCAGAAAGTTCACTAGAATTTACCTGTGTAATGACTCACATCTCCTCTGCAGCCCTTCACAGGAAAGGGGAATTAGTATCAAAATACAAGGCCGGGGCTATCCACAACAGAGCTCCAATTGCACATCACAACTACAAATCCTTGTCAATCAAACCCAGCCTGCAAAGCTTTCAGCTCTTACTTGAGATCACAGGCAACATCATACATACCCTCTATAAAATCTAATTGCTGGGTCTACAGAGTTGGCTCTACAGTTAAGAGGACTTGTCGCTTTTTCAGAAGACCCTAGATCAATTCCCAGCACCCATATGGAGGCTCAAAACCTTCTGTAACTCCAGTCTAGGGCTGTGCAACACACTCATGCAACCTTGCTGTCAGCCTCCACAGCATTGCATGGACAGATAACCAGGCAAAACACTCATACACATAAAATAAAAATAAACAACATCTGTTTCTGAATATGCACAGGCTGTCTTACATGATGTTGTCCCAAGATCTGAACTGCAACTGTAAGAAACAGACATGAAGGAAGGGTTTTCCTGATAAAGTCATCTTGGGGCCCCAGCATCTTCTGTTTGCTTTCAAGTCAGAGTAAAGAGCTGAGGATGCAGCCCAGCGTTTGAGCTCTTGCCTAGCACTCATAAGACCCTGGCTTCCATTCCCAGCACTGTAACAAGACACAGCTGGATTGCTTAGGTTCCAATTCCTGCCTAGAGGCCTTAGAAAAGATATTTAATTTTCTCTTTATTTCCCTTTTTTGAGAAAGAGATGATAATGCTGATATTGATACAATAACTGGGGACATAATCCACACAAAACATTTAGGATGGTGCCTAGCACAAAGTCAGTTTTCTTATTATTGTTCTGTTTATGCAGAATGCTTTTGTGCCAATGCTATTTAGTGATTGATCTCATGGCCATTCCTCAGACTAGCAATGCACTGTCATAAAGACTACACCAGATGTCCCATTTCCCTCAAGCGGTAGAGCCCACAGTGATTTAGTCAGAGCACACAAGTATGGTGCTTAGCTCTGAGCTAGATAGACTACCCTCTTTAATCTATCCATCTTTGACTATTTAGCATCTCCTTTCTCAGATGAGGCAAGGAAGCTGACTGGGAGTTTCTGTTTTTAAGCATCCACAAAAGCCACACTCAGGGAACAGCATATACCTGGTATCTATTCTACTGCCTTCTCATAGGAAGCCTTCATTACCAAGGGAATTATACAAAGGCCCTGGATACAGTGAGCTGGTTCAAATCCTGCCTCTGCTGATCACCAAATATTGGCTTCCTATCTATTAATTTCTCTCTCTCTCTCTGTGTGTGTGTGTGTGTGTGTGTGTGTGTGTGAGAGAGAGAGAGAGAGAGAGAGAGAGAGAGAGAGAGAGAGAGAGAGAGGCTGTCTGTTTATTTGTTTTATGGGGGATGGAATCTTATGACTCATGCACACACCAAGCACTCTACTACTATATTGTGTCTGTTGGGAGCCGACCTTTAGCAGAAAGCTGCTAGAAAGCAGCTATCCACATGCTAGCCACGCCTCCAAGGCTTATGTCATATCCACGCGCCTACAAGGGGCGTGGCAAAAGTGTATAAATACCCTAGATTTCCCTTCAAATAAAGAGACTTGAAAAGAGACTTGATCAGAGACTTGATTGGAACCTCTGTCTTGTCTCCATTCCTTGCGCTTTTCTCCTTGTCCTCACTCTCTCTCCCTCTAGACCCTGACGGGAAGACCAGAGTGGCAGTTTGAAGCCAGGCAGTGCGGAGCAGGCTGCAACATAGTAACTAACCAGGCTTTTAAGTCTTTTGTCTCAAGCCAGGTAGAGCGGAGCCGGTTGCAACATGTGTCCTCAGTTCTTTTTTTTTTTGTTTTTGACTATCTTAGAGCATCTTATTAAATTACTCAGAATGCCACCAAACTTGTTCTAGCCAGTGTGGACTTTAAGCTTATGATTCTGCCTCTGCTTCCTGATTAGCTAAAGTTACAGGTCTCCTTGCCAGGTACAGCCCTACAGATGGTTTTATGTCTTTGAAAGAGAATAGTGTTTATCCATGTATTAAGACAGTATTAGTAGCTATAGTTTTTGGTCAAAGTAGCAGAACCTGGTTGTTGGTTCTTTAAATGTACTTTAAATGAAAGTCACTGAACCAGAGAGATGAGGAGTGTTTTCCAGGATGGTGGGAAGCAAAGAGAACAAAGCATTTGGGCATCTCCAACAGACCTTCCCAGAACAAATGCCCTGATATATTAGAACCCACCAGGGGTTCATCAGTTAAGAACACTTGTTGCTTTTAATCTGGATTCTGTTACCAGTGCCTACATGGGGACACAACAATCTGTAAGTTCTAGGGGAGCTGATGCCCTCTTCTGACCTCTGTAGGCATCAGGCATATATGGAATGCACATGAATGCAAGTAGAATGTTCATGCACAAAATAAAATACTAAAATAAAATGAAATAAGTACACCTTTAAAAAACTAAAAAATTTTCTGAGGACCAGACCCAAAAGGTGATATTTTTGTACCTGTTTGTGATGGTTACTTCAATTTTCCAACTTGATATACCTGGGAAGGTAACCTAGATAAGGGTTTGCCTTGACCGAAATAACCTGTAGGTACACATAGCAAAGATTTTTCCTAGTTAGTTAAGAAGAGGTGGGAAGACCCACCCTGAATGTGGGGAGCACTGTTAATGAGCAGGACTCTGAATGCATAAAGCTGAATAAATGGAGTTGAGCAGCAAACAAGTTTGCATCATTTTTTTTCTGCTCCGACTGTGCAGGTGATAGGACTCTTCCAGTTCCTGCCTTGACTTCCTCACAGTGATGGACTGTAAACTAGTACTAGAAGGACAAAAGACTCTTTCTGGTCCAAGCTGATTTTTATTAGGGTGTGTCTTAGTTACGGTTTTACTGCCATGGATAGACACCATGACCAATGCAAGTCTTATAAAGGACAGCATTTAATTTTCCTGGCTTACAGGTTCAGAAGTTCAGTTCAATATCATCAAGGCGGGAGCATGGCAGCATCCAGGCTGGAATGGTGCAGGCAGAGCTGAGAGTTCTACATATTTATCTGAAGGCTGCTAGCAGATTACTGACTTCCAGTCAGCTAGGACTAGGGTATTAAAGCCCACACCTACAGCGCCACACCTACTCCAATAAGACCACACCTCCTAATAGTGTCACTCCCTGTCCCAAGCATATACAAACCACCAGAGGGTATTTTATCACAACAGGAGTGAAACTAGGACACTGCTATCTACATCGAGATACATATCTGTATCTATCCTCTATATCTATAGCATCCATATGCATATCCGTATCCCTGTTCATATCTATATCTATATAGAAACTGGTTTATGCAATTATGGAAACCGTGGTGTTTCTCATTCTACTATTTGCGAGTCCAAGACTGGAGAGCTTGGTAATGAGGTTTCAGTCAGAGTCCAAGCTCCCCAAAACCACTGAAGCCAATGGTGTTAGCAATAGTCCAAATGCAGGAATAAACACATAAGACAGCTCAAGATGTGTCAGGCAGAGAAAGAAAACTCTCCTTTAGCCTGCCTATTCTTTTGCTTATGCCTCCAGATAAGGCCTTCCCTCATTAGGGAAGTCAATTTTGTTTCTCTGGTCTACCTGCTAAGACACTAATCCTGAACCCCCTTCCTGGACACACTGAGACTAAGTTTGATCAAATACTGGGGCTTACAGGGGCTCAGTTAAGATGACGCAGAAAAATCACACTTGACAGTGGTTTTATTAGGTGTCAACTTTGGGATAGACAAACCCCAATGGTTCCTACTGTGTATATGACTCCTTTAGTGGAGTCAGAATCTAAGGAAAGAGTCTGACCAGCTGTAGTAGGCCACACACCAGCTACTATTGCCTTGTGGTAATAAGTAGACTTGGGAGAAATGTGCAGTGCAGAATGAGAGTTCCATATGTGGGTATCTATTGTTATTATTCCCAACCCCCGCCCCCCGCTCCTTCTGTGCCTTATTATCAGTGAAGCATCCTAGAATGTCTTTGCAATCCAGTTACCGTGAAAACAAACTCAACACCCACCCAACAAATTTGCTTTTTCTCCAGCATCAATATCTATGATTTGGGTGTGAAACTTCAATAGCAGTCAATGTGCTACTGTTGTAGTGCTTCCCAGTTTCTAGAAGGCTTGCCTCCAAGGAAACAGTAGGCATGATTACTGTGGAAGTAACTTTCCAGGCGATTTTTCTCAGTACACAAAACCCTGCCCTTCCAGATCTTCTCCCTGACTAATCCACCATGGGGATCTAGCAAGGTCCTTGTCAGGGAAGAAGAGAGATAAAGTGTGGGCCTGGAAGTGGCAAGAAATGTTGGAAGACGAGCCTGTTCATTTTGATTCCTAAGGGCAATAGAATCCCACCCAGAACAACAGACATTGTGTGTTTGTTTATACCTTAAAGTTGTGCCCGGACACTTATTTTTATCTAAATTCACTTTCCTCATGACAATGCCATGTTCACATCTTGGCTTTGAACAAGTAATAGCGCAAGACTTCCGCTTTTGGAGCGTCTGAAGGAAGAGAGCACTTGTCCCTTCTCCTCCCCTAATATACATTTCCCTCACTCTTTGTGCTCTCAGTCCACCAGGGCTTTGAGGAGGTGACTTCAGCATCACCTCCCTGAGCGTCTTGGGTGGTTTGAATAAGCTTACCTTATGGGAAATGGCACTATTAGAAGGTATGGCCTTGTTAGAGGAAATGTGTTACTGTGTGGCAGGCTTTGTGGTCCTATGCTAAGGCTCCACCCTGTGCAGAAGAGACTCTCCTCCTAAGTGCCTGTGAGACAGTCTGATTCTGGCTTCTTTTTGATATGATACTTGCTTCCTTTTAATAAAGATGTAGAACTCTTGGCTCCTCCAGAACCATGTCTGCTTGTACCACTGTCATGCTTTCTGCCATGATGATAATAAACTGAACCTATGAAAGGGTAAGCCAGCCCCAATTAAATGCTGTCCTTTATGAGAGTTGCCTTGGTCATGGTGTCTGTCCGCAGCAATGAAAAATCTAAGACAGCTCCTGAGGAGTGACCCTCAGCATCGCTTCCTCAAGTTCCTGTACTTGCTGTATCTTAAGCAGGTAAGATTAGATGAGAAAGAGAAGGGAAAGATCTGGTTCCTCTGCTGTGCTCTCCCTAAACAGCAGAATGGTGACTTCCACAGCCCTCCATACTCCCCAAGACATTTGGCTTCACACACCGGAAATTACTAAAAGGCAGGCCCTCCTGCATTAGGCTGTTACCAAAATTTTGTCATAGATTGCATTGTTGATGCTACTTCATCATCCTTTGATTTAGTCCCACCTTTTTCTCTTATTTTTTATTTTCTTCTAGTAAAAGAGTACAAAACAATGCTCTGCTCCCTAATTTATGTCTAGCCTATGATTCTTTAGTCAATAGAATTCTAGCTACAGCATTGTGCCATATCCAAGGCTTCATCATCCAAGGCCTGTGATTCATTGTTCATTTACTTTCCTATTCATTTTTCATGCCAGGAAAATTATATGCCTGGGGCATTGATTTGGATAAAACCCACATGGAACAGAGTAGAGCAGAGCCATGTCTTCCATCCCTAGACAACTCTTGGATTTAGAACCGAATCATTGCTAATTGGTTCATGCTGTTGAGAAGTTTGAGGGATGTTTGTTACACAGCAGAAGTAAAAATACATATTTAGCTTTAAAAACATTTTGAACCATGATCGTTGTATGGTTGTATTATTTTCTTTTCTGAGTCCTGTGACTAAATGACTGAGAAGAAAGAATTTAAGTTAGGAATGGTTTATTCTAGCTTATGGTTTCAGGGAATGCTGTTTGCCATAAGAAAGAGGCATAATAACAAGAGTAAGAGACCAGTTGGCCACAATGCATCTGCAGGCAAGAAGCAGAGAATGAACAGGACAGGACTCATACCAGGCTATAACACTTCAAGACTTTCCCCAGTGACCCACTTGCTCCACTGAGGCTCCACCTAAGTGTTCTCACAATCTTCCCAGTGTTCAATCACACGAATCTATTGGGGATATTTTACATTCAGATGGCAGCCTGACCTTGATCAGGTCTGTTGTACTTGGTTTTCTCATGAAAGAACTGAACAAGATGATTGACAAGTTATCTTGAGCTCTGAACTTAGGCAATTCTCAACAACTATAATAATCCTCTTTGTAGATCATTACCAAGTATCTGTTATGCGGCATCTTACAGTGATGGATGATGTGTCAGGTGAGTCAGCCAAGTCATATTCATCTCTGCAACACAAGTGTGCCTCTTGCTTCTGGACATAGTAAAAGCGCCCAACTACCATTTGTTACAGAAGTGATTAAATTGCTGAGGGGACCATCCAGAAACACATTCAGATAATCAGCAAGTTTTTTCTTCCACCGAGACAATGGGCTCAGTCAAGTATATGCGTGAAATGCTCATTGTGTGATGATGACTTAATTGGTAGAGATTCAAAAATTTAGCCAACTTATGGCATGTTTCTTTTGTGTGTGAAGGAAAGCATATGCATGTGTATGAGTATAAATATCTTGAGAGGTTAGAGAGAAATGTTGGATGTCCCCCTCTATTTGCAATATATTTCATTTAGATAGGGCCCTTCACTGGACCCAAAACCTTACCAGGTTAGCTAGACTGGCTCTGGGATCTGCCTGACGCTGTCCCCTAGCTCAGGGGTCACAGGCATATACTGACATGCTTGACCGTTTCACACGGATGCTGGGAAATTGGACCCAGATCCTCATGTTTGCACAGCCAGCACCTTTGCCTGCTGAGCTGTCTCCCCAACCCAAGGAATTCTTGAATGTATACAATGTGTCAAAGTATCACCGAATTTTTATTTCCCTGACTCCTTGAATGTGTACAGTATGTTCAAGTATCACTGAATTTTTATTTATCCACTTATCTATTTTGTTAGCCAAAAATGTGGAGCCAATAATGCAAAATACTTTTAAAAGTCACCTGTAAGTCCCTTCTCTGTTACAGGTTCTTGAGCCTCTCCCTGAAGAAGCTTAGTGACTGTTTGCCTGTCTTTTATTTTTTTTTCATTCTGTTCCATGTATTAACTAATGGAACACACATCTATATTCTTTCATATTTTGCTTGGCTCACTTAATACCCAGGAAGTTAAAGCATATTTAGTGAGCATAGCTCTTTCTTGATATTCTAATGGCTATATTCTATACTTTCTTTCATTATAATATTTGATTCCTTAGTTTGTTTTCTTTTATTAAATTAATCATTTGGCAATTTCAGGCAAATATATAATGTATTCAGCTTACACTTATCCACACAGTTTATCTAGTCTCTTTCCCACCCTCCTCATCCCATGTTCTTCCTTAAAATAGTCCCTTTCACTTAAATGTCTATTGTTTTTGGTTGTTTATTATATAGTAAAGCTAACCAGAGCCATTCATGTTGGCAAGGGTGTAGAGTCACTCTCTGGTGTGTAGGGAATCACCAGAGGATATATTACTGACAGGATGACTTTTACAGCATACATCCAGGGTATTAGCAAACCCATGAGCCCTTCCTACTATCCACGGCAATGTTGACAGGCCTAGATTTGTACAGGCCTAATGCAGGCAGCCCCAGCTGTGAGTTCATGATTGGTATGGCAATGTCATTCCCCCCAAACTCCAGTTCAATAAATCTAGTCCCAGCCTATCTCAGAGCACAGCCTAGTGAGATGACCACAGGCATCAATCAATCCATAATTGAAAAGAGATAGAGTTAGCCACAGGAGTAGATGGTTTTGTAAAAGACCACAGTATAATAAAGCACCAGGCAAGTGGTGGGTATCACACTTAGTGCCACACGTGTAGCAAGAGGAAGGGAACAGAGAGGGGCATGAGGAGGCAATGACAAAGTGTTGGCTCTTTGGACTATTTACTTAGAGTCCTATAGGGTTTCCGAGGGTTAACTGATAATGGAAAACACTGAAGACTGGAAATAGAATTGTGAACATCTGCTGGGAAATGGGAAATTTCACCTTAATAGATTTTTTTTCAAAACATTTTAACTTTTCTCAAAAAAGAGCTATTTCCCCAAACTCATCTGCTTCCTCCTATGTTCTCACGTCTTTAAATACACCAAACACGATAATTTTATGAGCAAATCACATTATACAGAATACATTTTTGAGTTTCAAAGCTTAAGTTTCGTAGTGTTATTTTTTTAAAAAAAACAGAGGCATGCATACGTTCCAATTCCCATATAGCTGCTTCGTTTGCTTGCTTGCATCATGGGACATTCCTTTTAGTTCCAACATTTTGGTAAACTTGGCATCTATAATAGAAATTTCTCTTTCAAGATGACCTCTTCTTTTCTGGACATGACCTAGACAGTGTAGATTCAATATACACTGTTTGCAGTAAGATTTTTCAGTGAGCCTTTGCTTTGCTCTCTGCAAAGCAGAAACTTTAAGAATACTTATCCCATGTTGAGATGATTACATGGTGAGAACTGCAGATCTGACACCTTGATCTGCATGCATAAAGTAGATATTTCTGTTCTGATACCCTTCAGAAAATGCCTTCTGTCAATCTTGGACAAGGATCTCTTACTAATCAGGTCAGGGAGGAAATTAAATAGTGGTTCTGAGGAGAGTATCAAGAGAGATGATGCTTGGAAGTAGTCAAAGAAAAAAATAATATTGGGTAGAAAAAAATAAAAAGGCCTTCTCTAGGTAGGTGACAGACAGGGTTTGGGAAGAGGTAAGATAGAACGTTGTTCCACCTCTGCTCCTGGGCACTGGAATTGTGACACATGCATGCTGCTTACCTGTTTTATGCTGGAGGTTGGACCCAGCACTTCTTAAATGCTAGGCAAGCACCCTACCAGTTGAGCTATATCTTTAGTCTAAGGTACCATCTATTTTAATTGGTCTGAAATGGAGAGGATTTTCCAGATGTTAGACCTTCAGTGATAAACCCAGGAAGATCTTGACAAAGGAAAACAAGTGGGTTGCTCAATGTTTTCATCTTTGGAAAGTCATATTGAACCTTCTTGATGCCCATGAAGAATAGGTGGGCTGGTCAGTCACTTGCAGAGAAATCTACATCTCTGTAAGAAATAAGAATAAGCAATAAGAAAAAATAAGCAAGCAAGAGAGTGAAAGAAATCACAAGGAAATGATTCAACTACTCTAACTAGCCAAGCCATTTCTCAGTTGGTCCCGAAGAGTCATGCATTCCCATAGGAGCTTCAAATATGACTTAAAGGGATGTTTATGTGATAAAAAGATGGATCAGAACTTAAGTGCATTTGTCTCTCTTGCAGAAGATGGGGGTTCATTTTCCAGCACCCAAATGTAGCTTACAGCTTTCTGTAACTTCAGCCCCAGGAGATCTACTAGCCTTTTTTAGCCTCAATGAGTATCAGGCATGCACACAGTAAGTACACTTACATGTAGACAAAACACACTTAAAAGAATAATAAATAGATTTTTTTAAATGTACATTTGATAACCCAAAACAAGGATAAAGATCTCTCCTTCAAAACATCAAGGAAGATTCATTGTTCAGATGAACTTCTGCTGCCTCCTCAGAGATACCAGAGCAGCTGAGCACTCCCTCCAAGAGAGAAGCAACTGGGGTATAAAAGAAATTCCACAGGGTATAATCCACAAGGGCTGTCCAGAACCTCATTTGGGAGGATAATAAAAGATGTCATGAATGACTAGGAATTTACCTCTGAGCATCTACATGTTCTGTCCTGGCATCCCAATCCTCAGAAGCAAAAATGGGATAGTAGCAGTAGTATGTCGAAGTTCCTTAATGCTTCTGTTTGATGAAAGAATTTCTGTTTTACACTGCCTTGTTAAAACTCCACAAGCTTGCCTTTCTGGCCTGTGCCTTCCACCAGGGCAGAGCCTCTCTGAAGACCCTACACTTTGAAGGCCCCCCAGGAAATCTTCTGCACCCAGGACAACAGACAGGAGCCTAGCATGGCTGTCCTCTGAGAGGACCAACAAGCAGCTGACAGAGACACATGCAAATACTTACACCCAACCATTGAACTGAAGTTGGGAACCCCTGTGGTTGAGTTAGAGAAAGGCTAGAAGAAGCTGAGGAAGAGGGTAACCCCATAGGAAGACCTGCAGTCTCAATTAACCTAGACCCTTGAGATGTCTCAGATACTGAGTCACTAACCAGGTAGCATACAGGAGCTGGTCCCAGGCCCCCAACACATATATAGCAGAGGACTGCCTGGTCTGGCCTCAGTGGGAGAAGATGCACCTAACCCTTCAGAGAGACTTGAGGCTCCAGGGAGTTGGGATGCCTTGTAGAGGAGAGGGGGATACCCTCTTGGAGACTAGGGAGGAGAAGGAATGGGATGAAGAACTGTGGGATGGGGTACCAGGAGTGGGGCAACAGCTGGACTGTAAAAAATAAAAGTAATAATAATAATAACAATAATAGCAATAATAACAATGATAATAAATAGTAATAGTAGTCGTAATAATAAAAACTTCACAAGCTTGTAGCAAAGACTTACAAAGGCCTTGCTTCTCAGTAAAGATCATCTGGGTCACATCAGGTAGATGCACTTTGTGCAGATCTGATGACTGTGTTTCTTTCCATGATCCCACAGGCAGTAGGTGAGAGGTGGCTCTCAAGAGCTGTCTTCCACACAAGCACCATGGCATGCACAGAGCTGTGCACACACAAACATGTACACACACAGACATATACACATGTGTACACACACACACACACGCGTGCATGCACACACACAAATAAAAATGAAGAATGAAGATGTTCATCTTGTCTAGCTCCCAACTTTCCCCAGCAGAAGGACAGTCACAGAAGCCACAGAGACAAACTTTCTCACTGTACTCCATGTCTTCACACACATCTTCTTCCACCTGATTTCCCCAGTTACACTCACATGTTGAGTTTGTAGACTGGAAACAATTTGGCCTCCTGTGTATCACAAAGCCAAGGCCACCTCATTTCACAGCTAGAACAGTAACCCCTCCCCTTACCAATAACAACCAGCCATTACTTTTAAGTTAGATTTTAATCAAGTGATTGATTTTGTGTGTATGTGTATACACGTTTATGTGTGTAGGCAAGCTCACACACAGTGTATATGTGGGCGTCATAAGACAGTTTGAAAGAATTGGCTCTCTCCTTTCACCATGTGGGTCTCAGGAATCAAACTCAGATATTTGGACTTAACAGCAAGCCACTTCACTCACTGAGCTCTCTGGCTGGTCCTCCAGACAATCAACAAATTGTGCTTGCTTTCCTCTTTCTTGACACTGTCCGTGTTTCTGCTATTTCTGAGAAGCATGTCCTCCTGGCAGCCATTGGTTCAGCTGCCAGAACTCTGAGCCAGTGTTGGTCAGTGGCCAGCCCTTATGGACACCTGTAGCAAATAATAGGAAGAAGCTTGTCTCACCTGACTTGGAGTCTGGGCCCTGTTAAGGGACGGGTCCTTTCCAGGTTTTGCTGTTGGGCCAGTAAGAAGTGCACATTTTTGGCTGTCCTGAGGTATATACAGGCAGAAAGAGGCCCCAGTGGTCATTGAAATAAACAGCTTCATTATTGCAGAGTGGTCATCATGGAGCTTCCCTCGTGGGACTCACTCTTTCATCCTTGAAGAAGACATTGCACATCCATCCACGTGCCAGGAAGCTAAGTGTCTCCCAGAGGCCATGTCAATCTCTCAATCTAGGACTCTTCATTAAAGCCTCTACAGAAAACTCATCTGGCAGGAGTTGGAGATGGGAATATGTAAAGCTGTTTGACTTGGCTGAGGGCCAATCTAGACTTTCTTTATGACCCCTTTTCTCTGAATCACCAGTGGATGCTATATAATATGCCACCTCAAGTACAACTCTGCTCATCCTACTATATTAAAAAAATTCATACACATATAAAACATGGAGGTATTTGCACACACATGCATGCACAGATATTCACACATATACACATTAGTGTGCATGCCCATATGTCTATAGATGCACACAAATACACACACATGTCCATAGATGCGTGTACATGCACATGTGCGTGCAGACACACACACACACACACACACACACACACACACACACAGAGGTCCCTATCTCAAATGACAACTAAACAGCAAACAGAAAAGAACATTTTACAGACCTGCAGAAAAGAACTTAAATAATACATTTTTGAGGGAGAAAATATTAGGTTTTGGAAACAACTGACATCTAGGGTAAGCTCTAGCTTGGTTATATGTGTACAGTGCAGTATAGGAATATTCCTCACCTACAGGAACTGACCTTATAATGTCTCTAAAAAATTAAAGGAGAGCTAAGAATGTCTGTGATACTATAGTCAAGAGGCAGGAAGAAGAGAAACATGGCTACATACATGCAGAAACCTTGTTGAAACAAAGAAGAAAGAAACAGAAAGGGAGAGAAAAATAAAGGAAAGAAGGAAGGAAGGAAGGAAGGAAGGAAGGAAGGAAGGAAGGAAGGGAGGGAGGGAGGGAGGGAGGAAGGAAGGAGGGAAGAGAGGAGGGAGGGAGGGAGGAAGGGAGGGAGGGAGGGAGGGAGGAAGAAGGCAGGTAGAAGAAGGCAGGCTGCTCAGCGTGGCTGCCATGGTGCCAGACTGAAGATGGAGGGCACCCTCTAAAATGCAGTAGTAATGATCCATTAAAACCATGCCTAAAGGCTGCACCTTTCCTCCAGTCTTTGTATCTAATTACACAAATCATTACAGATGTTTGAAAATAACAAAGACTTTAATGAGCTGATTCCAGCTGTTCAGAAGAGATGGTTGAGAGGGTCATTTTCCTTTGCAGTGAGGGCAAGCCACAGCACATGCATTTGAATGGGTAGCTGATGGCAAAGAAGCCATGCGCTGGGCTTCAGCTGCATCCTGCCCATCAGCATAATATGGCAACAGTTCTGGAACTATTGCATGTGAGGGGAGTAAATCTATGTACTAAACACAAACTAACTATGGTATGTAGGTTGTCATTCTCCATTCTGCATCCAAGCAGACATTACTAAACAATCGTAGAAGTCTTTCTCACTGAATTTGAACTCAGAATCTTACCTCAAAGCCTGTTATTATCACACACCTACAGTTAGCCTTCACATTTAAAAATGATTGCTATTTCTAACTCAGAAAAAACAAGAATATAGAGCTTGAGAGATAATCTATGGAGGGGCAAAGATGAGGGCTATCACCCACTCATGAAATATAGCTAAAAATTGAAGGAAAAGTGGTGTTTAAGGACTCAAGTATAGTCATTGGAGGAAAAATAAGAGAATGAGAAATTATGAATGAGACTTAGAATCAGTACTAATGGCAAGAATGGATCACGAACATGTCTTTAGAACAAAGAATGAAGCCTTTTCAAGACAGCTAGAGCTCCAAGACAATGATGAATTCTGCAATGGGATGCCAGTGTTTAGTGAACAAGTACAGAATACCAGGGTCTCTCCTGGGCACTTCTATGGTCATTTTGATTTCATTCTTCATAATAACTTAGGAGGTGAAAAGTAATGTCTCTGTTTTCCTGCTGAAGACATGGAGAATCTAAAACAACAACAACAACAACAATAACAACAACAACAACAACAACAACAACAACAAACCCATTTAAAGCTACAGACATGCATCCTCACTCTTCCTTTTCCCTTATATTAAACAACAATCATAAAGACAAGATAAAGCTTACCAGTGTCTGAGGTATAAATGATATCAAAGACTTGAATACAAACTCTGAGAGGTATCCAAACTGAAAATACCGAAGATGACTCTTGCCTCCAGGATTTGGAGTTGTTTGCAGCAATTTGTCTGTGAGAAGTTCAGAGTTCACCTGGATCTCCAAGTTGTTGATGCTCTCTCCCTAAGTCCCCGGGTGAGTGAGAGGTAGTGAGGTTCATTCATATGCACGACTCCTGATATGGACATGCCTGAGCCATAACCTGGCTCTATGTCTCCTGTCATTTTTAAAACTATATTACTGCTAGTGAGGTACAGGAAATCTAGGCATACATGAGGACTAGAGTCTTGTGGCAAGCTGCAGTGATGGTTCTAGGGAGAAAGACCACCTAGCGCCACCCAGAAATCACCAGGCTTGAAGTGAAGGCAGTAAGTGGTGGTAGCTTTCACTATGGGTGAAATCCTTATTGTGGTATTTATGGAAAGATTAGCCATCTTAGGAAAGGCTCTGTTGACAGCTACTGCATGTTCTAGGCACACTGAGCCTGACTCTCAAGTCTAGATGCTCTGAGCTAGGAGTTACATCTGATTGGACCATGGATTCTGGCTGTTACTCATCCACTGGTTAGTCAGTGACCACTGAGATCTTCTGACTTAAAAAAGAAGGTGGCCAAGAAACATATTGGTTATTAGCATAGCGAATTAGATTGACTTTCTCTTAAAATAGGACTCATTAGGACAGAGGGTGGGTAATGAAGTCAAGAGGTAAAAGATGTCAGGGAGAAAGCTGGAGAGAGAAGACAGATGGAATATGTTTGTAGAACCACCTTTGAGTTCTGGTTATCCTCCTAGCTCCCATGCACCAAGATTTGCTTTCCGTACCAGCTCTCTGCATTCTATTACCATACACAGCAGAAGAATATATACATCTATAGGTTTTAAGAATAAAAGAAACATGACCTGTTAGCAGATGTAAAATTCAAGTTCAACTTTTCATAAAGCCACAGAGATGCCATGTGACTGTCACTCTAGCTTCCTCCAATACTTGTTCTGAACCAGCTACTCTTTGAAATATCTACGAAATTTCCTGGACAACCTCCAAGGCTCTGAGATAACACAAGGTTCTGATACGTTGTCTTCAAGGCTTCCTGAGCTAAGTTGAGGATTGGGTTGTGGACTCCAGTAGGATCCAAACAGAGGCATCTTACTTCCTTAGGCATCAATAAAAACTATTTTGCTGCTTGTGCCCTGTATTCCCCTGATGCCTAGAGAAGAAATAGAGATGTGCCATCAGCCAAAGAAAGGAAGATAAATATAGCCTTTGTCAGATTAATATCCCCAGGATTACTCATGACTCTTTCAAAGTGAAGCAAAGATCATGTGCCGCCTGACAGCCACCCATCTGGCCCGAGAAGACGCACCATATGGATGGTTCTCGCTAATTATAGTTAAATACTGAAGGGAGGGGGTTCCAGTGTGGAGGCTCCTGAGACCAGAAGTTTCCTGTCCCCCTTTCTGGGAGCTCATGAAAAGGATCTAATAGTTACTGTCCCCAGACTTCTCCAAATGAGTTCAGGTAATCATCCTCTGTAGAACAGACTTTCACCAACTCAAAGGTAGAGAAGTAACCATTATTCTCTGTGTTTAGAAAGTGGCAATAACCATGGCTCCTGTGCTAAGATGTCAATCTAGATTCTGCATCATGGAGGAATCCAAGGAAACAATTGATGGTTCGATGAAGCTACAATTTGTTGCTACTACTAAAGACCTGAATCTTTGTCTACTGCCCCACGATTTATGTGAAAGATACAAGGAAGGTTTTATTATTTACAGGCAAATAACACTCACTGAATCAATCCAGTTCTAGGGAGGAATTTCCTAGCAACATAAAGCATTGTTTTCTTAAAATAAATACAGATGGCCTTCTCCCCATCTGTGATGGTGAATATGACTCGCAGTTTGATGGGCTCTTAGAATCATTGAAGAAGCCAACTTTGGTGCCTATCAGTGAGGGGTTAACTGAAACTGGAAGACCTATTTTAAATGTGTGTGACATTAATCCATGTGCTGTGTCCCATACTGAATAAAAAGTAAAAGGGGGAATGAGAAGCAGCCTTCATCTCTCTACTTCCTGGCTATGGATGTAATGTTATCAGCTGCCGCAGGCTCCTGGCACCCTGTCTTAATGGGATACATTGTCCCCAGACCGTGACCTAAAATAAACCTTTCTTTCCTTTCTTGGATTCTTTTCATTTTGTATTGTCACAACAAGAGGAAACATGGATAATACACCATTCCAAGGCCATGGATTTGATCCCAAGCAGGGAGAAGGTGGAAAGAAAGACAAGGGAGGAAAAGATGGGGAGAGGGAGAGAGGATATGATAGATAGATGATAGATAGATAGATGATAGATACATACATACATAGATGATAGATAAACTATAGATGGATAGATGGATAGATAGATAGATAGATAGATAGATAGATAGATAGATAGATAGATAGATAGATAGACGGAGCATCCGTGCTTGGCTTCAAACAATTTCCGAGAACAATCAATTTGGGTGAATGAAAGAATATGGAATACCAAATTCATGGGTGAAATCATTGGTCATTTTATTTTGCCTTCATTCTTTCTCTATACCTGGACCCTCATTCTTTAATCATAGCTCATTATTCTACTAACAGCACCAAAGTAGGCCACCCTTCCTGCAGAGACTCAATCATTAGATGTCAGGTAACATATGTGATTAGAGTGGAGCAGATAATCAAAATTCACATGGCTCTCTCAGTGTTTATGAACTGACCTAGTTTTCACACAAATGTGGACACAAAGGAGTACTTCTAAACTAAAACCAGCAATGAAACTATGAGGAAAGATGGAGAAATGGCTTCTAATGCTTGGCTCTAGAGTTGGAGAGACAGGATGTAGGCGGATGGTTCATTTACTGGAGAGTCTACACTGGGTGTCAAGGCACCACCTCTGTGCAGCCAGGCTAGAGTTGCCATTTGTTTGTGAGTGATGAATGGGCATTTACAGAGATACTGTCAACAAGGGTATGCAAGTAGGATTCTGTATTCATTAATTCTGCAAAATGTTAATGAACACTTGGACTTACAGGATACAGTCTCAGTATTCCCTAGAGGTTCTTGTCAACTGAGGAAGAGAGCTTCATTCATCACCAACAACACAGAGGTAAGCCTACCCAGACAGACTCAGGATTCAGAATTGTGATATCATTAGAACCCTTTGAATTCAGGTATACTTGAATAATTTACCATCCCTAAACTTCGCTGACACACAACAAATGTCATTTTGCTTAAGCCCACACCAGAGACAATAAGAGAAGCATATTCTCTACTTACAGCCTACATTATTGTTCCTTGCTTTTAATTGAACCTAGAATGCATTCTTTAAAAGTTTGAGACCAGGGATAATGGAGGTATTCAAGAATAAATGGGGGTGACCTTAGCTGTGACTCATAGCATTGGGGATATGGAACCTGAAGAGGACACCTTCTATAGCCATGCAGGAACCACAGTGGAGTGATAGGGACACCAACCCATCCATAAAAATTTCAACCCCAAATTTATCCTGTCTAAAAGAAATGCAGGCATGGGGATGGAACAGAGACTGAGGGAATGGCCAACCAATAACTGGCCCAACTTGAGACCCATCCTATGGGTAAGCACCAATCCCTGACATTTTTAATGGTACTCTGTTATACTTGCAGGCAGGATAGCATGGGTGTCCTCTGAGAGCTTCACCCAGCAGCTGACTCAGACAGATGTGTATACTCACATCCAAAAAATGGAGCTTGGGGACTCTTATGGAAGAATAGGAGAATGGGTTGTGGGGCCAGAAGAGGATAGGAACTCTACAGGAAGACTAACAGAATCAACTAACCTGGACCCTTGGAGCTCTCAGAGTCTGAACCACCAACCAAAAACCATACATGGGCTGGACCTAGGCCTCCCAGCACATATGTAACAGATGTACAATTGGTGCTGAACAATTGGAACAGGGGCTAGCTCAAAAGCTGTTGCCTGTATGTAGGATATGTTCTTCTAGTTGGACTGCCTTGTCTGCCTTCAGTGGGAGAGAATGTGCCTAGCCTTGCAGACTTGATGTCCCAAGGTTGGGGGATACCCAGCCCCCCCCCCACTCAGAGGAAAAGGGGAGTAGGAGGGGGAAGGATTGTGGGAGGGGATGACCAGGAGGAGGGCAGTGAGCAGGATGTAAAGTGAATAAGTTGTTTTTTGTTTTTTAAAAGTTATCTCTGGCTCCACAAGGACGCTCACACCAGCAACAGGTTGTGGAGGTAGCTCTAGTCTTCTCTGTCTTACAAACTTACTTTGAGGTTTGGTTTCTCTATTGTAGCTTCTGTCTTTTTCTGTTTATTGCTTCCAGAACAGGGAGAGGCTATGTCCTGAGTGATGCAAAGGAATGATGGAAATTGTATTTTCTGTATTTTTAACATAAGCTTGTCAGAGCTGCATCTGACCGATGCTTGGTTGTAATCCCTAGGTGGTTAGCTTACACTGCAAGCAGAGACTCTCCAAGCACTTCAAATACATGGTGCAGTGAGATGAAATTAACAATGTGACAATAAGAGAATAAACAGCATCCCCCTAAGTGCCTGGGCTAGAGTCATCTTAGACCTGGCAAGTGGGCAGTATAATAGATAAAAGAATTTTCATCAGACTTCAGAAACTACTTGTATAATTCATAGCCATTTGGTACAAGGAATTGCTGGGAGAGATTGTGATGAGAAAGAGAAAGAGAGGGGGGAGAAAGAGAGAGGATAGCAGAGAGAAAGCCAGTGTCACCTGCCACCCTGTTGAGGCTCCTCTTGCAATTTATGAAGACTGTCAGCTACTAACCGTCTAAATAACTCATTTCCAGGGCAGAGATTATAACTGAAGCAGAAAATGTCAGAAATCAATCCCTTGTTGTGACATTATTATTTTTTTTTTCTGAAAATAGGGCATAGCCTCATCTGTATGGATGTCATGAAGTAGGAAGCAGTATGAAGTAAGGGCTGAGAGGTGCTTTTAACTATATTGATATTTTGCAAGATTGTTTGGGGTGAGGATTCCACAGTTCATTCAGGAAGATCTGAAATGGGGCCACAGGACAGAGCAGTTCTTTTTCACACCCCAATAGCAAGGACTCGGCCATGACACTTAACTAGCATCTTGATTCCTCTGTGTTTTCTGAACTGTGTAACACATCTCCCCAAGCCTCAGTTTCCTTATCCATACCTTGGGGACAACAATACCACTGACATTATGTGGGGCTGTTAATCAAAGTAGATGGTGTCTTACTGTTCATCTTAAAATTGTACACAGAATTAGAATAAATGAATGTGGGCCAAAGAAATGGTTCCATGGTAAGGTGTTAGATGTGTATGCCTGATGACATGAACCTGACTCCCAGAACCCAGGTAAAGGTAGAATCAGAGAATCAATTCCACAAAGTTGGCCTCTGACTTCTTCACACACGCCCCTTGCACATGTACCCTCCACATACCATTCACATATTTACATACATTAATCATAAATTAAAATTTTAAATGAACTAATGGATAGTTAGTCTTGCTGATATTTTTACTCTTCAGACATATGTGTTTGGAGAGAAATGGGGGATGGAGAATAATAAGAAGAGAGAATATAAGGAGCAAGAAGAGAGGGTGTATTAAAAGGAAGAGAAGGACATGGAGAAGATAGTTGCAGCAATAATTACTTATTTAATAAACTTGGTTGGGGAATTTGTGGGAAAATATTGAAGAGTATGTAGACAATAGAACTTGTCATTACTGATTTAAAATATGCCCAACTTTGCACTTTGATTTCTATAAATGGGAACAATAATCACCTACCTCTTGGGGTTACACTGATGTTGAAATGAGAGCATGATTTACCAACCCCTGTCTCTGTGACCTCTGGGTTTACATGGAAACTGGGGAAGCCATTTAAATGACTACATTGTTAGGCATGTCCTGAAGATTCATCTGTTCTGATGACTCCCTTAAGGTGTGTTCTCACCAGCTGTGGCCCTTTCATACCAGCTGGCCCTCCTGTAATATGTCATTTGACTAGGATGAATCCCTGGTCTAAGTTCAACCAATCTGGTTTGCTCTTTGATGTTGCAATCAGAAACTGAAGTTTTTCCTAATGATAAGCAGCACCTCATCCTTAATGATCCTTGTGAAGGAAAATCTGAAAGTCATCACCCCTCATCTACTTCAAACACGTACATGACTCCCTAGTGTTCTTAAAATGAGGTCCTAGCAAGTTTTAACTTGAGCCATGATGGCCATTTCAGATCTCTTCTCAGGGCCATGTTAGTTTTCACTCCAGTGCTGCAAAAGTACTGGCCTTCTGTGGCTTTTGGACTCACCAGATATATTGACTAGTTTTATGTTTTCTTGACACAAGCTAGAGTTATTTGTGAAAAGGGAACCTCAGTTAAGAAAATGCTGCCACAAGATTGTGGAAAGCTTGTGGGACATTTTCTTGATTGATGATGGATGTGGGATGGGACTTCTCCCTGTGGATACTGTCACCTCCAGGCTAGTGGTCCTGGGTTCTATAAGAAAGCAGGGGGCTGGAGCTATGGCTTAGTGGTTAGGAGCACTGACTGTTCTTTCAGAAGACCTGAGTTCAATCTCCAGCAACCACATGGTGGCTCAAAACCATCTGTAATTGGATCTGATGCCTTCCTCTGGTATGTCTGAAGGGAGCAATTCTGTACTCACATAAAATAAATAAATAAACCTTAAAAAAGGAAGGAAGGAAGGAAGGAAGGAAGGAAGGAAGGAAGGAAGGAAGGAAGGAAGGAGTCAAGCAAGCAAGCAAGCAAGCAAGCAAGCAAGCAAGCAGGTTGAGTAAGCCATGGGGAGCAAATCAGTAAGCAGCATGCCTCCATGGCTTCTGCATCAGTGCCTGCCTCCAGGTTCCTGCTCTGTTTGATTTCCTACCCTGACTTCCCTGGAAGATGAGCTATAAGCTGCAAAATGGCATAAACTATTTCTTCCCCAAGTTACATTTGCCATGGTGTTTTCTCACAGTAATGGAAATCTCAAGACACCAAGTGTGCCTTGCAAGCAGGCCTTTGTACAGTCTGCTGCCTCTACCTTCAGTGACAGCACCTTGGTTCTCTTCCTTTTGTTGCTGGTATTTTAGAGGACAGTGTATCATGCAAATGCTCTCAGACCTGCTCCATTGGGCAACTTTATCTGTTTATGTCACACTATGTTCCTTTCTATCACATTAACCACAGCTATAATTACACATGTATATATGTAATTATTTTATTGGTGGCTAGATATCCTAGCCACACTCTTCTGGAATCAGAATTAGTTTTGCTTTTGTATCTGTTTTACCTAGCAAGGTTCCTGACTCAGGCTATGCTCAATAAATCCTTGCTTCGCCAATGGTAAAATTCAACAGTGGCTGGATCTATAAGGTGAGAGGTCACAGAGCAACTCGGTTGAGATGCTTAGAGTTGCCATCTTCTCTATATCTCTTAACACATCCTTCTCTGCACATTTTCTGTAGGCTCAGTAAAGGCCCTCAGCACTATTCCATTCAATTCCTACAGTTTCTTTAACCTTGGATAAGTGTATTACTCTTGTCAGCAGTCCAATCAACTCTTTCATGCCAGTATAAGATGGAGAACATCTTTAGAGCTGTCCTAAGAGGACTCAGAATGAAGATGAACAACGCTGGCAATGATAATGGCCAAGTTCTGGAAAACACAAAGGATGTTTATAGTTTATAACCACTGTTATTTATATCCTGGCTCAGCAGACTCTCCAGCCTGGCCAGGAAGTACCACTTCAGTTATTTCTAGTCATGGTAGGGCTTATCTTCACTTTTTACACTGTAATACCTTCCCTAAATTTCTGAATCTATCCCTTCACTTTAAAAACTCTTTCCTCCCACAAACTTTAGAGTGAATTAGTCACCTAGTAAGATGTAAATTTCTCCTCAGAGGAGATGAAGCATTGAAAACAACATGTAAAGATCTCATGTATATACCACAGAGACATTGTTTTATTTCTCTTAAAACTTTAAAAATACCCCAGATCCTATGTCTACTCTACGTTCATGTTCTTCCAACAAATCAAGTCTTTTCCAGTGATCAATCCAGACCAATATGAACATAGTGGCCACAAAAATTCTGTGTATATGTCTCTGCTTCTTCCTGAATTGACACACCAAACCCAAACAGTCTACATACCATTGCACTGTGTATGTGTAGATAAAACAAAATCCTTGAGAAAGAAATAAAAGAGGGAAAAACTTGTCTTGGCTCATGGTCTCAGAGTTTATGATCATGTGGCACTAAGAAATTGTGGAGAATATCATGTCTGTAGAGAATGTGACAGAGGAAAATACTCACCTAACTGTCAAATATCAAGCAAGGACAAGGATACAGGAAAGCATACGGCTAAAATCACCCCCCCCCCTTCTTCCAAAAACCCTACTTCTTTCCACTTCCTACTGTTTACCACTTCTTAATAACTTTAGCATTCAGCATGCCGTGAATTCCATTCATTACATAAGAACCCTCAAGACCTAATTATCTCTGAGAATTTTATCACAGACATATCTAGAAGTGAACCTCACAAATGTAGCAAGCATTTCTTGATCTAATCATGTTGAGGATAAGAATGAGTCATCTCCATCACTCTACAAAAATGTCTTCTCAATCTGCTTCCTTCCTTACCAACGTCATCATAGCCAAATCTGTATGATCTCTCTCGAGAGTGGCTGACCTCTGCCAGTCTTCTCATCTTTCAAATGGAGTTTTATGGTATCTGTTCTTGCACCTCCTCTGTAATTCAACTAGCATTTCAGGGCACACTTGGAACCACCACTGACCTCTGCCTCATCCCTCTACAGACTTACAGTTGCCTGCTCTCTACCTCAGAGATGCCAGTGCCCATCCTTCCACCTAGAGTCCACTAACCCCATGCAACAACCCCACAGCTTCACTGTGAGTTCAGTTTACACTGAACATCTTCTCACTTGCCCACTTCTATTATCAACCTACTTAGACTACCTGGTCCACCTAGCAATAGCTACTTCAAAATGCCATGTTCTCAGGATCTGTTTCTCCTCTCTCTTTTCTCTTTTTTCTCACCTCTCCTCTCTCTCTTCACTCCTCTCTCTCTCTCTCTCTCTCTCTCTCTCTCTCTCTCTCTCTCTCTCTCTCTCTCTCCTGGAAAAATCCAGCCCTAGATGCATCAAAGCATATGCCTTCTCTGTGTTTCACTTGAGGGGCTAAAACCAGTACAGAGAAAGACTACCGGTGATAGTGTACCTTCTCAAACTGTGCTGGCTTTTATGCTCTCTAAGATCTATAGCAGTCTCAGGAAGCTGTTAGAATGTTCAAAATTAATGAGTACACAATGGCTAAACCACTCCATGATTGAAAAATTTGTTGATATAGTGATGTCATTGTCATTAACCTGCCCTCCATTCATTTCACACCTTCATTCCTTGCTCAGTTTAGAAGTTGGAAACATCCAGATGATACTCCCCTTGTCTTGTTTTCAAGACCCAGAATCTCCACTGATCTTCTCTTTCTTCCCTCTTTAAATTGTTCCTCTAAAAGCCAACTGCTCTGTGTATGATCGAGACAGTATAATTATGTTGACAATTTCATACTATGTGCACTGCTCTGTTCTTATGCTCACCTCCACCCATTACTGTCTGCCCGCTCTCATCTTTTCCATCCCAACTTCTTTTTCTTCCCAACTATCCCCTCAGTGGATACATCATAATAAAATGATACTGTATTCTCCAAAACCTGTTACCAGTAAATACCTCTTGCAGAAGGTATAGGGCCTCCTGGAGGCTGTATCCATGATGGCATGTAGAAGAATGCAGTCTTGTACAGATATCTACAGCTACTATGTGTCTTTGAGATTTTCAATTTCCCTATCTCTCTTCTCTCCCCCCATAACATACATAAATGCTAGTCATCTTCTGGACTGATGTGTAAATCACAATTTTCCATTCCCTGGGCTCAAAACAATCTCTCAAATAAAGAGCTGAATGCATGTTTGACAAATGGCATAGGATATTCAACCTCTAGGTGGAAAAGGATTTGGTCTAGGAGGATAACCATCAACTGCTTTAAATAAAAGGGGGTAATCCCATAATTAAAGTTCTATTTGATTCAGGGATTTATACTTTGAAAGCAATTTCTCCTTCAGAATTGCAATTCATTATCCCCAAAGCAATTTAGTTCTGGTGCTTATGGTTCCAAAGTATAAGAACTTTTCTGGCAGAATAGGTGACTGAATTAATTACATTAGGCATGGTGATCTTTAATTAGATCCAGTATCCATAAACATAACATCTTGGGAAGTATTTGTTTCATTGGCTGGACTTTCCAAGGAGCCCTAGCATCAATACTAATCCATAAGAAAATGCTTAGAACAACGTGGTGGCTTAACAATGAAAGGATAATTTGGTTGAGATTAATCATTGTTGTTCCAATGCAAAAACAAAACCGTATCAGGCTACAAAATGAATCTGGAGCATTATAGCGCATGCCCTTCTCCACCCCAGCCTGAGGATTACACTGAATTTCACAGCTCATGAGTTTTTAATGACAGAGACAAACGACAATTTCATCATCAATGTGTGCTCTTACTCAAAGGAAAGCTCTAGAATGATTTCACAGATAATGATATCACCTGGGAAGCCTTCTGGGTGTGAGTCACAGATGCAAAACAAAGCTTTGTTTCATTTGCTGGCTTTGCAGAGGAATAAGGAGGGGCAGGGCTTGGTTTGATTATTATTGAGCTCCTGGTCTCATGACACTGCATCTTTAAAGTTGTGTGTATGTGTGCATGCTGCACAGCTGTGTGTGAGACCACAGAAGAGAGAGGGTGAAGGGACTAAAGATTACTACGAACCAGGAATGGTTCAACGACAGCAAAATGATATCCAAACAAAATTCCTTTTTAAACTTCTTCTTTCTTTCGATTTATTGAAGATTTCAGAGTTATTTTCTAACAATCACATCTTCGCAATATGTCAGCTCATGGTGCTGGTACATCCAAATATGGTAGTATGGTAACAACACTGACAGTAAAGGTAGTCATGGAAATGTTGATAGCTGCAACAACAGTGATGTCACTGCAGTACTTGTTAAATTTGCATCATTTTCTAAGCACGAAACTAAGAGTTCTTCCCAGATACTATTATTCTTGGGACTTTGTAAGTGGAGAGAGTGAAGGCACAGAGAGGTGAAATTATATGCTCCAGACTTGTAATCAATAAATGACAGACCCCAAGCTCAAGTCAATGCAACACAGCAAATCCTGTTTCTTTAACAATGCATTGCAGTGAGTAGCTTGAAGGAAGCACTGGTGCTCATGGCTTCTATGATCAGCAAATACCAACAGTCAAACATTCTGTTTAACCCACAGAGACAAAGGATCAGAAAACCTCAATGCTTATGGAAAAACAGAAGAAGGTGGCAAGAGACCAGCCCCAGGAACCACACAACTTCAAGTGAACCTCTCTTCTGTGGTTTCTTCAGAGACTCACAGACCTGCTGGCTGGGGTACAAGTGATAAGAAGACAGATTAAATCAGCTGTGGTGCTCTCAGATTTTTAGATGATGGTTCTTTGTAGAGAACATGACATTCATGCTCTTGGACAAAACTAGGCTTTCTGAAGAGCAGATGGACTTGGCAGTACCTAAATCTTTGGAGGTCTCCAAGTTGACTGTACAATTACAGACCACCAAACCTCGTATTATAAAAGCATTATTGGCTATTACCCTCCAAAATAAAAGCAGCAAGTCACCACAGACCCTTGTTTATTTTTCTCTTCAATGAGATATAGAGGTTTGTTCCCCTGCACTCTTTCTGCATTATTAGTCAGTGAGTCTTTATTATTTTTTATTTACTTTTCTTTCTACAACAGTGGTTCTCAACCTGTGTGGGTTGTGACCCCCAAAGGGGTCACATATCAGATGTCCTGTGTATCAGATCTGACATGATTCATAACAGTAGCAAAAATACAATTGTAAGGTTGCAATGAAGTAATTTTGTTTTGATTGGGGATCACTACAACATGAGAAACCATATTGAAGGGTCACAGCATTAGATAGGCTGAGAACCACTGCTCTACAAGTAATACACACTTCTGTGCTGAATATATACCCTCTAACTCAATTATCTTATTTTCTAAACACTTAAAATATACATGTACCTTGAAAAATACGGTGCCATTTGTGTGTGGTTTTAATTTGCATAAACGATGTTGTCCTACAAAAATAAGTCTGCTTCTTCTGTCTTTTCATTCACATTGGACTTTGAAATTTGTTCACATCCCTACATGTACTAGGGCTTGTAAGTCTCTAGTTTTCTATCTCCTCTTTTCTGCCTTCAATCATTGACTGAAAACAACCAACATAAAATAGTATATTGTACTTAGGTTCCTGTTAATTATTTCTCTGATGGAGTGAAGGAAAAAATAGAGTGTCTGGCATGTATCTTTACTTCTGGTTCCTTATTATAGAGGAATTTTATATTTTCACTTTATATCCCAGAGATTAGAGGAAGCAAAAACTAAGCTTCAAATCTGTCTTTCCTCGAATCTTCTGACAATCTATTTCCAAGTGAAATCACACAATGCAAGGTCAAGCGGCCTCTTGTATTCACAGACAACCTGAGAACATGTTAGCATGTCCAGCACCCACACGTCTCTTCCTCCAGATAATAGTGCCGAGAAAATAGCTGTTAAGTTTAGGGGAGCAAGGACATTTGAGGACTTCTCTTTAAAAAATCTTTGCTTATCTAGATAAAGAAGAGATGTTAAAGTGAATCTAACTTCCCTATAATTCTGGAGTGTATGATCAACAAAAGACATAGTTTATTTTTAAATGATACTGATTTTATCTAAACCTCCTGGGTCATTTCTAGAACATGTATTTTGTTCTTAAAAGGAAAATCCACCCCAGTGAGGCAGTTATTAAATATCCCTAACCTAATATTCACATCAAGAGCATGTCCCATGGAGAAATAATTAGCACCAATCAGCAAGCTTCGAGATAGTCTAGACTTTCCCATTGCCTGGCATTCATTCATTGTGTCAAGCATCCAGTGTCAACAGCATCAAGAACTCAGAGAACAGACATTTCAGAAAGGGCAGCTCCAAGTTCTTTAGAAAGATAAAGCTAGTCTAAAGAAAGAAAACAAGGGTTTGGAGAGATGCCTTAACATTTAGAAGTGCTTGTTACTCTTTCAGAGGACCTGAGTACAGTTCCCAGCACCGATCTTAGGTGGTTCATCTGTAATTCCAGATCCAGGGGAGTCTATGCTCTTGCTGGCCATCACAAGCACCACATGCAGTCTGAACACACATGCAAATTATATATATATATATATATATATATATATATATATATATATATATATTTGTATATATGCATATACGTACATATTCTAAAGTGGGGTTATAGAGAATAGAATCTGAAGGTGTGAATGTGATGTTATCAGGGCACTGCAGCCATGATCCTGAGGACCCCAGAATAGAAACAGAAGTCATGTGCCAAGGATCATCTTATCAGCAGATCCGCTGCTGCAATTTCTGATCTGTTGACAGTTGTAGTGTCTGTTTTAATGAATGTCCTTTTAGTTAATGTGACTTGGCATTCAGCTTAGAGCTGTACATATTTCACATCTTACAATATCTGGAAGCATAAACACTGGCAGCTGATACACACACATTGCATATTTGTCTCCTAGAAAAGTGCTATTAAATATCTCTATCTCTGTCTATCTATCTATCTATCTATCTATCTATCTATCTATCTATCTATCTATCTTGTTGATATGATGCCTTAGAATTATGAAGATGTGTAGTTGGATCTTTTAGAGTGTTGGTTGCTTTTGTTTGATAAACATATAAATGGTTTTTTTTTCTCTCATGTTTGGAAGGGAGAGGCTCAGTCACATGCTAGTCACAAAGAACTTAGGAGGTCTGGTACCAGCATGATCTGAGAAAGCCCTTCATAGTTTTAAGTGTCAATGTGGCTGGGTTACAGGATACCCCAATGGCTAGTAAGACATAATTTCCACATGTATCTACAAGGCTGTCCTAGAAGAGGTAGGCATTTGAGTCAGTGGGCTGAGATTGAAAGGCATGGGAAGCAGTAACCAATCATCTGTGGACCAAGATAAAGCCAAAAGCAAAGAAACGGCAATTTGATCTCTCACTTCTGGAGCTCAAGCACTGCGTTCTCATGCCCTTGGGTACCAAGACTTCACTTTGTCTTCAAACTGCACGACCTACACGATCTAGGCTGTTAGCCTTGGATTGAGACAGTATCAGCTTCCTTGGGTCTAGGGCTTGGAATTTGCACTTAGCCACACTAGTTCCCCCTGGTTCTCTAGCTAGAACGTGGTTTATCCTGGAACTTCCCAGCTTCCAGATCAGCCTCTCCTAAGTCATTTCCTTTCCCTCTAACTATGCATGTATTCTTCTCTATATACATATTTTACATATCATAAATATTCATATATTTTATATATCTATGTATATCTTATACATATATTGTATATTCTTGTGTATATAACATATTTTATGTATTTTATGGTTATATATGCACATCTTATATTTTTACACACACATATATTTACTGATATATATACATATAAATTTTATATATATATATCGATATATATATATATATATATATATATATATATATATATATCAATAACCACTATTCTTCTTTGTTCCAAAGGAGGCTATCTATGGGACAAACAAAAAGACTTCTAGATAGCTACTATGTATATCTTTTGACTATTACTGCACTGGACACTTATAAGCTACACTTATTTCCACTGAGTGGAGCTCTATTTCTGTCCAGCCTCAGGTTTGGCCTCAGTCATGTTTAGGGCTGTGGGGCTGTGGTTCTGCATCCTCACTGTAGACATGAACATATGAAATATGGCTTACATGACCATTTTACCTCAGCTTCCCCTCAGGTACGCCTAAGTTGCATTGCTTTTGAAAGAGAAAAGATGAGCACTGACATCTGGAATTTAAAACACTAGTTTTAAGAATTTCTCCCCATTGCACAGAAGTCCTCTTTATCCTTACAAAACGTATTTGGTCAAGACTGAGTAAGCAAGTCTCAAGCTCATGCAAAACTCACCTTTTCCAGGGGGCACACATCTAAGCACCTTCTACCAACAGAAAGTTTTCACGTTTCCCCAGCAACTGAGGAGGCACTGTCTGCTTAACTGACAAACAGGAACTATGCCAACTCCTTTACATGATTATATTTTAATAGAAAGTTTCTGTTGAGGATTTTTCTTTTACTGTCTATTGTAATACTAAGGGTGGGTGTCCAAGACCTAGAGACTGCATGTAGCCTCTGTGACCCTGCCCCCACATTATTTCTGATTGGTAAACAAAGATACTGATAGCCAATAGGTGGGCAGAAGAAACGTAGGTGGGGTTTACATTTCCCAAGCTTAGAATCCAAGGAGAACCATACTGAGAAAGAAGATGCAGGAGAGGAAGAAAGAGAAGCCACCAAGGGTTAGGAGTCAAGAAACCGTAGCTGTGAAGGCTGGCCAAT
The DNA here is from genome assembly GCF_011762505.2 of Arvicanthis niloticus. Taxonomy (NCBI): domain Eukaryota; kingdom Metazoa; phylum Chordata; class Mammalia; order Rodentia; family Muridae; genus Arvicanthis; species Arvicanthis niloticus. Next base: position 101,789,344 of record NC_047663.1, read on the forward strand.
TGGAGTTAGGAGCCACCCAAGTGAAACATAGTAAGTAATAACTCAGGTTTATTGATAAAAAAGTAGATTTTAACAACATAGAAGGTAAGTGGCTGACCAGCATTTGTTCTGTGTAAGACTTACTGTAAATATAAAGATGGTACATGTCTTTCATCCAGGAACTAAGGCTGGATAAAAACCTCAGGCAGAGATTAAATAAATTTCTACTACAATTTTCTCCATCAGTTTTCATGAAGGTCCCTATTCTACACATGAGGAACTTGAGAATCAGAACCTTTCTCCAAGATGACACAGGGGACAGTTATGTTAGCAGGACTCAAATCCAGACCCATGTCACATCAAAGTTTTGTTTATCACTTCTTACAATGTTCCAATGGAGGCCTCCAGAAGGCAGACAAAAAGGCTTCTAGACAGTCACTGTCAACACTACCAAGGCAAGAAACATGGGAGCTGCAGCCTTGAGTTTGTGGACTGGCACCAGAGAGCAGCCAACAGGCATCCCCTTGGGACAAGTATAATCCAAGGATGGTTGATATACAAGACAAAGCTAGGATCACTTTAAGACAGCCAAGGTTCTGACACCCTCCCTGTTCCTTCTAGATGCTGAAATTTTAAAAAAGAGAAGTCAGTGTTCACTCAAGCTTCTGTGCATATCCCTGATTATCTAGTCACCAGGGAAAACTGCATTTCTTCTTCTTCCACTTGGAAAAAAATCACATTGTGTTAGGGTAATTATGAATCACCCTTTGATCTGTCTCTGTATCTACCTAGCATAAACAGAGTCAGCTGGTAATGTCTGACTGCTTGGGTATTTCAGGTTTATATTTTGAATAACACAAGGCTCAGTTGCTAACATCAGTAAATAATTTACTCTAGTCTGAAATAAGAGCTCCGGGCAAGAAACATCAGATCAAACATGGGAATGGCAGTAGGAGAGCAAACACACTGATCTCCTAGGAAGATTTTTTCCAGATTCACTGTTGCCAGTGGAGGGGGAGCAACAACAGATTGTGCATCCACCAAGCTTCTTCTGGCTGTGACTCAAATCTAAAGGCTTTGATGGCATCAAAATGGGCTGGAAAGGAGGGTATCAGTTGAAAGTATGGAGAACAGATGTAAGGGCTACAGAACAGTCCCTTCAGGCTTTATGCCTCAACATTTTCCTAAGTCCTCAGTCATGCCTAAGCTCAGGAATGACATTTACTTCTTATTCTTCCTTTAAAACGCATTCTGTGGATCTGTATGGATGACACAGTAGCTAAGAATGCTTGCTGCTCTTGCAGAAGACCTGGTTCTTAGCACCCATATGGTGGTTTACAATTCTTAGGGTTGTAATTCCAGTTCCAAGGGATCTGACGCCATCTTCTGGCCTCGGCTAGCACCAGGCACATGTGTGGTGCACATACATACATGCTAATGAAACATTCATACACATAAAATAGAAATACATACATCTTTTAAAATATTCATCCTTAGCATTGAGATTGTAGAATAGTGAATGAAAAAGGTACATGATCTGATTCTCTATTCTATATATCTAAGGCAGAACACACGCCAACAAATGGAATTTCTTCAGCTATAGGAGTTTGTTGGATGCTTTTTTGGTAAGAGTAAGTGGAAAGGTGAGATTATAGTCTGTTGCACCTTGATCACAGTTAAACTCAAGTCAACAGTAAAATGTGTAGAGTGGACAAGAGAGGACAATAAAGGCATGGACATGTTATCAGAGCCTGCAGCTGGGAAAGGACAGGCAGCTCCAGGTAGCACCTCCTTAATATTATATAATCACAATCTCAGTGGCAATTTGGGGGTGCCATGAGTGCCTAAAGATTGGGAGAATTGCGGCATGCCTCTTTGATTGATACAGCCCCATCTAAAGGAGAATTTTCCTTTCTCAGGCAAATCTTTCCTAAGTAGGAAGGGTAACAGATGACCTCATTCCAATTGATTGGTGCTTACTATATGAGAGGCTGGGATAAAAGATGTTCAAAAGTCAAAGAAGTAAAAGGCTTGATCGATTGGTAATGTCTACTTGGAACAGGCAGGGAGGAGCAACATGCTTACCAGGAGGTTGAAAGACCAACACCTGTTATAAGCTTTTGAGATCTAAAATTCATTCTCTCTCTCTCTGTCTCTCTCTCTCTCTCTCTCTCTCTCTCCCTCCCCCCCCTCTCTCTCTCTCTCTCTCTCTCTCTCTCTCTCTCTCACACACACACACACACACACACACAACCACACCTAGTCAATTACCAATCCATGTAAAATAATCCATGAACATATAGCTGGAATAAATAAGTGTTCAACACACACTGCCCCACTCTTCCTCTTCCTTTTCATTGACTCTTATCTCCTCTCCACCTTTAAGAACTAGAGACCAGAGAATTCTATTCTCCTTTTGAGCTTTTGACTATATCCTGAGAGACAACACAAAAGCTCAAAAGGAGAACAGGGAGAATAGGAGAGTGGAATTAATGACACTTCCTTTCTTACCTCAATAGAATTATTGGCTGGAGGCTGACTGCATGGAGGGGTGGATGAGTGTCTAGGTTTTAGACTATACCCACTAGGAGTCTCACTTCCAACTTAACACCTAACTCCTCTCTGATCCCTGAGTCGAGTCATAGGTTAAATGACACTGAAAATATGTACACATTTCAAGATTCCTATAGAGTCTGAAGTTTATTTTTACTTATCTTTTCCTAGCATATGTTGTGGGTTCTTGATGCCTCTTTCCTCTAGGAAAAGAGATTCAACCTTGGTTCTCAACTTAATGATGTCTGGTGAGACACCAGACTCTGCATGCTACAAGAAGTTGATTTACAACACATTGGTAGCAAGGGACCACTGAAGGATTCATGATACGCCTGAGTCCTGGAGTGGGTGGAGTCTCAGCTGTGTAGACTCTACTTGCAAAGTAGCTGAGGGAGACTGGAGAGCAGCACACACTGGGTCTTATGCCTCAAGGCAATTCAAGTCACAAGGGTAATGCCCTAGGTGACATTGTGTTTGAGGTTAAGGGGACCTGGACCAGAGCCTGTACTGTTCCAGCCAATTCTTTCTCATCTCAGAATATTACACCTCTTGTGTGTTGTGTAGTTATCACTGGGAACTACAAGGAGGAAGTGGAGAGAAGTAGATCAGGCTAGACCACTCAGACAACTGGCATGCATACTGGGCTCAACTCTTGGTTGTATTGCTGCTGAGGCTCACTCCAGCAACCGTATGTTTCTGGTTCAAGGCAGTTCATCAAAAATGGTGCCAGCTGACTCCTGCCACACGTAGGTGGGATTTACAAGTGCTGGAAGTTTGCACCAGGTGCTCAAAGGTTAGTCAATGGAAAGCGAGTCCATAGGTAAATGCCACAGCATTGGGCTTTCAAGAAGAGCATTCTGAGCTCCACACCACCTGCAAGATGATATCTTCTTGCTCACAGCAGTAACAACTCCAATAAGGCTCTGTCATCAGCTTGACATCTTGCCTTTCCTCTTTTTACAACTCCCACAATGCCACGGTGCCACAGTGCCTTGGTACCACGGTACCATGGTACCACGGTGCCAGGCCCTCTTCACAGTACCTGTACTCATGTCATGGTCTTAGGATCTGCTTGTACACAGACTCAGGTTGGCATTACGTCTTGTTAAAGGTCCTTTGCTTCTATGATACTCTACAGCCTAATTCTTCACAAAGAGGGATGATTTAATGTCATCCTAAAAGTTTATAATACTGTGTCCTCTTTTCTCAAATGGTTCTGTCTTCTCTTTCCTGTTATCCTTAGAGAAAATGGAGTGACAGCCTCTATGGAGGAACACTTTGCTTTGAGTAGCTATGACTCCCTGCCAGGATCATCCATTTCAGTTAGGGGCTCCACTACCCCTGAGCTGCTTGCATTAGAAATCACTCAGAGGCATCCTCTCCTGTCCTCCAGTCCATCGCCAAACTTGAGATGCTTAGTTTTACCTCCTTCTCTGTTTTACACTTTACCTCACCACAACCCCTTAGTGTTGTTTCATTACAATTTTTAGATGACAAAATCAAGAGTGTTCAAATTGCCTAAGATTACTGGAGCGAGTGCATGGAGATCAGGTAAGTGAATCTTGCTCCTCCTTTCAGGTCCTGAGGTCTTAAGCACCTCCATTCCTAAGGTAGTCCATCGCCACACTATGCCAGCTGACTAACACACATCCTCAGGCATCCTCCTTGCTCCCCTTTCCCAATTCACACATCCTGATGTCCCCTCTACTTCACACTAATAAATTATTAGTTGAATGAGCCTTCATTTAAATGATTAGTTTTTGTATATATTAATATTTACATTCACATTCAATTGTTCGCTATTGTTTATTATTAATAAATATGCATTAAAAGTTATGGGCTTTGAAGCTAGACATGTTGAAGTTCAAGCTTCATTGCTATAGTTAGTTAGCTAGTCATGGGGCATTGAGAAATCCACTTAATGTTTCTAAGTCTTGGTTCCACATCTGTGAAGCATGGATTGAAAACAGTTCTTAGAGCACAGGTTTGTGGGAAGGAATGGAGAAGATAGCTTTGTGTTCAGGCCACTCTTCTATGTCTCTGCTGTAAGTGTTTAGCACTCTGTATTGGCAGCTGCACTGGTGATAGCTGGGGTCTTAGTAGGAAGAGCAATGGCTACATCCTAACTCAGTACATTAAGCTAATCTTTACGGTATCCTTACCACTGCCCAAGCGTGGCGTCAGGCCCCACTGTGATGGTTTAAATATAAAACCCAGCCTTTTCACTGCTTCCTATACACACCAACACTGACAAAAGTACCTCCGTGTTTATGAATGGATAACTCGTATTTGAGATTATAGGGTGTGTGTGAAAATTTTAAAAGTGTCCTACTTAAAGTAATAGGAAAATACCAAAAAGAATTTTCTGCTATTGAAATGTTTGGGTTCTCTTTCTGGCTGGACGATTTCATCAATAATCACCTAAAATGCCAGGAAACACTTGCTGAAGGAAAGAATGACTGGGAAATAAATTACTAAAAGAAGCAGTGACAGCCAGCAAGAGAGTCATTGATAGTAGTGGGGGTTGGGAGGCCCGGCAAGACATGACTAGGAGAGGTGGCATCTGAGCTGGAGCAGAGAAGCAGGTAGATGGTTAAGACACACCGAGACCACATGTGGGAAGGAAAAGATGGGCTGAAAAGAAAACTTGGTTGGCAAAGTGCTTACCTTGCAAATATGAGGAAAGCTGCTACAGTGGGTGCTACAGTGGGCTGCTACAGTGGGTGCTACAGTGGGCTGCTACAGTGGGGTGCTACAGTGGGTGCTACAGTGGGTGCTACAGTGGGTGCTACAGTGGGCTGCTACAGTGGGTGCTACAGTGGGTGCTACAGTGGGCTGCTACAGTGGGGTGCTACAGTGGGTGCTACAGTGGGTGCTACAATGGGCTGCTACAGTGGGTGCTACAGTGGGTGCTACAGTGGGCTGCTACAGTGGGTGCTACAGTGGGTGCTACAGTGGGGTGCTACAGTGGGTGCTACAGTGGGTGCTACAGTGGGTGCTACAGTGGGGTGCTACAGTGGGTGCTACAGTGGGCTGCTACAGTGGGGTGCTACAGTGGGTGCTACAGTGGGTGCTACAATGGGCTGCTACAGTGGGTGCTACAGTGGGTGCTACAATGGGTGCTACAGTGGGCTGCTACAGTGGGTGCTACAGTGGGTGCTACAGTGGGGTGCTACAGTGGGTGCTACAGTGGGTGCTACAGTGGGTGCTACAGTGGGGTGCTACAGTGGGTGCTACAGTGGGTGCTACAGTGGGTGCTACAGTGGGGTGCTACAGTGGGTGCTACAGTGGGCTGCTACAGTGGGGTGCTACAGTGGGTGCTACAGTGGGTGCTACAATGGGCTGCTACAGTGGGTGCTACAGTGGGTGCTACAATGGGTGCTACAGTGGGCTGCTACAGTGGGTGCTACAGTGGGTGCTACAGTGGGGTGCTACAGTGGGTGCTACAGTGGGTGCTACAGTGGGTGCTACAGTGGGGTGCTACAGTGGGTGCTACAGTGGGTGCTACAGTGGGCTGCTACAGTGGGGTGCTACAGTGGGTGCTACAGTGGGTGCTACAATGGGCTGCTACAGTGGGTGCTACAGTGGGTGCTACAGTGGGCTGCTACAGTGGGTGCTACAGTGGGGTGCACCTACACCCATAGTGACAGTGAGATGGGAGGCAGAGGCAGGTGCATCTCTGCAAGCTAACTGGACAGCACATGCCTCAAATGAAAGATGGAAAGCACCTGAGGTAGGATTCCTGAGCTTGTATCTGTATTCCTACACAATGTACGTACACACACACACACACACACGATCATGTACACACACAATAAATAAGTAAATAAATAAGTAGAAATTCAAGAAGCAAAACAAAGCTCACTACACAAATCTTTGCTAATCCACTATGACTATCTAAATGTGTTCTTCATCTTTATTGCTTAGCACACCCGGATGGATTCCTGATACCTTTGACATTTGCCCGAGTTTCCCTTGGAAGAGCTACACTCAAAAGATCTTTAATGGAATATGAAATAGACCAGAATCTGGGGAGGGAGAAGCAATTGCCTTTGATGTACATACCAGAAGGAGGAAAGAAGAGCAATTGTCTCTCTACTTTAGATGTTGGATTGTAGAAAGACAAGAGACACGCTGAGAAAAGAAAACGGAAAATTTAGAACAAGCAACACAGGATGCTTCCCATCCCATATTCACTCTACTTGCACAATTGCAGGGTGTGCGTCTTTCAGTGAATATGCAAGATGGCTCTTTCACCCAAATATAATTATCTCCATTCAGTATTGTTATTCAGCAGACAATATATCATATAGACAATATTAAACCGACAATACCCAATTACAATGAACACCAGGGAATGTTTTTATTAAGGAGACAATTTGATGATAAGCGGCATCTGAAAGATCATTTCTGATTTCATTTATTCTTGGATTAACTTCTTGAAGAGTCTTTGTCTTTCTCTGTGTCTAAATAACTATGCTCTTTAATGGATTCGTCAGCTATGGATATGAATCTTTCTTTTCCTGGATAATGCAAGTGACAGTTTTAATGGTACACACCTGTATTTGGTTAATTTTTTTTGGTTGGTGTATGATGATTTGAGCATGTTTCTGGTAACATTAGGAGCTCCACTTCTACACCCACAGTTAGAATGAGAATATGAACAATTACAAGGAACGATGGTGTAGGAAGGGTAGATGTTGTAATCCAGGGAAACTGAGTCTAAACACCTGGAAACTTGGGACAATACAGCTCTGTTCCCAAAAGGATAGTGATGTTGAATATTAATACCTACTTCACATTAGCTATTCTATATTGTGCTGAGTAGTTTATACACAAGCATTTGTCTAGGCTTCTGTACAGGCCAGTGGGCAGTATTGGGTCCAGAAAACAGACTTGAAGAGTCTATAAAATACCCGTGAAGTGACACCTGAAGTAAAGGGCTGAATTCGCCTCAAGTCCAGGGCAATGTGCATCAGATTTGTGTTCTTATCCTCTACATACCATTGCCTCCAGCAGAGAGGACCTGTGATGCAAGGAGAATGCTGTTTTACCTGTGTTGTAAATGTATGGAAGACACATACGTTATGCCAGGCCTGGTGTAAGGCACATAGCATGCTTTGTCCTACTTAGTACTCTCAATGTCTGTGTGTAATGAATTGCAGAAATATTTAGGGCAACACGTTCTAATTGTTGGAAGTGGATATATAACTCAAGAATGCCATTTGAATTTCCAACTGTCTGTGGGAACTCATGGATTTGAACCTCTAAAGGAGGATCTGTAGGTCAAGAAACTTTCTCCAAGTACGATTTCATCTCACAGAAAATAAAACCCTTTACAGAACTTTCTAGATTGTCTTGTGTTGTCTCATGTTGAAGTACATAGATCACCTGCTGTGGTGTTAGTACCACATGGTACTGCTACCTCCATAGTCCAAAACCGTATGTATTTTCATGGGCAAAATGCATGTACAAAACTTCCACCAGTTATGCATCTGTTGAAAAAAAAAAAAAAACAGAATTCTGTGTCTCATTTCAGTAGTTTCTGTCAATTAAAAAGATTTTGTAGATTATGCAAAAATCAGTGCTTCAATTTAACATGTTGTTGAGCCTTTTGTCCACCATTTCTGTTCATTGTTTGTTGTATACACAGAATCAGCATGTCTGTTTAAGAAGAATGAGGTTGGTTTAGTTAGTGGTGGTGACACTCTTGTTTGGAGTACCCAGGACTGGACTGGGCTCTGTGCCTGTTGGGTAAGTGTTCTGTGCTGAGCTATACCCACAGCTGGGAGTGTTTTTAATATGTCGTAAACATCCAGCAAACACAATTTGAATCTTATTATGCTGGCAAATCTCCCAGGAATATTAACACATAGATTATGATTCAATGGGTCTAGTGGGACCACAGATTTGCCTCAAGTTCCAGATAATCCCAATATCCCCTGTTTGATAGCAAAGATCTGATGATAAACAGCTGTGTTAATACATACACGATTAGCACCATTACTACTGATTGTCAACATGACAGTATATGGGATCGCTCAGTAGACAAGCCTGAGGCATGCCTGTGAAATATTTTCTACATTGGGTTAATTGAGGTGGGAAGGCTCCTTCTGATTGTAGGCAACACCATCCTATGGGATGAGCACTGGCATCCATCTGTTTCTGCTTCCCGACAGTGGATGCAATGTGACCAGCATCTCTTGCTCCTTCCTCGTGCCTCCCCTACTGTGGTGGACTATAGCCTTGAACTGAGCCAGAATAAACCTCCTTTCCTGAAACTTCTATTAGGAAAGTACAGAACATAGCATGTGTGCATACTTTTATCTCCTGCCTCAAAGATCAGACCTGGAAAAGTCATTCTTCAAACCAATTCAACACAGAGCAGTAAGGCACAGCCTAAACTTGGTTTTAAGCCACCGGCCAGGGTAAACTTCTAAAAGTGTTCAGCATTTGCAAACAACCACTTAGCAATCATGCTTTGGGGAATTGCCATGTGCTGAGTACTTATGAATGCTAGGAACCACACAGAGTTTATTCTGTGGTACCCAGTCATGCTGGGGCTTAAATGAAGGCAAATTGCAAATATAAAACAAGAAGGGAAAAGGCCACCCATGGTATCATTTATCACACTCCTACTTTTCAGAAAGTCAGACACTTTACAGATGAACTACCATTTGCTCCTCCCAGAGAGAATAGGGGAATATCATTATTGTTTCTATTGTTCAGACTATGAAGCTGAATTCCAAAGCCGTCAAGTCATTTGTTCACATTCATATTCCCCTTAGGGGGGGAATTGAGATTTTTGAACAGTTTGTGAACTCAGTTGACTTTCTCATCATTAGGAATGAAAATTTTACTCCTAGTATTAAACAAGATGAAAAGCAGTAGAAGTAGACGGGAAATGAAGATCTCTGTCAAAACACATGAGTACGTGTCCACACACACACACACACACACCTCACACTCATGCACACATGTACACATACATAAACACACACCACACTCATGCACACATGTATGTACACACACAGTCCACACTTATGCACACATAAACATACATATCCACACACACACCCCACACTCAGGCACACATGTACATACACACACACACACACCACACTCATGCACACATTTATGTACACACACATCACATTCATGAGCACATGTATACATATATACATACCACACTCATGCACAATGTATACACAAAAACATACACATACCACACTCATGCACACATGTACATACACACACCACACTCATGCACACAGGTACACACACACACACCACACATACACACATGTACACACATGCATACACACACACACATGCATGCACACACACACACACACACACAGACCCCCACATGTGGGTATGCATGCACTCACCCCCACACATACATCTCTAAGTTGATCTCCTTTCCCTAGAATTTGGGCTGAATACACAGATATCTCATTCCCAACCCTGGGCACCCCTCAGTCCTCCAAGGAACAGGACTCCTGGTTTCAGTTTAAATACACAGTTTTCTAGTTCAGAAAAGCTTCCTCCAGAGACTTCTCAGACTGGCTTCAGGTAGTTAATGGGTTCCCTCAACCAGCCTTTCAGCTAGACTGAGATTACAGCAGAGCCATTTCTGAGTAAAGGGTGCTACTAGTTAGAACATTAGGGATGGGTTAAACTAGGGTTTTCCACTTTTTGGGATTTTAGAGTTATCTTTCAAGACAATAAGTATGGGAAAGAGGAATTTTGAGAATGGTGGTCTGGATTATCTCCTGTTTCTAAAAAGCACACACTCACAGTGTTATTTCTCCACCTAGGAATAGAAAACAAAAAAAGGTCAGGACTTCTAACTACCAGGAGAAAGGCTCATGCAACCTCAGAAGTGAAGTGTGTTATGTAGGTCTAAGTCTTATGTGTTAGAAGGCTGGTTATTGTTACAGGTGTGAGAAAAATGAAAAAAAAAAGATTTGTTTCAACACTAAGGGATTAGTTGATTGTCTGTCTGTCTGTCTGTCTGTCTGTTTGTCTATATGACTGTTTGAGGTCAAGGCAGATCTCTAACTTGCTATATAGCTGAGAATGACTTTAAATTTTGATCCTCCTGCTTCAACCTCCCAAGTTGAAGCATGGATGGGATTTCACACATGATCTACCACACCTATTTTATGTGATGCTAGGATCAAACCCAGGGATTGTTTGGCTAGGCAAGTACTCTGTCAATTGAGCTACAACCCCAATGATAGACTTTTAATACACACACACACACACACACACACAAATACACAAAATACACAAACATGCGTGAATGGTAGGAAAGTGATGATTTGCTTGGATGAGAAGCAAATTCTTTTGTCAGTTCTTGTTTGGGTGGAAGAGAAATGTTATGTTAAATTAACACACCTTAGGTTGTGGCGACTTCAATCATAAAGTTATTTTTGTTGCTACTTCATAACTATAATTTTGATACTGTTATGAATCATAATGTAAAGATCTGATATGCAGGATATCTGATATATGCCCTCTATGATAGGACCCCCCCCCAAAGGGTTATGGCCCAAATGTTGAGAACCATTTATCTATATACATAGTCATATAGTTGGGTGTATCATTAAATACTTTTCTTGTTAGGAATGAAATTCTATAAGAGTAAAATCACTGACATGTGAATATGTGTATTTCTAAACGTCACAGTGTTAGAAAGAAAAATGTACCATGGTGGATCAAAAGAGTAGTAATACTTATGTAACAGAACATTAGACAGATATTAAAATGAACAGACTGGATTTAAATAGTCTCAAAAAAGTGCTAAATAGAAAAAGTAAGCTATGTAGTGTACTAATTCTTATTCCTTTCAGGAAACGTTTAAAAAAAAAAAAAACCCACAAATTAACATTCTGTGCTGCTTATTGAAATTTACAAATAATTATATCAACAAGGTTGTAGAATTTCAGAATAGTGTTCCACACATACAAAGAATTTGAGATGAAGGAAAGACTACAGAGAAAGCACGAAAATAAGATCACTCCTGTGTCCTGAGAGATAGTGTGCTGCTTGGGTTCATTAAATAAATCTAAACTCTTCTGCTCACTCAAACGATCTCACAACAGTCAAAGAAATAAAATTCAGTGGAGCAATGGGCTGAGAAGAATGCACACTAGACTTGATCCAAGAAGGAAGGAGAGTGGTAGAAGATCTTGCTGTGACTAGATTGCTGCTGATACCTCGAGAGCTGGGGGGAAAGGGGTCTCACCTATATATATCCTAATGAGTCAAACCATGTGGTCATATGAGCTCTTCCAGGAGGTTGTGGGACGAGCTTGAGAAGTGTATGAGGAAGGACAAAAGTTATACAACAGGAGCCAGCTGGGCCAGAGGTTCTGGTTCCCAGTGACGGATTACCAAGAACTTCCTTGGTTAGGGATGGTTGATCCATCATCAGGCTCGCTCAGTCAGCATCTCCAACTGGGACTGTGACTTTTGCAAGTTCCCAGCTGATGTCAGCAAGTACATGCTAAACTGAACTGTGAGCTCTGTCGTTGAGTATAGGCTCTAAGCAGAGTCCTTATCTGTTTTTCTCTTCCTGGCCTGGGTACAGCCAATGCTAAACACACTTAATAGACTGACTTTACCTGCTCTTTATTTTTCCTCAAACAGAAGCCTGGTAAGAAAAAGAGAAAGTCAAGGGCCCTTTAATGGGTCATGTGATATGATGGCTCTATTTTTAAACAGGAAACAAGAATCCTCAAATGAGAAGTGTGTTGTCCAAAGACAAATAGATAATTAGCATCAGGCTTGTTTTAAACAGTAGTCTCTTGCCATTACTTTGAAAATAAAATTTAATTTAGTTCTAGTAACAAGGGTTCATTTGCTCAGGTGGCACTGTGAACCCACACCAGTTTGAGAGCACACTGCTCAAGGTACCTTCTTTTAACACAAACGATAATTATTCTAATGGTGAAACCAGTAACTTCTCGAATGTGTAAAAGTCATAAAAGCATCTTGTCAACTACAATATTCTGAATGCTCACACAGAGATCCAGTTTTGAACATGAATTTATTTTACTTTTGGGAGAGGGCTTGCTCAACAATGAAAAGCACTAATCCACACTCGGCTTTGGTTTGTGTGCTCTAAAATTATTGGAAATCAAATTAATAAGGTTCTGAAGGACTCGTTTGTCTGAGAGGGGCTGGCAAAAGGGAGGCAATGCACCAAAGGAAAAAAAAAGATACAATAATATCAAATTTTACCACTCACTGGTCATCACCCTCCCCACCCTCACTGGCAGGGTTGCTAGTTTAGCAGAAGTAGATACAGAGCACTGGACAAATCTGAACATTAGATCAATATTTTTTGTGTGATTTTTGTAATAATTTTCTATTTTCTTTGCTGATTCTGTCAGCTCTACTAAGGAAATTAACACCATTTAATTCTTGCTATTTTCAAAGTACAGATAAGTAAGTAGAGGCAGTTAGAGTTGGGTCCCATTCAGAGTGGCAAAGCTCTGGCAGAGTTGGGTTTGTCTCCAGAGCCTGTGCATCTAACCGTGGTTAGATATTGCCTCTCTTGAGAGACAGAGTTAAGGTCATTGTAATCATTCCGCTGTCAGTCATATTTGTGTCTCCTGTGACAAGGACTTCCTCGTGGGAGAAACTAAAAGCTTCAACAGCAGCACATCTGCATAAGCCATCTTCCTCGTTGGGCTTCAACTTCTCCATGTGAACAATGAAGGAATAAGGCCAAGTAATCAGTTCTCAACATGGCTGAGAACTGGGGGGTCTCCTAAAGCTCAGAGGCCCGTCCTCCACCTCACAGCCGCTGATGCTGTCAGTCAAGAGTGCATCTTTGTCATGCACAAAAGCTGCAATTTGAAAACCCCCTTCTGGGGCATGGGATAGGGGTTTTCTAGGGAGGGGAATTGGGGAAAGAGGATGGCATCTGAAATGTAAATAAAATATCCAATTAAAAAAATGAAAAAAAAAAAAAAGAAAGAAAGAAAACCCCCTTCCGCCATTGTCATGCTTCATGACTATCAGCTCTGGACACAGTTTAGTATTACCGAGGGTGGCTGTAACCTTCCTGTTCACTCAGCGTTTCCAGCATAGCTGCCAAGGTTGAGCATCAGGACTATAGACCATCCTGACTTCACCCTGACTTAGTGATAAGTGAGCACACACGACTAAAGTCCTGGTTATAGAAAGGTTCTGACTTCTGAACACTCCGCTTTACATCAGTTCATTCATCAGGTATGAGAGCCTACTGTGGACTTAGTAAAGAGGTATGCAGATACATGCCTGGGGAACAAAATGGCAGTCAAGACATCTGTGCCTCTATTCCTCGTCTGATGTCTCAATGTCTCCAATATGAAAAACTCTAGCTGTACCCCATTTTCCCCAAATGTGACAAAACTTCATTTTGTCGATGTGTGTATATCACATGTTCTTAGTCCTGTCCTTGAACACCTAGGTTGGTTCCATCATAGCTGTTGTGAACAATGCTCCTTGAGCATTGATGTCTCTGCGATTTGTTGAGTTGGAGATCTTTGTAGTATAACTGGGTAATATGAAAGATCCGTCTCCTCTGCAGAAACCTCCATTCTGAATTTTGTAGTGGCTTCACCAGCTGACATCCCCATTGTGCAGCGGTTGCCTTTCCTTCCGTCCTTGTCAGCATTTGCTTTCTCAATGACTGCCACTCTGACTGGGGTAAAATAGAACCTTGATGTAGCTTTGATTTATTTACATTTTACATTACACTGGTAGTCAAAGCTTCCATCATTTAAATCCTTAAAGAACACACTCAAATGAAATAAAAACCAAAGCATTTCAAATGGCCCTCCTTCTGAAGAGAGAGGGACATTTACTACCAAAACTCCTGTTCTGGAATGCATGCACCTATAGCACTAAGTCAGAGGTAAGATCCTCGGCCTCAATGCTGAAATTTAGAGCTTTCAAAACCACAGGTTTTGACCCTTACAACAGGCTTAGGTCAACCAATCACATCAGTACTTAGCAATCACTAAGTACCATGTCAAACATGTATGGATCATTCTTCAAGATCTGACGCTAATGACCTCTGTGTCTATTCACTAAGATCAAGTACAAGATGATGCAGGAAGAGACCAGCTAGAAGCTTCCTACATATGATTTCACACAGAACAGTGTTTCTTAACATCTGATATCATCACCCAAGAGCCTTTGAAACAATTACTTTTTCAAATTGTCTTCCCCATAAGAGATTTTAACTTCCAATACACTGTTTATATATTGTAAGTCTCCCTTAAGTATTTAATTATAGTGTATGTATCTTTCCTTATAAATAAAACAGCATGCCTTCCTCTATCCTTAGAATCAATTCTTGTTCCCTTAGAGGCCTGAACACTCCCGTTCAGAATGCATGCCTCAAACGTTAGGCAGTACCACCTCTTTATATTTCATGTCTTCCTTATGTACAGACCACGATCACAAGCTCCAGATGAAACCAAGTATTGGAAGAAATGAGAAAGAGCATTTACACAAGCCAGTACCGCAGTTTGTTGACACATCACAGCTGGTAGTATTACTTGATTTAGGTTCATACACCTTGACCTCCCAGTACCTTAGAATATGACCTTTTGTAGAGATAAAATCATCACAAAAGCAACCAGTCAGAGTGAAGTCATAAGGATGGAGTTATTCAACATAGCCAGTACTGTTATGAGAAGGAGAAATTTGCATACAGGGTGCACACTGAGAAAACAGTGCATCAAAGAAACAGAGACCCAGAGAGAGTCTCTAGTAGGGTGAAGAGGTCATGAAAACACTATTTGAAAATACCAAGATACTAATACTTTGTGTGCTAACTTAAAAAATAAAACACACTACAAAGAGAGAGAGAGAGAGAGAGAGAGAGAGAGAGAGAGAGAGGAGAGAGGAGAGAGAGAGAGAGGAGAGAGAAGAGAGAGAGAGAGAGGAGAGAGAGGAGAGAGAAGAGAGAGAGAGAGAGGAGAGAGAGGAGAGAGAAGAGAGAGAGAGAGAGGAGAGAGGAGAGAGAGAGAGAGAGAGAGAGAGGAGAGAGAGGAGAGAGGAGAGAAAAGAGAGAGAGAGAGAGAGAGAGAGAGAGAGAGAGAGAGAGAGAGAGAGAGAGATATAAGGAACCTTTATAATCCAAGAGACAACCCCAGAGTATATCTCGTGCTGGGAGACCAGGCCTGCCAACATTCTCGTTTTTGGACTTCCACCTTCCAGAACTCCATGGCAGTAAGTAAATCACCCTCATTTAAGCCACTCTGTACCTGATATTTTGTCATGATAGCTTTAGGATACTAGTGGAGCAAAGGAAACCCACATGTCCCAGATTCCAAACAGATCCCAGAAGGTTGCAGCACTGACGTATTGTGATAGAGACTTAGAGCCCACTTTTGTTAAGAACAGATTCCTCCCTGTTTCTGGTTGATGGTTGGCTAAGCGCAGGGCATTCCTGTATCTGTCTTCACATTGCCTCTGTCCCTTTGATCTAATTTTGGGATCAAATCCTGGCTCAGTTCTGCGTATAGACATATAAATTATTAGAAACTGGAAATACAAGGCTGGTTAATGCTAAATTTTCTACCTTCCCATGACCCTCTTCAGACTAAGGAAGCTACACTGAGAGACTTTAAGATATTTGTCTCTTAGGCAGATCACACCCCACTGCCCCAAGCACAGTCATCATCCTTTCCTGGGAACAGAGTCGCTCTCTGGAACAGAGTGACTTCCTGGAGCCGGCCCCACCTCCACCGACCCAGAACCAGACTGAAGTTTGGCCAAGGCTACTTCACTCTGCACATTCCTTGTTTTTTTTTGTCCCTAATTCTTCCCCGTGTAATTGTGGGTCTCTTGTCAGTATCCCCAAAGGCAGCCCGAAATACTTGTTCTTTTTCTAGAATGGTTTTCCAGGATATATTTCTGTCCTACTTTTCAGCGTTACTTTTTCCATTTGATTTTAGGGTTTTAAATCAATGTTGATTTGTGGGTATTCCCAAAGTCGAACTCTTCTAGACAAAAGTTTATGGCTTTTGCTAAGCATGATAAAAGCTGTTTTGTTGTTGCTGCTGTTGGGTTGTTTGTGGTTTTTGTTTGCTTGCTGCTTTGTTTTAAGGCTCCCTGAGGAAGACGACATTTGGATTAGG